>NC_086331.1:117673567-118897733 GCF_032445375.1 Bacillus rossius redtenbacheri
ACGCTACCTACCTGGCCAATGGTAGTGGGGGGGCGGGTCATGCGGGTGGGGGAAGGCTTTCCTCACGCCAGTTAGCCAGTCATTTAGCTGTTCCTTCAACACGCCTGCGTTCACAGTCCTGACAGAACAACCACGCAAGTCAAAGTTTATGTTTTTAATGAAATTATTGATAGTTTATTATAATTTTTAATTAACTGTTGAAACGCATTTGTTTAGTCACTTAAGCTAATAGTTTAATTAAAGGTTATGGTAAGTGATGGTTTTTTAATATATCGAAATGCGATATAATTTTTATAGCTTAATAGCCCATGAATTTTAGTGTTCTACCTGAAAAAAAATAATGCAGTTTAGAAATTTGGCACAGATGTTCCTTTGGGGGTTAAAAATTGATCCTAAAAAGTCCCCATCTCTCAGATGCTGGCTTCACACATTTTTAAGGCAATAAGGGCGTAAGTGCCTTAATATGCATATCACGACTGTTGCGTGAAAAAAACTCATTCTAATATATCAAAATTTGGTCAAAATTTTAAAGTTAAGGGCCCTTAGTCCTTAATCATTCGTTTTTATTACTTTATACATGGCAAAAATTATCTTATAACCTAATTTATACTCAACTAATGGAAGTAAAATATATCACTGCTCTATACAATCACCAGTTACATCAAATTCACCACTGATAGGCAAAAATATACCTATATAAAAAATTTTCCGTTATTTTATTAGCTTTAAATCGGTTGGTCAAACATGTATATGCGATAATAATTGACTGACGTATTAAGGATTACAATGAACTACTGTACAACAATGGGTTTTTGAGCAATTTAGGTCAATATTTACTATAGCATATTACCTGAAAAAAAATAATGTAGTCTTGAAATTTGGCACAGATGCTCCTTTGGGTATTAAAAATTGATCCTAAAAAGTCCCCATCTCTCAGATGCCGACTTCATACTTTTTTAAGGCAATAAGGGTGTAAGTGCCGAAATATGCATGTCACGACTGTTGCGCGAAAAATTTTCATTCAGTTGTATCGTAACTTGTATAAGATGTGAAGTAAAAGGCACTTAGTTATTTAACATCCATTATTGTTGCATAATACACAGCAAAAATAAGAAACCTGATCTAAAATCAATTAATGGAACTACAAAATAAAAAAATAACCAGTCCATTAAAGTCCTCTTCATCAGAACGATCATTGATAAACAACATTAGTGCATGTTGCCCCACGACATTTGGTGCACATAATACCACACTGCAATCCACACTTCATCCGCACACACTCGCATTTGTGGCTGCATTCACTTTTACAGTTACATGATATCAAATTCAGGAGCTGTTCTGGAGCTGTAGGAAGGGATGTTGTTATAGGAACAAGTGTGCCACTCACACTTTTCCATCCCCACTCAACAGGATCTAATGAATGGCCCAGCCACTCTTGCACCTGTAGGTAAACCCGAAGAGAATGCTGTTCACATGCGGCACTGGTTGGTGGAAGAGAGGCTAGCTGGAAAGAAGCACTAACAGGCATCTTTGCTATCTTGCAGGTATACATATATACTCTCATTTCATCCAAAGTGGAATACTTATCATGTCCCTGATACATTGCAATTGCAAACTTTTCTCCAGCTGCAATAATTATCTTCTTGTCCGCATGTGGACATGTAAAAACATGTACTGTTCTCCGAATGGAAACATCGTTCTTGATGATGTTCCATGCTTGCTTCTTTCCCTTACCGAAGAAAGCACTGGTTGTATCTGATCCGGTCATAGCAAAGATCTTAAAAAGGTGTGAGGTAACCAATGAGAGCATTAGTGTAGACTGCAAAGTAGTTATCGATGGAGGATATCTCTTGCATGTACTTGTGTGGCCAAGACCTACTACATTTGGTCAAATATGTGAGGTTTATGTTACATTCGCCCAAAAACATTTTTCTGTGACAGCAACTGTAGTGTTTGATGGTTATGACAAGTTAACCACTAAAGAGGAAGAGCGAAGGCGGCGTTCTGCAGGGAGGTCTTCCACCGATATTTCAATAGCTGCTAACAATGTTGTTACATCGACGCAAATGGACTTTCTGAGGAATGGCCATAACAAAAATGGGCTCATCAAATTATTAGTAACTTATTTTCTAACTTCAGGTCATCAAGCAATTCAGTGCTCAGGAGATGCTGATACCACTATAGCAGCTATTGCTCTTCAGTATTCAACAAGCTGTTGTGTAAAAGTAATAGCTACTGATACAGGCATCCTTGCGATGTTGACTGCGAGGCTAGAAGATGCACACATTGAAATTGTCCATCCACCCTCAAGCAAGACAACAGGAAAGATTTACAGTATATCAGCTATTCAGCAGGACATTGGTGAAATGAAAAACTATGTTTTGTTTTGTCATGTTATGTCAAGTTACGATACAACTGAATTAATATTTTTCGCACAGCAGTCGTGATATGCAGATTTCGACACTTACGCCCTCATTTCCTTAAAAAAGTATGAAGCCGGCATCTGAGAGATGGGGACTTTTTAGGATCAATTTTTAACACCCAAAGGAACGTCTGTGCCAAATTTAAAACCTGCATTATTTTTATTTCTGGTAAAATGCTATAGTCAATATTAACCTAAATTGCTCAAAAACCCATTGTTGTGCAGTAGTTCCTTGTAATCCCTAATATGTCAGTCAATTATTATCGCATAGGGTAGAGTGGGGGAATTCCGATCACTTAAGCAAGATTGTCCATATTATGACAATTTGTTACGGAATGGAGGTGTAAAACAGAATATAGATTATACTATATTATGACTTGACTTGTGGGTATTAGAAATAAAGAAATTGTTATTGGTTTGGGAAAAAATTTTTTTTAATAAGTCATATGTTTGGTCGGAATCACCCCGACGTTTGGGTAATTCCGATCATTTATATTCACCAATATATTTAAATTATTTTGGACATATGGCTGTCACTTAACTAATACTTAAAGCACAAATAAATGCATAGCACACTACAAGCAAATGAATTAAAATATTTTGTGTGAAAAAAAAATTGTTTAGACAAAATAAAAATTATGTAAATTATAGCTGATAAAATCAACTCTTAAGTGATTGGTATTTATGACTTCCAATAGTCACAAATATAATTGTCTGGTGTATCAAAACCAGTGCACTCTGCATGAGCCCACTCTGAACACGAAGTGCACCTATACCAAAGTTCATTGTCATGTCCTTCATCTCCACAAAGAATGCAAAAGTCTTTGGCATTGCTTATTGTTGGTTCTATGTCATCACAAGGATCAGCAACTGCATCATCTTCTGAGGAACTAACTGGAAGTATCTTTTTATGACTGTTTCTTTTTTGGCCGGGAATCTGGGCCTAATTCTCCATGAAGTCCTTTCTTTTTTCTTATTCGAACTTTTTTTTTGCAACAGCCCTTTTTGCCCTAGCATCTTCAAGACATTTATTTTGCGGAGTTGAAGTTAGGATCTGAGAATGCAATTTTTTCTTCTAGGCCTTGTCTTTGACTCTATTGCGACCCGAGAAATTATTTTTGGCACTGGAGCCACATCCTGGAAAGAACACGAAGGACCAGCACAACTGGAATGTGTAAAATCCATATTGGGTGAGACAATTCTGTTCCCAGTAGTTGAACTTGAAATAAAATGAGAAGTTACAGTGGTAACATTTTCAATTCCTCCTTCTATGATAGACCTATCCACTCTTGCAGGTTACTGGGAAAGAATTCCTCTTCAGAAAAAATATCTGGATCTAGAGGGAAAGTTTCAGTTTTCCGAAAACCATTGACTGCCTTCTCAATTGTTGCTACCTTCATAAACGCAATGTTAAGGGGATTGGTGCAGGACAAAAAACAGTCATTCGTCAGAATTTGTTGGAAATGAGCTTAAGTGTTTTATAAATGCTTGTTTATTACTACTGCACGGCCAGCCAGCACGTATATAAGCTAGCGGGTGAGATTTGGCAAGTTAGTGGCGAGAGAGCTTCCGTGGGGGGAGGTTGTCTAAGATTGCAGCTCTGAGGCCTGCCATCTAGCGGGAATCTTTCGAAGGTCTTCCACAATATCGCCTTTCTCTCTCTCTCTCTCTCTCTCTCCAACACGGACACCCAACCAGCTCTTATCTTCGCTTCCCATCTCACACTATCTTTCATTCTCGGATCAGGTAGCCGCCCTTCCCCGCGTAGACTTTCGTGTTACTCCAGGAAACCAAGACAACCTTTGAAAAATTTGTCCAAAGCTGAATTTTTGTACTGTGGTAGAGTTGACTATGCTTAATAACATAACGAAAGTTTACCGCTGTAGACCTTGTGCGTTATCACCGAAAATTTGCATTTAAGTCCTAGGTGACAGCAACTTGCATCAGTCCATTAAAATGCTACCCATTTATACAGTTTTTAATTTTGACTGTCCGTAAACTTACCAAAATAATCTAGAAACTGTAATACACCCATTAATGTTAGAAATAATTTTTTTTTAATATTTCAGATATGATATAAAGCGATTAATTCACGACATATATTTTTTTTTATATTTGCCACCCAGATAAAAATACGATTTACACCATTTTGAAGAGCCCAATGCGAAAAAATGTCTAAATAAATGTTTTTAATTATACTTTTAGCTTTAAGATAGTATATTTATAAAGAGTCTAGCATAATTAGTTGCCTCATTAAAGCTGCCCGAGCGTTGCAGTGTACTGCGGCCGTACTGATCTTTCACGGCCGGCGGGCTTTGAAACACGCTGCGTATTGCGACACTCAATAAACTTGGTCTTATTTAGGGATTACTTAAAATATATTTAATGCATATGATAGGGTGTATTCATGTTACATCTATTTAGATATTCATATTCTTTTTTCTTATATGAATGATTTTTGATACAATAAAATTAACAATAAACAATTTCTGCTTGGAACTTGTAAATCAAAATTCTAGAGGACCTCTGGTTTTATATACGTGTGTTCGTATTTTGTTACAGAAATTTTATTATTAAAAATTATTTTAATACCAAAAAATATAATTATTTTTTATTTCTAATACATTAAGTATATTATTTTAGATCATATCTGTGCAAAATTTTTATGTAGCCTATATTATAAAATATATATATTTAATTGTATGAAATTAGTTTACTACATAACAGTTGAAGAAAACGATACACCGTAAATGTGCTTATTGAGTTTTGTCACTTTTATAACATAATTCGTATGATAATATTATTTTTTTCCATAAAATAAATAAAACATAAGTTGTGTTGTAAAATGTATTGATAGAATTACATATTTAGTAATTTTTTTCTAAGTTAATTCATTGGAGTGCTGCGCCTAGCTTACTTCGTTGAATTGCTAGTGGCAAAGAGCGGTGGTGGATGTTTTTGCAAGAGTTTGGCCGTATTTTATGACCCCAGCTGTGAGAGGGTGTTCGTCCCAGAAATCCTAACGGTCAAGGAAAATAGCCTTTCTCTGTAGTCACGTACGGGTGTGCTACTCGCGCAATATCGTTAGTTTATCACAACTTTCCGGGAAGTTCTATTGTTATTTATTTATAATTTAGAAATTAAAGAGTCGATCATACTAATATTTTTACCTAAGCAAATCGCATCCTGGAAGATTTTTATCTACGTTTGCAGCAAAAATCACTTGCAGTTAGGAAACTTTTATTCTTTCAGAGTAAAATTCAGTCTGGAATTACCATACATTAAAAACCTTAGTTTTCTGGAGCAAAAAACGTCCCAGCACGAGCGACTTTAACACTGATGCACACACACTACGCAGCTTGAAATACATCAGTGGTCAGACTATTGTACCAGACACTCAAAATATACACATTTAAACTTTACAAAAAAAAAAAAAAAAACACAGACAATATTTATGAAGTGATTTTGACGCTACGCTCAACAAATTTATGTAACATGTAGTCAAATTTCTATAAAAAATATATATATTTCTTACCTTTTATGATTAAAATTACCAATTTAATAATAGGACGTTTAAACTTTGAGGTGTTTATCACAGTTACCATGTAGGACATTATTTTATATTACTTTGGTGCCATAATGAGAACCGGCTTAAAAAAGTATTAAAGTTATTAAATTTACGAAACATTTTTGTGGATCATTGTATAAATTATCATTAAGGACTCAACTGCTCATTATTGGTGTGATCACAAGGTTTCATCGGTAAACTTTTGACGTGTTACTAAGAAATGTTCATTCTACTACTGTACAAAATTTTTGCTTTGGGATAATTTTCCATGTATTAAAAATTTTTGTTTCTTAACAGCGAAATTCGTTCCAACCCGAGCCTACTTCGACAACCTCGCAGTAGTATACACTACGCGGCTCGGATCGCTTTAGTGGTCAGACTAATTGTATGAGACACTTAAAAAATATACCAATTTAAAGATGAATAAATATGCAAAAACGTTTACTCTAAGCGATTTCCACGTTGGGCTCTTTAAGTTTATGTAAGATGTATTTATATTTCCTTAAAATTGAATGAAAGTGAATTCGTTAACTTTAATGATTTAAAAGGTCTATTTTATAGAAACATGTTTAAACTTTGTGCTTTTTATCACTATCCTCAGATGGGGCAATGTTTCTAGATTATTTTGGGTTCCATACTGACGGTCTACTCCATAAACTGCATTTGCAATATCCATTATTGTGGATCGTTGCAAAAAATTGTCATTTTGGACTTAACTGCTCGTTTTTGGTGTGACGCACAAGGTTTGCGGCAGTACTTAAACTTTTGACGTGTTACTAAGAAATGTTCATTCTACTACTGTACAAATTTTCGGCTTTGGGATAATTTTTCATGTATTAAAAACCTTTGTTTCTTCATAGTGAAATTCGTCCCGACCCGAGCCTACTTCGACAACCTCGCAGTAGTATACACTACGCGGCTCGGATCGCTTTAGTGGTCAGACACATTGTACCAGGCTCTCAAAAAATAAACTAATTTAAAATTTAAGAACTAAATCGTGATCGTAAAATGGCCGCCATGGTGATTTGCGAATTTATGGAGAAATAAAAGCAGTTAAAATCTTATGTAGTTTCCAAGAGACATTATTACATCACCAATCATCTAAAGTAACAGGTTTACAAAATTTCAACATATTCAGTAACTAGTCAGTTTTTCAAATGTGTTAGTATTAACAATCTGGACCATATCTAGTCGGTGAGGTCTGTATTGTTACAGACTATCTGTATTCTGGTATTTGGATTTTGAAGCTACTTAATGATTCGCTTTCAATGTCTATTAAAATATACTTAATGCTAATTGCAGGAATATTTCTACTCAATTTCAAAATTATAATTCCTGAAAATTTGTAGTGGACACATTTCAATGTAACACTTATTGATTTTCGAGTTATGTTGAGGTTTCGCATGCCACTTCGTGTACACGAGATGGCCCCTGCTCTGGTAACAATGAGTCATCACAACCGGTGCCGTCTGTACGAGCGTCTTCACAAGTTATCCTGAAATATGTTCTTAAATAATAATTCAAGTGAATTCTTAAAATCCTACACACCTTATCTTAAGTGTCGTAAATGAATCGTTATATTTTGTAAATCCATATAATATAGGAGCCAACATGGCGCGAAGCGATGGACGCGATACGAATATTATTTTTTTTTTACCAACCACTAAATCAGTAAATATTTGTTGTTTCCATTCGCTATGAATTCAAGCATGTAACATGTGTACTGCTTCTTCAATTTGGCCACAGTTAAATGGGAGGCTCTGAATCACTGAAAACTCCTCATCCAAATCAACGATGAATAGAGACCGGAAAAATTCGCGGGTTCAATGACCTCCAGGATAGACTCCAATATCATCTACACACTCGGGCAAATGCCAACTGTTCATTGGCTGCTGACTTGTGTGTCGCCTTAACTGGGTGGCCTGTGATTCGACACTTCTATGAGTGAGGGTCTCTAATTGGTCCTCAGTCCTCCAGATTAACAATAAACCAATGACAGAAGCAGCACTAAGGTATAATTATTTGAATTTTAGCATAACACGAAATGAACCCGCGAATTTTTCAGGTCTCTAACGATGAATCACAGGCATTACAACAAACAGTTATCACAAGTCAAGTAGCCAATGAGCAGGTGACATTTTTCGAGTCCGTAGAGGATTGTTGAGATTATCCTACAGGTTAATGGCAACGCGCTCTTACGCGCATGGTTAATACCCCGCATGAGTAGAGTGTAAAGGCGTAAGCCTGAGACACATCTAGGTCCTCATCTAACCGCGCACACTTAGATTTAACTCAGGATAGGGTGAAAAATATTTACTAATTTTGCAGTCCTAACAGTCACCAACTAATAGCCAGCAAAAATACATAAATAAACTCACGAATATTGTTCGTGAATGAAGGCGAAGCTGATACTTTGGAAACGTTACCAGCAGATATTAAATGATGTTTAACTATTATTTACGTTGCTTACTTCTTAAAACTGCATTCATGTAAACTGATTTTGTGTGAGACTATGTTGAGTGTTTTCTGCTACACTTAGTTTTCTGAAAAAAGTCTATTGTGGCTTAATAAACTTGTTAACATTGATGCCTGCCATAAAAAAAAATTCAAACGTAATTATACGGATACATGTTGAGTATAGTTTATGAATGGTTCACGCATTGCTGAAAAAAAAAACATGTTTACAATTTTACACATCTTTTTGTTGTCGCGTCCATCGCGTTGTACATACTCAACTCTGAAAAATAAATATATGGTAAAAAAAGCTATAATAAAATAATCTCTTATCTTTCTTTATTCTTTTTTCTAAGCGCTCTAATGGCTTTCGATAGTTTTGTTCTTTTGTGTACTCTTGGTGGAGGTTTCTTCTGCATTTTATTCCTGAATAAATCTTACGCTGCAACAAAAAACATCTAGCTAAATCACTGTGCTAAATAACAACAGAGAATAACCATTCAATTATACGCCGAGCTAAACCAAACACGTTCTCTTATCTACTGAAAATGAGTACGTTGACCTTCATATCAGTTTCCCGCGAAATCCTGTCTCCCCTTCGTAAACAGCAGACAGCTGTGGCAGAGTGGGAACGAGCTGCAAAAAGTTTGGAAAACTGTCGCAAGGTGTCACTACTGTCCAGCGCGCTCCATAATTCCTCGTATCCGAGCTTGCACGCGACTCAAATTTCTACAGCTACGTTTTTACTTTAGGTCCGACTGCAATAAGCTAAAGACTAAAATAAAGTCAATCATTCAGCCGACATATATGTAGGCGTTTGAATTACAAATGAAAACGCGAATGTTATTAAATTCGCAAATGAATATCACGCAATTTCGTAGCAGCTCAGTTATTAAAATTCAAATTGTAAATACGTTAAATTAATAATGATTACAGATAAAATAATGGTCACAGTCATATCTCCCGTGTCTGAAAATTTATCTGCGAAAGTTTTACCACTGAATTCTTTATAGTTTTTTAATAAAGCTTGAATTAAAAAAAATACCGAAAATCAGCAATAACTTAATTAAAATAAAAAAATAAAAAATTAAATTTTACACCAGAATGGTTCAAATATTCTCTAGCAGCTGAATCATTAACAAATATATTGTTTTTTTTAATACGATGCTGGTGCACCAATCCCCTTAAAGAGTCCTGAAAGTTCATCTGGACTGAGTTTTTCGTGGGGATGATTTACCATCCATCTTCTGCATGCTTCGTGGTAGGCCTTCTTCAGCGGTGCATAGAAAGCAACATCCAAAGGCTGCATTCAATGGGATGTTTGTGGAGGCAGAGACAGCATGATTATTCCATTGTGATGACAAAATTCATATGACTCGTGAGATATGTGGCTGGAATGGTTGTACAGAACAAGCAATACTGGATTGTTAGGATCTGGTTTACAAAAGGCACTGAAATGTTTTAGCCATGCTAAAAATAGTTCCTCGTTTATCCAGCCTGACTTCGAACACTGATACAAAGAACCTGGGGGACCATCTGTGATTTCGGCACTTACGCCCTTATTGCCTTAAAAAAGTATGAAGCCGGCATCTGAGAGATGGGGACTTTTTAGGATCAATTTTTAACACCCAAAGGAACGTCTGTGCTAAATTTCAAACTTTTTTTTTTTTTTTTTTTTTTTTTAGGTTTGCTCGATTTTTCCCCTAAAATGCCTGGGCTATAAGTTTTAAACATTATAATATGGGTGGTAAATAAACCTACACATGTGTAGATCTCATTTACTATTCACTGTTATTTAGAATGCGTTTCTATATTAACTTGCGGTAAATTATACTATCTTGTTTTTACTTGTAAAATTAACTCTGTTTATTTTTGCACCTTACATAATATATCTTTGAAACTTGTAACTTAAGTTACTTTGCCCATACGTTTATTTCAATCAGTTTTCGTGTATTTAATAAAATGTAGAAGTAACTTTTAAATACATCTTTCATTGTGTGAAAAACGCTAGGCGTTAGTTATTCGCGCGACAATTTTTCACCCAGTGTAGGCCGACTTGTTTACTTGGAAAGGAGGGCTCCCTCCCCGGCAGACTTCTCTCTCCTGCCCTGGGGGTGCCGCACAGCTAGTACGACTTTCATGCTCCATATTATGTCTGTTGTACTTTTTAACAGATTAAAGCGGCTTAGCCCACCCATTCACGTTAGTTTATACAGTTTACATTTATTTTTGATAAATGTTTCGTTGGGTGCATGGTTACACGATTTGTTGATTAAGTTCTGTAAAGTTACAATTACGCCTAACAAAAGCTGTATGTAAAAATTTGTTAGAGACTTGACAATGACTGTTATTGTTGTTATTATTATTAGGTACGTATATAGTCTTAATAACAGCTTCAAATTATTATTGTTATGATTATGTATATCGTCATAATAACAGCTTCATATTCTAATGTTAAATGCATAATTATTTAAAAAAAAATATTTTTGTAACAAACATTCTACAGGCGTAGGTAGTTTCGAAGTAACTATTCTTCTGGAAATATTTTTGAAACTTCTATAAAATCCTAGAGCATTTTAAGAACTTAATGTAGCTGACATAAATACCTATCTGTTCGCCAATCTTCAAAAAGGATTGGTGTAACATATTCTCATATTACATGAAGCGAAAATATTTTGAATGTTTTTAACTTAATGTCTTAAAGATATTCATAATATGTCTACTAAGGTAGTCATTAAATTATTTTTGATTTTCAAACACTGTTTTTTTATATCTTACACTAATGTCATATAATTTTTTTTCGGACAAAGGTTTAAGATAATCTTAAGATTGTTATTAATAAATTCCAACGAAATTGATACTAAAAAATTTACTTTCTTTTTAAATTTCGAACCCTGTTTTTATGTTAATAGTTAGTTTCATCAAATATTATTTAAACCAATTGTTTTAGATAAAACTTAGGAATTTTTACAATAAATTATATTTAATTTGATAGTAAAAGTATTTAAAAAAAGTAATGTATTTTTGTTTTTCTACCCTTGTTATTTCCAGCCCTTGAAGTATTGGTTTGTATTATCAAAAATTGTTTCAAACTAAAGTTTTAAGTAACATTATATGATTAACAAACAATTTGAACGGATTTGAAAGTGCACCACTAAGGGAGTTATGAATTTTTTTTATTCTGCCCCTTATTTTTTTAACCCCTTGTAGCAATAGTACTTCCAATCAATTTTATTGTTTCAGACAAAGGTTTTTGATAAAAATTATAAGGTTTACCAACAACTTGAAGAATGTTATATTGTAACTAATGAGAGTTATGAGTTTTTTTTTTAATTCTACCCCTTATTTTTTCAACCCCTTGCAGTAATGGATGTTCCGATCGAAAATTGTTTAGACAAAAGTTTTAGATAAAAATTATATGATTGATACACAATTCGTACGAATTCTATGTTGTACATACGAAGGAAGTTATGATTTTTGCCACCAACCCTTATTTTTTCAACCCCTTGAAGTTGTGGTTGGTCGTATAAAAATTTATTTCAGATGAAAGATGTACTGAATACTTTAAGGTTTCACGATAAAGGGATTTATGAGTGTACATGGTACATTATGATTTTTTTTAATTCAACAGCTTTATTTTTTCCACCCCCTGCAACAATGGTTCGACATATAAAAAATAATTTCAGACAAAAGTTTTAGATAAAAATTATAAAATTTACTAACAATTATAACGATTTTGATGGTGTACTTACTGAGGGAGTTATGAAATATATATATTTCTTAATTTTTATCGTTATTTTATTTACTACATTACTGCAATGGTTCGTCTAATCAAAAATTGTTCCAGACAAAAGTTTATATAGAAATTATAAGAAAAATACATAATTAGTACAAATTTGATGCCTTACCTACGAACACAGTTATGATTTTTTTTGTCCGCCAACCCTTGTTTTTTCAACCCCTTGGAGATACCGTCGGTCGTATCAAAAACTTATTCAGAGAAAATATTTTGGCATTACTCCTAAGAATTTTAATAAATTCAAAGGATGTGATATTTTCCATATTGCGTGATTTAGAACGATTTTTCTGTTTTTGAAAAAACCTTCCCCATTTCTACCCCTTTCTTCGGATATTGCTCATTAACGAACTCGATCGAGATTTTCCACATTTAGATTTTCTATATTAGTTTGGAATTGATTTGAGAAAAATTAGGACAGTTATCGCGTCCACAAGAAAGTAATATATATATATATATATATATATATATATATATATATATATATATATATATATATATACACACACACATATGTATAAATATACAAGCTTTTGAGTTGACGATGGTTTTGGGGTCTATGGACCATGAAACGAAAAACTATGTAAAAAAAATTCCGGAAGTCGCACCTTCGTAACGGCTACAATAGGTAGTACCTATTTCTTTGAAATCTACCTAAAATACGTAGGTATTAAAATTCTTCTATGCTAATGCACAAAGCTGTTTCGAATTTCTGGCTCCCTTGAGTCACGCGAGACAATTCATATGCTCCTGGGGTTCTCCTGAAACAGTAAAATCTGCAGCTGTGTACATCAATTTAATTTTACCAAAAGAAATGCATTTACCAGTGGTGATTGTACTTTGTTTCTAATTTTATTTTTGGTCAATGTTACTGCAGAAAATATTCTTTCAGTTGCTGCGTATGAATGAGGCAAGCATAGCATGGCTTTAATGAACACTGTTATAGAAGGGAACATTTGGTCTCCTACAGCATTTTTCATTCCAAAAACTGTATTCCAAAAATCCATTATATTTCTTCTCTACTGTAACTTATAGGTAGCTATATTGTGTGTAGGTGTTGACACTGCATTAATAATTCAATTATTAACTTAATTTGATTGTTAGGTAAAAAGTGTAGGACTATATGTATGTACAAATCCTTATTTTACTTAAAAAACACAATAAACATTTATTCAACACAACACAGTACACTATAATGACACAAGGATTTCCAACAATAAAATATTAGAATTTTTCTTCCTAAATTTATATATTAAAATTATTATTTATATGAATATAATATCACGGATGAGTCAGAAGTAGATGATGTACACCCAGGACAATACGTTGAGCACTATTAGATAGAACTCCAGTCAACAATACAATATATGAAAACAAACAGGAAATCGATTAGGAAATATTCTCAACATAAAATTAGTGTTATAAATTAAATTAATCATATATCATTTCCAGAGGTAAATAAAATTTTTGGGTTATGTCAAGTGGCTTTAACTTGGTTTGTTCAAATTTCTATTACAGATGTTGTTGACAGCTTTTAAACATGAATGCATGTAGTTAATTGGCATTTAGACTGAGCATAAATAATAACAATCAAACGAAATAGTATGGTAAGAAAATAAATAAATAGTACTTAAAATAAAATCTGTGTGGGTCATTGTTACCGCACACCATAAATTCGTCGTCTTTCTTCAGTGCTTCAACAGTCTTTAATAAACGCCATTCCCTATCCAGGTTATCGAAATATTTTTCTTCAATAACATTAAGAAAACATTTGGCAAGTGGCATTATACTGTGATTGTCATCTGATTTATACTTTTCTGGACTCAGCAAGGCTAAACCTTTTAGAACAGAGTCATTAAAATTTATTTGTTTTAAAACTTGGCTCCAAAATACAACATAGAAGGCCAAACAATTAACTTTCAATAGTGTTAACCTACATCACTTGGTCTAACTATGCTCTTATCTAATCCCATCAAAAAGAGCTTCCACTCTCGCTCCTAGATAAACTTTGCTTATGTCTAAAACTGGCCGTTGTCAGCTGTATTTTCTTTTTCAATTGGATTATTTGAAACATATTGATGTTTCATGTAAGATTTCATTGTCAGTTTCATTTTTTCTCCCACCGATGAAACCAGAACATGAAAACGATATTAGTACATTGATAATCTAAATTTAAATTAATTATTACTGTCGACAGAATAAAAGCCAGGAACAAAAAATATGACTTAATTAATGCCGAACGACCGAATTGAGTTCCTGACCTGACTCGTCATCGTCAACTGAAAAATTAGATTCCCTTCCACTCCTGTGTGTGTTTGAATAACACTTAATAATAAAACAATTTAGTGTAAACATAATATTATATTCAAGGCAAAAAACTCGAAAAAGTACTAGCTGGGGACACCCTGATTGTGTCTGAGAGTTGGCGTACTTATGTTGTTCTTCTCCTGGTCACGTTCCCTTTCCCCTCTAGCTACCGGCCAATGGCAGCGAGGGGGCGGGGCTAGCAGTGATTCTGACACACTTTTCTCTGATACGGTCTAATGACCATACGGTCAAGCGGTGTCGCCCCACTAGCGACCTTCCCCCACCCTGCTTCGGGTACTGTTGTGTATAGCCTTTTGTAACAAAAAATTAATTAACTGATAATAAATACCACATTAAAATCAGTTGCATTTTTCAGAAGAAGTAAGCGGAAATAAAAACAAACGCGTACAGCGACACTGTTTTATAGATATTATATAGAGATAAAAGCTTCCTTGAGTAGATACACAAGAATAAATGGTAAATACACCTACACTACATAATTAAATCACTACACCCGTGCGAAGCAGGGCAGGATAGCTAGTAATTCCACAAAAAACGTTTCAGTAACAGAAAGTAGTAGGTTACTGACGAACAGTAGGTAGTAGGTTACTGAGAGTAACAGTAGGTAAGAAGCAACTTCTGCTGCTGCCCTGAAGATGGAGGCTGCAACGCACTCCGAAACGTCAGAAAGAACTTCCATTGTGACGCGGCTAGAACCCAGAAGACAAGAACATTTATTAAAATGTTTCTAGTTGATTTGATTACTTAATGTATTTAAGTAAATTCTTGCTTATTGCCACAATGTTCCTGATTTGTTATGAAGTCGCTTGAAGTCTCGATTATCAGTGACTCCGACATCTTATCATGTTTATCATCGGCCAAACATTATTACATTTGCAAGAGGAATTACCTCACAAAATGTGCCAGCCAATTTCAAACTTACCATACATAGTTTATCAAATACAGACACAAATGCAGACTTATTAGTACCTATAAATAAACACATGATCTTTATACAAGCATTCATTTTTCAATTATTGTTTTTATACATTCTAGATAAAATGGCTTCTTACATTAAGTACTGGTTGAAATACACTCAGCCGAGTTAACACTGATATTGCAATTATCTTTTATTTAAATGTAAATACGAATAATGTTAAAGGAATATATCGCACATATCTATCGAATATTGGATTATTTCATATATACAATTTTGAGACTGAATCTCTCCCCACACAGTGCTGAAATAGCAAGTTAGAACACATCAAACGTATACTTAGTGCAAAATGAAACCTTTCTTACAAGCAGAAACACTTTCCCAAAATGTACATGTTAATAATTTATGCAAAACTTGATACAACGATTTTATCTTTAGTGAAATTCTATCACATGCAATGTAGTAAGCACATAACTAATAAGTTACACTATCGCACTGAAAATGTATGTATGTAGTTAAGAACTGAACAATGCATAAAATGACATACCCAAAAACAATACAGCTATATCATGCGTTTGTACTAAAGAATCAAATGCAAACGTCTTGTAAAGTTCAGGTGAGTGTAACATGTGGTATATTTATAATGACTTACATGAGACGATTTCATTATGAATAGTGATAAATCATATTCAAAAACACAAATTTCTTCTTGTCTTCTTTGATTCGGGTTCATCATTGTTGGCAATAGCTTGTACACTTTTATTTCTTCTGGAATTTGATGGTTTCTTGACACTAAGTTTGTGTTGTCTTGCAGCAAATTCGTTCATAGCCTTCCTTTGTAATATAGTCAGGATCTCGTATGGGCAACGACCGCGGTCGTCGCGGGTCTACAAGTTCTGGCAGCATACAGTTTAAGTAAAACTTTGTCAATTGCTGATCCATTTGATCCTTCCAGAACAGATAATCTCTGTCAATACGTGTGGTTTTAATTCCATTTGGAGTCCAGAGCCCGAAGATGCAGTAATTACGCCTTGTCACATGAAGTTGCCCTTGAACTTGGTAGAAAAAATGGTGATTCTTATTAATGTCTGTAACAGTTTTTTTTGTCTCGAGATATGTTCCAAAATGTGCATTTCCTTTTAAGAATTAACTCATCAGGACTTAGAACTTCTGGCTTTACTCCAGAAGATGGACATTTTACTTCCACGATACGATCTCTTTCAATCAGTCCATCTGGGCTGGCCCCTAGAAATTGTATTTCTTCATCAACAAACAGTCCACATGCCTTTACTTGTACATCACAAGTCTCTTCCAGCTTTTTCACTACCTCTTTTTCGTGATCTCTAACCCATATCATAGCATCTGTATCAAAATCCTCATACAACAATGTAGCCACCAATTTTTGGCATGAAGTATGTGGTTTACGCCTACAAATAGTGCCAAAATTAGAAGCTGTCAACAATTTTCTCCTAGTTTATTTCCACAGGCCGCACTCCCTTTGTAAAAGGGTACCATTCTGCAGTTTCTAACGCTCTTCAAATGTAGAGGGTAAGGATTTAAAAAATCCTTCCTTAGCTAGGTTGTAACCTTCGTAAGTCATGTCTGGTTTTTGAGATTGGGGACTTTCAAAGGGAAACCTTGAGGATTTAGAGCTGTAGGTGGTAATCTTGCGCACATACTGGGTTATTAACATTTTGAGATTACAAGTGAATATAATGTCATATGTTGAGCGGACATAGGACTGAATTGTATATTTAGTTGTGAAGCCCTTTCATAGCAAACATTATATAAAAGCTATATTCAAGTTAAAATCTCTTAAATATGCTTTTATGGTATTAAAATGACATTAATTTGTGTAGCATAGGGTAGTAACATGTTATTATTATTGGTGACTGTAAGATATGGATGGACGCTGTGATAGTGTGAGTATGCGGAATTCCCCCGACCTCATATAAATATTTACTACACCTTCACGGTTGTACTGAAATAAGCTAAATGAGTATAGTTTCAGGTACATTGCGTATATATTACATTGATTTATAAGTTCTTTATTTATATTTAGCTCTCCGACTATTCCACGTTTTCCTTGTTTTTCTCGATGATGGACACAATGATTCAGCCACCTTGAAATAATTTTTTCTGTGTTTTGTTTTCAGATAGAATTCCTGAATAACTTTTCATTGAAAACCAAATTTTTTAACAGCCATTTGCTCTGATTTTTGTAATGACTCCCAACATAGATATTGGTGGAAAGTGTGTCTCATATTGTACATGTACACATGAGCATGTGTGTGTTCCCTATCTCTCTCTAAAGCTATCAAGTGTACATAATGGGAGTGCGTCGTTTGCCCTACAGGCGTTTTCCCTAAACGCATTTTCAAAGCATATTCTCGCAGTCCTCATTCCAAACAGGCGTTTGCCCTAAAAGCGTTTGCCCTAAAGGCGTTTGTCCTAAAGTCGTTTGCCCTACAGGTGTTTGCCCTACAGGCGTTTGCCCTACAGGCGTTTGCCCTAAAGGCGTTTGCACAAAATGTTTGATAATCACATTCGGACCAAGCTCCGGCATTTGCCCTAAAGGCGTTTGCCCTAAAATAAGTTTTTCGACAGTCGTTTGCCCTACAGGCGTTTGCCCTACAGGCGTTTGCCCTAAAAGTTTGCGAATTTTCAATAATCCGAAAATAAATGCTTGCCGGCGTTTGCCCTACAGTCGTTTGCCCTAAAGGCATTTGCCCTAAAGTCGTTTGCCCTACAGGAGTTTGTCCTACGAACCTTTTCGAAGATAGATGTCCTTACGTTTGTCGCCCCTGTTGACAAATATTGGAACCATTCTCCAAATGAGTACAAAGTACAAAATTCAAAAATTAGATGGCAGCACATACGGTTTGCTTTCCCAAAGTTGAAGTCTAAGAATGCAGCTGGTAATTGAACCTTACAACAGATGGTGCGCCAATCTCAGTGACTGGATTGTATTTTTTAAATAATTTTTTAACACAGAGGTTGATCATGTAATATGTTCCATGGTGGGGGGGGGGGGGAAGTGTTAACTAGCGAACAAATTAACTTAATTTAATATTGCTGCTATATATAAAAACAAGCGTTAACGAAAGTAGCTTACAAAATTTTATTATCCTTGCCTGCTGGAATTTTCACTTAAAGTTGTCCTAAAAAACGATGACCCTAAAATAATTTAAGGCAGAGGATTATGCATATGCATTTATAAAAACATTTTTAGTGTTTAAAAGTTACTGTTAAAATAGCCTCCGAGACCTTCATGCCTATTTTCAATTTTTATATAATATGTGCCTAACTGAATCTGTCGTTTTATTAATATGTTTGTAGAATGCGGTGAAAATACTTCCATCGAGAGAGTGCATATTTGGCTAATTCGCCCAGATCATCTATAGCTTAACCCCTAATAAGTTTTATGGGAACAAGTGAAGTAGGTATAATAAAAGACTGATTTAATGTGTGACAGCCAATGAAATGTACAACTTTTCAAAATGCATTTAATCATATCATCCATATTGCCACAATATTTGAATGAATGTCATAGGTATGAGTGTAAACTAGGAACGATTTTGATATGTCGTGGAATGTACAATAATGAATTACGTAAAAGTATAATACACAAAGAAAGATCATTAAATATAACTCTGTTTCATATGCTAATGAATCAGCATATTCGCAAAAAAAAAGTGCAATTTTAGTTAACATATTTTCAAAACAATTAAACAAACAGAATTTACTGGAAAATATGTTATTCATAACTTAGTAGGAGCAAGTGACGTCTATTCACCATCACCTATGTTTAATAAATAAATACGTTATTTGTTATTTTTGTTTTGTCTCATTGCTATGTACATGCTGTGCTGAAAGACTATTACTTCTAGATTTCAATGACAGTTTTTCTTGAGCGCGCGGTGTATGCCATGTCTACGTGTCGTCTTTGAAATCGTACAAATGACTTGTAGTTTTTATTAGTTTAGTTTCATATTTTGACATGGTTAATGAATCAAAACAAAACATCAATTTGTATACAACCTCAGTACACATAACATGGTAATTGTATGGTTTCTCAGCCGTATTTATAGTTATATGCGATTACGTAATGGAAAAGGTGTTTTCGTGTATGCTGCTGAAAGAATTCACTCCTTAAAATTTTATTTATGTGCTATGTGATAAATGCCCCATTGTGATACTTATGTAGGCCCTACCCAGCAGCCTAGTATCGTGAGCTGGGGCGATTTAGCATTGAGATTGAAACCATTGTCAACAAATCCCACTCGCAGAAAGCAGTTTTTATTTCGTTCTTATTCATGGACACTATTACTAAAATTATTTATTACCGCGAATTGTAATTTTTTTATAAGTATACATAAAGTTTTTTAATTTTTTAATAAGACATTTTTTTGTGACAGATATCTCAAAGAAAACAAAACCAGTAATTCGGTAGAATTCTATACGAGCCTCGTTGCCAAATTTAATGGACGCAAAATAATAAATTACCTACACATAGACACAGCGTAAATGTTACATGGCAGGACAAGATTCAAGAAAGGTTTAGCTTGGGAGAAGAGTCCTTTAAAAAAAATGTCAGGTAGGAGCCCTGGTTCAATACACAAGAAAGTCATTCGTAAAAAGATTCGACACTGCACAACTCGGCGTAAACTGGCTTACCAAGAAGATAGTCGGATGAAACTAAAACGGCGTGAACTCCAATCGACTAAACCAAATGTTAACTATGGATCCTCATCAGGGCAAGCTACGGATGTACAAGGGTGTGATCTTCCTGAAAATGAACTATTAAGTAAGTGTGAACATTACATCGCGTCACTGCAAGTCACTTTGGAAGAAGGAAGGAATATTGTGTAACAAACAAATATGCATACAATCCCGCAAGGAAAGTCGTTCTGTGTGCGGTGGACTAAAGTCACATTATTATTATTGAGAAATACCATTACATATCATCATTATTTTATTTTGGGAATATAAGTGGAATCCACTATGGGAAAATGGGAAATATTAAGGATAAATTCAGGGTTTTCTTTCGCTTAAAAGAAAGCGAACAGCCAACTCTGGAAAGGCAGCCCATCAGGATTTTACGAACTGTATGCGTACAAAGAAAAAACCTGAAAGGCGGCCTTTCCGATGGGGCACAATTCAGGGTTTTCTTTCGCTTAAAACAGAGCGAACAGCCAACTCTGGAAAGGCAGCCCATCAGGATTTTACGAACTGTATGCGTACAAGGAAAAACCTGAAAGGCGGCCTTTCCGATGGGGCGAAATTCAGGGTTTTCTTTCGCTTAAAACAGAGCGAACAGCCAACTCTGGAAAGGCAGCCCATCAGGATTTTACGAACTGTATGCGTACAAAGAAAAAAACCTGAAAGGCGGCCTTTCCGATGGGGCACAATTCAGGGTTTTCTTTCGCTTAAAACAGAGCGAACAGCCAACTCTGGAAAGGCAGCCCATCAGGATTTTACGAACTGTATGCGTACAAGGAAAAACCTGAAAGGCGGCCTTTCCGATGGGGCGAAATTCAGGGTTTTCTTTCGCTTAAAACAGAGCGAACAGCCAACTCTGGAAAGGCAGCCCATCAGGATTATACAAACTGTATGCGTACAAGGAAAAAACCTGAAAGGCGGCCTTTCCGATGGGGCGAAATTCAGTGCCCACAACGATCTAACGAAAACTAAAAATTTCTGAAAGGGAGCCTTTCCGATGGGGCACAATTCAGGGTTTTCTTTCGCTTAAAACAAGGCGAACAGCCAACTCTGGAAAGGCAGCCTATCAGGATTTTACGGACTGTATGCGTACAAGGAAAAAACCTGAAAGGCGGCCTTTCCGATGGGGCACAATTCAGGGTTTTCTTTCGCTTAAAACAAGGCAAACAGCCAACTCTGGAAAGGCAGCCCATCAGGATTTTACGGACTGTATGCGTACAAGGAAAAAACCTGAAAGGCGGCCTTTCCGATGGGGCACAATTCAGGGTTTTCTTTCGCTTAAAGCAAAGCGAACAGCCAACTCTGGAAAGGCAGCCTATCAGGATTTAAATAATTGTGTGTGTGCTCGAAAAAATCTGAAAGGCGCCCTTTCCAATGGGGCGCAATTCAGCGTCCCCTATTTTACTGCATGCTCGGGTTTTATGGGCGCCACCGTGCCACACGCACGGACCTATGTGAGACTCTTTCTCAGGGTCATGACGTCGCCCATGTGAGGCGTGATTTTAATTTCCCCCTGAATACACCTAGCACGAATCCCTGCCCGCTCTCAGCGTCGGGCACGCTTTTATTTACGCAGTGGGCTCTCAGGCGTCCCACACGCCGTCACACTCCACGTGGTCAAACAGATTTAAATAAGAAAATAATACATTTGATTTACACACCTGATTTATTCGGTGAATGCAACTTACACGATTGAAACTGTTTAAAACGCCCGCGGCACGAATCGGTTTAGGTGTGAAGTCCCCCACGTGGTCACATCTTACATTACGTATTACAAAAGAGAAAAGACCGTTGCTGGTCGTAAGACAATTAGTTATACAGTCCCCCGACCGAGATGAGCTCCGAGGACGAAAAGAAAACGATTTATACGGAATTAAATTGAAACAGAATTACTTGGCGGTGAAACAAACGGTGAGGTCCCCGGAGTGCTGGCACGTCTTCTCTCGGTCGTTCATGGTGGCGGGCTGGGCTGAGATCATGGCTCGCTCGACTAACATGGTGTCCTCCCGCCGAAACAATTGCCGTTAAAAAAGATATTTGCGAATTCGTGCCACGGGAAACTAAATTAACATGACAAGAATGAATTAAAAATTATGTGACAATTTATGAATACTTGAAAAGAATAATACATATTATAATTAATAAAATGAACATTTAATTATTGTCTGACTTCGGGTTTCCTCAGGAATGTCCGGAAACGCTATGATATTTTAATACATTATTTTATAATAAAAGTACATAAAACCCTCCCGGCCGATCTGCCGTCACGTTGCACTTAGGGAATATAAAAACAAATAACACAATTATATTTACTTATGTTTTTAGGGGTGCGGCGCACTGGCTCGACAGCGCCCTCTTGCCGGGCGAGCACACACAACGCACGCACACGCACGCACACGTACGCACGGGAGGTTTGAATGGAGGGTGGGTGGTGTTTGGGCGGTGGCATATCGGACTTAAAAGGGGCCGCAGGCCCGGACGATGTCAATATATATATATATATGTGTGTGTGTATATATATATATAGTATATATATATATACAGTATATATATATATATATATATATATATATACAGTATATATATATATATATATATATATATATATATATATATATATATATATATATATATATATATATATAGAGAGAGAGAGAGAGAGAGAGAGAGAGAGAGAGAGACACACAAATTGGGGTGTGTTTAATATAAGTTTACGTTAGAGAATTTACACATTGAACACTTATTTTAATTTTTTGTTTAGTCCCACTTTTAGTTGAAATATTATTTGTAAATAAAAACTACCAAACAAAAATTGCCAATGAGATGAAACTAACGTAGCATACCCAAAGCACAATACTATCGTTCACACTAACAACGAAAGAGTGCAGGCTATCAAATGTATGTCTGCACCAGGCAGACAGCGTGTGCTGCATGCCATCGGCGACCTATCAATGTCGTAATTGGTCTACATGCATACACTCTATCGAGGCATCACCCCTAAGAAGTACCACAGGGATAGAAAACCTTTTAAAAAAAAGTCCAATCATAGAAAGATTCATAAATTCAAATATTTAACAATTACGTCTATCATGTAAAAGTTGTTACTACAGCGCTCAAAAAACAATGAAACTGTGTTAAGTTCCACAAATTGCCAAGCCTGTTCTGTCACATGTCATGCCAACAGGTCAATGAATGGCTGGTGGTATGCTGTGTATTAGTCAGACGTTATGCCTCCAGTGAAGGAAATGGTGTATAGATGGAACAGCCTCACAAAGTCTATACGAATGCAAGTAGACATTTGGTCAAAAAATACAACTCAACTTGTAACATTGTGCGGCTTGTGAAAATGGTTTTGCCAGTCATGTGCAGTTATCATATTCTTTGAAAATAAATGTTCAAAATTTGAATGATTAAATGTGGTTTAGTAGTTAAAAGATAATTTAAGCATTATTGTATTAATTTTTTCCTCGAAAGCTGAATTTTATATGCGGGAAGCATCTACAAATGCAAACATTTAAAATAGGAAGAATGGAAGTGATTAATGAAGGGAATCATTTTGTGAACGTATCAGGTGGGAAAACATATTATGTGAGAACTTCTAAAGCATTTTAAGCGAGTTTTACTGTATCCAATTCATATCATTGTTGGGTTTGTCTGTTACTTTGTTGTTTGTAGTTTTTGTTCTTGTTACAACTTTCTCGTCGTCAACCGTGTTCGTCTATGCTGTGATGTTTTTCCCAACTAATGCCTTTCACTGTATTCTCTGTGCTGTCTTTAAAGTTAACCTTGGACATCAGTTGATTTTTGCTTGTTTTTCTGTGTGTGTATACTCAGATTTCTTGTATATTCTTGTGGTTTCTCTATATATACAGTGAAAACTAGCACTGGCATATGTGAAGAAGTGTAACATTTGTTACCATCACAAACTCTATGGCAGCTCAAAATAACCAATATTGTGTTTCTTCAAAGTACATTTTACATTTAAAATTTTGCAACTCCATGTTATTTAGCAAAATCAATATTTTGTGTGAGACAGAAATTCATGAAAACTGAAAGGAGTTAATTAAACTATAACCATTACCATAATAATTTTTGCACATACTTTACAAATATTTCCAAACCCTTTTTTTAATTTCACAATTTTGCCTTTAACTAAATTTTTATTTAATGCAGTTTTACACTGTTTGTCAAGGAAAAATTCTGAAAAAAAAATCTACATTGCAGACAGTGGTGTAATAAGTAAAAAAAAAAAAACACAAATTCTAATTGTTTTTAACTATAAAAAGCATCTATAGAGGATTTTATTAAAATTATCCTTATGGCTGCACATTTTAACCACACAACTGTTTTGTCAAGTTTGTGTATACTAAGTTGTTTGTACCATAATAAAAGTAATTACTTCAAATATCCATTAAATATAGGATACAAGTATTTGCCTTATACCAAAAATAGCTTTCTTGGTTTTATTATATTTCTATGAGAAATATTTGTTAGCACTCTTTTGAGTTTAATTAGTCACACCCAAAGCAAGTACAGTAAAACCCTCATTTTAAGTAAATCTCACTTACAAAAATTAATTGCATAATAAGTTTTAAAAATGTAGCACTTCACCTATAAATACGTACAATTTTACCCTTTTAATAAGTTTTTCAGTTAGTACTCAAAATTTCAAAATACCATTGAGAAACTTCTGAACATGGTTTTACAGGGTTTAACATCAATGTGCTTTTGTGTGGCAGCAGAATTAATCAGCTTAAAGCTGATCTAATCTCTCATGAGATGGGGCAGCAGAAGATTAGCCATTACTCTATAATTTGTGCTGGGAATGTACCAACAAAACTAGAGCTAAAATATTATTCTCGCTCTATGTCACATATTCTTAATCCACATTACACAATGGAAAGGATGCAATTAGACAGGGATTTGAAAAAAATTTACAAGTAAAAGTTGTTTGCATCAGACTTTATTCCCCTTAATGCTACTGAGATCCAACTGTTCAGTCTATAACCAAATCATAAGTATGGGACAGACATTGTTTAAGTTCATTTAATACATTTTAAGTAGCATCATTAATTTATCACACAATCTCTACAAAAAAATATCTTACTTCTACTAACAGAATAGTGGTGTTCTCTAACTAATCACAACACTTGATTTGAACGTAAAGCACACTAAACAACTCACATTTAGTATGAGATTATTTATCACACCAAAGTTTCTTTATCCTGAAAGTAATCGTTGTTCAAAACAGAAGAGTGGTGATAAATGCTTCCCATTGTACATTTTCAATTCTATCTGCCAAACAGTCAATGCTAACTACAGTATAAGCTTTTGTAGGATCCCTGCTTATAACTTCATAAGAAAAATGCATAAAATTCCTGTATACAGTAGAGAATAGTTTATTTGGACATCCAAACACGGAACTATTCTAAATAACACACATTTTTATGAATGACTTAAACTTCATATTTTAACGCCTGTACATTTTATCACGTGATACCAGCACTTGTGACACATTGTGCCAAAGGCCACGGACCTATTACAGTGGAACCTCGAAAAAAAAAAAATACGAGTATGGAATAGTATGAGACCTTTGAAGTTATACAGTTTTGTAATGCACCATACATTTGACTGCATAAATGATGTTACATTTATCTGAAAATTACAAGTTCTTTCATGATAGCCCTTTCGTAAGTACGAGTGATTTAAATGGCATCTTTAAACAAGGAGAAAAAATCATTAGCTGAAAAACCAAACATTTGCGCAGTAAACACAAAGACTACATAGCGTGACAGTGCATGGATAGGCTGGGGGACTGACTGCTGTCTCTAGCAATCTAGGAGAGAAGGGGAAGAAAGAGGGCAGGACTTGACAAACAACATGCCCGGTCTCGTTTGTTTGGCTGCATTCACTAGCAGCCATGGAGAAGGGAAGTCTGCGAGATTCTGGTGACAAATATGGTCTCTCTATTTTTTTGTTTAGCGCTCCCGTTTGATGGCGACAACTTGCCCTTCTCCACCTTCACAGATTGCTGTCTGCTATGCTGGTTTTCAGTTAGAGGCCAGTGTTTTATGAGCGAGCATGACCATATCTTACGCAATGTTGATGGTTCTCCCCCCACCTCTCTCCCTCCATTTTAATACCACAAAACTAGCAAGACATAATCATTGTGTCAATCTTGATAAGTTTTTGTGATGCATGAAGCACGTATTCCACATACTACTCGCTTTGAACTGTGCCAACAAAATTCCTTTTGTGTACACATTACTACTCTATTACTAGCAACAGTTTATGCAAAACACTGCAACCAATAATTTTCAATTAGTGGACGTATTGTAGCTATCGATCTTCGATTTGTGGAAATTTTCTAGGTTTAGCGTGATATTGTCTGAGCTTCTCCTCCACAAAATCCACTTCAAATATCTTTTGTCTTATAGTAGTTGGGGAATAGGAGAGGTTGCTAGAGGGAAGGTGGGAGGAGTGGATGACCACCGCCCTTTCCTCCTGTAGTAATAAAGTAGGACAGTCCGAAGGTATGAACATTACCGTGAAAATGTTAACAAATCAGATAAATATTTGCTAAATACATGTGTAAAATTTTTGTGTGCATATGCGTTGAAAACAAATGAAAACTCCTGGCAGTAACTTAATTGTGGCATGGGACAGTAGCATGTACAATTTTGGGCATTTCCTTTCAGAAACAACATCAGGGAGGGTGGCAAACGCTCTTCCTTTCTTCCCTCTCCCGTTTCTTTTTACGCTCCATGTGACCTTGCACAGCAATGTTCACCCCAGCAGTTCTTTGAGCTCCGGCATGTATCGGACAATATTATTCGCGATTAAAAGAGAAAATCCAATACAGATACAAAAAAAATTCATAGACACCTTTTCAACTCTTAATTAAATTTGCTACAACATTTATTCTATGAAATTTTTTACTACAGTGCACCATTTTCAAGATATAGTGTAAAATTAGGACATTTTAGGAATGTTCTGGAATCTAGATTTCAATTTCATGTGTTTGGTTATTACCAGTACTAATAGAAACGAGGATATCTCTTGCCATTGTCAGCTCTCTTAATATGAAGTTCCACTGTTTTTCTGAATACTGAAACTATTAACCGGTAGCCTTGTGATTATTAACAAGTTGTAAACATTGTCTTGGTGAGGTTATGTTCACATGTTTTATTATTCAGAATTTTCTGTTTTCCAGACTAGGCTAGGTCACCATGAATCCGGATGAAAGATACTCTACTGTATAACATTTAATGTTTTAAATTCCTACTTATAACACCATTAAATTAACTTTAAAATAGTAAATTTATTTATCATTTTTGCATAGTGCTGGTCATCAAATAAGTAGGCACCTACTGATTTGAATAAAAACAGCAAATTAATTAAAGGAGCAATTTCTAAACCCATAATTTAATTTTAATATAAAATTTTCTAGAAATAATGCTCTAATAGAAGCAAATATCTCTAAGCAGCACACTATTTATCGTGGCTTTTTTTACATGATGGCAAGAAAGAAAATGTATGACTAGTTACAGAAAAATAAATAAATAGCCAACAATAATAATACTGTTTTAAAATCTTAATGGCATGTCAGTATACTTTATATCTATATATCTAAAAGAATTTAATAAAATAGATCCTAAAAATTTAGTTCTTGCTTATAACATTTATCTGCATGCTAAAAGAATTTAATAAAATAGATCTTAAAAATTTAGTTCTTGCTTATAACATTTATCTGCATGCAACATTTTATTTTTCTCTCTCCCTTCAAAATATGTTACAACAGGGTTCTATAGTATTATATTTTAATATCCAGATAAAGCCATGATATGACATATTTACATCTAACATACAATATTATGCATAATTCAGTCTCAAGTTTCATTCAAGAAGGCTGTCACATTAGTTGGCAGACCTGTGGCACATCTTGTACATTATTTGGAAATATGTATTAATAATTATAGGTTCCTAAACATGGTTTTATTTTCTAAATCATCTTGTTTTTATGACATGGCATATCAATTTTATTTTGCCGTTATACAATTTTTCCTCATTTCAAGTTATAAAATGATTTTAAATGGTTACAAATATTTAACATGTTAATTCAAGCTCGCTAAACCTATTATGGCCACAATGTTCACAATTTCAATTAATAACCATTATTTGAAACAATATAAAATATTTTTTAACATTCATGTATCAAATTCCATTTGGAGAAAAAAAACTGGTGTTACAAGGTGCTGAAAAAAGTTACAAGCCTACTGTATTACCATATACCAGTTGGTGCTTGAGGAAAAATACATTAAAAACAAAATTTAATTTACAAGTCTTTGAAAAAGAGCAAAATGTTGCATGGTATATTGTTGAAAGGAATCATTACATATATATATTTCCCCCATTTTTTAATTTAAGCTTTCTTGTTCCCTTTCTAAATGTTTTCAAAATATATCCATTTTTTCATGTTCTAACGGGTGATTATACAGAACTTTCACACTAGAATATTGTCTGTAACATAAAACCTGTCACACTTAAACTGCGAAGCCCTGGCTGGAAGCGTTACTTTGGGCTATGGCATGATTCAGATATATTTTCTCCATTTGAAAAAGAAATACTGATAAATAAGAACTTCACATATTCAACTAACATATTATGTGAAAATATAAATATCTTCCCTTAGGCAAATATCGACTTGGAAAATCTTGCGTGGGCACGTGGCTAGAAAATATTGATGTCCACAGTAAAATGGTTAAATGAAAATGCCACAAAAATAAAATGACATGGCACCCATAACCTGTGGAGTATAAATATTTGGAGGAAGTAGGTTGTAACAACCCACGCTAATGCCCTCTCCCCTGGTTAAATGGTTTAACAATCAATTTAGTTTGTTGTCCCATTACGTTCAGTACATTGGTTAGGTTTGCAGGTACAAATGGGAGATATTTTTGTAAGCTGGAAATAAACTTAGGTGTGTACATTAAGCAAAAACTTTCAATTTAATTTTTCTTGCATTTGTTAAAATCAAATAATGTTAATAAAGTCTTTGAGATTAAATTTGTTTTTATTTTGTGAAAACAAACTATCTAGACCTGTGATAGAGGCTTTGGAAGCAACACTATCTCTGTTAAAAAATTTTTACAGTATTTTAATTCTACAAAAGATAATTGTTTAAATACATATTTTCTGTTTGGAATATATTTTCACATTATTATTAACAACCATAACAACCTGACCAGCATTATGATTAGTTAAATTTTATTTTCAATGCATATCTGAACAACTACCACAGAGATGATTTATTTCTTCCATTATGGCATCATTTTGCATGGTGATACTACCATTAAGCCTTGTTCCTACACTGCCCATTTATATATTTTACAATTTTTATTTTAGGGTGGTTATATTCAATTCCAATCCCTAACATTTAGGGTCCTCTTCCAAGCTTTCTCTAACTGCCCATTTAAATTTTATATTTCCCACTCTTGAAAACAATTATTTTCCTGTACAAACAATTTGCAGACTTTGACAGAACCCTTTCTTTCTCCACTCCCCATTGCAAGTCAAGTTACCTTCTCCATTTTGAGTAGCATGTTCGGAAGTTTTGAGTGCAAGTAACTTGATATATAAATAGGTCTAAATTCACTGTCCAAAATTCTGCAACTCATAAGCTTATAATGTTGTCTGAAGCCACAGTCTAGAGATAAGCACATTCCCACAAACCCACTTTCGTCGTAAATTATTAGTTTCAATAATGTGCTGGGTTAAGATTCAGTGACTAAATTTTAAGGGAAGTGGGACGGTATCATTACAAAGAATAGTCTGTTGCTTTGAGTAAAACTTCTAGGGTTAATTAGAGCATAGTGAGTGCTACTTATAATATGTAAGGCAAAAAAAAATTATATCCTGTCATCCAACCCAATCTCTGTTTTTTCACTTGCAGATCCTGTTGCCATAACTTGTAGCATTCAATCTTACCAGTTCATTGGGAAAGAAAAAATGCTATTTATAATGTTTTTAATAGAAGCATATCATTTTATAAGTTGACTTATCATAAATACTAACCTTCAATATTTGCTTGATTCTTGTTCTGCTATGAGCCTAAATGGTATGCATCCAGTTTTCATTCCAGTCTCATCAATGTTTCAGATGTATTCAGGGGAAAAAAAGATAAATTTTCAAAACCATGTAGGCCTACTACAGGATTATGGGCTGGCTGGTGGGTATTGTTTTTTTTTCTTCAGAGAAAGGCCAATATCTATTCTAGAAATAATCTCACCTAATTGGATGGAGGTATTGTTCTATATTCCACTCCTAAGCCTCGAATCTGTTCTATCAGCTTCATTACCATCTTGAGAGGCTTACAACTTATGAAGATATTATTTTTTGATAAATGCCTCTCACTCAGCTCTTTGCAGCACCTATTTTAAACTGGCACTATCTAACTATCCTTCCACTCACTCTAACAATATCACCTCCATTATCAAAATCAACTTATAAGCATTTTAGTGTTTTATAGACCCCTGTCACAGAAGCAAAGGTGTTTGGAGACACCTAAATTATTAATGCTTTCATACACTGAAAACAAGCAAAATCCATCGATGGAGCTAGCTTTGAACGTTCCAACACTACCGTATTCACCCGAAAATAAGACGATAGTTTTTTCCTTCTAGAGGATTCAAAAAATTGGGGGTCATCTAACAACCGAGATCAAACATTTTTTAAAGATTGTTTTGTTGTATAACCTATAATAACAAAGGTTGTTTGTTTGTTTATTTATTTATTTATTCATTTATTTATTTATTCATAGCCTCTAATATAACACAAACAATGGGTTTCCCATACGCCAAATATTGCAGCACTTCATGTTTTCCATAACTTCCTCATTAAAAATGCCGTAATGTTACTCCAGCTAAGCAACAAGCATATAAGCAGCTAAGTAAACAATAGCCGTGCTCATAGATAACACAATATGCACGTGTATACGACACTTTCTCTGCTGCATGCCATAGCCATGTTCCAGGCTGCCAACATCGCAAAGCGAAAGATCAGTAGTCCCGTCAATATGGAACACACTTCGTGTACAAGTGGCATATGTTAACGATACATATTTATCTATGGTGAACGGAAATTGCATTGTTTATTGGTGACGACGGCATTTTTACATTCGTTAATCGTTATGGCTGACTACGTGGAAAAACGAGGTTCAAGTGTGAAAGCAAATTGTAATAAAGTGAAAGGCGCAGTTATGACAAAAATTTTAAACTGATGGCTATGAAATATGCAGAAGACACCAATAACTGTGTGGCAGCTAGAAAGTATGGTGTTACCGAGGCAAATGTTCGGCGCTGGAGAAAACAAAAGCCTCGAATACAGAATGCAAGCTCAACACGAAAATCTTTCCGTGGACCAAGACGTGGAAACTTCCCTGAGATTGACAAACAAGTAACGGAATTCGTACGAGCACAGAGAAGAAATGGGATGCCAGTTTCTTATATTTCTATCCAACAAAAGGCACGCGAAATCGCAATAACTTTGAACATTGCAGGAAGAGATTTCAAAGCTAGTAGGGGCTGGTGCACAAGATTAATGAGGAGAAGTGGGTTTTCCCTTCGAAGAAGAACGTCGTTGTGTCAAAGGCTGCCAGCAGATTTTGAAGAGAAGTTGACAGCCTATCAAAGACATGTTATTAAATTACGAAAATCGCACAACTATATCATGGGGAAAATCGGGAATGCAGATGAAACCCCTGTTTATTTCGATATGCCATCAAATTACACAATTGATGATCGTGGGGCAAAATCCATCAGAATTAAAACTTCTGGAAACGAAAAATTAAGAGTGACTGTTATGCTGACAGTGTTGGCAGATGGCAGGAAACTGCCACCATTTGTAATTTTGAAGAGAAAAACAATGCCTAAGGGTATTGTAGTGAGGTGTCAACCAAAAGGGTGGATGACCAATGATTTGATGTTGGATTTGTTAGGAATAATTTGGGGCAGAAGACCTGGTGCTTTGTTGAAGCAGAGAGGCATGCTTGTACTAGATGCCTTTAAAGGACATCTGACATCAGACGTGAAAAAAAAATACAAGACTTGAACACAGATCTGGTAGTTATTCCTGGTGGAATGACTTCTCAACTACAGGTTCTAGATGTTGTGGTTAACAAACCTTTTAAGGACAATTTGAAGCAGCTATACTGTCAATGGCTGGCAGCAGGTAACCATGAGAAAACACCCACAGGTAAAATTAAGAAGCCAACTGTTGCACAACTGTGCAATTGGATCATGACAGCATGGAACAGGATCAGGCCTGATGTTATTGTGAATTGCTTCAAGAAATGTTGCCTAACCAATGCTATGGATGGCACAGAAGATGAGTTCTTGTGGAATGATGCAGAGAATTTGGACAGTGAAACCGATGAGAATGAAGACAAGGAAATGATAATCATCATAGTGACAGTGGAGAAGAGGAAAATGTGTAATGTAATTAACTGAAACTGGAAAGAAAAAAAATCAGTTGAAATGACCTAATTCAGTGTTTTAAATGTGTAATGTTATTTGTAGAAGACAATTTTAGAAATATATGCAGATATTGCTTATATCAATGTTTTCTTGTGAATCCAGGCAATGGCACCAAAAGAAAGAAGCTAAGATTGTGAGTTTATAATTTTTCCTGAAACATGTTTTCATAATTGGGGGTCGTCTTATTTTCGGGTGAATACGGTATATTGTAGACAGTCACATTGACTATTTGGCTATCTATCCTTCCCACTGACAGATTTGATCCCGGATAAAGACTCCCAGCTACGATTAGGATCAAGACTGCCCAAGAAATATTTCATATAGTAGTGAGAAAAATACAAGCACAAAACATGTAAGACTAATCAAAGCAAAAAAAAACATTCACAAAGCACAATCATGAACAAGAACACTGGGCTACTATAGTATCAAATAAATCTAAAACTTTAAGATAATCATTTCTAGATAGTATATATTCTGAAAAACAAAAATATAAAAACAATCTAGTTATTTATACTTTAAAATCAAAACTCCTTCAATGATTCACTCATGGTATTTTCAACCAGTGTTAGCAACCTTAATATTAAAGGTCATGACACACAATACAGTATTGAAAGAGAAGGCTGGATCAAGTCTACTATAGGACTAAATATCACCCTTCTTCCTCAAATATTTAACTTATCATTTAAAAAATATTACATAAATCTGGTTGCCATTTCCTCAATACTCTAGGCTGATTGAGTCAATGAACTTATGATTATCAAATAGTTTTCTTGCAAGTCAAAATTTTAAATCATTGATATATTATAGGAGGTGCAAAACTGATATATGCTTCTTTTTTATTACCTTGATACACTTAATAGTGAATAAAATCAAATGCAAAACAATGTTAAAAATAATAACTTAATTCTTGCTTGACATTAACTTCCAATCCCATGACAATCATTAAATAATACTGAAATTAGGCTTGTATAGATAAAACAGTCTTTCATTGCATTTAATAATTATTAAAGCCTTGAAGTAAAAAAGGATATACACATCATTTTTAAAACAATTGTATTATGACCAGAATAAGACTATGTGCGTAGTCCTATAAAATAATAAAGGGTTGAATGCCTGCAATGTTCCTTATAAGTGTTGCAGTCATCATACATAGCTTGTTTTCCTTATTTATTATTTATGTTATAAATTGTAGCATTTATACAATTTCAAATGTTAAGGATCAAGGAACTTAGAACAAACTAAATTTTACGACTTCAATTTTATATAACTCTAGTTACTCTAAGTAATTCTGACATATTGACTTATGAAGTATATGTAAAAAAATATTTATACTCTGGAACTAAAAATTCAGCCGAAATATAATAGACTTTATCTCGTAACAAAATCAAAAACTCAATTTCCTCAAAACAATGAAATTGGCATTTAGATCCTAATTTACTTCAAGTTAAGATAGGGGAGGGGGTGTTTGTGAAAAAAAAGCAACAAATGTAATGGTAGAAGTTCATCACATTTTAGACTGTGTCCAAAACCTTATTTTAGAACAAATTTCATAATTACAAAGCTTGAGCATTAAATACCTTTGCTTTACATAAAACTTTTATTTTTATTTCTTGGAGGTAGTGATTCTATTGCTTCTGATTTCAAAACCAGCAATCAAGTTCCCCTGAAAAAGAAGGCTTAGCCATCAACACGCCTTGCTAATGGTTTCATTAAAAAAATGTGCATGCCAAAACACACAAATTACATATTCATCCAAAAAAAGTAACTCTTTACACTTGTACATACAGCTACAACTTACTTCAAAAATTGGCGGTCTTTATTTCCATACAATTAGGATTCGTGGATCATGTTCTACTAGCTCCTCAAGTTGCTGGTAGCTCATCTCCATACCACAACAAAGTTCATCATACGAGGCCATGCCAGTGAAGATTTGTGTCATTGGTGACAGCCTGTTGCACTGTGAACTGCTGTTGACCCAAACAGGATACTAAAATAAAAAATTACAGTATAATCAATACTGAACTCAAGTTTCATAAACGGTCAACACAGATGATACAATTAATTATACACAGTTTAAAAAATTGTTCTCACTGCCTAAAACCAAACACTTACATGATAAAACTAGAACTGGTACAGACTTCATGATACCATAAAGGTAAATAAAAAGAGTGACCTAGATAATGTACAAATTTTGGGGATTAAGACAAAACTTTCAACTTTAAGATACTTTCAACAGAAAAATATTTTTGGGCTTTTGGAAGATTTCCTGGTAATTATCGGACGTCGGACATCGCAGCTTTTTAGTACGGAAAGAAAAAATCTGAAAACATGGTTCTCACACATCACACATGTCCCTAAATTTACTCTGAAAAGATGGTTTCTTAATTCCTACTAGTTAGTGAAAAAATTAAAATTTTATATCTTACATTACAATACCTGTGCTTTTATACCGCCGTCATTCATTGTTTACCCACGATAAATAGGAATATATGTTTTTCATATACTAGAGACTTTCCTGAATTAACCCTAAAAGGTAGGTTTCTTAATTCTGACTGGTTTGTGAAAAAATAACAGTTTACAGCTTACATTACAATACCTATGTATTCACGCAATTGCCGACATTCATTGTTTGCCAGTGTGGGTTTTTTCAAAAATTTTTTTTGGAGAACTTTAGTCAATGTAGATGTAATAATGAAATTTGTTTCAATAATAACTGTATTGCAATTGTTAGGAACTTTTAATGCTTATATTTCATTGTTTTATCAGAATAAATAAATGTACTATGAAATGTTTGTTTTGTTACAATTTATTTTTAATACATACTATTTTGAGTCACACTGTAACAAATGAGTCTAATGTGAGCCAAAAATTTGAATTGAATTGTTAACATAGTTCATTTTCTATGAGGAACACATGCTGTGCACTTTAGTTGACACATTGAATTTTGCCATCTTTCCAGATAATTCTTTGATTACAGCCATCATATATTCTGTGGTTGATATGGCTGGTGTTTCATGTATCCAAATTTATCCCTGGATCTTGAAGGCTTGATTCTAATGGCATGATTCTGTGGTACATGATGCTTGCTTGCTTGCTGTTTTAATACAGTACGTTGAAAAATCCTGATGGCATGATCCTGTTGGCTAGATCTTGTGGTACACGATGCTTGCTGTTTTAGTTCAGTAAGTCGAAAGATTCTGCACATAAAAGAAACTGCGGAATAAGCAAGAATTATGACTGTAGGTTGAAAAAAAAAATCCCTTTTATTTGACTTACAATCATGACAGAATAATTTTTTTATGTACAGGATCTTCTGACGTACTGAATTTAAACAGCAAGCTTCATGTACCACAAGAATTAGCCAACAGGATCATGCCATCACGACCATGCCTTCAGGATCCAGGGATAAAAATTCAATATATGAAACGGAACAATTAGCGTATTTTAAATTCTCCATAGTTGGCTAAAGTTGTGCTAAAGAAAAAGATACACAATTTCGGGTAAACAATGACTGGCAACAGCAGTGTGAAAACACAGGTATTATGATGTAAGCTTAAAACGGTTATTTTTTACGAACCCATAGGAATTAGGAAACCTTTCTCTTCAATATAAATTTAGGGACAGTTGTAGCATGTGAAAACCATAAAAAAGCTGCAACGTCTGATAATTACTGATTTCCTACTTAGCTTATACTTTATTTTAAAAATTAAAATAAATATTATTTCATTATAATAATAGGATTTATGCTGTAACTTGAAAGTGTTTAAATTACAATGTAAATCAAATATCACTTAAAAAATTTTTAAATTGATGTTCAATACCTAGAGTAAGTAACACCCATCAAGATATTTAAATATCAACTGTTCCCCTCCAATATTTTTAAGTGCTACTACACAAACAGAAAGCCTGAAACTGGCTAACACTGTCAAAAAACAATAAATAAGACTTCCTGCTACACAGGATAAACAAAAAAAAAAAAACCAAATGAAATCTAAATAAACGTGAAAACTTGTTTTGATTATGAATACACAGTTTTAATACAAATATATTGACAGAAAATTCATTTCACAATAACATCATGTTTTCAATGATGAGAAAAAAATCTGTTTTGAGATTGCCTATTATAATACATGGGAATTTGAATTTCACTGTTTTTTTTTCAGGCGAAGCCACTAGGGTTGCTGCAGTCAGTTGTCACCAGCATTCACCATGTTAAAAGGCCCGAGTTTCTTTTATTTTTCTATTACAATATTTGTTATTACCCCCAATTATTTCAATGAAGTAGTTTTCCTACAGCCACAAAATTCACTGTGGTTGTAGAACATGATTCAATTAAACATAATCCAGATGTTCAGTATTCAATCTTAAATACTTTATTATTTACAATGAAAATGTTGTCCAGCTCCAACTTCAAAGACGTATACCAGCCTTGGAAAGCACTTTCGACCGTAAGTCGTATACAGGTCTTCCACTTATTTTGTTGTGTTGAACCTACAGTGAATTTTCAATTTGTACGTTTGTTTTTTATACAAATCAACAGTTCTACGCAGAGCTTGATGAAAATTTGCACACCTGGCCTTTTAAATAAGAGGAAGGTCACTGTCTACATGACATTACTAAAACTACCCTCATTACCGTTTACCTCCACTTAAAAAAAATTTTTGACACTACATGACAAAATTTTACTCACTTTACGTTCAAAATACGGTGAAAATTACTGCCTACAACAGATTTTTAAAAAAGAGGCAAGTCACTATCTACTTAAAATTTAAAAAAAAAAAAAAAAGCCACACTCTTTTATCACTCCTTAAAGCAGAATTTTGGTACTTCTTGATGAGATTTTGCCCTATTTTCATTTTAAAAAAAAAGTAAAATTACTATTGTAAACTGATTTATAAAAAGAGAAAAGTCTCTGTCCACATGAAATATCAAAGTGTATTAAATAAAAAAGAAGTATAACTTCTAACACACGTACATAGGTACATGCACCTTTATTTTAAATAAATGAAATTCACGTGTCTTTATTTATAAAAGTATAAAATTAAAATTTGGCACTAAATTGAATCTAAATTATATTAGCTGGCTGAAGAAACAATAACTAGCAACTAACTATACATAAAAAATTAAATAGCAACGTACTTTGTGAATGCGACGAATCAATTTGTGAAGAAGTCCAAACTGGATAAGCTTCTTTTCATCAATATGAAGAGCAGATGGGTTGAATCGAACACACAGATCTCTTAAGGTTGTGCCCTGGGTCATACTGCTGTAGAAAACAAACACATCCCGCAAACTTGCTTGAGTGCCACCTGCAGATATCATTAGAAAAACTTGGTTAGTATTGCAATAAACAAAGCAAAATACTAATTTATGATTGCAAAAATAATATGCAGCACAGAATAAAATTGAACCAAATCAATTGACTTAGCAAGTTTGAGAACTTTTCAAAGGAATAACTTTAAACTACAAATTAATAGACTACATGAGCATAATCATCATACTAAGTCACATAACTTAAATAAATAAAAACTTATTATAATTGTTAAAGTGGCAAATGTAATATAGTAGTGTTTAATAAATCAAGTAAGTTACTAAATATCAATACAAATTTAATTGGTAACTTTGAGCATGTAGAACAAGTAGTTAATTGTAGACACACATTTTGCCTGATTACATAACTACATAAAATTTAAAATGTTACATACAGTTAGTATTCCATATTTTCTATAGTTGTATGTACAGTAGGAACAAATTTCTTGACTGATTTGCGACAGTTTTTGGAAATCACTCTACTGCATGCTTTAAATCCATCTAACCCCCATGATCATCAATTGTAATATAATTTCATTTTTTTTAAGAAACGTATTTCAAGACAGTTTGATTCAAAGGCAGACCTATATTACCTTATTCTTTTTCATAGAAAGTTCTTTAGTGTCCATGACCAATGAGGAATCACTCTCCCATGATAAGGATTGGTGGTTCAATCCCAGCTTCAGCCTAAATCAATTTATTAGTATTTAGTAGGTATTCAAGCTATTTGGAGCTAACTGAGGTCAATGAGTTTCCATAATCTTAAAAGTTCAACTTCCTTAAGCCACTGTGCATAACCATGCAACTTAAAACACAACCTTTACCCTTTTTTTTAAATAATTTAAATTTCTTATATTTATTCAAAACGTTTGTTTTACAAAGAATATGTTTATAAAGCAGCCACAACAGTTACTATAACATTTATTAAATCACTTCAACTCACTGGATTTTGAGACAAACTGCAAGCATTCTTCTTGAAAAGACTTATTGCTCACTAGATTCTTTAGTTCTGGTGTAGTTGCATACACATTTGAATACTGGAAAATTGGTAAGAGAGAGACAACTCCATAATACCTGAAAAATATTAAAACAAGAACGTAAACCAGTGCAATCAAAAAGAAAAGAGAAATCAATGGCACTAAAAGTTTCATACGATACTTGTTAAGAATTCCATTTACGGGGGCTACCACCCACCAGGTAGATAGAAATGAGGGTGTTTTAGAGACCTCAGGTATAAAATTAGGGAATTTTTAGAGACTGTTGGAATGAAATTAGGGATTTTCTAAATTCATTACAGAATTTCTTACAACAACAATTATGTGTGTGTGTGTGTGTGTGTTGTGGCATGGTTTGCAGAGAATGGTGAAAGACGTGAGTTTAGACTGAAGACAGATATTTTTCTGTTGGCTGTTTTCTTGAATGGCCAGAGGGCCCTTTCCCCTGGATCATCATGTAGGAGATGAGTGCTGCTTGTCTTGGTTTACTTGTTTTCTGGTTCAAAGAAATATGTAGCATTTAAGTTTATTAAGTTGAGAAATTGATCGTCTGGACCACAGACACTCATTTTTTTAAATTTTTAATGAAGAAAATAAGTATTGAGTAATCACATTATCTTTAATCAGCTAATTTGTCATTTAATTTCCTAGGTAAAATTCAGGGTTTAAAAATGGCTAGGACAAAACAGATATGGTTAGCCTGAAAGTTAACGTTTCATTTATTGTGTTATGAGATGTGAGATCTTAATGTAATTTTTGATGATTCTAATGCTGTGAGATGAGCAAATTCAGGTTGTGTATTTTTTTGGAATTCGTGACGAACTAGGACAATCTTGTGTCCTATCAACCAAATTTCTGGAGTTTTTATTTAATGTGTTATTTTAATATTATGTTGCTTGGTCATTTCTATAGTTGTTTTGGTGTAACTTTGTTGTTGGTTTCTACTCAGAGTTCCAACGGTCCTTATAAGTACTTTTTGAGCAAAATGTGTTTACTGTTATTATTTGTATCTTTACCTTCTGGTGTTATTTTAATTTGTGTATTGCTTTGGGATACCTCCAGTTTCCGTTTGGTTTTAAGTGCCGAACAAATACTGGGATGGCTGAAGTGTGGCAGCCAGTGTGGGTTTCAAGATTTGTTTCTCTGCAATTCTACTCATCATCCACATAATTTAATTTGACCCCATTTTATCTTCTATTCATTATCACCCAGACACTACCCACAACTCACCCAGTTTCATTCATCATTTCAATATGTTTGTAGAATGTTTATAGAATAATTACTACTCTTAGCACGAACCATTACCATTCCCTTGTTTTTTTTTTATCAGAAATTGTTTCATGGGGTAAATGATCTCAAACTGAATATTTAATTTTACTATGTAACTCCAACTCAAGGCTACTATTTATGTTTTTGCTTACCTATAACATCTAAAAAAAAAAGTTTATTTTTAATGGTTACATGCAAACTATCAAGATCAATTATAATAATAACCACTCAATATAAAAACTGGGAGAGAGACTTTCAAAAGTGTTCAGGTGGGAGAATGAGCCAAAACACATGCTTCTCCCATCCAAAGCAGGAGACTTGCAGGTCTGAATAAGACTAAAATATTTAAATCCACTGTGAATACTTACAAGAGATTCTGAATGCATGTTTTCACAAGAGAATTTTCTGCATCTGCTTGCGCTGCAATTTTAGCAACATGGCTGAAACCATCTATATGTTGGAGTATCTGAAAAGTTAGAAACAAATTTTAGTGGTTAGAAAGCACTTTCTAACATTTTTGTCAACGTGGCTTGCTCTAGCACTTGATGTTGGCTGTATCATAATGTCACAAGGTGACCAGAGATGGTTGGAGCAGCACGCTGGCCATGCTTATCTCCAGGGAAACCCGCCCAAACACAGGTAATGCCCGTCCCTCCCCCTTCCACTGTCAGTACGTGGAATACCCATAAGTGGGCCTCTTTCTGTCCCACGGAGTTCGGGTGCCTCTTTGTTTCTCGATAGAGTTTCTGCAGGTTCCCAGAGCCCTGTTGCATGAAGTAGCCTAACTAGGACGCAATTGTTTTTGCAGTTTTGATGATGAGACAATTTTGAGGGCTATGAGATACTCATAGACAAACCCAGGGGTATAAAAGACAGAGCCAACCTGCTGCAGAGGACAGTCTAGTGGTGACACTGGTGAGTGAGCGAGAGGCTGGTGGCGATACCAGCGAAGTGACCCCTTGGCAAGCAACAGCAGGTGACAAGCCACCGGCTTCGCGTGCGAAGATCGTAGAGTCGGGATGTTGTTGAGGCGCTGAGGACGAGTGAGTAGAGCGAAGCAGTATGTTGGGGCAGTGTGTGGTAAGATACAAACAGTAGAGAGAGCCACTGTTGAGCCGAGCTCCAGTGTTGAGAGTAAATAGTGCGATAACGAAAGTGCGAATAATTTGTGGACAGTCATTTATATTGCTGCAATTTAGGAAAAAATGTACATAGAAGTTAAATAGAAACCAATTGATTAATTAATTTGGGCTATCCTTTCTGGACCTGTACTCCCAATTTAACATTTGGTGTCAGAGGTAGGGATGGCCCTAATTGAGATTAACGTAAAAAGGGTGTATAAGCTCACAATCCCTTTTTACGCAGAATGCATTTTCTGTTCCATCGTTTCATTCAGAATTCAGTGGTCTGAGTTTCATTGCTATATCTTGAAAAATGAGGTTGCTACACCTGTTTTAAGAGGACAATGTCAGCTGTTTTTGTAAATACAGCCGGGATTTCTAGTTGCTCTTGTTAGTACTAGTTATGTTATGGTTGTTTAGGCCTATGTGCTGTTATTTCTTTTCTTTGAAGTTAATGTAATAATATTGTCAGTTAAAATGAGTGATACTAGTGAAAGTGATTATGAAACTGAAATTGTAGTGTTATCTTTAAAAGATTTGTGCAATGGGAGTGCATGACTTGATGTAAGTTTTTGGACATACGCCATTGCTAAGAACTTTTTTCTGTTGAAGAAAAACTAAAAACTAAAATAAAGAAATAAATAAATAAAAATACCCAAAAAAAAAGACAAAAAACACACAAAATTAAGCAAACAATTGTTGTTGTCAACAAGAATATGAACACCACAAAATATTCCGTAACAGGAATATGGTCAACAAACAAAGAAAACAAAGAAAAATGTACTAAGAGAACGAAAAAACCCCCACAAATGATGACAACACAAAAATATTGAACACAAAATAATTCAGCACAACAGTTGAAACGAGACAAAAACATGACAAAACGAAAAGACAAACGAACACAATAGTTTTACCAAAACAGAAACAAGCCAAGAAATTGTAGTAAAAAAAGAAGAGGACTAGGAAAATAATAAACAGGCAGAAAAACAAAACTCATGAAGAAGTGAAAATTAAATGTTCTCTTGGTCAAGCCTACACAAAATCCAAAGGTAAAAGTATTAATGCAAATGTTAATACTGTCATGGATAGTTGCTGTAATAATAAATGTTTTGAAAATCTATCATTTGAAAACCAAGTCGAAGTATTTTTATTGCGGCCAATCAAAAAGCTTCCAAGACGCCTATTTATCACATTGTATAGAAAAGTTGGAAAGCTCTAAAAAACAAAGTGTTAACTTAAAAGACCAAGAGAAAATTTTTGGAAATATGTAGTTTCTGTTGGTGTGATAAAGATCAAGTTTTGTAAAAAAAATTTCTACAGCATGGGATAGCACTTGTGAAGTACCGAAAACAATGAACAGAAAAGAGAGAAATAAAAAAGAACTAATAAATATAGTTCATTTTGTTTGATCTATGGAATACACCACAAGAGGAATGATATTTGTTTGGGATGAACAGTTTTAAAGAGGGGGCAGTGTTACGAGGAGAGACCTGCAAAATTGGCGGATTCATTCGGTGATAGGCTAAAATTCAAACACATATGCCTCTTAGATAATTTTGCTATTGGCTTACTGTTCATCTGGACGAATCTCAACCAGTTATAAACCCTCAACCAAAGAAGGATCGAATCACAGACAAACCAGCTGAGACGACTTACAAGTCGGCAGCCAATGAACTTGCGTTATTTGCCCGAGTGTACAGGGGTATGTGCAGTCTATCCTGAAGGCCATCGGAACCGCGAATTTTGAAGGTCTCTAGTTATGAGGTAGCCAGAGATGGCCACGCTTATATCTGGGGAAACCCTGCCATGACACAGGTCACACCCATACTTCCCCCATCCACTACCAGTTCAAGGACCACCCATTAGTGGGTCTCTTTCTGTCCTGCGGAGTCCAGGCACCTCTCTGTCTATCTATGGGTTCAGCAGTCTGACATCCAAGTTTTCTTGTGAATGGCTGCCTAAGTTAGAAATGGAACAAAAAAATTTAAAAGTTTAAAGGAAAGCAATTAAATAAACTTATTTTAATAAATTGCCCCCAAATGAAATCTTTAGATTATGTAAATTTTAGTTTTTCTGGCTAAGACTAACTATTCACAGTTCAGAAGCTGTCTACTAGCTAGCATTTCAGCTTTGCTAGGGACAGGCAGCTCAGCCTCACATAGTATTTGCTGTGTTTCATTACGCAATGTTCATTCTCCTAAGGGATAAGAACTGATTGATGGAGCATTGTGCCTTAGTAGGCAGCGCTTGCCATTTTTGCCGAAGATGCACCACAACTCGGAGTTGAGAGCATTGATGGACAAGTATAGTGCAAATAAATAACTAAATAAATGAACAAACCCTTTGGGTAGTAAGATCCCAATGCTGATTGTTGTAGGTGTTGAGGTCAACCAATAGTATGGGAACAACATGATCGACCACAGGCTGTGGGTCTGCAGACAACTTCACGACCTTCAAGTGTATTGTCATGTTACCATCTGGAACACACAACAAAAAGGTACAACTTGTGACAGCACACACTGCATTACAAAATTATATACCGGCTGGCCTACAATGATGTGTCAAAATATATTTAAAACTTTATGTAAACATATAGGGAAAAACTAAAAAATAAAGTAATTTACAATATTACATTAGCAAAGATATTATTATCAAATTAATTTTATATCCTAACAAATATACGACAGTTGATGTATGAAAAGAGTCTGATTACAGTGCTGCTGGGTTGACCATATTTATAAACACTCAAGTGAACAAGGAACTACAATACACAACATACTTATCAGGGTAGCTAAAGGCTTTGCTGATGGCCCTGACTATACCATATGGTTAGGTTTCAAACAAACCAGATTCAAAAATTGTGTCAGCAACTCCCATGTACAAAACCCTTGGACCACAGATTTTGCAATGCCCCCCCCCCCCCCCCCCCCCCCCCCATGCAAATCCTGCAAAATATTTGCACCCCTGTTTCTCAGTCAGTTCTGTAACTATAGTTGATAAAAATATTTGACTTACTCTGAAGTAAACTTTTATTTTATTTTATAATACATAGCCTAATTAAAATACGTCATGGATCTCCTAACAAGTCTCAGCATTATAACAGATTGTAGGGCACAAAAGTAGTTCATAAAAAGTTTATGCTTCTGCACCTCATATCTACCTTATGAGTTTCTGTGTATCTTCCATTTCAGCCTTCATAAATGGACAATTATCCAGCAGGATATGCTTTTACCAACTTCGTGGAGAAAATTGCATTTTCCTTAGATGAAAAATGATTAACAAAACTCTAATGCATGAAAGAGCTGTAACAAAACCTGGATTATCACTGCAATATTAAAATTCTTTGAATTGGGATATGCTGAAGCACTGTTTCTCACTTGCAGGAATACTTCTTTTGGCTGATTCTTGAGATACTGCTTTTTTTTAATTAACGAGACCACCAAACATTAAAGTTCATTTTTCTTCCATGTGAAATATATAATGCTGTTGGCTATTATATATACCTACATATTCCGTACATTATACACTTTTTTCTGTTATCATCTTCATCAAAACTCTAAGTACCGAACCACAAGGCAGGAAATGTCCTCTTTCAGAAAATCTGTGAACAATCTTCTTGAACTTACAAAACTGTGACATTCTCATACAAATCCTTATAAAGGTACGGTTTTAGTAATTTCCTGGTTCTCCATCGGAAAAACAAAGATGTTTAGATGATTCTTTGGGCAAAATGTGGGAACAGTAATGACAAATCCGTGAACAAACCTTGTTTGGTCTTTTTTTGCCTTATCCTCAAGACACAGATAAATAGTGGCATGCTTTGTTTTCCACATCATAAATACAAAAACAGTTTACCCACGCACAAGTAAATGTTTCTTGCACAGAAATTATAAGCAGTGGAAAATTCTTCATAAAATAAAGACACATTCCTGCAAAATGTTTTTGTGTTTTGCACAATGCCTGTGTTTCCTTCAGATAACTATAAAATTTTGAGGCCCTCATTTTATGATATCGAACTCTGATTGCACCACTCTTTTGATGGTGTCAGGTATGTAGAAGGAAGAGGGATTTTTCAGTTGAATGTCTTGTTCCTCACACTTGCTACATATATCAATTTGAGAATGACTAAAGGAGTAGTTAAATTTCCTCAGTACGTAACAGAAAAAAAAAATAATTTTGTATTGAGGTCTGGATGCTATCTTAGGGCATCGCATCCATTTACTTTATTTCATTTCCCCATAACATGTATTTTTTTTAATAGAAAACATTAAATGTGTTAGTGCATTAACTTCATAACACTTTCAGATATTTTAGATTTACTTGGATTTTTCCCACGTCGGAACTGGAATTCCTCTTGGGTTAGCAATTTTAACAAGCAGAATATCCTCTTCTATGATAGAACATGTAGGTTTCAGAAAGTTTGTTTGCTTGGATTGATTTGTTTTCCATCAACCATAACAAAATAGTCAAAGAATGCTGCCCCTTCTTGACTTCACTGTTCTCTTCCCTTACCGTAGTAATCGTTGTTCTACATATTTTGCAATTAATAATCCTTGCAAAGAGAGTGATCAAGGATTCCTGGATGCTCTCGTTTTCAATATGAGTTAGACATCACATTAAACTCAAAGAAAGTCTTTTAACCTACATATATATTTTGCACTGGCACAGAATTGTAACAGCAAGGTCAAAAGTACAGTATTTTTTACCAACCCACAATAACTGCTGACAGCTTTTGCAGGAACGTATTTCCTTCATAACTAATATATGGCAAAACACGTATTTGTGCTTCTTTTACTTTTTGTTGTTAATGTTCATTTTCACCATGTTTCCTTTTTTGGAGACCAGATAACACGCCTAAGCAAATACTAGCTATTACCAAATACATTGTCACAAATTATCCCAAAACTCAGCCAGTGTTGCAGTTCATATATCACGTGCTGTTACTTCACAGCAGAGACAGAAACTGAAGCCACCTAGTGGTGAAAAAAAAAAACTAAGTCATAATTTTGATTCCTCCTTAATCCACAGCATGGAATGAACATTCCTTTTGTTTTTTCCACATGCAACCGCTGAACATAGTTTGTTATAACACGACAAGGTGCATGCTTGTCTTGAAGTTCAAAATAATTCAGCAAGTACTGTACAAATAAAAAAAAAAATATTTTCTCATCACTAAATTAATTTAGTGTGCTGGTCAATCTAATAATGTTTTCAGCTATACAAATTTAAACGGATGTTTTTTATTGCCTAACATAAGTCAAAAAGAAAACTCTTGAGATTGACTTTAATTAAGCAATGGAAAATGTAAAATCAAATTAATTTAATGGTAATACTTCACCATTACCATTAAACTTCAAAGATAAAGTGATATTACTGGCCATGTAATAAGAATGTCCATACCGAGCAGTTCACAAAAAAAAAGTGACCATACAAATCTAAAAATAATTTACTAATGCACTACATGGTTGATGAAAAACAAAAATTCCTCACTATTGAGATTACTTTCCCTTTTAAAACTTTCTGTTACTTTCTCGAAGTATTGAACACTGAATGGTAGCTTACTTCGTACACAAGGACATGCTAGTAAAACTCATAAGGGGACAGGTGACAATTCAAGTAAAAAGCCCTGGAAGAGTGGCTGAGAAAAAAGAATACGAGGCCTGGAGTGTTGTTCCAAAAAGGGCCGGCTGAAGTCGTGCCAATTAAAAAAACAGAGGCATGGGTAGCCACAGTAGCCGTGTTGACGTCAGAGTACCGTTGTTGACGGGACATGCTGAAAATGCAGTGCAATGGAAACAGCGAATGCTTCTACAGCCATGCCACTGAGCCAGGACCTGCACACAGCTAATGACAGGTGTTATCAGAAACTGCAGCTTAAAAGGTGCAAGGACAAAGACTGGGCAAGCTACCAGAACTCTGCACGTATAGAATATTAAAATGGAAAGTATTCCAAAAAAAATTAATACCAGGTAATAATTTAAAATGGAACTTTAGAAAAATAGTCAAAAATACCTTCAATAATAAAATTACCTAGAAAATTAAATAGTACTAAAATGTTTATACACAGAAGCCAATGTAGTTAAATGAAACTAAAGTGAAATTTTTAAAAATACTTTTTTTTTCTTTACACAGTTTACAATTTAATTCATTCAGAATAATGACACTACACAGCTATATTCTATGATTCTGTGACAAAGACAGACACACAAAAAGTAATGATGATCATAGTCTATACAAAAACAGTCACTGCCGGTCTTAAATAAGATAAGTCTTTCATAAGAAAATTTTTTAGGAATTAAGTTGCAGAAAATTAACATAGAAGAAGCTAAGCCTTAAATTGAAAAAAGTAACCATTAAAAACATGTAACAGTTACATCTCTTTTACAAGTACAAATTACTCTACGTAATCATTACTGGTAACACAATTATTTGTGCATGATAAATCTTACAATTTATTTGATTTTGTGGGTGGCGGAGACTTTGTTTTGTAAAAAAATTACATGTGAATTATATATAACAAAATGTTCTAAAGAAAGACAAATTAGCATTGTTTATGCTCTAGTCTTTGGAAAAATTATGTTTAGTAATTGGCTAAAAGCTGTATTATATTAGAATAAAGACAACACACTCTTGTTAAAATAAGGTAAAGAAATGACACTGCTGTTTAGGATTTGAGTAAAAATCACACTGTACACACACACATGCAATGTGTTGCACCCTCTGGGATGCTAGTGTAATGTTAGAAACAACAAACAAACAAACAAACAAACAGTGGTAGAAGCACCGAGGAGAGAATAGGATACATCAGACCTCAGAGGAACAGGCAAGGCATGGTTAATATCAACTTAAACATGCAGTTATCTTGCAAATCACTCACCTGACCAGTACCAGCAAGCCCACTTTTCTTGTTGATATTTACACACACTTTGAAGTAGAAAAACATTAAAAACTTTTATTTCTAAACTAAAGGTAAAAAGGTGTCAAAATCCATTAAGAAGAGAAGGGATGATGATATTCCTTAATTAAGTTGCATGTCAAAAATCCATTAAGAAGAGAAGGGATGACGATATTCCTTAATTAAGTTGCACACATTTATAATTTTTTAAGGTTTTTGAAAAAATCATTTATATATACACACAACACACAAAACACACACACCAACAACACAACACACACCAATAACATAACACACACACCAACAACACAACACACACAACACACCAACAACACAACACACCAACAACACACACACACACCAACAACCATCTCACAAAACAGCACACACAACACAACACACACAAAACAACCCATCACACACAACACAACACACACCAAACACACAAAACAAACACAACACACACACTTTGACTTAATTCCTCTTAAAGACATCATAACTTCACACACTTGCAATCTGTTCTAGACTCATTCTTGTATACATTTATGTCTTAAGTACATGTGCATTTGAACTTTTTAGAGGTATATTCTCACAGTTATAAACTATCCCCATACATCAATATTTATGCATCTACATATGTAGTGTATATTTATTTTTGTACACATGTACATACATGTGTGTTTATCATCAGACTTGGGATTAACAATTAAAAACCACAGTTGAAAATCATTTTTTTTTAAAATAAGAGTACCTTTTTAACTTCTTGATTTTAAAATAAATTTTCTTCTTAATTCAGATTATGGTTAACTATTAAAAACATTAGTTTAAAGGTTGCCCGAAGGCTGAGCTTTGACCCTGCTTCAGCATATGATGACATTAGAAGGTTTAACCTGTTGGCATATACATGGTAGTTTTGTACTGGTCTTTTGCCATGGTTTAACGTATACACATTGATGGGATGATCTTTGAACCGCATGACCCAAGCATCATCTCACAACGTTACATCAGACACCAGTCTTTTGGACAGGAGGGGGCATATACATACAAACATTTTGCTGCCTAGAAATTTATTAAGACTTCACAAATCAAAGCAACTGAAGTCCAGAGACATTTTTTCCTCAAGTATTTTGGGAGAGCTAACGACAAAGTAGTCTGTTTCACAACACAACATACTCAACTATCCATAAACTGATATTGCTTAAAGAAAATAGACGATTCTTACCTTATGCAAGTTAATTGACTCTGCAAACCCCAACATCTTAATTACTTAAAGAAAAGGAATTTCTCTTACCTTATTAAAAATTTTTGACTCTGCTAATGCCATCATCATAGTTGGTATTTCATTCTTACTGCTACTGTCACTTCAGAATTTCATAGTTTTCCTATTGTGGAAAAAACTTATTTATTCCTGCAAAGCATACTAGAGCTTCTAATCTATAGGCACAAATTTCTTGTAAGTACAATTGCTGCAATGTTTTCTCACTACTTCGCAGTCAAATTAATTTAACTCAATCTTCCTAGTTATCGGTTTAATCATGTTCGAGTAAACTTGTCATTTTCTTTTGTCTGCATACAATTTGTAATCTTTTTTACAAATTCTATTACTTTGAATTATTTTTGTTTTATTTTTGAGACACAATATAGTGTTGGTATAAATTAGTAAACAGCTTTTTAAAACTCATATTTTCAAAACTATTACACATAATATAATCAGTGACACTAGAAAAAAATTCACAAGTTTTTTCAACATTGCACAATACATGGCAGCACAAGGTTATTACAATTCATAATGGCAACAATGGAAGAAGAAAGTTTTCGTGCATTAGAGTACACAAGGGTTTCTTCTATTATTCCTGTGCAGCGCGCATTCAGATATTGCTACAGAAAGAAAGTAAACAAGCCACAAGATCATTTTGAGATGGTATAGGCAATTTAAAAATACAGGTTGTTTGTGCAAAATGACATGTAGTGGCTGACCAAGCATCGTGGAAGAAACAGTGGATAGGGTGAGGAAGACATGTTCAAAGTCCATGGAAGTTGACTGTAGTTAAAGCCTCTAAACTTGAGACATCCCAAAAAAATTGTAAGTAAAGTTTACTAAAAGGATTCTAATTTAAGCAGTATCACAATTTCTGCAAAATTCTTCACTGGTAGATAATATTCATTGATTCGACTTTTGCAAATTATATGAAAGAAGCATTGGAATGTTAAGATTTCACCAATAAAATTACATTCTCAGATGAAGCAAATGTTTCATTTATCAAGACAAGTACATCATCAAAAGATTAGTGTGTGGGGCAGTATGACTTTCCATGAAATTTAGGAGTCAGAGAATGATTTACCAAAAGTAATTATTCTTTGTGCAATGTCACAAAAAAAACTGTAATGTCAATTTATTTTCACTGAGATAACTGTAAGAAGTTCAAAAAATTATCTGGACATATTGCAGAGGTGCCCACAAGGTGGGGGGGTAACGACGCAGACTGCGTCATCAAAATTCCCTGGGGGGGGGGGGGGGGGGGGGGGGGGGGGGGGGGTGTTTGTTAAAAGACGAGAAAAATATGTATATTATTTACATACTTATAGCTTCTAATGTGAAAATACGTATCTGGTGCTTTGATAATTGAAAGGAATCTTGTAAATCAAATTGGCAACTCCGCACTTTCCTCAACAAAAGCAGTTTGGCATCTGTCGGTTCAGGATGGTCCCTATCCCCGCTTCGACAATAAGCGCACACACTCAAAAATAAAAAAAAATAAACAGCTTCGCGCCTGCGCAGACCGTGCAACTGAAAGGAGAATCTGATGCATTCTATCAGGCTTGGAAATTCTATACCTCTGTTCAGCTCATGCCCGCCTGATAGTTGAGACCATATTTCCGATTATTCCCCACACTTTCTTTACAAGTCAAAAGATATAGACAGAAAAATGAAAAGTGTTATCACTTTACACGCATTCCTTCTCATTTCATTGTTTTGCTTGTTATAGCTGGCAGCGACGCCCAGAATTGGCTGGACCACACTGAAGCTATTGTCTGCCATTACTGAATGTATCAGTGCGAAGTCGGGTTGTGCTTGTGCGTTATTCTTATTGTCATCATCTTCGAATTAATTAGTTTTTGAAGTGTAATCGTGATATAATGCTAGTATTGTAGCCATGCCTAAAAAGCAAACGCAATATAAATATAAATGTTTAGAGATTTTGTGTGAAGGGACTGTTAGACATGATAAGTGGGCAGACCATTGCAAGAAGAAGCATTTTTATAAAGTTAAGCACAATTTAGAAATTAGGAAAAAAATAATTGAGGTGAAGTGCAGTGATAGTTCTGCATGGAAACCTTATGTTGAGGGAACATCGACATCTACTGCTATTTATGAACCAGAACAAGAAAGGTAAGTGTAAAATATAATAAGCAATACAAATGTACATATCGGTATCAGACACTTATTACGAGGCCCGTCTACATGCCAGAAAATCGCGCTGCAGCGTGTTAGAACACGTTTTTATACCGAAACTATGTAAATGTGTATTCACGCCATTTATCTACAAAAAGAACACACATTTCAAACGACTGCCCTTGCTTAAGGCGCTCGCCTACCTAGCAAGTGAACAGTGTTACTAGTGTTTAAAATACACGTTACGTTTAAACAGAATACTACAGAAAATTTTAGAAATCAGATTCGGTATGAAAAGAACTCAAACTTTAGGCAAGAACTAAAATATATTTTCAAAATGAACTGTACATAAAAAACAATATTTTATTACCCCTGAACATCGTCAAAAATGGGTTTTTCAGGCTTCTGTATCTTACTAACTATTCACGGGATGTATGTGGCACTAATATAAGGGCATGCGCTGGACCTTTCTACAAACTATGCAGAAATAAAATTATTAGGCCACCGCATTGTATGCGACGGACGTAGCGTCGGAACAACAAGAAAGGGAGGGTGGGGGAGGGATGGAGAGAGAGAGAGAGAATTGCACGCGGTATCAATTATCTTTCTTTCCACCATAAGAGCAGAAGTATTGGAGGTTTGGAAACACCCTATAATTCTTGGAAGGGGGAAAATGAATGACACTACCGCCGAGAGAACGCGGCTGCAGCCTAGTTCCAGCACCGACCGCTGTCGCCCGCGAAGGCTGCTTAGATAGCGAGTGAAAGTTCGGGATGCGCTCCCAGGTAGGCGAGTGCCTTAAGTACTTTCAAGACAACACGCATATTAGAAACACCTTTTTTGGGCCACGAGGCGGGCCCCTTCAGGGCATTTTTTAGTGTGTGTGTAAATTCATTATGCAATTATTACATTTTTTAGGCCATTAAAATAGGTATTTCAAAATATTCCCAATTTTGCAAAGTATATATATTTTTTTTAGGAATGATGTCATACAAAATGGAGAGGAATATTCAGATATTATGCAGGGCCAGTCAACAACTTATCCTGATACTTCTGGTTCACCCTCCATTGTTTTTGGTAACACCTACTCTGCTAAGAATCCTCCTGCGACTGATGGTATTCTGTCTATGTCATCCACCACTGACATGTCAAGTGTTCCTGGGCTTTCGCATGGATTTAATGCACGTGACAAATTTCAAGATCAAATACCTTTCAGCTTGCCCTCTAGCATTCAGCCTGAGTTAACCACAGAAATAATAATGCAAGACACTGAAGTGGCATCTGCTGAATTGATTTCCGACGAGAATAACAGTGATCCTTGTAGACTGAGTGAAATCAAACTGACAGCCAGAGACATATAGTTTGGCTTGAAATTGGAAAATAATGAGTTTGATCCTGAATACGATTTTCCATCAGTCAAAAACAGAAAATCCTCAATGAAGTGGCGGAAGTACAAACTTCCTGATGGCACTGTAAAAGATAGAAATTGGTTGGTTTACAGTAAATGGAATGATTCTGCGTATTGTTTGCATTGCCTTCTGTTTGCACTACCCAACCATCATTCTACTTGGTCATCTGGTAACGGCTATCAAGGATGGTGCACAGGTAATGCACAAAGAGATATTAAACTTCTAAAAACCACTTAGGTTGCCAAATTCCGAGGGTCCAATGGATTGCAGGAAAACATGTTACCAGCACATTTTGTTAAAAAGAAAATGAGAACATTGGACACCAAAGAGAAGTTCTCTCCGTCATCATTGATTGTTGCAGGTACTTGGTTGAGGAAATGCCAGCATTCAGAAAAAACACTTTAGTTGAAGGAAAGCTGCCGAAGTTGTTTGAACTTCTAGCTAAACACAACCGTATGCCAGAATGTATCTCGAAAAAATTGAAAATGCAAGGATGAACAAACAAAAACTGGGATCAAATTTTCTAAGCTACAGAAATATATCAGACTTGATTTCCATTATAAAAGGCATGGTAACCCAAAGGATAGTTTACAGTATAAAGGAAAGTAACAAGTTTTCTGTCATTTTGGATTCAACACAAGATGTCGCTAAGAAAGAAGCAACTACGGTCCTTCTGAGATATATAGAAAATTCAGGAGTATCTGCAAAACCATGCGAGCGACTAGTAAAGGTATTCACATCTGCTGATGTCACTGGAGCAAATCTGAAGTCAAAGTTGGTAGACACTTTGAAAGAAGTAGGACTCAACCCCTTAAATATGATTGGTCAAAGTATGGATGGTGCTGGCAATATGAAGGGCAATTTCTCAGGACTTAAAAATTTAATTCAAAATGAGTATGACACTGCCTTCTATGTTTGGGGTACTTCGCACAGATTCGCCCTCGTTCTTGAGAAATCAATTGATTTTTTCCCCCAGATTCGAGCATTGTTTTCAGTGCTGGAAGAATTATATCGCTTGTTTAACTCTGGGCATAAAAGGCATGATGTTTTTGTTGAGAAAATGGATTTGAGAACAAAGTTGAGTGACAAGAGGAAGCGACTGAAGAGGGTGCAAACAAGATGGTCAAACAAAGCCGAAGCAATAAAAGTTATAATTAGAGACCCGGAAAATTCACAGGTTCAATGACCTCCAGGATAGACTCCAATATCCTCTACACACTCGGGCAAATGCCAACTGTTCATTGACTGCTGACTTGTGAGTCGTCTCTACTGGGTGGCCTGTGATTCGACACTTCTATGAGTGAGGGTCTCTAATTGGCCCTCAGTCCTCCAGATTAACAGTGAACCAATGACAGAAGCAGCACTAAGGTATAATTATTTGAATTTTAGCATAACACTAAATGAACCCGCAAATTTTCCGGGTCTCTAGTTATAATATTGTGCTTCGAGGAGATTACGTCAGCTTTAGAGGATTTGCGGGACAGCAAAAAATTTGACAGAGAAACCGTGACTCTTGCGAAAGGGCTATTGAGCAAGCTAAACTCTTTTAATGTAATCACTGCTCTTCATGTCCCCCAGTCTGTATTCACTATAATGAATCCTGTGACAGTTAGTCTTCGAGGTGTAGTTATAGATTATGGGACTGTTCAAACAATCATTAACAGTGTTAAGACTAAAATTAAGAACCTCCGAAGTGACGAAGGTTGGTCTAAAGTGTTAAAAAAATCGGAAGATTTTGCGAAAAAACATGACATTCATCCACTTGTACCAGTACCTGGAAGAATAAGGTTTAGGAAGAGGGCAATGGATGAGATTGGAGTTGACGAGCCCATAATAGACCTAAATCGTAGACTTAAAATTGAAATGTATTTTAAGATCTTAGATTCTCTGCATCGTCAGCTCGAGGATAGATTTTTCGATCATTCCTTAAAAATGGTTATGCAAATGAGCCACTTTTCTCACACAGGAGTTCTTAATGCAGAGAAAGATAATGTTAAATCTGAAGACATCAAAGAGTTGGGTATTTTTTACAAGTGGGTTTGTGACTCGGTGGCTGAAGAACTGAACAGCTTCAGTGATCTATACCTTGCCACACATCCAAATATCTCACTATCCGATGTGGTAAAAGAAAGCCCAAGAACATCAAGAAAAGAAGATGAAGAGACTGAAGTGACTAATGAAAACCTGGTAGATACAGAAGAAATTGATGGTGATGAAGAAGAAAAGGAAGATGAGGGAGATGAAAAGAACAATGTTTTTTGGGTAACCCAAGGGTTTCTAAAACCTTATCGATGCCTCAATAACTTTTCTGGGTTTAAAGCTATTAAAGTTGTTTATGCAACTTTACTCTCATTGGCAGTAACAAGTTTTTCCGCAGAAAGAGCAATGAGTAAGTTACGTATAGTGAAAAACAGGCTGAGATCGTGCATGGGTGACAGATGGCTGTCAAATCTAATGGTTCTGTGTTCGGAAAAAGATGTGCTTGCATCCATTTTAAATGATGAAATCGTTGATACTTCTCTCCATCTACATCTTCAAGGAAGAAGCTTTTGTCAAGGATATAGATGAGCGTTAATTTTTAATAATGCAATTTTTTTTGCTAGTGAAAGTTATTGCAAGGAGACACAAATTCAATTTGAGCTAGATTTTCAAACAGGCAGTTATCTGTATTACTTTTGCAGGCCTCAAAGTGCTTTATTCACTGGAAAAAAGTGAGAAAAGTGACCTTTATGATAGAAAAAGTGAGAAAAAAGTGATATCCAGGAAAATAAGTGACTAAAAAGGTGACCTGATAGCAATTTGCAGTTCCTTTCTACCTGTGTGGTTTGTTGTTTCATCGTAGCATACTGAATAGTATTCACCATCCATGTCTTTCAAAATAACATTGCGAAAATATGGGCTTAATGCATCTGTTAGTAGATACCTAAATTTAGTGCTGCTCAGGCTGAAGTCCTCAGGCACACCCTCACCAAACATACTTTTAAAAACGTCAGCTATTCCTCCACAAGATGATGCTGAATAATTTGAAATAAAACATTTCATTACCCATTTCAGTTCTGCACTTGTTGCACGATCTCGTACACTGTAAAGACATTTAACATAGTTTTCTGAGGACACTTCACTTGATGTGGAAGCTGAACATGAAGGTCGAACGACCGTGAATTTTAGCTGACTAGGAGCCAACTTATTCCGACATTAACTCTTACGTCACTCGCAAGTAGCATGCTGAGATAGTGCTTGATACCCTTTGGTTGATATTTTGATTGTGACAGCAAACTGCACAAAAAACATCAGTATCATTACTTTTTTTTGCCCACTCGTTAATGATATATCCATTATCATTGCGCCTCTCTAGCCACTCGCTACGAAAACGACACTTCCCCATCTTCAACACACAAGAAATCATCAAAACACTACAATATTATTTTCCGGTTACTTGTTTATCTCAAACAATAGTATAGCATGACACAAGTCATATCGCTAGCAAAGGCCCCTAAGGACAAAACTAACTTAAGACCGTAATCAGACTTACTACAGAACACACTGGCACGAACATAAGTTATCTGCCATCACGTCAGCCGATCGATACTGTAGGGCGAATCGATTAATGGATAGTTCAACTTCAGTTGTTGTTTACCCTTTTACACATGTAAAAAACTATCTCGACAATCCGTGTTATGGCAAACGGCAAATACCTTGACTACGGTCAAAAACACAAATTCAAGCATTTAATTAATGTCACTTTCATAAACGGAAATGCAAATTTTGGGCACCAATATCGAAAAAAAAATAATTAAGTGACTGTTTAAAAAAATGTAACAAAAAAGTTATTGATGCAAAATAAGTGACTGTAAGTGAGTTAAGTGACCATTTTCGACCCCTGCTTTTGTTTGTTATGCTAAGATGTATATATAGGTATATATATTATATATACCTCAATGTTAACTGTTTCTAATATATGTCTAATTCAGAATTTTCAAAATTTTCCATTGTACTACTGAACTATTGTAAGTGATGCTGCGATACTATTTCATCTCATTTTTAAGCTATTAAGGTAACAAGCAAGGATTGAAAAGAACATTGTCACATGTCATAGTATGCTTAAATTATAATATTAAATATTACCTGATATGACCAAAATTATTATTAGAAAATCAGTTTTAATTAATGCAAAATGTGACAAAATATAATACTAAAAAAGTATATTATGAAATCATTGAGAAAATGGCACAAAAAATTTGGGGGGGGGGGGGGGGCGGCATCATTATGTTAGGGGGGGGGGTGAGTCATAGTGTTTGGGGGGGGGGGGCACCTCTGCATATTGCAAATATGGTTCTTTCCAAATCTAAGTGAAGACAGAATGAATTTGTGTTTAAACCAGATGAAGCTCCATTCCATTGTGCTTTGGATGTTCATAGTTACTCAAACAAGGTGCTTCCACAACGCTGGATTGGATGTAGGTGAAAATTTACCTTCCTTTATATACATGGCCACCATGGCCTTGTGATTTCTTTTTCTAGGGTTACATTAAAGATATTGTTTGGTAACCACTATTGCCAAAAACACTCCATGACTTTCAGAATGCATCAGTACTGCATTAAGAACCATTGACAGTAGAACACTGGAAAATCTTGAAAAAAATCTTCAATGTTTTTCTTTTAAGAAAACTTGGAATGGTTTACTTTACTTTCTAGAATCACTGATTATATGTGTATTAGTTTTGAAAATAAGAATTTTTAAAATAATCATTTATTTATTCTAGCTCTGTATTTTAACTGAAAACATTCTGTCTTTTTAAATGTTTAAATTAAATCAATTTTATTTTTTATTAAAACCTAATTTTAACCATAATCAGTTAATGTTATAGATTAACTTAAGTAAATAAAATTGTTCGGCAACTTTCCCAAGTCTGGTATTTATGTGCATTAGTATGAATATATGCATATGTACATACATTTATTTACATGATTTAACAAAACTCTAATTCCAAAATTTGATATCAGCCTTGAACACACAAAAATTAGGTGATGTATGTTAATTTAATATTTAATTTACTTTCACAAACTCTCTATACATAATAAAATGTACCAACTTCCAGGGCCCCACATTTATTATATACATTTTAAAAACATTCACTGCTGAAATATATGTAACTGCTGACTAAACAGATGGACAATAACCATCATTTCACATCTAAATCTGTACAAATCAAGATTTTTATCAGCAGAACCCTCAAGTTAAAAAATTAAATTAATATTTTAATGCAATCAAAATTAGACGTAAAGTTAGGTTCCAGAGAACCTTCTTTTTCTTTGATTTCCCCATATACTTTTTTAATACTTTAATGCGATACTAATAATGAAGAAAATAATATCAAGCCCGCTCCTTTTCTAAATTATGTGCATTTATGTACAGCATGTGCTTGAAAAATGCAGCTTGTAAGTGATGGATCTTCAACCTGACCAAATTCTTTAACTTAAAAGTCCAAAACAGTAATATTCACATAATATAAATTAAAATAAAAAATATGAAAATTTTAAAATACTAAATACAAGATTGTAAGCACAGGTTTACATCCACCACTTTCAGATAAGATAAATCATCTGCAAATTCATGACAATTTGCCTACCAGTCACACTGGATTGTTTCTTTGAGTTCAAATCTTCTAATATCTGCTTGAGCATTGCAGGAAGCTTTGTATTTTCACTCTCTGGTTGATTTGTATCTGATAAGAACCCAGTCTGCTCTTCCATAGTTACCTGCAACAGAAATGAACAAATTATACTTCACATAGAAATAAGTTTTGTAATTAATAATAATGCATGCAAAATTATTTCATATTTTAAAACTTAATAGTTTTCATTACTTGAATTATGTTCAGGTAATTTTATTAGCAATTAACAAGAAAAGGCTTGAACAGTCAATTAAATTAAATTAAATATGCTGGCACAAATATATTTACCCTGTTTCAAGATATGATAATATAACCACAATGTTTATCTAGTTTTCTCGAAAATTACAAAAACCAGTATTTGACAAAAAAATTTGTGGTGAGAATTGAAAGAAGCTAATTTGAAGAATGACATTCAGGACTAGTATATTAGGAAGGCTTAGAAAAAACTTTAAAAATTGGCGCCAACTGCAATAAAGAGAGAGGAAACAAACAAACCGTCCTTAAATGTATTTACCAATATTCTTAACACATTTTCAAAATATTCTCTCAATCCTAAACAGTTTCGGCACCACTGCATACAACCAATGACATAGCGTAAAAAAGAAAAATTAAACGTACACGTGTTCCTTGCTTCCTCGCCTATCGCCTATCTTGTGAAACCAGCTAGGTTGAATGCAAACAGACGTGGTTACAGACACCAGTTGGACACATGCTATTTACTTTAATTAGTTTTAATATTTGTAACTTTTAGTTTCTGAAATATCTTAAACTTAAAATGGACAGATACATGATATGGATAAGAATCACACTTTGTTGCAAGTTGAAAATTATAAAAAATACATCCAACTTTACAACAGTACATTAAAAACAGAAATTAAAAAATAAAATATCTCTAAAGCTAATCAAGCAGCAGATTAAGATATTGGGTATGAAAAATAAAAATACAAAAACTACCCGCTCCTTTCAACCATTTTCCCATATTTCATACATACAGGGATGAAAAGGAGATATATTTTGTTTTAAAATAAAAATTCCTATATCTATGAAGAAAATCCAGCGTAAGTTTGACGTGTCCTGGCGATGGGCCAGTGTCTGGAAGGAGCTTGAGGTGGGGGGTGAAAACCCCCGGGGAGCGACGGCCTCAGTCGTCCCTGCCGAGCAGCGCCTGTTGCCGGGCAGCCAGCCGAACGGAGATGGGCTGGGCCTCGGGTCTCGAGGCAGGTCGTCCGCCGGGCGTGGTGGCGGTGGCCGGCGCAGGGGAAGGGCAGGAATCTCAACAGGGAGCAGGATACTGATGCGGGTGGATGAGGGAAGAGGGGGGAAGGCGTTGGTGAACTCGGCAGGGAATAGGGAACAGGTGAAAATTGGTAGGAGTGGCCGGGGATGTACACTGGGCTCGGTTCGACAGCACTGGTGAAGTAGCCCTGGTGGTGGGCTGACCGCTGCTCGGCATGGAGGTAGACGTTGCCGGAGGTGCCTGGGCCCTGCACGCTTACTAGGCATAGAGAGGAAAAGGGGGGGCCCCAGAGCGCAATCCCGAGGGCCGCTCCAGGGAGGATAGGAGACCTAGAGCGCAATCCCGGGGGCCGCTCCAGGGAGGAGACCCAGAGCGTAATCCCGAGGGCCGCTCCAGGGAGGATAGGAGACCTAGAGCGCAATCCCGGGGGCCGCTCCAGGGAGGATAGGAGACCTAGAGCGCAATCACGGGGGCCGCTCCAGGGAGGATAGGAGACCTAGAGCGTAATCCCGAGGGCCGCTCCAGGGAGGATAGGAGACCTAGAGCGCAATCCCGGGGGCCGCTCCATGGAGGATAGGAGACATAGAGCGCAATCCCGGGGGCCGCTCCAGGGAGGATAGGAGACCTAGAGCGCAATCCCGGGGGCCGCTCCAGGGAGGATAGGAGACATAGAGCGCAATCCCGAGGGCCGCTCCAGGGAGGATAGGAGACCTAGAGCGCAATCCCGAGGGCCGCTCCATGGAGGATAGGAGACATAGAGCGCAATCCCGAGGGCCGCTCCAGGGAGGATAGGAGACATAGAGCGCAATCCCGGGGGCCGCTCCAGGGAGGATAGGAGACCTAGAGCGCAATCCCGGGGGCCGCTCCAGGGAGGATAGGAGACATAGAGCGCAATCCCGAGGGCCGCTCCAGGGAGGATAGGAGACCTAGAGCGCAATCCCGAGGGCCGCTCCATGGAGGATAGGAGACCTAGAGCGCAATCCCGAGGGCCGCTCCAGGGAGGATAGGAGACATAGAGCGCAATCCCGGGGGCCGCTCCAGGGAGGATAGGAGACCTAGAGCGCAATCCCGGGGGCCGCTCCATGGAGGATAGGAGACATAGAGCGCAATCCCGAGGGCCGCTCCATGGAGGATAGGAGACCTAGAGCGCAATCCCGGGGGCCGCTCCAGGGAGGATAGGAGACCTAGAGCGCAAACCCGGGGGCCGCTCCAGGGAGGATAGGAGACCTAGAGCGCAATCCCGGGGGCCGCTCCAGGGAGAATAGGAGACCTAGAGCGCAATCCCGAGGGCCGCTCCATGGAGGATAGGAGACATAGAGCGCAATCCCGGGTGCCGCTCCATGGAGGATAGGAGACCTAGAGCGCAATCCCGAGGGCCGCTCCATGGAGGATAGGAGACATAGAGCGCAATCCCGGGGGCCGCTCCATGGAGGATAGGAGACCTAGAGCGCAATCCCGAGGGCCGCTCCATGGAGGATAGGAGACCTAGAGCGCAATCCCGAGGGCCGCTCCAGGGAGGATAGGAGACATAGAGCGCAATCCCGGGGGCCGCTCCAGGGAGGATAGGAGACCTAGAGCGCAATCCCGGGGGCCGCTCCAGGGAGGATAGGAGACCTAGAGCGCAATCCCGAGGGCCGCTCCATGGAGGATAGGAGACCTAGAGCGCAATCCCGAGGGCCGCTCCAGGGAGGATAGGAGACATAGAGCGCAATCCCAAGGGCCGCTCCATGGAGGTTAGGAGACCTAGAGCGCAATCCCAAGGGCCGCTCCATGGAGGTTAGGAGACCTAGAGCGCAATCCCGGGGGCCGCTCCATGGAGGATAGGAGACCTAGAGCGCAATCCCGGGGGCCGCTCCAGGGAGGATAGGAGACATAGAGCGCAATCCCGGGGGCCGCTCCATGGAGGATAGGAGACATAGAGCGCAATCCCGGGGGCCGCTCCAGGGAGGATAGGAGACATAGAGCGCAATCCCGGGGGCCGCTCCAGGGAGGATAGGAGACCTAGAGCGTAATCCCGAGGGCCGCTCCAGGGAGGATAGGAGATCTAGAGCGCAATCCCGAGGGCCGCTCGAGGAAGGATAGGAGACCTAGAGCGTAATCCCGAAGGCCGCTCCGAGGAAAGAGTGAGAGTAGGTGGGGCGTGGGGGGAGGGGGGGGGGTAGGAGTTGTTGGGGAGGAAGTAGCAATGATATTCCAATATCTCTTGCCACTGGTTTTATTCTCCAGATTTCTCTGGGGGAAGGAGAGCTGCCAGGTCTGGTTGACTCCGAGTACATATACACAATGTTTACATTTCCATCATGGATATCTATATAGAGATTTAACATATATCCTTTACATACCTATGTGTAAGCATTACATTTAACTATACAATTTATCATAATCCAATCACTATGTACATGACATTTAACCTCGCCCTAGTTGTTCATAGGTGAGTTATTAAGTTCACTTAATAACGATTGCCAGCCCTGTGCCATCTGTGGGCAGGTAGTGACACTACCCTTTGTGGGCCATAGACCGGGTAGCGAGTCGTGGTGCACCCGGGCTGAGGGTGTCACTTTGGCCGAGGCCAGAAAAAAATGGCGGATGTGACAAGTTAAGGTACTGGGTATAAATAAACCTACAAAAATTAATGACGAATCCACTTACCCTTATGCTAGAATTCCAACTTCCCAGGTGTGTTAAAGATGTAAATTGAGTTTTACAACTAAAAATTGTATAAATCATAAATCTACTACAATGGGAGGTAATAAACTGAAGATGAATAACATATACATAGTGTTACATGTTGTGTCAGGTAAAATAGGTTATAGAGTACAAAATCACAGGTGGGTCGGTTATAGAGTACAAAATCATATCTCCGAAGCTAATAAGCATAATGTAAGCTATTCAATAGAAACACTGACTAATCATACGAAAACTATAACTTTTTTTTACCATTTTCCAGTATAAAATCACTAAAGGAGTGGGAAGGGATTAAATATGGTTTTACAATAACATTAAAATGTCAGTAATCAAACAGGTGGTAAATTAATAGGTTGAAATATTAAAAATACATAACTAACAACCTATTTTTCCATTATTTGGAAAAACCAAAATAAGATTTTGTTAGTAAATATTTTTACATTATTGATAATGGGATGAGAAATAAACTGTATTAGAGTAAACAACATTTAAATTCAAATATTTTGATGATCGAGAGGCATGACAGTACATTTTTATACACTATGTTTCTAATTGAAATTAAATATGCTATTCTATTAATACAAATGAGAATGAAACACTGCTACACACTATTTGCACCACAGCTTGGTAAAATGAGGTTGCAGCCTAATTACATGCAGAGTACAGAACTTGTATTGCCAGTTATTGGGGCTAAATTTCTATTTTCATAAAATATGAGTACATGCACGCACACACACACACACAAACACACGTAATTACATACACACAGACACACAAATATATACAAATCTAATATACATACCAGATATTCAGAAAACTTTTTGATGACTGGTTCATATTGAACAGTGCGTGCCCAGAAATCGGACACAAAACAAACATTGAAGTAATAAGCATTACGAGCATATTTTGCATTGTCAATCCTGACTGGGAAGCCTGTAATTTTAAATCCCAAAACATTCCTGTAAAACATGAATCATACAACAACATTAGAAATATTAGTAACATGGTTAGGCACATAAAGATCAAACAAACACTACATGTAGCAGTTCTGTATGTCTACTGGGTTGTGAAAATAAAGATATAGACATTTACCTTGACATTTTTGAGATATTTCATCGTACAAGAAATAGGAAATCAATATTTGTAGTGGTAAATTACAACTCAAAGTCTCTAGACAATCTGATCACAAACAATATGAAACAACAGTACTTTTGGTATTTAAAAATAGTAAAACAAAGTGCAAAAGAAACTGCAAAACCTACTACTGCTCAAACTCGCTACAACACACCAAATGGTGATTACGAAAACCAATTATTATATTATCACACCAAACATACTTCTCATATAAGCAAACAGAACTAAAGGCTGCAATAAACTATTTTACATTGAATATTGTAACCTGGTTTAGTTTTGGTGTTAAGGTTTTCTTTAACTTTTGGTGTGGTCCCAGCTTTTTTAATTATTTCTGGCAGGTTTTATTTCAGCTAAATTTTTTAATTGTTGTGGTCCGGAGCACATTAGACCCATTGTAAGAATTGGCCAGACGTGGCCAAGCAATTTTTCTGTGAAGTTGTATGGAAAGCAGACAAGAGATGCGTAACTGCTTAGCGTGGCTGCGAGAGGCAGTTTCTGGTACTCACATTTCTGGGCAAGTGGCAGTTTCAAGGTGCATGGAGGGACGGAGGTGGGGGGAGAACGCAGTACAAAGATTGGCTAGAGGGCGGCTGGTAGCTGGGAAAGGATTGGCCAGTTTAGAGCACATGGTGGCGAGTGAGCCTATCAAAGCAGTAGTCTCATGAGAGTAGTATGGTTGAGTAATCTTAACGCCATGAGGAGACACACACAGACCAGACAATAAAGCAGTTGGATGTTTTGAGCAGTTTTGAAGAAGAAATGGAGGGGCAATTGAGGAGGCAGGTAAGTCGACTGCAAGAAAGCTATCACAATATCACTATAGACGTAACTTAGCACCTAGGTGCTCCTTCTCTAATTTTAACTATGAAATAGTTTTTTTAAGTATGTGACAGTCATGAGAGTTGAAGCTTCTCTGTTAGTTGTCCTGTAAATAACTTACAAATGGCGTGAGGGTGCTTATTTTTAATTATATAGATTTTTCACGAGATTTCTAAATTCTCTTCCGTGTTGTTTTAACACTAAATTTGTTTGTTTGGCAACTAACCTTATAAGTTTAAGATTCTTTTTTATTGTATTTGTCTTAATGATATTTATGTTAGGAGTTTTAACTCTGTTCAATTTTTTTTTTTGGCATTTAATTTTTAATTTAATTTTCAGGTGTTGATGGCAGTTGAGTAGCTGCCAATTTTAAATTTATTCACCATGTCTTTTCTGATTGTGTTGATTACATTATTTTTGCCTTTTCACATCAAGAGTTTGACATCGTCCGGGCCTGCGGCCCCTTTTAAGTCCGATATGCCACCGCCCAAACACCACCCACCCTCCATTCAAACCTCCCGCCTACCCGTGCGTACGTGTGTGTGTGTGTGCGTGTGTGTTCGCCCGGCAAGAGGGCGCTGTCGAGCCAGTGCGCCGCACCCCTAAAACATAAGTAAATATAATTGTGTTGTTTGTTTTTATATTCCCTAAGTGCAACGTGACGGCAGATCGGCCGGGAGGGTTTTATGTACTTTTATTATAAAATAATGTATTAAAATATCATAGCGTTTCCGGACATTCCCGAGGAAACCCGAAGCCAGACAATAATTAAATTTAAATCTTAATAATTATAATATGTATTATTCTTTTCAAGTATTCATAAATTGTCACATAATTTTTAAGGCATTCTTGTCATGCTAATTTAGTTTCCCGTGGCACGAATTCGCAGATATCTTTTAACGGCAGTTGTTTCGGCGGGAGGACGCCATGTTAGTCGAGCGAGCCATGATCTCAGCCAAGTCTTCCGCCATCAACGACCGAGAGCAGACGCTTCAGCACTCCGGGGACCTCACCGCTTGTTTTCTCTGCCAAGTAATTCTGTTAACTTTAATTTTGTCTCAATCACTTTCTTTTAGTCCTCGGAGCTACTCTCTGTCGGGGGACTGCTTCATTAATTAGTTTACGGCCAGTCTCAGTCTTTTTCCTCGTACTAAGTAATTTAATATGTGACTACGTGGCTCATTACCCCTAAACCGATTCATGCCGCGGGCGTTTTGTACAGTTTCAACCGTGTACGTGTGTGAGCTGAATTAGCAGAATAAATCAGGCGTGCAAATTTAACGTATTATTCTTTTATTTTCAATCTGTTCGACCACGTGGAGTGTGACGGCGTGTGGGACGCCTGAGAGCCCACGGCGTAGGTAAAAGCGTGCCCGACGCTGAGAGCGGGCAGGAATTAGTGCTAGATGTTTTCAAGGGGAAATATCACATCTCACATGGGCGACGTCACGCCCTGAGTTAGGAGTCTCACCGGGTCCACGTGCAGCACCACGTGGTGGCGCCCACTAACCTTCCACCTTAAAGCCGACCGATCGACCCCCCGCTTACAACAAGTGTCGCCACAACGAGTGGCACGACAACAAGTTTCTACGTCTGACCTAGTAAAATGTTAGTGATCAAAAATTGGGTTTGTTGCAGTCCTATTTATGTTAGTAAAGTTTAACGTTTGTTCATTGGATGACTATAAGTTAATTATTTTATAGTTAGATGTGGCTTTAAGAGAAATTATATATTGTCTACAGTGAATCTCTGTTGTGTTTTTTGTTGTTTATAAACAAAAGCTTGGGTTATTGTTTTGAAAGAAAGAGAAACTGATTGTTTTGTTTATTTTATTTCTGATAGATAATCAGAGTGACTTTTATTTATGGTTTAAAAGTAGACCAAATCTTAAGTTGTATTTAAGTGCAATGGTGAGAAGCTGCCACCCTCTCGACTGTCTGTCTGTTTTTTTTGTACAACACTGAACTAGAGGGTTATTTTTAGGCATTTGTATATGTGAATATTTAGTATAAAACCATTTGGAATGTAAAAATTACGTTTTAAATGAATTGAATTTAAAATGTGAATTTCACAATTATAACTGCTAATTTATAAAATAATAGATAGATAGTATATTTGGAAAAATTGATGATAATTTTCCCAGCCCCCAATTATGACACAAATCCAATAACCCATAGAAGAGCAGGTTAATATCTGCCCTCCAAATACACTTGTGCATAGGAGGTTACCTCATAAATAATTTGTTTACTGTGCACAAATTCATTCAATTTTAAATGTTTATCTTTTGAACTACAGTTCTCTACCATGATCATTTTCTAACTCCTATTTGTAAGGCTAAAAAAAATGTTCCCTGTATTGTCAAGCACCAATCACAAGCATGAAGACCAAGTGAGGTGGCACAATGTTAAAACAATGATTTTGGTTAAAGTACCTTGGTTCAAATTTTGGTATAGCCATACTGATAGTATTGGTTTTCATGGTAGGTATACCTAAATCATTCCAGATAATTTCTGTGATAGTTTTTAATACAAGCTGTGGTTGATTACTTAATATATTTCCTTGTATTTGACCATTCTAAAAAGCTGTTTATGAAGCATTAAACTTTTCACTATTTTTTTGGCATCAATTTCCAGTTTATTTTCTATTACATCACTGCTGAGTAATGGACATAAATACAAAAAGAACAAACTGGGATTAATAATGGCTAACATTAAAATAAACTATGGTCTACATCTCTTATAAACATAAGCAGCGACAATTGTGGCATTAGCGCACAACCTCAAATCACCAATAAAAATTGCAATAATTGTACATAGTTTATTTAACTTCACAAAAATTTAAATAAATACTGGTTAATTACTGTAAAATTCCAGTAATTATCAGAGCAAGTCATACCAACATTACTCTTGCCTCAATTGTATAAGTTACTGGAAAATTGTATGTGACCCAAAGCGAGGTGGTGCTGGTAATTTCACAATCTACTAGCAAAGAAGCATAATCAGTTAAGTGTACAAATACACTCTCCAAAATACATCAGCCTTGTGTTTGTTCAATTTCCATTGACATTCTATAACTCTAAGTCATACTGCCCTAGTTTAATAGTGTATATTTTATTTTTAAATGGCATTAGGTTACTTTTTACTTTTTTTTTAAATTTAGTTTGTGTTTAAAAGTGGTTTGTTTTTTATTATTTTATATGGGCATTGTGTTAATATGGTAATTTACATCTTAGTTATAATTTTGTATTACTTCTGGTAAAGTTGGAGAGTTTTTCAGTCTGTGAAAGAAAGAAATAAAGAAAGAATGCGCGACCATCTGGAACCTGCCCGATACGTAGTTATTTTCTTATTATTAATGGGAAAAACCTGCATGTAAGCGCGTAACTGCGCATAGAAAATCATATTGTGTCATATGTATACAGCATGCCGTTTCAACAGCCAATCAGAATGCACCACACCTTGGCATGATGTGTTGGTCCAGAAACTCATGGAGAGTTTGCTGTATTTGTTAACCTTTGAGAGCTAACCTTGAAAATAAAGGTTTTGGTCTACTTTCCTTGTATGGTAATGTTTGTTATGTTTGTTGTGATTGGTCGGTTGGCCCACAGGGCTGTGTCCCTCTGTTCCATCCTGGTGAAGGAAGGTAGCTGTGTTGACCAACTAGTCTGTTGTTAGATGCTGCCCTGATCTGCCTTGTCTCATGGCAACTTGCTAAAAAATTAAGAAGAATTAACTGAGAGACTTTTAATGTTCCCTGGTCCAGGTAGGCTGCAAATCAACCATTTTTAAATATGTAATTATAAATGTTTTGACCCCGAGCATCAGCATGACCTCCAACCGCAAATTTCCATGCAGCAATCGCCCCAGTGGCTTGTGGTCTCTTTATACCTGCTAAAAATTAAGATCGGGTATTTTATGAAGAGTTTAATTTTTGTCATCCTCAGAAAAATCTGTCGGGCAGTAAATTCTCAAATAAATGAACTAAGTGTAAAATATATGTTCCAGTTGTTCTGGGCTTTACAAGGGTATATAACTTTTCAAGTGTTTGTTAAAAGAATAAATTTTCAAGAACATAAGAAATTTTTTTTTTCTTTAAACAACTTGCCTAAAGACCATACGAAAGAAGTAATTTCTAATCTCAGTAAAAAAAAATTTTTGCGTATTGACAGTATAAAATATTATGTGTTATGAATTATTGCTATTCTGGATTGCCTTGCACCAGGAAAAAAAGCAACCTAACTGTGAGGGACTAAATGATTTAAATAATTTTTACAACAAAAAAATATTATAGCACTTTAAATAATATAGGAGCTTTAGATATTAAAATACTAGTATTTTCAAGTTTGTTTGAAAAAATTTGTAACAAAAACAAACAGACGAACAAATACTCATTGCTCCACAAACTGCACAATCAAAGTGGCCATTCACATGGGTTGAGAACCGAGGTAAAAAACCAAGGATTTCACGAAAATAATGACAATCAAATGTAGCATTTTTTGATGCACCTAAACCTTGACAAAAGTGATAGTTTTCGTTTCACTCTTATCATTACACGAAATATTCCAGAAATATGCTGCGATTTCCTTGACTTTTCTCAGTTTACTATAACTGTAGCAATCATGCCACTCTACTTCACCAGTGCACAAAATATTCAAATATCACTTATATTTATTTGTCCTTTGAGATACAGTCTTACCTGCGACACAGTTTTAAACTAGATAATTTTGTTTTATCTCCAAATAAATCCAAAATAATTCAATTCAGGAAAAAAAAGTTTTAAATTCAACAGACAGCTAAACTGAACTATGGGTAGGTAAATGTCAAATTCTGTTTCACAATAATTATGGTTAATTTATGCTACCTTTTACTAGGAATGCATGCTAAATGTCTCCTTCGGGGCATCAGTCATTATACTCACTATCAGGTTTAATGGCATCCAGTGCTTTATACACAATGGTTAAATAAAAATTCCAATTTCACTCAATTCCCATGTTTAAATTCATTCAAATAGTGTAAAAGCTCTTTAATCCAGCACTCCTTGGTTCAGAAAATTCTGTAATCCAACAGTGATCAATTAGCTCGCATTCAAATTTTTTGGGGTGATTCTGATGTTTGAAATTTTCCAAAAAAAAAAAAATATAGAAAGAGCATAAAAATTAATTAAATATATTTTTGCTAGCTAACAACGAATAACTGTAGATATTGTATTGTCACCCTCTATTTGTACACCACAGTACAATAAAAAATTTAATTGAAAAATTAATAAATTTAAAAACTGCAGTGGCTGTGGTTTTGAAATATTCTAGTACCACCTAGAAGGCAAGTCTGCATGTGATATTGCACCACAATACACGTCTTCACTCTACACTCACTTCTTTCTTACTTGTGCAAATAGAGATGTCCTGCCTGTCAGTATTCACATTGGCTTATCTCACTTATATAGCCCTTCCCAGACATTGTTGCATGACAGACTTCCTGACTAGCTCAATGTGTCATGAATGTTACATACATAGAATACTTGAAGAAAGTTAATTCAGGCCGTCAAAAATAATGTTTAAATTTGGTAAAAAAGTTACTATAAATGTTTTATGACGGAAATAAAGTCTTTCAAAATTGTTAACTTATTTTCACTGCTTTTTATTATCTTTACCAATATTCACACGTCACCATGGCAGCCATCTTCCGTCTATGAAAATATGTACATGATGAAAATACACGTAACTCGCAGAAAATACCTGTACTTGCTCAAAGAAATCAGTTCATAGCTCGGACACAATATTTAATTAATGTTCGGAACTTAAATCTGAAGTCGCTTCCCAACTCCGGGTACAAAAGGCACAGTGGCCATTGTCTTCTTGGTGCAGCCACAAATCTACACATAAGGCTTCAATCAGGCCTGCACTGCCGCCACTGGTTGCCAAATTCAAATTAGAACAAAAGTCCAAAATGAAGTGTAAAACAGCACGGCCCGGACCACAGGCATGTAACAACATAAAAATGTTATCTTTGGCGACCTGCCACATGACACATCCTGCTTCTGCAAATGCCCGAGCAACAACTAAACAATTGTGACCTACGAATTCACCTCCTTCCCCACTGGAACAATTTTAAAGTTGTAGACCAATCACGGAGCACCTTAGAATCACACCTCAAAACAAAACACTTTTCAGTAATGAAAACAGACCATGATTATTTGCAACTATGGCCATAAGACCTATCACATGATTTCTCTTCCCATGCTCCCATCACTATTATATCATCCAAATGTTCAAGAACATTCTAGAACCAGTCCTGTATCCAGAATTAGTAAATAAAATAAATATAGCAAACAATACCTAAAAAAATACATAGCTGCACATAAAAACTTAAATAAGCAAGCAAAAAATAGGAAAAAAAACCTTTAAATGTATTGTGAACAAAATATTATTAAATGTTAAATGTAAGAGACATAAGAAGAAAAATAAACTACCTATATCGGCAACGTGAATGCTCTGCTGTTACCAAGGAGGAGGAGAGAAAGTTGAAAAAGGGTCATGATTGGTCGGTAGACAGGGAGAGGGGGTGAGACCAGCGGAGTACCAAGTTCCCCAGCCCGGCGGGGCAGGCTGGAGGAATTCACTTGGTGTTCGTTGGTCAACGAGCCTCAACAAAAAAATCCAGGGCGTGATCTTGTCATGTTTTTTTATTATAATTTCTTCGTATGACTTGTGTTAGTGTAAGCTTCCCCGTTCATTCATGTCTAGGTGACGTCATGCCAGGGATCAGACTACCATGTATTGCCCAAGACACAAACTACATAGAAGCGTCTATAAGTAACAATAACATTTTGAATCTAGTTAAAATTAATTCAATGATGAAGTATGCTAACTGAACAATCACATTTATGACTCACCTACTCCAAAGACCTCTGTAACAACCATGCTTATCCACATTTTCATAGTGCAGAAAAAAACCATTTAATTTATTTTTCATCATTCCAACTTGTGGCAACAAAGTAAGAGGAGCCTTACAAAATGAGACATTTTAACAATGACAAAAAATATTTCTGTCTTAGGTAAAATTTTGTTCAGCAGACATATCGCTAGAAATAGTCTGGGAACTTGTAAGTTATAGCTATATCTACAAATAATTTATTAAAGTTTATTTTCTTCACCTATATAACTTTCACATTCTTTTATGTTCATATACGACAAAAATTTTAAACTAAGAGAAAATATATTTCATCTCCAAAAAAAATTTTAATTAACAAGTATCTACTTCATAAAATATAATACTTACACTGTAAAAATAGTTCTTTGCAATTGCGGTTTTGGAATGATGTACACACTTACTGCATCAAAAATTTCCTTTGAAACATAATCATCAGGAACCTAAAACACAAATTACAAACTCACAGATACAAAAACATTAGTTTTATTTTATAAAATTACATTTTTATCAGGTATTTTAAATTGTAATTTGCAATTCAGAACTTTTTCTCTTTCTAATTAATTAAGTTGATAAATGGCATGCAACAACACAACACATAAAGGAGGGACCGAGGGAGTGTATTAAGTTGTATGAATTAACACATGGATCAACTGTAGTTCATCCCAAGAAGATCTAAGTTTTCAATTTTTCTACTCTCAAAAGGCATGCATTAGGCATAACGAACAATTATTGATTGTTTAACTTATGTAATTACACATTAGGAATTTTCTCCAAAATTTAAGTTTTCTAAACCTTTAAGCATTGAAATGGAAAAATATTACGACAGACGAGCAATGTGTTGAATATCGTTCCGTGGCTGATGGACAAATGGTTAACGGATGGACATGACTGGCGATTGTAATCCCGACTTGAATTCTCTGGTATTACTGAGTTTCTTATTCCCGCTTGCACAGAATCATGACATAAATTAGCAGTACTTGAAAGTCATTTACTGATTAGGCCTAAGCTACATTCATGATAGCACAGATTTTGAAGCTACATTCGCACACAACATAGCAGTTCGAAAAACTCAAACTTTTTTTCCACCTTTATTTTTGTGAAAATTTTCATTTTTGTTTGCATTTCGTGATAAATTATTATTATTATTATTTATGAAGCAGTTGATTACCTAATGCTAAGCATTTGATTTCACCATTTAGTTTTGAACTAGCAATGATTAACTACAATGTGTTGCCTCGCAAATAAATACCAACTTATAAATTAGTTTCACTTATTATCTTTGAATTGTACATACCGAAAAAATCACTATCTACTCAGTGCCACTGACATGTTTATCTGATTGGTTGTGCACAAAAATTTTATACACAGCACAGAGAAAGGGATAAAAATTCTTACATCACTGCTTTTCCGTAAATAAAACAATAAAAACCTGAAAATACTTTTTTGGAACACTAAAGACATTCCTCTATTTATCCTGAAAACAGTGTTCCTAAAGTCCTAATGGTTTCTGAGAAATCACCATTTATAGCGAATTTTTTTTAAATTTTTATTAATGGAGAATACAGGATCAGCAAACCTAACATTCACGACTGTCCATTCCAAAGTCATGTTCGTGCATCTTCACTGTAAATATTATAAATTTGTGAAATAGTGAGAACGGTCGTTTCGATTAGGTTAGATACGTTAAAAATACCTCAAAATATTGTGGACTGTTAGTTGGTTAAGTATAGCTACATTAAAAATATGTAGGTACATTATTTTTGATGGTTGTGTAGGAACTATCATGTAGCATAAGAACCAGTTCACATCAGTCCATTCTGAGGCCCAAACAGTTTCAAAGTTCACTGCTTGCATGAGCAACATCAGCAGCACATATTATAGGATAAAAATGTGCATGAAAGATGTCATCTTTTAATTATATACTTAAGTGACGGGGAGATTAGAGAATTGACGAGCTACATTGAAAATACTTTGAAATAGTGTGGACAGTCAATTATGATATGATCGCTACATTAAAAGGTAATTATCTGACGTTGCAGCTTCTTAGAATGGATAGAAAAAAATGGGAAAAAGTGGTTTGCACACACTTCCCTAAATTTACTTCCAAGGGATGGTTTCATAATTCCTACTAGTTTGTGAAAAAATTAAAATGTTATATCTTACAATACCCATGCTTTTACACTGCTGCCGCCACGATAAATAGGAATATATGATTTCCACATACTGCAGACATTCCTGAATTAACCCTGAAATAAAGGTTTCTTAATTCCTATTGGTTTGTGAAAAAAAAAACACGTTTACAGCTTACATTACAATACCTCTGTATACAAGCAATTGCTGACATTCATTGTTTAAGTTTCCACGTTGGGTTTTTATAATTTTTTAAGAACTTTAGTCAATGTAGGTGTTGTTATAATAATGAAATTTGTTTAACTAATGACTGTATTGCAGTTGTACGGAATTTTGGATGCTTGTATTTTATTTTTGTTTTATTAGAACATTTGTTTTGTTACATTGCATTTAAAGTAGGTATACATACTATTTTGAGTCACATTGTAACGAACGAGTCTAATGGGAGCCTAAAATTTGAATTGAATTTTTAACGTCATTCATTTTCTATGAGATATACGTGCTGTGCACTCATATAGCTGACACATTGAATTTTGCAGTCTTTCCAGGGAATTCTTTGATTACAGCCATTGTATATTCTGTGTTTCTTATGGCTATAACATGTATCCAAGTTTATCCCTGGATCATGAAGGCTTGATCCTGTTGACTTGATCCTGTGGTACAGAATGGTTACTGTTTTAGTTCAATACATCTGAAGATCCTAAACATAAAATAAATTGTGAAACAAGAAAGAATTATAATCGTAGGTTAAAAAAAAAAAATCAATTTTAATCAAATTACGATCATAATTCATTATTATATAAAAAAGTATTTTTATTTATGTACAGGATCTTCCGAAGTACTGAACTAAATCAGCAAGCATCACGTACAACAGGAGAAAAATGAACAGGATCATGCCATCAGGATCAAAGGATAAACCTAGATACGTGTATGAAACTTTTACCAACTATTATTTTTCACAAACTAAAAGGAATTTAAAAACCACCCCTTCAGGGTAAATTTAAGGAAGTGAGTAGTTTGAGAAAATCGTTTTCCAATCTTTTTCTTTCTATTCTAAAAAGCCGCTCTCTCATAGACTTTAAAATACTGTGAAATTATGTTAAAGTTTGGTTAGGTTAGGATAGCTAAATGTTAAATTTGTTTGTAATTCCTAACCAACCAATAAAAATATTATACAGTATTTTTGATGAAGCTATACTAACCTAAGCAACCAACCACAATATTTTAAAATATTCTTAATGTTACTAATCTGACTAGTTCTACAAAATAACCACAAACCAACCCACACGGGAAAAAAAAATTGCGACGGCTCCGTCAATGCATAGGTATTGTAATGTATACTATAAACTGTGAATTCTCAACGTATCTAAAGATTCTGTTTTCAGGGGGAGAGAGAAGGGTGTCTTTTGTGTTTGAAAACGGTATTTTCAGAATTTTATTACTAATTTCAAGGAAGACGCGGTAAATATGTAGTTGAGCGGTATTTGCGAAATAAAATGTTAAAAATCCGAAAATACCTTTATTATATGCTCTTCAACTTCCTCTTTTCATTAAAAGCAGGAGAGGTAAGAAATTCCAAATAGTTTAGGAGATATCGAATTTTTAAATTTCATCATATGTTGTTCAGTGGTATTTGCGAAAAAAAAATGTTAAAAATCCGAAAATACCTTTATTATATGCTCTTCAACTTCCTCTTTTCATTAAAAGCGGTGGAGGTAAGAAATTCCAAATACTTTAGGAGATATCGAATTTTTTAATTTTGCAATACAAGACCTGTGGAACCATTTGAGTGCCGCTATTTTTGTTATTTTGCCGTGTGTTTGTGAATATGTGAATCGTGAATGCGTAATTAATAAAATGGTTGATTAGGTCTTGTCAGTTACATTATTAATACTTTCAAACTAAGCCAACATTAAAAATAATGTGAATTAATTTTAATGGCTGTTTAGTTTTAAATTATTTATAATGTAACTGACCTTACCTAACAAACCCGTAACAAAGGATGAACAGTAACAACTCACGTAAATTTTTTTTGTTACTTATTACTTGCGCAACAATATCAAAATAACAAATAAGACTTTAAAATTAGAAACGTTAAAAACTCACCTAAGTTGGAGGCGGCAATTAAACACAGTTTTAAACAATAAATAAACTAAATAATCACATATTGGTTCGTTTGAATTCTGGCCTATCACGAACAATCACGTGACATCATTATCCAATAAAAAAAGTAGATACTCGTAAACAAGAAACAATAGTAAACGCCACATCAATGCACTGGTATTGTGATGAAATTTAAAAATTTGATATCTCCTAAAGTATTTGGAATTTCTTATCTCCACCGCTTTTAATGAAAAGAGGAAGTTGAAGAGCATATAATAAAGGTATTTTCGGATTTTTAACATTTTTTTTCGCAAATACCGCTGAACTACATATGATGAAATTTAAAAATTCGGTATCTCCTAAAGTATTTGGAATTTCTTACCTCCGCCGCTTTTAATGAAAAGAGGAAGTTGAAGAGCATACAATATAGGTATTTTCGGATTTTTAACATTTTTTTTCGCAAATACCGCCCAACTACATATTTACCAATTGAAATATTAACAGTGGTCGGATAGGTTAGCTACATTAAAACACTTTAAAACCCTTTGGATGGTTAGTTAGGTTAGTATAGCTACATTAAAATAAACAGAGAAATATAAATATTAATAAATAAACCCGAGGTTGGCCGAAGGTGAATTGTTCGGGTGTAATAGGGAATGGCAGAACTTTATGTGCATCTTAAGTTTCTCCGTTCGGGAACATCGCAAAAAAAAAATCATACTTGTAAACAAGCAACCGTTATCGCCGCATGAGTGCACAGGATGAAAATTAAAAAATTCGATATCTCCAAAAGTATTTGGAATTTCTTATCTCAGCCGGGTTCAATGAAAAGAGGAAGTTTAAGAGCACAGAATAAAGGTATTTTCGGATTTTTTAAATTTTTTTTTAAAAAAATTGCCAAAAAATGAATGTTAAAAAATTGGATATCTCCTAAAGTAATTGGAATTTTTTATCTCCGCAGGCGGTTCTGAAAAGAGGACGTAAGATAGCATATAATGAAAGTTATTTCATATATGTACGATTTTTTTTGGCGCTAATCCGTACAATACATATTTACCGTCATGGTTTATTCTTTACATGTTATTTTACCTTCAGAATAAATTATTTACACGAAGGAAAAAGTTTTACCTGATAAGTAATTCGCGGTCCGGCAGTTGGATGAAATTCACATAAAAATATGCATCTTATTGGTCCTTCATGCCCACAACCTTCGTAATACCTGGCATCTTCTACTTCCATTGCAATATTTTCTTTTTTATTATTTTATTTGATTTTTAAATGCTACGACAATACAATAACAATGCCGCCAACCAATAAACAACCATGTTTATTTACGGATAGGTCTGGCCATAGATATAGAAGGTATTGCATTGAAACTCCAATGTTAACAAACGCGAACAGGTTTTAGCGCTTTAAGCGGAAGTGCAATAAATTAACGCTTTTTGATAAGCGTAATAAAAAAAATGAACACTAATGTTAACATTAGTTTATTTTCTGTCATGCCAACACACATACACAAACAAATCCAAACACACGCCGAAGCATTCGTTTGGAAAAAAATAAACCGCTTTGACAGGTGATTTCAGTTGAAAAATTAGTATGAAATAAGTACGAGAATTATTCATAAACAAAAAGTAATCTAGAGTGTTCATGAGTATTTGTATTGATTGTATGTTTGTTTTGATTACTACTGACGTGTTTCGGCTGGAGTGGCTTGAGGTGGGGTGAACCCCACCCACAAGGTGTAAAGAGATCACACATCGTTGCCGAACAGCTCCTGCAGGCGGACAGTGCACCTGGTTGCGAGGGGATGTGGGGAAGAGGGATCAGGTAAAGAACGAGGAAGGGGAGTCAGCCAGAGCCTTAGAGCGAGCTCCCGAAGGCCCTTACAAGGGGGGGGGGGGGGGGAAATAAGGAATCCTAGAGTGAGCTCCCAAAGGCCGCTCCAGGGGAGGGGAATCTAGAGCGAGATCCCGAAGGCTACACCAGGGAAACGGGGGGAAAGGATTTTAGAGCGAGCTCCCGAAGGCCACTCCAGAGGAAGGAAAAAAGAGAGAGGGAGCGCGCAATAAATTTTCCACAGCAGTATTGCTTTCCAAGTTTATTAACTTAATTCAATTGGTGGTGAATTCTGGCTAAGTAAGTTTATACCAAGCTTATATACAATTCCCCCATACATCGGCGTCGCAAGGATATATTTTTTGGGGGGGACTTCAATTGATTTAGTTGTTGACGAACATCCATCCCCTGGAGAAAAAAAAGCTGGGCGGATCGGACCACCCCCCCCCCCCCCCCCCCCCCTTTTCCACGGGAAAAATTGGGGATTGAAGGTACAAAAAAGTGGTTTTTAGGCATTTTTCTTTCTTAAATATTCTAATTTTAGTTGGTTGCAATGGAAGGCCGCGTACTTGATCGGATCGGCTCGACTCGTCTCGGCTTTCTGCTATTGGTGCGCTTCGGTATCGGACCTGATTTTGATTTTACACGAAGATCGAATTAAAAAGTGCTCACATTACTACGATTGGACTAAATGCACCATGCGCAACAAATGGGTTGAATCACAGAAATCATGTTTTTTAATATAACTACGAAACTAAATATATTATTGGAGGGGACGAAATTGAAGACTTTTATTATTGGGGGGGACGTTTCCACCCCGTCCCTCCCGGTTGCGACGCCCATGCCCCATACATTGATTACCGATACAAGAGGTACACATTACAAAAACAGGCCATCATCTGTCACCCAGCAACCAGCAATCAAGGTCACTATTTAACAATTAAGACCACATAGCACTGTCAAGCATTTAACATCGTACATCAACTATACAATATATACACACTGTAACAAATGGCAATAACGATTGGTGCCATCTAGGTATGGTTGTGGTAGGTACCAATCGTCGCCTAGACCACAATGTTTGCGTAGAGAAGCCTGTGGGACAGGGCTAGTGCAATGTAAATTGGCGCCCTAGGCGAAAAACCTTAATGCCACCCCCACCCCGCCGGACACCCCAAAAATTTTTCCTTGCCTCAAAATACATCACGTAAGCCTAAGATTTTGTCAACAATCAAATGTAAGCAGGCTTGTGTTTTGTTTTACTTTTTTACTTATTACAAATCATAAAGTATGTTGACATCGTACCTCCTCTTTATTTAAACAAAAACCTGGGTCACAGCCCTGTCCGCGGCGCAACATTCCAGCCATGGCCCTGGTAGTGCCACCACTCATCACTAGATGGCAGTTGTAAATATAAAGAGACAATGTATTATAGTTATGTTATATATATGTTATTATTGTAAATATTTATGAAGATTATTAAGGGTGTATTGTAAGTATGTTTTGTAGACTTGTAAATAATATTGTAAAAGCAAAAGATCCAAAGGGATAGGAATATGTAAAATTGTAACACAAATGATTGTAGAAGAAACATGTATAAATTGTGCGGGCTAACAAGCCCAGCCAGCTCTCCTCTCCCAACCAATCTGGGAGAATAACTATTAACACAGATGCAAGTGGTATTATTGGTTTGCATTCCTCACCTTCCTTTCCTCAACTAGCGACTCTTCTCTCTTTCACCTATCCACTAGCTTCTCCTTGTGAGATCACGGGCAATCCTCTGCTAGCGACTCTTCGTGAGACCGCAGGCATTCCTTTCTCCTGCTCCCAGACCTTCTGCTAGTGACTCCTCGTGAGACTGTGGGCACCTTCCTTGTCAACACGTCCACTGTTGGTTGAACGGTCCACTCCTGCCTCAGAATGTGAGGCTGCTCTACCCAAGAGCTAGCGCCGGGCAAACATCACGACTACCGATCGACCGAGCGGCGTCCACCCCGTCTCCACATCTTCACCAGAGACGAGGCCGCGACAATGTCAATATAAACATTCCAAACTGTTACAAAAATCCCATCTAGTTTCAATAATCGTTAAACATATTGTATCAGCTGTTATGTGTCGTGCTGCGCCGCCCCTAGCTACTTGGCACCCTAGGCGGTTGCCTAGTTCGCCTATATGGACGTGCCGGCCCTGCTGTGGGACACTGCTTGTTTTGGTGAGGCGGCCATGTTGGTATCAAAATTTTTTCTCTGCTTTGAATGTCGGCAGAGGCCATAATTGTAGACATTGAACTTCTTTAAAATTTCAAGACCAGGTTGCACAATCTTGACTTCTAAAGTGAAGAATTTTTCCATTTGATTAACCTGCAAAGTTTTTGCTTAATATGTTTATGCAGAGGACCCCTGTATGTATGCAACTCATGTTTTCGCTAAATGACCTGTCTCAAAGTACAAGTTACCTGGCTGAGGTTTTAAAGTAAACTCATTACTTGCTCTTTTTACATAAGCGATTATTGTTCACTGTGTGACTATACCTCGAATCTCGTCCTGTTCGTTCCCACGCTCTGCGTATTTCGTATTGAAAATGTGGCTTGGGTAGCTCCAGGCTGCCGGTGCCATGTCAGTTGCCACTCATTCAACGCATGGGTTGGACGTGTGAGCACCACGGGGTCTCCAACATCTTGCAATATCCGACTGTAACTTCCATTGCTTAAGGTTTTAAATTCTTTCTCATTGGCCCTGTGGCCGGCCCCATATTCGGTGCAGTTGTAAGGAACCCACCACGTAACTTAATTATTTTGTTCCAAGTAATGCATTTTCAAGTTTTATGTTTTCTATCTTCGCAGTTGAAGGGCCGCATACGCGTAACCATCCTCGGTTAGGATTTACTATTCGTGAACTTTTCCAACTTCACTAGCACTAGGCCGTCTTCAGACTAATCATATCAATTTCCTGCAAAACTAACTAACTAAACATGGAAACCTGCAGGAGGCCATATTCGTTTACGTGGGAAATATTCTTGTGAGGGCCCTCCGCCCATGCTTAACTCCAGGGACTGTTCCTCTCTTGAGAAACACCGTCTCTGCGCAGCCAATGAACAAAACTGAACTCAACTACTCGCGAGACATGTCAAGCTGCCAACATGTATGCTTCATAGTTCCCCACATAGACTCTCTACCAGCTTCAAGTGCAATATTAGTTTATTTGTGTAATATTTAATGTGTTTTATCCTTTCATTTGTATAGTATTTACCATGTTCTATGTAATGGACATGATGAATCAGTAAGACAGAATCATTGTACTATAATTCGCAGATACCCACCCCCTCTGAATAACCAACAGAAATTTATTCTCACTGCCGTACTCCTGCTCTAGTCCTAACAGTAACGTGTCAACGTCGTAAGTATGTAGAAATGTTCTCCAGCACCGACATGAACCAGGCTGAGTGCTTTGGCATCACCAAATAAAGTTCTATCTCTTGTAATAAATCAAAACCTATTCGGAGTTCCTTTCTTTCACTAGCAACGAACCACTGCTGTATCCAGCAAAGTGGCCTGAACCCACTTGAGAATTCTTTAGATAACAATATCAGTCTACTTTAACCACGAGACAACACATATGGCGACAAACTTATTTACCCATATGTGTAATGCTGTATCTATGTTGCTTTATATATTTTATTTAAATCGCTAAAATATGTTTTGTAGTTTGTACATACATACTTCATAAATTAAAGATGAAGTACCAAAAACCGAGGTAACATATCGATTAAATTTTTGAGTTGAATAAGAATAAAACAGTGTCTAAAAAGGACAAGTATAATGTATATATGTTGTCTTATCCCTGGTTGCGGGACAAGGCAGTGGTGAGTCTGTGGTGGGGGTAAAACCCCCCTGGGCACTGCGCGCCTAAGAGTCGCTGTCGAAGATCTCCTGCAGCCGTGCGACGCACCTGGCCGAGATGGGCTGTGGCAGTGGGTCTCTGGGTCGATCACCAGCGATGCAGGGTCCTGGTGGATGCCGGGTAAGCAAGGTGTGGCGCCCGTCTCAGCAAGGACCAGGAGCAGCTGCCTACATGCCATCTGGGCTACTTCTCGGCACCTGACGACCCGGTGGTGCCCAGCCCAACACCCAACGTACAGCCCCCTGCAGTCCTTCGACTTCGCGCCGGTCCCCTACTCACCCGAGCACCCACCGACTGCTGAGACGCTGTTCCCCCATCCCCCAACTCTCCTCTCCCTAGTCAAACCACCCACCTGTCCCCTCATCCTCATCGATATCCCATCCCCTCATACCCGGCATCCACCAGGACCCTGCATCGCTGGTGATCGACCCAGAGACCCACGGCCACAGCATGTCTCGGCCAGGTGCGTCGCGCGGCTGCAGGAGGTCTTCGACAGCGACACTTAGGCGCGCAGCGCCCAGGGGGTTTTTACCCCCACCTGAGACTCACCACTGCCTTGTCCCACAACCAGGGATAAGACAAAGTTGCAGAGAAAAGGTTGACATGCATGACTTCTAAGCTTATATCTGATGGCAGGTTTCGTGATTATGATGAAGTTTTTCAAACTTGGGTGAAGGAAGGTGTAACGAAGGAAGTTTCGAAGGATGATCCTGAAAAAAACATGGGCATTATTAACCTCACAGAGGTGTGTTCAAGAGCAGTTTCATAACAAAGGTCAGGCCTGTGTTTGATGCTTCATGTAAAATCAAAAGATCACTGTCACTTAATGACTGCTTTGCTAAGGGACCAAATTTGTTAAAACTGATACCTTCTGTGTCGATGTAGTTTCGAGAGAATGAAATTGGAGTTATAGCTAACATAAAAATGGCTTTCTTGCAATTTTCTGTTTGTAAAAGTGACAGTGACTATTTGAGATTTTGGTGGTGGGAGAACAGTGATGTCAATGAGGTGAAAATTTTCCGACATTGTCGTGTAGTGTTTGGAGTGAACTGTAGCCCATTTATTTAATGTGCAGTTATACACAATCACTTGGAAAATTGTCCACCTGAGCTTAGGCCAGCAGCAGAGAAACTCCAGAGATCATTCTATGTGGACAATTGGGTGACATAAGTTAGCAATGAAAATGAACTAAAGGATTTTATTGATGTTGCTTCTCAGTTAATATGTACGACCATGTTTGTCATGGGACAAACAAAATGATTTACTTTATTGCTGTGTCAGTGAAATAAAACTGCCTGTAGGTCCTGTGCCGGAAATTAGAAATTTCGACACTTTTTTTTTTGTTATTACAATTATAAATAATTTTTGGGAATTTTATTTTTTATATCATTTAGGTACAAAAGAATGATTTACACTTTGTTAGGCTGGTGTACTCTCCTTAATTAAACTTTGTGCCAGTAGACTGAGGCATCCTTTCTCAGGAACCAATCTGATATTTTGCAAGTCGAATGTAGACGTTAGCAGCCCGTATGACATTTCTCCCGCCTGCAGTCACATCCGGGATTTGTAATATTATTTCCCTGCATGACCAAAACTGCATACAGCAGCTCTGGATGAGTCGTTACCACTTCTCAGAGACGAGCTTACCGTAGCCTTTCCCGTCACGAATACCTTTTAGGTTCACTCCTCGAAAGTCACGACTAGGAGGATCGTTCCTAACCTGGTTGCGTTTTCAACCCCCCCCCCCTTCCCACCACCTTACACCACCTACACCACCTCTTGATTCTAAGAATTTAGCCCAAGATCATTGCCCTGGCGTGAACCCCGCCAAGGAAGTGGCCTACTCCAAGGACATTCTCCCTTGCCCTACAGAGCCCTCCACGACACCTAGTGACAGAAAAAGAAACTTCGGCCCTGGTCGCCAGCGTATCTGGTGGCGATTCAACTCACCGCCTCCTTTAGTTCTCCTTTACGCTGCTAGAGAGCAGCTCCGCGGCGCCACATGCCCCTATGCTTTCAAATTGCGACCCTTAGAAGTCGATTGTTTGTTGCTTTCTGTGCCAGCCGGTAGAGAGAGCGGCAGTCGCTCTTCGGCGCAAACAACTGAAGTAATGCTTACGACCACTCGGTCACCTCCGGATGTCTTCGGCCTAGAACCAAACCTTCCCCCTCTTTTTCCCTAGGGCCGACCGCCGGTTTTAATTAGGAGCTTTGTCCGCCACCATGGCACTCAGTACTCTGACTTCGGCTACTTACCGCGTCATCTCGGTGTCCTCTGTGTTAAGAGGCTATTCGCGGCAACTGCGAAATCGTGTGAATAAGATATGTAGTCAGCTGCCTTAAGGGATGTGATCCCAGCTAAATTTCAGTAGTAGCCAGTCAATAGAAAAAATTAGTATAAGTCATGTCTTAGTTTATATTTTATTAATTATTTTAATTTCTAAATGACGATTTCGGTTGCGTCATCCACGCTATTCTCGAACCGCGCCATTTGATGTCGGCGCGAGACATCTCCTGAGCCCAGGAGCTACACCCTGTTTGGTGAGTTACTTCGATCTTTTTCCTCCCCGAATTCCCGTTTGTTGGCCTTTTCGCGCCGACTGTGTTTGACTGTCTGGAAGCAGGTCTAATTCGTTTGGAATTTCGCTTGTGTTTCAGACAGGGTCCAACATTTGGGCAGCGAAATTGCACCCATCATGTTGTTCTGGACCTCCAGCTTAAATTTCATTAAGAAGAGCTTCCTCCCGGCCAGATGTTCAACTTGAAGCCCCGGGTGATATTTAACATATAACTTCCCCCTAGCGGCAACGAAACAAATTATTCTATGCAAACCAGCGAACAGTGACTCATAACTTAATCCACGAGAATATGTAAACTAATTAGTGAAATAATCTAATATGGTGGAATATTTCAATTTTTTGTTCTGTGATGATGTTAAATTAATATAATATAAATTGTTTTAAATAATTTCGGGCCGGCCCTCCTTTTTGTTACTTGCTAATATATTTTATTCCAAAACAATGCCAAAACAAAACCTATTTAAATAAACCAGGGAAACCTGTAGACCAAGCTAGTTATTTAGTGTTTATTTATTTATCATATTCCTTAATCTATTTAACGATCTACTAGCTCCCAAGTTGCTTGTGTGCAGGGAGTCTAAATTTGTCTTGTTCACCACTTCGTGTCACCTCTGGTAATACTTGTATTTTTCTCTATAATTTTGCCCAGCTGTTTCCTAGGCTTTTTTTATTAAATCTAAATAATATAATTTTAGGGCATGAGGGGCGTAACAATTGGTAGCAGGGCATGGTTTGGTCTATAGGCAAACCTAAGTCGAGTAGGCATACCTAAAATAAAATATAAAAATATATTTTAAAAAATACTTTTTTTGGATAGCAATTTTGTATTTTTATCATTGTGAACTGATCGCTGGTACACCCTGTAGTAAAATTGTGCTTAAAATTTTAAAATTATATTGAGTTTTAACATCCCGCTGTGACTTGTGTTAGCGCGTGGTGTTAGAGTCCGCCCGCCCTTGCCCGTGCGACGTCCGTGGAGGCAGCGCGTTATCAGGCACGCGTGTCATTCTCCCTGTCAACCCCTCCCCTTCACGCCTCACTAGCTGTTGGAGGCAAGGTCATTCTGTTGCCCCCATGTCCGGCAGCGTAAACAATGCATTGCAATCAAGCTTGTTCCTCACGGCCGACAGTGCCCTGAGTTTGTCTAAATTCCTCCTTTTGTCAGTGTTATTTTTATGACACATCCGCCTGCAAACCAGACCATCTTTGTGAAAAAACAGATCATAGAAGTCCTTTCGGACATTGTGTATTTTTATTTTGTCTCTCGGCGCCTGTGCGTGCCACTATGTTATTTAACATATAACTTCCCCCTAGTAGCAACGAAACAAATTATTCTATGCAAACCAGCGAACAGTGACTGATAACTTAATCCACGAGAATATGTAAACTAATCAGTGAAAGAATCTAATATGGTGGAATATTTCAATTTTTTGTTCTGTGATGATGTTTAATTAATATAATATAAATTGTTTTAAATAATTTTGGGCCGGCCCTCCTTTTTGTTACTTGCTAATATATTTTATTGCGAAACAATGCCAAAACAAAACCTATTTAAATAAACCAGGGAAACCTGTAGACCAAGCTACTTATTTAGTGTTTATTTATTTATCATATTCCTTAATCTATTTAACGATCCACTAGCTCCCAAGTTGCTTGTGTGCAGGGAGTCTAAATTTGTCTTGTTCACCACCTCTTGTCCCCTCTGGTAATATTTGTATTTTTCTCTATAATTTTGCCCAGCTGTTTCCTAGGCTTTTTTTTAAAATTAATTTAAGTAATATCATTTTAGGGCACGAGGGGCGTAACGGTCCCATTACTAGGAGAATTATCTTTTCAGTGGCACAAAGGCTGTTCGATGGCATTGGTTTCTCGTGTCCAGCTACTCTGTCACCTAAAGTGTTGTTGCAAGATAGCTAGAAAAGCAAGGTTAGCTGGGATGCAGTAGTGTCAGAAGATGTCAAACTCTAATTTCTCAAATGGGTTCAAGAGTAACCAGGGCTATAGAATGTGAAGATACCAAGATTCGTTTCGCTGCCAGGTGGTCACGTGAAACGAATTCTTCATGTATTTTGTGATGCTTGTCAATCCTCATATGCTGCTGTGGTGTAAATGAGAAGTGAGCAAGAGATATACCATTTAACTTGTGTTCAACTGGTTCTGGCCAAGTCTAGAGTGGCTCCGTTGAAGAAAACAACAATTGCAAGACTGGAACTCCTGGCGTGTTACAGTGGGGCTCGGCTTGCGAAAACAACAAAGGAAAGTTTGGATTTATGGGATGTACCAATTTATTTCTGGACTGATTCAACTACTGCTCTTTATTGGATCACGAGAGGTGAATCATGGGGAACATTTGTCAACAACAGTGTTAAGGAACTACGATCAATATCCAACACTGAGGACTGGTATCATGTTCCGGGGTGTTTTAACCCAGCTGATCTTCCTTCGCGGGGATGTACGGTTGACACACTGTTGATGGTGGGAGGGACCAGACTGACTTCAATAGAGAGAAGAAGATTGGCCAAAGTCTGAACTCATTCCTCATACAGAAATTATTGGTCCCGAAAAGGATAACAAGAATGTGAAATATTTTGTTGCAGAATGACAGTAAGAGGCATGATAGTTAAGGTACTTCTCTAGTTACAAACGAGTGTTAAGGATGATAGCGTGGATTTTGAGATTCAGAGATAATAAACAAGCAAAGCCTGGGAAACGACAGAAAGGGGAGTTGTCAAATAAGGAACTTTTAATGGCAGAGAAGCTTCTCGTGAGAATTGTCCAAAATGGAATCATTCCGGTTCAACAAATTGAATGATCTGAAAACATTGTGCACTTTTGAAGACAGTGAAAAAATTGTGAGAGTCAGAACTAAAATAACATCTCGAAAGGATGCTGAGGATTTTCGATGTCCAATGGTACTTCCCAATAACAACTAATTAACCAGATTGTTGGTTTTTGAGGAGCACTACAGGAATGCCCATGCTGGAACTCACATACTCCTATCAAAACTGCGAGAGCGATTCTGGTTTCTAAACGGGAGACACTCTGTTCGAAAAGTTCTCTCCAAGTGTGTTAAATGTAGGAGGTATGAAGCAAAGAGTTGACGCCAGCCGATAGTGCGCCTCTTAGTCGCACAGGCCGCGATGCCTCTCCGACGCCTCTCAAAGCCGTGTGCCACGAACACGCCCGCGCGTGCAACATGGTGCAACGAGTGTGAGTGCACTGAACGACCCGCAGCTAGCACCACTACCGGCCACCTCGGCGGAAGCACTCCGCCGGGTGTGGCAATGTGCTTCCGCCGGACTATAATAGCATCAAGGGCACATGTTTTCTCTCACAGACATAAACTATGTAATGTATATTTCATCAAATGTTTTTATTTGTTAATTCCATTGTTCAACGTGCGAATAGGTCCTAAACTTGGCCGCGTTTGTTTCCCGCGCGCTGCGCTTCTGGCGCGCAATTGGCAGGCCTGCTGTAGCGCTGTGCTACACGAGTGAGTCAGTACCCACCGGGAGCTCGAAGAGGCTGGTCGTCTTCGCGCAACGTTGAGAGGCCACCTTCGCGCCAATTCCGCAACCACATCTAGATCGTGAGTACAACACCACTGGCCGTGCATCACCGCGCATCACCGCGCAGGTCTTAGCAGCAACGTCCGCCACGTACTGTTCGCTCAAAACTCCCCCCTCTCCATAGTAAGCGGGGTCATCGCCGAACAGCCGTACACGCGCAGAGCTCTCTAACCCCGAACAGTCGCGGCCAGGGGATGGATAGCACCATGTAGAGGTTGATGTGTAATAAAAACCACACTTCACGTAGCAGAGTGCATCATTTGTAGTATAAGGCATCTTGGGTGGCCTAAACAGCCCAAGGATCACCTCTTCGGACACGTCCCTGCCTCCCGCCACTTGGCCGAACCCAAACCCCGAGACCCATCCCGCAAGACTTGATAGCTTTGACGGGGAGGCAGCCGGAACGGTGTCAAAATGGCGCCCACCAAGTGTGGCAACATAACAACGCCGCAAAGGCCATCCGAATCGCTGAAAATCCGGCAGAGTTACGCGTAGGGACAGCACAAAGGGGAGAGAAAGCGCGCGCAGACGTGCAGGCGCCGCGGAACGGGACGCGCCGGGGTAATCAGGCCACACCACCCCCCTCCAGCACTAAGATCGTTCGCTCACTCCCTCCCGCATTCCACGGTTCCACCCCCCCCCCATACACGCGTACAGATCGTTCGCTCACCCCCTCCCGCCTAACCCCTCGCGCGCCGAGGACAAACGAGCGCGCCCGAAGATCACCGAGCCGTCACCAGCCGCGGCCGCGTAAACAACCGCGAGGCGCGTGCGTGCGGGCAAGACCGCTCGGTCGTAAGCGCAAGAGGGCGCACCCCCGGATCTGCCCGCGCCCGCCACCGACGCTTCATCCCGACGCTCGGGTCGGACAGCCGCGGATCGCGCATGGACAAGAGGCCGGACGTAGCCATCACCATGGAGAGCTATTGCGCCGGGTGCGGCAAGCCGCACACCACCAGCCACAGCACCGGTGAGTACCCCCACCTGTACTGCACATGCGAAACGGTACGCGTCAAGACGGAGGGGCAGCCCAGAACCCAAGCGGGTCCCCAGTGCGCCGCTGTCCACTGTCCCGGTTACCGAGGCGAGATAGCGAGATGCCAGCAGTGCGGAACAATTAAACACCGCGCATACGCAGACGCGCTGGAATTCGTAAATTTCCGGGACGGACTTTTTCTGTGTGGGGGGTGCGAGCGACGCGCACGAGGGCACCCAGGGGGTCAGCTAGCTACCACGTCCCGCCCCCTCACCGGGCCTATTACCCTCCCGGAGTTCGCGGGCCTCAACCACGAGGATCCGCGCGTATTTTTGCGAGCCTGCGAGGCGAGGCTCGTGCGGCACCAGATACCGCGGGAAGAGTGGGCGGAACGCGTGAGTGCGCAGCTGCGCGGCGAGGCGCGCGAGTGGTGGGCCCAGGCGGGCAGCTACGACGCAGACTGGGAAGACTTCGCCCGCCAGCTGGAGGCGCGCTTCAATGACACCCGAGCCCTGAACACATGTCGGAGTGAGATGTTCAGCCGTTGCCAAGGGGACGGGGAGGCGGTGGAGATGTTTCTTTATAACAAGCTCAGACTATACCGCCGCCTAACACCCGGGGGTCAAACTAGCGACATACTGCCCTTCATAGTGGAGCTAGTGTCCCCCGAACTTCGCCAATTCTTGCGCGAAGCAGTGACTCGCGGGCTGGATGTTTTTCTCGCACGAGCACGAGCCGTAGAGCATGATTTCCAATCAGCTCGCAGCGCCAAGGGCGTCGCGACGCCCCGGTCAGCCCCGTCCACCAAGGGGGCGGCGCGCGCAGAGGTCGAACGTGCCGTAGTGCCGTACACGGGCCCGCCGCCGCCGAGGGGCAACTACCGGCCCACCGACCCGTCCCCGATGGGGGAGGGGATGCCCCTACCGGGCGCTCCTCACCGTGGCACTGTACAGACGCGTCGCGACGACCACCGCGGGGGAACACAGGGCGCCCAGGACAGCCGGCCACCCCGCTGCCGCTACTGCGCGACAGAGCAGTACCACTGGCACATGGTGTGCCCTACCCGCGAGGCAGTCTGGCGAACGCGAGGGGGCGAGGTGAAGCTTCCGGGAAACTCCGTCTAGGGGGCGGTGACGCAGCTGGCCACCACCCCCCAATTAACAGCCCAGCTCCGCGGAAAGACTCACCCCGGCGCCGCGGAACCACCCAGCCGCCACCCCGCCCACCTATCACAGCTGGAGAGGGTCCGCCTCACCTGGTCGCGGTGTCCGCGTCCCGCTCCAGGTCGCCGGCGAGCGACGCCGTCCACCTGGCGTCGGCGCCGCCCCCGCACGCTGCTGCGGGGGCCACTCAGCTGCCGTCCCATCCACCTGGCGCGGGTGGGGGCGGCCCGCCTCACCTGGTCGCGATGTTCGCGTCCCGCCCCAGGTCGCCTGCGAGCGACGCCGTCCACCTGACGTCGGCGCCGCCCACACACGCTGCTGCGGGGGCCACCCAGCTGCCGTCCCATCCACCTAGCGCGGGTGGGGGCGGCCCGCCTCACCCGTTCGCGGCCAGCCCAAGGTCGCCGGCGAGCGACGCCGTCCACCTGGCGTCGGCGCCGCCCCCGCACGCTGCTGCGGGGGCCACCCAGCTGCCGTCCCATCCACAAGGCGCGGGTGTGGGCGGCCCGCATCACATGTTCGCGGCCTGCCCCAGGTCGCCGGCGAGCGACGCCGTCCACCTGGCTTCGGCGCCGCCCCCGCACGCTGCTGCGGGGGCCACCCAGCTGCAGTCCCATCCACCTGGCGCGGGTGGGGGCGGCCCGCCTCACCTGGTCGCGATGTTCGCGTCCCACCCCAGGTCGCCTGCGAGCGACGCCGTCCACCTGACGTCGGCGCCGCCCACACACGCTGCTGCGGGGGCCACCCAGCTGCCGTCCCATCCACCTAGCGCGGGTGGGGGCGGCCCGCCTCACCCGTTCGCGGCCAGCCCAAGGTCGCCGGCGAGCGACGCCGTCCACCTGGCGTCGGCGCCTCCCCCGCACGCTGCTGCGGGGGCCACCCAGCTGCCGTCCCATCCACCTAGCGCGGGTGGGGGAGGCCCGCCTCACCCGTTCGCGGCCTGCCCCAGGTCGCCGGCGAGCGACACCGTCCACCTGGCGTCGGCGCCGCCCCCGCACGCTGCTGCGGGGGCCACCCAGCTGCCGTCCCATCCACCTAGCGCGGGTGGGGGCGGCCCGCCTCACCCGTTCGCGGCCTGCCCCAGGTCGCCGGCGAGCGACTCCGTCCACCTGGCGTCGGCGCCGCCCCCGCACGCTGCTGCGGGGGCCACTCAGCTGCCGTCCCATCCACCTAGTGCGGGTGGGGGCGGCCCGCCTCACCTGGTCGCGATGTCAGCGGCCTGCACCAGGTCGCCGGCGAGCTACACCAGCCACCGGGTGCCCCCGTCGACCCCGACAGCACCTGCGGTGCCTCCTTATGCACCGGCGTACCCGTCAGGACGGACGGGGATGACCAGCGCTACCCGTCAGCGGCCCGCACCAGGTCGCCGGCGAGCTACAACAGCCACCGGGTGCCCCCGGCGACCCCGACAGCACCTGCGGTGCCTCCTTATGCACCGGCGTACCACGTCAGGACGGACGAGGATGACCAGCGCCATCCGTCAGTGGCCCGCACCAGGTCGTCGGCGAGCTACACCAGCTACCGGGTGCCCCCGGCGACCACGGCAGCACCTGCGGTGCCTCCTAATGCACCGGCGTACCCTGTCACGACGGACGGGGATTACCAGCGCCACCCGTCAGCGGCCCGCACCAGGTCGTCGGCGAGCTACACCAGCCACCACGTGCCTCTGACGACGTCGGCAGCGCCCTTGGAGCAGTCGGGTGAGTCGCCCCACCTGGGACAGTTGGGACCTGAGGCTGGGTACCTACTTAGGATACCAGTGGCCATGAATGGGCAACCTGTGCATGCATTAGTGGACACGGCTGCCAGTCATTCCTACGTGTCAGCTCAACTCATACCCGAGGGGGACCTGATCCCGGAGCGTGAGAATGTACAATTAGCCACCGAGGGGGCGAAGGCACTTACGGTCGGCCGCACCCAAATCACCCTTGCCATTAGAGATCACACCAGTCAAACCACCGCCCTCGTGATGGATGGGCTCAGGGACCAGTTGATTTTAGGGTTGCCATGGTTAGCCCAGGAGGATGCTACAGTAGAAGTGCGGGCGGGGAGGGTGCACGTCGGCAAGCAGGAGAGGCGTACCGTATACGGCCTGGGTCGGCGGCTACCACCTCGGCGAGAGAACCCCATCACCCTAGATGAATTGCAAAATGGTGTACCACCCGAGCAGATAGACCTAATTAACCGGGTATTGGCACAACAACCGCAAGTGTTTGCTGCTACTGATATGCTACGACGCACCATGGTCGCTGAGCACGCCATTCCGACCAGGCCACATGAACCCCGGTTCGTCAAACCGTTCGGGTTCGGGCCCAAGGAAAACGAGGTCATCCAGATGCAGATCGCTGAGATGTTGCGCGATGGCGTCATTGAGCCAAGTGAGTCCCGTTACAATTGTTTGATTGTGATGGCCAGTAAGAAGGATGGCTCAATGCGCTTTTGTGTCAACTTCAAGCCAATTAACGCAGTCACCATACCTGCCCCCCCTCCCCTCATCAACATCACGGATGCCTTGGCGGGGCTGGGCGATGCATGCATCTTTACCTCGCTAGACCTAAAATCAGGATATTGGCAGGTGCCGGTACGCCCGGAGGACCGGCACAAAACAGCTTTCACCGCGCCTGATGGGAGGCGTTTCCAGTTCTGCGCCATGCCGTTCGGGCTGATGGACGCCCCTGCGACCTTCCAGGCCATGATGGTCCACGTCTTGGATGGCTACGCCGGCGAGTTTGCTGCAGCGTACCTAGACGACGTGATCATCTGGTCGCGGTCGTGGGAGGACCACGCACGCCACCTAGGCCTGGTCCTTGAGCGGCTGGCCAGACATGGACTCACATGCGCCCCCCACAAATGCCACGTGGGTGCGCGAGAGATTGAGTACCTGGGGCACCTCGTGGATGCCGAAGGCTGTCGGCCGCTGCCCAAACACGTGAACCTCATTGAATCCAAACCTGCACCCAGCACCCGTAAGCAGCTACAAAAACTCCTAGGTCTCTTGAACTGGCTTAGATCCTTTGTACCCCACTTTGCCAGCATAGTTGCCCCTATGACCGACCTATTGTCACCGAAGACCCGGTTTCGGTGGACAGAGGAGGCAGATCATGCACTGGCCACCGTCAAGCACGAGTTCCGGGAGTGCCACCAACTCGCCTGCTTGAGGCCCGACTCCCCGCTATACTTGCAGACAGATGCAAGCCAAGAGGGGATGGGGGCCGTCCTATACCAGGTAGGGGAAAACGAGGAACGCCGGATAGTGGAGTACGCGAGCGCCAAGTTCGGCCAGCCCGAGCGGCGGTATCATGTGAACGAACAGGAGTGCATGGCCGTCGTTTGGGCGATGCGGCGGTACCGACACCACTTGGAGGGCCGGCGTTTCACGTTGAGGACAGACAGTCAGTGTCTAAGCTGGCTGGATTCCGCCCAAGGCCGCAAGTCGAAGTTCACGCGGTGGGCACTCATGCTCCAGAGCTTCGACTTCGCGGTCGAGCATGTGAAGGGGCAGGACAACCAGCTCGCTGACGAGCTGTCACGTCACCCCGACCCTAGGTCCACTTTCCAGGACGACCACAGCTGGGAGGGGCTACTACCCCCACCAGGTACCCTACCTGTCGCCACCGGGGAGGATGCACCAGCGGTGTTGTGCGCCGTGACCACGCCCCCGGACATTGCCCCAATCCAGGTGTTCGAGACCCTCACTGCCCTAGTGGCGGCCGTGCAGCATGCCCAGCAGACGGACGAGGCCACTCAGACCGAAGTGCAGGCGGGTGAGGGAACAGTCCACCCCTTCCAACGGGTAGTAGACGGAGTGCTACAGACACGGGTGCCTGGCGACATGGAGGCATGGCGTCTCTACGTACCCGGGTGCGCACGAGCTGGCGTACTACATTTTCACCACGACCATGACTTGGCTGGCCACCCCGGGGCAGACCAGACGCAGACGGACATCCGCAAAACATTTCATTGGCCAGGCATCACCCGCGACGTTAGGGGTTATGTGCGACAGTGTCAGCGCTGCCAACAGCGGAAGGCGCGGCGGATGGACGGAGTGGAGCAACAGCGCCCCCGTCGACCCCGTGACCCGTTCCACACACTGGCACTCGACATCATGGGGCCATATCCCCGGACCACTCGGGGCAAAAGATTTTTAGTGGTCATCACGGACATCTTCACAAGGTGGGTTGAGGCCTTCCCAGTGTCCAATGTGCGAGCTGGGACCATAGCAGCTCTACTGGACCAGGAAATTTTCCCGCGCTACGGCTTCGCGAGGGTTCTACTGACAGACAATGGGTGTCAATTCACTGGGAAGCGCTGGCGAGCTGACTGTCGTCGGTGGGGCCTAGACCACCACACCACCCCTGTCTATCACCCCCAGGCCAATCCGACCGAGCGTCGGAACCAAGAAGTAAAAGCACAGTTAAGATTGCGCCTGGGGGACGACCATTCTAAGTGGGATGTACATATACCCAAGTTACTGTATTGTCTTAGGCGCCGTACGAATGCCGTCACAGGCCACAGCCCGGCCGAGCTGCTGTGTGGACAGAACCTCGCCCTACCAGGGGAGTGCCGGGTGGCAGCGGCCATCACGGACACACTAATCCGTCCGGAGATTGAGGAAGGGAGGGAACAGGCCAGGCAACAGAAAAACCAATTCCTATCGGAGCACACACCACAGACCAGTCACCCCCCAACGCCCCTACAACCTGGACAGTGGGTGTACGTGAGGCAGCACCATCTGTCATCGGTCGCTCGCAATTTCTGTGCGGGGCTGGCCCCCAAGTGGTCGGAGCCAAGGGAAGTGCTCTGGAAATCCGGACCCACGTCATACGCGGTCCGTACCCCCCGGGGACGGCCTGCCAAGGTCCACAGGGATGACTTGCGGTTGGTAGCAGCCTGGGTAATGGAAGGCGTGTCACCAGGGCCCAACTCGAGGGTGCCTCAATCAGAGGGCCAGCAGGTAACGAACCAGCAGGTTCTGCCAAAGGGCACCGCCCCACCATCTGATGATAACATGGGACTTGAGCCGATACATATTGCCCCCCCCCGAACTGGAAACTCCAACTGCCCCTACACTGAGCCCTCCGATCGACACCGCGGGTGGCACCCATCAGGACTCCCCGATATGGCAACAGAATGACGAGGAGGAGACAGAGGAATGGGATGAGCCATCATGGATGCTGAACATGAGCTTGGTAGATGCCAAACCCCAGATGTCTGTCGATGAGTCAGGTGATGAGTCAGAAGGGGGGGAGGAAGGAACTGACATTGGGGGAAGGTACCCATCACGCACGCGGCGGGCTCCAGTCCAGACGTGCTGTCTAGACGAACATGAGTCCATGGATATCACGCCCCTGGACGAGCCCGGGAAATACATAATTGAGGATGTCACCCCCCCGGACGAGCCTGAGAGAGACCAAGCTAGCCATGCCTACACCCTGGCCGGACATGGGACATACATAATTGAGGATGTCACCCCCCCGGACGAGCCTGAGAGAGACCAAGTTAGCCATGCCTACACCCTGGCCGAACCTGGGAAATACATAATTGAGGATGTCACCCCCCCCCCGGACGAGCCTGAGAGAGACCAAGTTAGCCATGCCTACACCCTGGCCGAACCTGGGACATACATAATTGAGGATGTCACCCCCCCGGACGAGCCTGAGAGAGACCAAGCTAGCCAGGCCTACACCCTGGCCGAGCCCGGGAGATACATTATTGAGGATATCACTCCCCTGGACGAGACTGAGGACAATACCTCGGACAAGTTCTTGCCCCTGAAGGGGTGCCTCCCGCCGAACATCACACCCGAGCAAGCGGCAGCCCCCTCCCCTCCACGGCGGCCACAGAGGACCCGCAGGGCTCCGGTTCACCTTGCTGAGTACGAATGGACCAATCATCAGTGCCAGGCCAAAGACCCAACAGTGCCACCACAGTGCAACTCAATGGAGCTTATCCACATCAAAACATCACTGCCCCTACAGAGGGGGAACGAGCATAGTGAGAGAGGCACACAGTCATTTTCTTGTTTGAAGAGAGATGCTCAGGGCCTAGAATCTCACCCCAGGCATAGTACACCACCCCAGTGCCGCGCTTCGAGTGCGTCACTCCCGTGCGATCATTGTGAGGCGTTGGTGCACATAGCGGCCTCAGATAGAGGGGGGCATTTGACGCCAGCCGATAGTGCGCCTCTTAGTCGCACAGGCCGCGATGCCTCTCCGACGCCTCTCAAAGCCGTGTGCCACGAACACGCCCGCGCGTGCAACATGGTGCAACGAGTGTGAGTGCACTGAACGACCCGCAGCTAGCACCACTACCGGCCACCTCGGCGGAAGCACTCCGCCGGGTGTGGCAATGTGCTTCCGCCGGACTATAATAGCATCAAGGGCACATGTTTTCTCTCACAGACATAAACTATGTAATGTATATTTCATCAAATGTTTTTATTTGTTAATTCCATTGTTCAACGTGCGAATAGGTCCTAAACTTGGCCGCGTTTGTTTCCCGCGCGCTGCGCTTCTGGCGCGCAATTGGCAGGCCTGCTGTAGCGCTGTGCTACACGAGTGAGTCAGTACCCACCGGGAGCTCGAAGAGGCTGGTCGTCTTCGCGCAACGTTGAGAGGCCACCTTCGCGCCAATTCCGCAACCACATCTAGATCGTGAGTACAACACCACTGGCCGTGCATCACCGCGCATCACCGCGCATCACCGCGCAGGTCTTAGCAGCAACGTCCGCCACGTACTGTTCACTCAAAACTCCCCCCTCTCCATAGTAAGCGGGGTCATCGCCGAACAGCCGTACACGCGCAGAGCTCTCTAACCCCGAACAGTCGCGGCCAGGGGATGGATAGCACCATGTAGAGGTTGATGTGTAATAAAAACCACACTTCACGTAGCAGAGTGCATCATTTGTAGTATAAGGCGTCTTGGGTGGCCTAAACAGCCCAAGGATCACCTCTTCGGACACGTCCCTGCCTCCCGCCACTTGGCCGAACCCAAACCCCGAGACCCATCCCGCAAGACTTGATAGCTTTGATGGGGAGGCAGCCGGAACGGTGTCAGAGTATTTGTAGTTCTCCTGTTCCTTTACCTGAAGATAGAGTCAAAGACACTTCTGCATTTGAAATTATTGGAGTAGATCTCGCAGAATCATTGACCCTCAGAGATGGAAGTAAAGCTTGGATCGTTCTCTTCACTTGTGCCGTGTACAGAGCTGTGCATTTGGAAATTGTTTCTTCCCTCAGTAGAAATTGCTTTCTTCTTAGTTTTTGACGATTTATCTCTCTCCGTGGAAGGCCGAAAATCGTTTACAGTGATAATGGAACAAATTCCTCAGGAGCAGTAAATTTGTTCAAAACTCTTGATTAGAAGACAATTGAGACTGAAGCTGCTTTGCTACAGATTCAGTGGAAGTTTATTTCACCCACCGCAGCATGGTGACGTGGCTGATGGGAACGTTTAGTGCAGGTTGTGAAAATATTGTTATGGCATACTTTAGAATAAGCATCATTAAACTTTGAGGAAGTTCTGAGTCTGCTGTGTGATTGCGAGACAACAATAAACTAGAGGCCACTAACCTACCTGTCAGATGATCCTCAAGGCCTTCTACCATTAACACCGGCAATGTTCATACAAGACCAGCAAATGGTGGGAGTTGCTGATCTTGATAATTTATATGAGATCAACTTGTCAAATAGATTTAAATATCTGCCAAGACTTCGCAGTGACTTAAGAGAGAGGTTTCGAGTAGAGTACTTAAGTCAACTTGTGCATCGCCCAGGGAAAAGAGATTGCATAAGAGGCATTAAAGAAGGTGACGTGGTTCTAATTGGCAGTGATGTTAAAAGAAGAATAGTCTGGCCCATGGCTAAGGTGTTAAAGGTGTTCCCTGGAAAAGATGGAGAAGTCAGAGTGGTGCATTTGAAGACTATGAATGGCGAGATGATGCGACATGTGAAACTTCTGTATCTTTTAGAATTCTCTAGCCCAACAGACCTTACCATAGAAAAAGAAAAGTCTGGGTCTCTCCCTTTTAATAAGGTTACATTAACTAGGAGTGGCAGGGTTGTAAAACATCCATCTAGATTTGTTGAAGACTAAAAAAAAAGAAGTAAAAAAGGTGGTGATGTAACAATTTAATTTTGATTTCTGTTCTGTTTGGTTTGTCGTGTATATGAACGCTGTATTGCTGAATGTTTTTGTACTGGACACAACTTTGAATTAAGGAGTTTATTGTTTTCTGTTGACGCCGTCCCCGCTACCTCTGATTATTTAAACGTAATTGTTGTCCGGTTCGTGATCTCAGGGAAGGTTCGGCCTTGTGGCTAGAGGTAGGGGTCAACGCAGTAGGGCCCCCCGAGCTGTTGAGGCCACTCGGGACGCCTGAATAATAACACAAAACCTCTTCAGATAGTTGGTGAATTTAATACAGCACAGCCCAATACATGGTGCTGCCCGTTCTGGCCGTAACGGTTTGCCCGACGCGACTAGTCACACGCGCAGCTCACTTCCTCAGTGGCGGCTCACGATTCTTATGCGCGTGAGGGGCAGACTCGTATACGTGACGCGAAAGTTACAAAAGACACTCTGACATGGCACACGATATTTTGAAGCACAATACACTACACTAATACCTAGCTCTGGATAAACTGGGCTAGCAACACGTAGGCCCGTGTCTCCGGCGACTCTACGTGGTGTCTAGGTGTGTCCCAGGGACTGAATCGTTATTAAGTTTGGTGGCGCACTGCCGTACGACGGTGATACATAAGCCCTGACATGACGAATTACACTTAGGCGAACAACTATTCCACTAACACATTACACTTGATAAACTGGGCTAGCAACACGTAGGCCCGTGTCTCCGGCGACTCTACGTGGTGTCTAGGTGTGTCCCAGGGACTGAATCGTTATTAAGTTGGATGGCACGTGTCGCCTACTGGCTGCCCCGTGCGGGCCAAAACTAAGTAGCCTGTAGGCTAGGTTGGGCGTGAAGCGCCGTCGTAAAACCACATACTCTCCCCACAGTACTTACGTATGACGTAAAACACTCATCTCGGAGCACTGATTGAATTAAGTTAAGTACCTCATGGTAAATTTAGGCCGACCGCGGAACTGTACAAAAGGTTGAAAAGAAATTACACTATGGAAAACTACATGTCGGTGAATGCAAAGGTTGAAGGTTCCGCGTTGCGCGCAGGCTGCCGGCCTGGTTGAGCTCTCGAAGGACACTGCAGGTGTCGCCGCGCACGACCCCCCTCCCCCGCCAGCCCTCCCGCGGAAACGTGTGAATTTCGCGGGAAACTGAACCGGCCAGGTTCGGGACAAATCGCACATTGAAACATGATTTTGCAAAGACTTAATTATTAATTAATAAAAAATAATGTTTAATAAAATCCTGTGGAAAAACATAATTATAACAATTTGTTGTAGTGCGGCGGAAGGATATGCCACACCCGGCCGGATACTTCCGCCGGCGCAGCACTCGTTGCACGGCGATCGCCTCGACGCACGCACTACACTTAGCTGCGCGCACGGGCGCGTTCGGTGCACACGCTTCTAGGAGACGTTGATGAGGCATAGCGGTCTATGCGACATAGAGGAGCATTGGCGGTCGGCGTCACTGTTTTAGTAATATATCAGCCACTCAAGATGGTGTGTATGTTTGTTAAAAGTGTGATCATTGTAAAAACAGAAAAGATGTGTAATGTAATCCAAGTAAATGAAATGTAACGATCGGGATCGTAATGTTTTATTTATTGCATGGTTAATTATGTGTTTTGCGGTTAATGGTTATAGAGGGAGGACACATTGACAGGTAGTTAATGTGTGGACCCAACAAACACCATATTTCTACGGTTTCATCAATTGATTCTTTTCGAGCCATTAAAAAAAATGTAACCATTTATCGTTTAGGTTATCTGAGCGGATGTATCCCAAAATGCAAACTGATTTTCGTATTCACAGCAGAAACAACCCCCCCCCCCCCCCTTTTTTTGTTTTATCCTTAACGTAATTCTAAATACTAGGCCTAGCTTGGATTTATCTTTAAATCTAGTGTTAGCTCGGTAGATATTTATGTCCATACGGCTGTAATGTTACAGAATACCTTTGGCCAAAGAGTTTAAAACTCAGATGACAACTGTTTTCTACTTTTAAAATGTTTGCCATTCAATTTCAATATTCGAAATATGTAGCATTTTATATTGCGGTTTTATTTTTTAAAACGAGATAATAATTTTAGTTTGTATACTTTATAGTCGTTACGGCAAGTTTGTTAATTTTACGATATTAAAATAGTAACTGATAAAATTATATTATACATGTTTATAAACTATTTTACTTATTTAAATTCTTTACTTTATATTTTCAGCAGAAGGCTATAATAAAGAAGACAAACAAGAAAATGTGGTGTTAATGTCTTGGAAGATGGTTAATGGAGATCGGAAGTGCTGAAGTAATGGCTTGAATCATAGTTTGTGTTGTTGAATACACGGATATTTCCGTCTGGATGAGTGTGTTGCTGATATTTTCAAAGTAGCCGTAAGCTGGTGGTGATAATAGTAAGTAGTGTTAACTCTCTGTATTTTGTAAGCATTACAATGCGCGAGTTTAAAGTAGTTGTCCTCGGTTCGGGCGGGGTTGGTAAAAGTGCACTTACGGTACAATTCGTGTCTGGTTGTTTCATGGAAAAATATGACCCAACAATTGAGGATTTCTACAGGAAGGAGATAGAGGTTGATAATTCACCATGTGTGTTGGAAATATTGGACACGGCAGGTACAGAGCAGTTTGCAAGTATGCGCGATTTGTACATTAAAAACGGACAAGGTTTTGTTGTGGTTTACAGTTTGACAAATCACCAAACGTTCCAAGATATCAAAACAATGAAAGATCTTATTACTCGCGTTAAAGGAACAGAAAGGGTGCCAATCCTACTCGTTGCTAACAAAGTTGATCTTGAAAATCAACGTGAAGTTGAAACTAATGAAGGCGACGGTTTGGCTCGCATTTGGGGTTGCCCATTTGTTGAAGCAAGCGCCAAAAACAGGACAAATGTGAATGAAGTGTTTGCAGAAATCGTAAGGGAAATGAATGTCAGTCCAGAAAAAGAGAAGAAAAGTTATTGCTGCTGCTCATTACTGTAATGTGTAGTTCAGTTGGGCCTCCAATTGAACACAAATTATCCTGCTGTAAACGTTTTTATTGATCAACGTTAATCAGGTATAGTTATTGGGCCTAGTCGATAAGCATTTTGAGGAAATGTCTAATAAAAAAAGTCCAGCCCTATATATTTTAATTTCTTTTTGGGCATGTATGCCAATCTTAAGTAGCAGTCATGTTTAAATGTTTTGTGTATTTACATGTTAAATATGCCCGCAGTTAATTATATTTTCGCTTTTTACTCTATTGTAAATATTCTTTACATTTGGTTTATATTGTGGCAAGTTTTTTGATTAATTATGCATAGTGCCTCATTCAGCATACAATTAGTGTAGAATAATGTGAATGACCATTTATATTAAGAAACTCCTAACTGACCAAATCTCGGAGATATCTTCATAGTGTGATAATAGACTAATTACATTGAACCTTTTAGATTTTTTACTTCATACACATATGTAAATAGCCTATTTTGTGTGCAAAATATATATTTATTACAATAGTCAATTTTGTGTGGTAAAGTTGGCCTATGTTCTAATGTTACAATGCAGTTGCTCTGCTGAAGAGATTGAAGGGCTGTAATAATGTGTTGTAATGTTTTTAAAGTTAATAACTGTATAGTCATCAAAGAAGTGAGTGTTTTATATGATAGGCTGGTAACTTGGCAGTGTTTCTAAGTTTATTAATGTGACTGAAATCACTGACTAGTAGAAACAGTGTTGGGATTATCAGATAAAATAATGAATTTTAATGACTAGCGGCATAAATATTTTGTAGCCTCAGCAGTAAACAGAAGTTAAGTAACAGCAAATACTAATTAAAAGGTAAAAGTTACTGTCTTGTGTAGACTATATACATTTTATTACTAAAAAAGGCCTATTTAGGAATTTCATTTTGAGCCCATGCTGTTACTTGAAAGCTAATTGTTTCATTACCTGTATTTATGAAAAAAAATGCTGGTATAAATGGAACCAAAAATTGTTTTAAATGAGTTAATTTATCCAATGTGGCAATTTGACGGTTTCAAAATGTCCCCACAGTTCTGATTGTAGATCTACATGTGCTCTGTTCAAATTTGAAGTAATTTAAGTAAACCTACATAATACTTCATGCTAGGACCCTGTATCATTGTTAAAATGTGCTTACTATTAATTTGCAGTGTGGCACAGCATATCAAGTGCCTTTGTTTTGTTTATCTAAAAAGTTCTATTACAAAGTTAACTATTAAAGCTTGCTCTACATTTGCCACAGCTAATGCAGTCACAAGAAGTTAAAGGCACAGTCATAGGTAGTGTTGCTAAATTTGTGCTTAACCCACCAAAGGAAAAATCATATGCATGGCATACTTACAGGAAATTGACAAAATTGGAAGTTTACTGTGTGCCGTGAGCAGTGTTGAGTGTGCAGCTAATCAGAAAACATATATTTTATACTTTGTTAGGATGCTTGATAAGCATATCTTTAAAGAAAACAGGAAGGTAAATAATTGAACTTTAGTAAAAAGCCTATTTTGTCTTATGTATTCTGAAGATAACAGGTAGGTATATTAATTTTTTTCATGGCAAGTCATATTAACTGTACATAATAATTCCATTAGGAAAATGGTACTATTCTTACAGCACATTTTTCCTGTAAAGTAGTAATAGAATTCCAAAAATACTTAGTTTTGGACAATAGAAACATTCCTGTATTTACCCTGAAAACAGTGTTTCTATATTCCTACTGTTTTTGAGAAATCACCATTACTAGATTACATTTTTACACAATACCTGTGCATTAATGTGGCTGCTACCATTTTTTCCTTTCTCGTGTGTCTTTGTGTGTGATGATTTGGGGAACTTTAGTTAAATTGTCAAAATGTAAAAGTGGTAGATTATGTTTGGTTAGCTACATTAAAAATACTTCAAAATAATGTGAATGGTTGGTTGGGTTAGGCTAGCTACATATTAAATGGGTTAATTCCTACGCAACCATTAAAAATATTTTTAAGTTTTTTTAACGTAGCTATACTAACCCAACCATTCGTCCACAACTGTTTTGAAATATTTTTAGACAGTTAACCTAACGTAATTGACCATTTTCACAATTTGACTGAAGTTCTCCCATTCATGTACACAGAGACCCACACAGGAAAGTGAAAAAGGGCGGTGGCCATGTCAATGCACACACATTGTAAGGTAAGTTATAAACAGTGATTTCTCAGAAACCACAAGGAATTCAGAAATGCTGTTGTTGGGGTTAATACAGGAACATGACTGTTTGAAAATAACGTATTTTTGGAATTTTATTATTACTTCACAGGAAAGCCGCACTGTAAGAACATTACTGGAAAAATAAATGCTTGGTTTTTTTAATGCAATTGTCAAAAGATATAAAATGTGAGAAGAGGTTTGGAAATGGTTGTGTGGGGTACAAACATAGCAGCCTACAAATTATATTTGTGTTTGTGCTAGATTTTTGTGCTGTTGTGAATATAGTTCAGGCGTTAGTAATTTCTAATTCCAAACTTTCTGGCTTTCAATTCTTCATTGTTTTACATTGAGATAGTTATAAATATTTATATTTTATAACTTTCTTTGTACCAGTTAAAGATTTTTTTCCCTATGTTTTGCAATGATTATTTTCCTCAAAAAAGTATTATGTAATTTTGATGCTCTGTAAAGTATTTAAAAAACTAACTATATCACCTGTTGCTTTAACACTATAATACTGTAGTATTTTGTACTTAAGATCTGCAGATAGGGCTATACATATTTATTTGCCTAATAAACCAGGTATTTCTTCTTTTTTTTTATCTGGCATTAAATCTGCACAATAGTTTGGTGCAAAGCAGGTTGGTCTAATTAAAATATTGTCACATTTCTGAATTGAAGCATAGGATTTATAAGTGAATCACTGGGACCTATGTTGTAAGACTTTGGTTATTGAACTACATTATGACAACCAACGAAGAAGGTTTAATGTAATGCAGGATATTTATGTTGGACCAACTTTGCTTGTCAATTCCTGTGATATACCAGTTAATCATTGCCATACACCTTTCTATTGCGATTCAGCCATCAATACTAGATTTATTATGTGGCCTGACCTGTTGTATGCTGTGCCCCTGTGATTCATCTGTTATTCCTAGGGTGACACTAGGTAAATGTTGAAAGTTGGTGGTTATTTTTGAAAAAAATCAGAATATTGTGTTTTTCATTGCAGTAAAGTCCTGCTAATCCAAAACTCGTGCTAATCCAATTGAGTTTAATAGTATATATATATTTATTTTTTATTTAAAAATTTTTGTTCTTCACCCAACGTGATAACTTAATTCTTATAGAGATGCATTTTACTACATGCTGTTGAATTATGGCAATTATTGGGCTCATCCTAAAATATGCTAATCCAGACAGTTCTGGACCCCCAATTAGTTTGGATTAGCAGAACTCACTGTACTACTAACGTTGCTTCTTTATCCCACAAAAAGGTGATTTCGAATTCCAGCAGTATTCTGAAAACACTCTGTAGTGGGCATGCCTTGCCTTTTCATAAATTTAATACAGCTTATTACAATGTTAAAACATAAATATTGTACACACACATGTATTTTTTAAACACATTTTCCATACTTGACGTGGCGCTCACACTTAAGCATTCATTGAAAGGGAAAACACGGTGCATCTTGAATTCAGTGAATTTTTAAATTGACATACATAATCACTCACTGAGTAGTTCATCAATCATTATATAACGCACAATATCTCGCACGTTCACAAACAATTAAAGCGTATCCACACATTTCATGTGCTTTCAATTCCAACTGATCAAAGTGACCAGTTACTGTAATGCCAGAAATGGAAATTCCTAGTACTTAAAAAACTCTTGTTGTATTATTTTATATTTTAATAGTGTATCAATTTATTACAAACCAGTTGGTATTAATGTGTAAATTCTTTTTCTATCATAACAGAGACAAAACATATTAATTGTAAAGTAATTTATGGTGCAATTGGTATGTTTGTGATAAACCTGTCTATCATTTACATTTAAAAAAAAAAAAACACTTGTAATATTTTCAATGCCCTTTCAGTGAATAATGTAATATTAATTCTAGTTGCAAATAAAATTATTGTGTTCATTTATCTCGTATATTTACAAAAAGCAGCTACTTTCAACAATTACCATATACTAGTGCTTATTATGTTGTTTTTTTTTCATGAACTACTACACTCATTGCTGTTTAGTTTGTTTTTCTTCTGGTTGGCCTTGGCCTAAATCTTTTGAAATAATTATTTTTTGATAATTGTAATAGCAGTAGGTACAACCTGATTTTTATCATATTTTCTAAGACTTTGCTTTGTGATGAATCAGAATCCAAACCACTTTTCATTTATTGTAACTTAATTTTGGATACTTTATTGTATAAATATACAATTTATTATTTATCAAAAGGCTGTGATGGAGTATTGTCTGAAAGTCACCACGTTTTGTTATAATGGATCTTTGTGTGCACACACTACTACTGCTGAGATTTTTACTTTTCTAAAATGTCGTAACTACATCAGTTTTATGAGCAGTTTCTGCCAATTACGAAACTTGCTAGTATTCTCAGTTACTGGTAGTAAATTTATAAATACTGCCTGTAATACAGTTGTTTATTGTATACATCATATATTTAAATACACACTTTTTCATGGTGGTAATGTTAAAGATTATTTGTAAGTATATTGTTTGATAAAACCACAGTCTTTCGAGCTGTAATGGTTATGTAAATAGTTATTTGTCAGATTGAAATAACATTTAACATTTGGCATTTACTCTCATTGCAATGGTTGTACTTGCAGTAAAAACCTTTTAATATGAAATTTGAGTTTGTAAAACCATGCATAAATCCTGAACTCTATATTTGCTATATGAAGTAATTTGTTTAGAAGAACAAAAGGTAACTGAACTATAAATAGTAAATAAGCTCCATTTTTGGTTAGGCCTTTGAAACTGATAAATGGCTGTTATTTGTGCATTGCTACAGTAGATTGAATATAAGACTAGATTGTGCGTGCTAGCTGTGCAGTAACATATTTGTTGTCCTAACTTTGTATGGTTTATTTGCCAGTATAACTGTTCTACACATGGTCATAGCTTACACAGTTGCCACATTGTTTAAGTTTTAAATATCTCTTAGCATCTCTATTTTATGTCTGTAACATTTTAAAACGTGATGTCAAATTACAACCTTACATTTGATTATTCTAACAAAAGTGTGTGCCTGTTAAATTGCAAATGTAAAAAAAAATGTTTTTGTTTACATTAGATTTGACATTTTGATTGATAAATTGTAAGTCAATCAATAATGGCCCCATGCACAAACAAAAAGAATATGTATCATTCTGTGTTTGCATCATTAGACTAGCACAATAAATTGGCCAGTAGTATACTACAAAATTGAATAACTTAAATGAAAGTGTAGATGAACAAATATTTTAATAAGTGTGTTTTACATAACCTAAATAAAATTTTGAAACTTTGTAGTTTAAGTGAACATATTAATTTTGTATTATACTATAGTATTTTATTTTAATTGGGCGAAATGTCCCGTTTATACGGTTTTGTTTCTTTGGTAGGTCACCTAAGTAAGCAGAGGAAGATAGTTCATATGAGTTGCTGAAATCTAACACTATTTTGTACATATTTGTGCACTGTGTCTATATTTTCATTTCCTGTGATATTATTACTATTCTACAGCTGGTAATGCCTATTTGATAAGTTTGAAAATATAGACTTATTATTATTATTATTATCATCATTTACTCTCATAATGTCCACGCTAACAGAATGTATATTAGCTTTAAAGTTTAATGACAATGCTGATGTATTATTACAATATCAATTTCATGCCTAATATAAGTAAAAAAAGACAGGATAACACAAGTGAATAAAAATACACTAGGCAAAACACAAACTACAGATCCTAACATTCAATTAGAACTCTGGTGATTTTTAGGTTTTGTGTTGTTTATGTTTGTTTATTATGTTTTTATTCATCTGTGTTGGGTTATTTAGTTTTCACTTATGTTAGGCAATGGGAAAGTTATATTGAAATTAATATGCCAGTAATAGCATAAGGCTTCAATATTGGAATTTTGGTTATGTTAATTTAGTAAGCATTTTAAGGATGGGAAGGCAAGCTTACATATTATAAAGAAGATTGTGTTTTTTTTTTTCACTCAATAATTATTCTTAATATTATTATTCCTGGTTTGAAATAATGTACAAAATAATGAAAATGTTAGTGTGGATATTTGTTTGGTTGTTTGTTGTTAAATTGTGCAATAACATTTATTTAAAACACATGGACTAGGAAGATTCTGTGTTAACATGATTTGATGATTACCAACGGAAGTTTGGCATGTCGGTTCTCACCTGCATTAAATAATAATTTATGCAATTATTTAGCATATAGTGTTTTAATTTTAAATTTTTACTGAAAATAATTGCTTTTGGTTATTATTTTGATATTTATATATACGTACACACCAAATGTTATTTTTATTTTATACATAAATATAGTGTAATTTGTGACTGGGTGTGACAAAAAGGTGTCAGCTTGTTATAATTTACCAGCATATATTGTAAAAACCTACCTATTCTAATGTTTATGCAAGTTTTATATAGTTCCAACAAATTTTTTTGCAGGCCACAGTCCATTGTTTGAATGTAATCGCCTGGATAGATGAAATTGCAAGATATTTTCACGGTGTAACTTTTCATTATGTTATAGCATTAACTTGTATTGCAGCAAGCTTGGACTTAGGCTGTAGCATATATTATTTTTTTCAATTTGTGAAGGTTATATTATTATTGGTTACTAGCATTGTAAATATTATAGTATTTGTTTACGACACCAAAAATTGTAAATATTTCATAATTGCACATATAATGTAGAAGACCAAAGAAAGATATGATGGAATGTTGTAATAGTAGGCCTGACTTTTTATGACTTACTGGAATGTGTAGTTACCACAGACTTTCCATGCATAATGCTTAACTGGTTTCATTTACAGAGTATGAAAAATAAATTAATCTGAACCTTAAAAAAGACAATTTGTAAAATTTTTGGTAAGTTTTGTGATTACCTGTAAACATTTATGTACCTACGTTAACTTCAGACAGGTCTACTGCATTAAAATTATCTACATGGATTACACAAATATAGATGATGATGAAATTTATGTTGTTGAAATGAAATGGGATTCAGATAAGAAAAAAATTAATAAATTTTTTTGTGTTTGAGCAATTTTCAGATATTTTTCAGCATTGCATTTGTTGGTTAAACTCAAAAGAATGGACCTTATCAGAAAGAAACTGAATGAATACAGTGCAATCAGAGTGTTACACAATTCTTGGAGATTGTAATGGGTGCAATATATTTATATACTCACACATAAATTGTCTTTTGAAAATATACATTTTTGAGAAAAACTTGTAATTTTGATTTTTCTGGTAAACATGTGATGCACTAAAAAAGTAATTATTTTTCTTTTGCAGCATCGGATATTGTCTCACATTTGAATGAGAATTGCAGCATTTTTCAAAAATTGCATTCATGCGTAGGTAACAGCAATGTAAAAACCCAGGTGTTGTCATACTGGGTGTAATTTTCCAATACTGTCACTTCAGTAAAATTGTGTTATTCCTAAAAAAAATTTTTTAATAATTCTAAGATAAGAGCCTCAGTAATTTACCATTTAAGAAAATTTTCTCTTTGTGAATCTTCTAAAGTCATTTATTTGTAAAATGTACTTTATAAAGTTATGATTTTATCCAAAATTCCATTCTTTTTCAGATAATGTATAACTGGTGTTTACTCAAATTAAAAAAATTTTAATGGAATTGAAACAAAACTTACAACTTGTCCTTATAATTGACTGGTTAAATCTAATAACTGAAAACATTTTGTTCCACTATTTGACAGTGTGAATTAGGAAGTATTTATAACATTAATTTTTTATATTTATCTTATGGAATATAATTGATAGGTTTTGTTCTGTGTATAAATCGCTCACAACACTGCTATAGTGCTATAGAAAATATCCTTTATAAATATAGCTATTTTATGGAACAAAATTGGTTATCAGTCTCCAATTTGTTTCTTAAATCCATCTCCAACCAAGCTGCAGGTGACTTCTGTCTGGCATTTATAGAACTTAAATAATTTGGCCCTCATATCACTGACATCTGGCATTCCTTTGACAACAATTTCTCAAATATGGCAAGTATGGCCCTGTTGCTCCCATCACAAAGCTTTAATGCTAACACTTCATGTCTGTTGCAGGGTGAATCCCCTTGCACATTGCAGATTGTTCTTTATTCTTTTTAATTATATATTTCTTCTGTTTGTCTTTTTATGAAAACCAAGCCACATTCTTGGAAAAAATTTGCTTTTTTTTGTCCATGGCTAATTTTTCACTAATGGGTCGTTCTTTGATGAGATTTTACCAGTATTCCTTTTTTTTTTTTTTTTTTTTGCATTAACTGGGAGCCATTTGCATATAAGGTTTTCTTCTTCTGTAAGCACTACTGTGTTAAAAGCCCATTTTGCTCTGTTGGAACCCTGGCTTATTTTGTTTCTATGTGAAGAGTGACACATCTTGTATTTACATTCAGCTTATCAAATACCTTAAGCCTGATTTCTCTTCCTAATAGGATTTTAAAAAAATTATTTTCTTACAGCATTTCTCTCCCATTTTCCTTACCAGTGCAGTCACTTAACAGAAAATACCCTAATGATATAGATGGGAAAACTTCAGTGCTTAAATTCATGCATTATTATTACACAATAAAATTGTGTAGAGTCTTTATTCAGAAATTATCCAGGAATGCTCTGAAGGTTGACCATTTGCAGTTACATTTTTTCAGCCCTGGTCATTATCTAATCAATAAATAAATTTTTTACTCAATTTAGTGTGTATAATCTACCTATGAAAAAGAAAAAAATTAAGACTGAAATAAAACTGGTTGAGTACAGAATAAAAAATATATATACAATAACTATTTCACAATAGACGTCAACCATTGGACAAAAGCCTAACATTGGAAACCAGTTAGTGACCAACCAAGAATTATGAGAAAATAAGTGCTATTTGCTAAAAATTAATAAATACAATGAAAACTTATATTATACATGAGTAAAGTGATAATAAATGATAAAAACTTATTGTGAATCTTATATTCAAAGCAGCCTTTGATAATACACTACTTGTAAATACACACCTGGTAGTGATTTATGTTGTCAATAATCAAACTTTCACTATTTTGAATTGAAGACAATGGTAGGTCAACAATTAAAGTAATGCAGTTTTGTACAGTGTGTGTGTCGTACAGTATGGGTGTCTTAAAAAACTTTACTTGTAATTTGTTTATAATTTTAGGTCTAGTAAATGATCTTAGTATGTTATCTTTAAAAGATTTGTGCAATGGGAGCGCATGACTTGATGTAAGTTTTTGGACATACGCCATTGCAATGGCGTATGTCCAAAAACTTACATTAAGTGATCGTAGTATGATTTTTCTTTCATCTAGACTTGGAAAGTCTGCCTTCATAATTGATTAGAGAATATTTTAAATATTTGCAAATTACAATCATGTTAAAGTAAAATACATCTAAAACATGCAGATTTTAAAAAATGTAAGAAACTTTAGTTTATCCCATAGATCATACAAAGTTTGTCGATAATAGAAGCTTAAATTTAAAAAACACACATACTGCTTCCAAGTTACGAAATACTGAGGCTGACTTCTGGCCTGGCTGTTTCCATTATAAATTTATTTTACACATGTAAGTCTGCATTTACAGGATTATGTTACAGTAGTGACTCAATTGACCAAACTTCCATGTTATCTGAGCCGACCTGAATGCCATTACCGAGAAATGCTGTTGAAAGATTTACAACTGTTGTCGGAAGGCTAAAGAAAATGAACCTTAAACATGACATTTACTTGTGGGTGAATCATAAAGCGGTGTTAAAGAATCTACACAGTTTAAAAGCTGGAAAAACATCACTCCGAAAAATGATACCTGTACTCTAATTGTAAATGAAGATTTTCTTATTCTATGCATGTTATCTGAGATTTTATGTATCTGAGGTTGCTACAGTTCAAATTAACTCCGTTAATTGAGACACTACTGTGTGTACCGTCCTTGATTTGTTATAACGGAGAGTACATTTTGTTGCCTTTAATTTGGTTAACAGCCTCAAACTCGTTATTGCTGACATTTCCGCGTCGCAACTCACGAACGGGAGGGGTTGGTAGTTCTTGAATAGCCTGTATGTACACTCGTATCCAAACACTGCACTGCGTGCACTAATGAATACTTTCTGCATGCATGCATAAGGGTTATTGAAGGATGACATAACTGTTTTAAAAGAGTGTCTGCATATCTCTGTCTACCGCGTCTGTGGAGGGTAAGATGCGGTACTAATATTTATGATGTGCGTGTCAAAGGAAACTACAGCCAACTCAACCCTTCCACCGGTCTGTGCACCCCATTATGAAAACGGAATCTGTGCAGGTCATTCACCAACTTGCTGGACAGTAATGTACACAAGCCATTCTATTCCAAGAATCTTTTTAGGCAGACATTAGTCCTTTGTTGTACAAGCTCTCTGCTTTCGCAGTATTTTTACCCGAAGTAAACATTTAATTCTTGTAGTTTGTTGCATTCAGTGATTTTTTTATACACATGTTTAATTGTATGTAACTTATTTTCTTTTTTTCTTTTTTTTTTAGATTTAGGCTTAGCTTAAATTTTGTGCGATAATGTCTACGCAACAGGCTGGTTCTGCTGCCCCTCTATGAAAGGCAAGTGAGGGGAAACAGCCACTTGTCACGAGCTCTCTCTCACTTCCTTGTGTTCCTATTTCTCTCACCCTCGCTCTTGACAAGGTCACTCGCGCAGCAAGTCACGAGCCAGCAGTTTTTACGTCTCATGTTAATAAGATTTTCTGCCTTTCATTACATACTAGGTTGCAATTCTTAAATGTTATAGATATATATAAAATCAGAATTTTACTATGTATTTATAGTTGAATAATAAAAGCAGGCATTTTTGGAAAGTCTAGGAAAATAACCAGGGACATTAACATTGTTCCTTAGTAAGAAATGAGGTTTAATTAACTGACAATTTTTAGGAACGTAACCGTTCCGTTGATTGAGGACTTATATTTTATCCTACATTTATTCTACTTAGTAATATATATTGGAGTGTTAGAAACAAACTGCACGTCTTTCCAATATTATTTTCTGCTTGATATTGTTTTCAATCTACTTAAATATCATTCATGTAAGTTATTTCCATTCCTAATTGTATGTGACAACTTCTTCGTAAACAAAAAAAATTCCCAAGCATGCAGCCAAGTTCGTGATGAAAGTTTTCGTTTTTCATAGCCTTTGCATATACTTTGTCTAAAAATCTATTGTTTACATCCACAGAGATTTTAGATTTAGTATTTGGCAGTTTATTTTAATTTGGTTAATTACAAAGGAAGCAATCGTACATTCAAATGGGTATGTTTGAACTTAAGTGTAGAAAGAACTAATTTTGTGTTTCAAGCCTGGGCCCTAACTCACAATATATTCTGATGTCCTGCTCATGTAGCTAGACAAGGGATTATGATATGTATCAAGCTTGTTGATAAAACATTGTCTTTATCCAGGTTTATATATGCCCTCATAAGGTCCTGATACCAAAAAATATTCTGTGCATTACTGCAAAGAAAAAATACATCCTTTACTTTTTCCTCAGTTTCCTTTATTTGATTGTTCGCTGTATTTATTTGTGTGGCAAACATGAAGTCCTTTTTTGTACTTCCATGAAGAAACTAACTGGTATTACTGCCAGGTATGATTAGTTTTGCATATCTTAAATTTTTTGTGCCAAAAATTCTATTAACCAAATAATGAAATTTTTAAGTTTTATGATTGAGATACAAAATGTATGGTGTTTTAGCCTAAGTGGAAAAATTTGTTTTAAAGTGAGTGGCTAAGAGTTTTAACAAATAGTAATATAAAATTATTTCCCCACACAATGTTTTTAATTTTAATTTTTTTTGTTCTGTTTAAGTAGGGGCAAAACAACAGATACAATTTTAAATGTTGCTTAAATTTACAATCTCATTTTTTCATATATTCTGAATTTATTGTGTGGTGTTTTTAATATTCTGTTGCAATTGTTGTCTGGCTTGGTAAAACCCTACATTGATTGATAGGGTGTAATAATTGCTTCATATCTTAGATATTGAGTGAGAATAATAATTGTTATTAAGGTTCTCCTTGCTTGTCATCTTTAGTTTTGGAGCAGACATGGTACATTATTTTAGTTCTATAACTCTGTCTTAGTGTAAGACACACATTAAAAAAGTTCTTTTGCTGAAATATTACTTGGCTTGCATATTATATGCAAAAAAAATTGGCCATTCTTTATATTTTAAAATAAGTGCAGTTCAATGCATAATTATCTACAAGTCCTTTATTCATAACTATTCTTGAGGGTTATACTCTCGAAAATCATGTTTAGAATAGCAGTATATAAAAACGTTTGAAAGTAAATCACATTATCACATGAATAACTTCTTATTTATTAAGAGGTGTATAAATTTTGAAATATAAAATATGTAATTCCTGCACAGAAAAATGAACAAATTAATTAATAAAAATACCTTTTGTTAAAACTATTTAGGATTCATTACTGTCACCATAAACCACATGCAAATGTTTTCACTGGCAATGATATAATTCCTCTTATGTAGGCAATATTTCCCATTCAGAGGTAAACACTACATAATTATGTTGGTGAATTGCATGAAGACAGCCCAAAAAAAAGTTATTATTTTAGCTTGTTTATTTGATATTCCCTTGATGATTTCACTTTGTTTCTGCTTCATTCTGGTATGGGAAGTGAACTCTGGTTAATGTAGCCTTCTACACTTCTGCAAATTTTTTCCAATTTAATCTCTACATTCTTATTCATTAGATTATACTTCTCAATAAGATGACATAAAATACGCATAACACCAAAAGTTATACATTTTTCTGTGCTATAATTGCAGGCTATGCTATAGTTATCCACTATAATTACGATGAATTTTATCATCAAATATTTTTTTCAATATATTGGACATTGTATCATTTATCATCATCTATAGAATAAAGTTTTTTTTTCTTTTATTCACAATAATTTTTTTAAACTATGCCAAATACTGTTTCTGATCCTGATTATAGTGTCTGACCCTAAAGGATTGAGCTGGGGCGGAGACATACATATATGTACTCCTTAGTTTCAGAAATATGGCAGGTGATTTTTTTTATCAACCTATATTATATGGATTCAGATGTTCATTATAAAACTTTAAAACCATCTTCAAATTTAAGTTTTTGGAAATTATTTAATATCATGTGATCAAATTTTTTGTATTGTAGTTCAAAATATTTGCGTAGCTGCTGAATTGTCATTGGTCCAGATGAAAAAAATTAATTGGCAGTGATGTTGAAATTCTTTCAAAAGAGTTGCATTGGTTTTCATAAATGAATAACAGTGTCTGCAGAGACTTTGGGTTATTGGAGTCAGGCTGGCACACTGCACAGTTTATTCGGCTTAGCTGACCAGTGCATTGCTTCGCACATCGACCTTGACAGTTGCATTGCATTGTTCTTCCTCAATGATTTACTGATTCAGACCAGTAGATATTTTAAATGATGTGGTAACAATGGCCTGTCAAATAGACCCAAGTAATATGTGTATTAAAAATTTTAATTACCTAATTAGTTTTATAGCAAATATTTTGGTTGAGATTTTTTATTTTATAAATTGGCTTTGTATTCTTTTTTTGTCATCCTAGCAGATGATTTGGGATAAATATTTTGAGCAGATTTCTATTATGTCAGATTATCTCATGTACTAAGCAGTCAGTATCTTGCATATTTTACATGTACCAACAAAAATACTTTTAAGTTATAATATTTTTGTTGCAATTTTCGGGTTAAAGATGTACTTACTTATTTCAGTAATGAAATGACAAAGAGAAATATATTTGTGGGTCAATAATAATTCAATTGATTAATTTTTTTTTCCTTTGTCAAGCTTGCTACATTAACTGTTTGTGAAATTTTATGTCAGGTTTGCAGTAAGTTTGGTTACTGGTGAATTTGTTGATTTGTTTCCAAGAACTGTTATTTCAGCTCTTAATTTTTTTTTATGGTAACTTGATACTACTAAAATAGTGCTCTGTAGCACAGTCCAATTTTTGTATTACATGACGTACTAAAATGCATTAAGTTTTTAGTAGATGTTTTGTAACCTTATTTAATTGCATGACGTGATGCACATTTCAGATGTATACAGTGTGTTCGCATATTTGCGAGGCAAAAATTCATGGGTGGCAGGAAATGACAAAACAAGCAATTTTAAAAAATATATGCCTGGAAACATAAAATCCTGGAAAATTACAGGCAAAAACAGTAGTGCATAAATTTGAATTTCGTGCCCAACTAGGAGTTATTCCAGTGGCTGAGAGGATGCGCAATCGCAGCACCATTATGGTTTACAGTCCGCGCAAAGGAGGTCGATGAGCTGAGTGCAAGTGTTAAGATAGTCGTGTACACTAGCAACCAGCTGTCTGGTGTACAGTACCCTTAGTGGTATGAAACTCCAGCTTCAAGCGTCCTCTGGTTATGACCTATGAAGGTCTTCCCAATCCTTACACCTCTGGTGGGGAAACAGCTTTGGTAAATGTGCACTACTCCTGCAATTCCTTTCGCCTTTCCAAATGTAAGGTACGCCGTACAGTTTATTTCCGTTAAATCTGTAATTTCAGCACTGTACTCACCAAAAGTCATTGCTGCAACTGCCCAAATCCAAACATATAAACATACCACAACTAACCACCCCTTGTGCTGTACAGCAAACTGCTGGTTGATAACGCGTATGGCTGACTCTGAACATCTGCGTCCGGCTTGTCGCCTGCTTCCCTCGAAGCATTCAACCATCAGGCACTGCATTTGCACGTTCTCTCAGCCACTCGGGTGGCACCTAGTTGGGCACAAAACTCAAATTTGCGGGCTACGGTTCATGCCTGTAACTTTGCAGGGTTACTTTTCCGGACATCTGGTCTTTAACAAAAAAATGCTTGTTTTTTCACTCCTTGCCACTCGTTAAATTTATGTCCCACGATTTGCAAACATATTGTATACTATGTTATACTCTTAACTGATTTTTATCAGAACTACAATGAAATTAATGTGGGTCATGTTCTACGCGCTTTGATAGATGTAATTTTTAGTGCTTGTGATTTCCTTTGATTGGAGTGATTTATTTTAAATGTGGCAAATACAAGGACAAACAGGACATCTCAAATTCAATATGATGACTGCACTCTCCTGATTTTAAGAATGTTTCATTTGCACAAAGTTATCAGCAATGAATATTTAACATATTTTTCAGTCTTATAATTTTTTTCATTTTCATGCACACAACAAAAACTGATGTTTTGACGTTTTAAGCCACTGGAAAGAAGAAAACATGTTAACTGATGCAGGAGCTTTTTATTTACAACCACATGTTTATCAGGTATCTATAAGATTGCTAAAGGATTCTAAATGAACTTTAAATAAGCAAGCTTGAATTGGTGTGATTTGTAACAGCTGTTATGACAGTTGTGTAAGAATGAAAAATATTTGTAGATCAAATAAATTTTACTTTTTGAACTTATATAAAAACAAAATTTTATAAACAAGCTTCCAATAGCATAACTCTGCTAATGTTGACACTAGGACACTGGACATATTTTTGCTGTAAATAACTTTGAAATAAATATTTGTAAATGGTTGTGGCTTATCGTGTTTCATTCTGTCATTACAGTAAGGAAAAAAAAAATACACAGATGTTTATGGAATTTTTCTTTTTATATTTTTGAAATACTATATTAAAATTTAATTTCTGTTGTTTTCCAAATCAGGTTAACTGTGATATTAAATAGGAAGGATGCATGTTTCAAAATAATTTTGGTTTTTTGATTTTTGTTATTCCTGTTGACACTCCAGGTATTCATTAATATTCATTCACAAAGGATGATATGAAAACTTAACACAAAATATTTAGGGGTGTGCATAAATTCTAAACAAAGTTTTATAGTGTTGTGTCACAAATTTTGTATATATATGTATATACACACACACATACATTGAGTTTATATGGACACCTAACCTACCAAAAACAAAAAAAAAATAGTTTTTATCAATAGCTGCCTATGGATGTTAGTGGTTTTTAATTTTTGTAAGTTTTGACTATGGAATGTGTTAATGCAACTAAATTTTATTTTGTGATAATGCTTGTTCAATGTAGCAAAACACAAGCTTCTCCATGAGAAAATATAGGTAACTAAAATATTGCTAATATTGAATGCTGGTCATAAAATTATACTCACAGTTCTTTGAAAACTAAAGTGTATGAAAATTATTATAATGAATGTGTATTTTTAACTGATTAATTTTCTCTCTTTCATTAAAAAAATCTGCATTAATAATAGTGCATAAAACATCACTTCACAGAAGGCTATAAATTTTTTGATAGTAAGATACAATTGACTGTTAGTAGTTATGAAGTTCTATTTAATTTATCTTTTACATTGTAATTCAGAAAAATTAAAATTATGTTCAACATCTGTATGTCCTAACAATTTTTTTCTGTGGTAGAGCAGAACTTACATTAGTGCCAATGTTACTGGGTATGAATAAAATACTATGGTGTTCCATTTTTTTCCTATGTTAATAGGGGCCATATACAAGATTTATAAAATAGCTCTAAAAATATTTTATAAGAAGACGACCATCTTACAATTAAAAGGGATTATTTTAGTAACTAGGGCCCTGTTACTTATATAATAACTTAGCATAATTGATCAAGAGCAATCTTAATATTTAACGTCCATCCAAATATCTTTGAATCAAAACATGGTCTGTTGTTCTTTACTCCAATTTTTGACACTGTCTTTAAAATTCTTCGAAGCACCTATACTTACAGCAAAACACTCTTCAAAAATGTTTGAATTTATTTATCACGTTAACCACGGCTTTCAATATAATAGATTATCATTGTATACATATACCAGTTCTATCCATTGTCCGTAGATTAAAACTTAATTTATTAGGCCAAAATTATAAATAGCACCAGTTCCGGCATTGTAACAATACTCGTTTAAAATTGCAAATAAATAGCCAAGGGTTTTTCGCAGATACTCTTGCGGGGCGGTACATGGGCGAAGAGCAGCAGGCTACCTTACCATTCTTAGTCATCGGATTGTGTTTAGGATGTGCGAAACATGCCAGACTTAATAAAGTTGATGCTTCAGGTTTCTGCAGAAACCACGCTGCGCACCATCCCTATACTGTACTTGTCACAGTAACATTCCTTGTCTGTACTAAAATAAAAAATTAAAGATTTGTGTGCCCTCTCAAACTAGCTGTCGGCATACAACTCCCTGTCTGTGCTACGTCGCACTCCCTTCTCCACGCGCCGCATAGCGGTACTAGTCTCGTACTTTCATGACCTGACTTCACGTACCCGTATCCTACTAGTTCAAAATGTGCACTTGCTAATATGAAAAGAAAAGTCGTTATAAATAATGTCCATAAATACTTGAATCCAATACTTAATGACATTTTGCTCAGCTTAAAATTATTAAATACTTATGCTCTTAATTAAACCTGTATCTGTATGTCCAAGAAGGGACCATATCGATTTCGCTTCAAAGTTATTGATAAGAATTTTTCTAAACATCTCAAGTTTAATAAATGGCAGTTCTTAATTATATAAATGCTTTAATTGGCTATGGTAGCCCCTTAGGTCTACCATACTCTTATGTCTTAACAGTTAATAGTATTACATTAAAATAGATTTTACATTGTTTTGCCAATTACAGGTGAATGTCTGGGTCTGCATTTAAGCAGCTTGTGTTTTGTTTTGGTAGCTTTTTAAGTGGAGAGCAATGCTTCACAGAGTTACATAGTTGAGAAAGGCAGCAATACTAATTTGGCTTTCTAAGACAAGATTTCGAATATTGTATATGCAGCAACATCTTCAGTGGACTTTGGTTTTTAAAGACATTGTTTTTTAATTCCCTATAAGATGTCAAATATATGAGGAATTCATATTGCTAACTTAAAAGTGGGATGTTTTTCTATATGTGCTGAACACATTCAGTACCCATTACCAAGTACCATCTTTAGATCTTTTTGAGAATAATATTTGTGTTAAAAATAATGAGATGGGCCTGAATATTATTCTTTAATTTTTATTCGAGAAGTTTTTGTAAGATGGGTGTGATAAATATATTTATTTTTTTAACACACATCAATCAATACATTTTTTTTTCTTAAAGACACCTTGCTGTTTGCATAGAAAAATGTGTTACAGTTTTTCCTGCAGTGGTAAATTCATTTAGTTAATTTTGCTGAAAAACCAGCCAAATAGGCCTGTATGTAAGCACACCCAGTGCAAACTTAAAACTGTTGCAAATGGAACATTGTAGTCCATCAAAAATTCTGTTACCTCTGCACGTAGTTTCATCAAACGGGTCAACTCTTTTCCCTGAGACTACCGCCTTCAGTGTTCAATCTGTAGCAACACTGCATCCATTTATATCTTTTATGCCTGCAGTAAGCCTGTAGAGTCATTCCTTCCAATAACTTGGTCAGGTGTCAAATGTGGAAAATTCTATGGTAGCAAAATCTATCTACTGTGTATACATATACATTTTACAAGGACAGCAATTCTTTTTTTCTGAAAATAAGTCTATAAAGTTTATTAAAGCGTATTTTAGCTTAAAATTTCCATTTATAAGTGTGTGTAGAGCTCAGTGTGTCTCTAGTGTTGATCTTGATTTCCTAACACTGTATTCAAGACAGCTTTTGTCGCTCCCTTAATGCACTAACATTTTATTTAAAAGAAAATAGTTACACTAAAACTGCACGTAAAATACATTAAATATATATCAGAAAATGTTACTTGTTTTGAAATATTATTTCCAGCATTATAAAGTACAGATAATATGGCATGTGATGATTTTGGGGTTTGGCCGTGTCTCACTGGAAGAAATTCTCAAGGTTCCTAAGTCAGTATTCTTGTAACAGTCGGTAAACAGCTAGGCCATCTTGTGCATGATACTATGAGATATGTTGTTTGGAGGACCAATGAGATTGCAACTAGGGAAGTTGGTTGTTAACAAGTTTGGGTGGGGTAGCATGTAAATAGATTATAGCAGATACAAATTAGTCATGCTAAATACAGGTGAGAACATCTCTGATTTGGTTTTTAGCTTGTTTATGTCCTTAGGAACATTTTAATGGCGTGAGTTGTATTAATTACAAAACTATTTTCATGTCATACTTGGATCACATTTTTTTCTTACAGTTGAAATATTATAAAATTAAAACTGTAGTTTCAATCTTGAAGTTTAAAAGTATTTTACTTTTTAAACTATATCTAAATTATAAAAAAATAGTAACATTTTAAAAATTCACGAGGTTAGTGTTGTTATACAACTTGTATTTAAGAATGCTAGGACACGCGACAGCTGTGCTTTATCCATATGTTCTGTCATTTTGCATTATATTTTGCAGACATTTAATTGGGTAAATTTTTTTCATTAAAATACAAGTTTCTGTAACACACTGATGTTCAAAACTCTTACTGCAAGACTTTTGTTTACCAAGATAAATGCTGCCATTTTGAAGTCTGATAAATTTTATGGATCCTTGATTTTACTTGAAAGTGTTACGTGTTTCAACTCAAAATTAGGATATAGAATTTTATAAAAATGTATGTAATCATACAGTAAAAAAACTTAACTTGATCACTATAAACTAATTATTGATTCAAAATATAGCCTGATGCATTTGTACAAACATTTTCAGGCCACAAAATTAAGAGCACATGGGTAATAAACAAACTGAAACAATCATTCACTCAATCTGGGCTTTGTGTTTGGAGCATTGCAGGTTATAATTTTTTAATGAAAAGCCACTGTGATAATCAAAACTGTGTAAATTATTTTTAAAGTTGAATAATAGGGCTACATAATACAAAAATTATGTATGTACTCTCTGAAAAGAAAAAGAAAAAAAATATTGTCCTAACTATCTTGCTTTTCAGCACTGAAAAAAGTACACACAATATATATATTGAGCTCAGTAGCAAAATGTAAAGGTATTTGAATGTCAACAGTTTCTTGGTTGTGTTGGAAGTTACTGAAGATTTTAAAAATATAAATGCTTTCAGGATTACTAATGCCTAGTGAACTATCAAAATTTGACCAGTTGAAAGTAAAGGATGTCCATAAAAGAACATCCCAGTTTCAATGGTATATCATAACAGTTTAATTTAGACTATTTACAACAAATCACTCATCAAATTTAAAGTAAACAAACATAGTTTTTCGTATAGATATTCAATATGTGCACCTTTAGTTATACGGCACATATCCAACCTAAAGTCCGATTCTTTCCACACTTAGGTTAACAAATCCAGAGTAATGGAAGCAATAGCCTCTTCAATTCTGTGTCTCAACTCTGGCAAATCATCAGGTAGCAGCAGAATGTAGACACTATCTTTTATAAAGCCACAAAGGAAAAAATGACATGGTTTTATGTCAGGTGAACGTGGAGGCTAGCGAAAAAGAGCTGTCATCTCGACCATTGGCGGATGTTTTTGCCACATGAGGGCTCACAATTAAATTTTGAATGAAATGCATGTTTAACTGAAATTACAGATTCACTCTTAGCAAATTGAAGAACACAAAACACTTTACACTCAGGAGTCACCAATTTGCGTAGGTGGTGCTGCAAGTGAGAAAACAAAGCAGTACTCGCGCATGAGCTTATCTATAACTGTTACTCTTTAATTGTGACCTTGAACCAAAACTTTACAGTGCTTACAGTTGATATTATTAAAATTTATAACTGGGACATTCTTTAATGGACATACTGTATTTTTGTGTAAGTACTTTTTTTTTTAAATCTTTTGTGGCTGTAATGGATGTGGTACTGATTATATTGTTTCAAATTTTTCAGATGATGATTTTACTGGAACTAAATAATTTACAAACTACAGTAAAATAACTTTAATGATTTTAAAAAAAAATTAAATTCAATTGATATTACACCCAACATGTTTATATTGGTGCTCCAAGGGCTGTGTCCAAATTTGTAATTGGTGCTAATTATGTGCAGAATTATGTATGTTTGGATTGTTTAGGTGGTTTGTAGGTTTAAACTTGTTTTAGTGAATATATGCCACTTATGACTATTCACATTTGTATCGTAATTTGACTACACAATGCACAGCAAGGGAAAATGGTTTGTTACAAATCACATGCATGTAATAGGGTACGGTACCCACAATATTAGAACTGTGCTAACATTATTCATTACTACACAATTCTTTCTTAGATCATTCTGTACATAGTTCCAAAAACCAGTTATTTTTAGTTAGTTTTAAAGAAAAATTTGAATTTTTTTTTATTTTATAATCTTACTTGGAGTATACCAAGTCTTTGAATTACTCTAATATAGCAGTAAATTAAAAAAAATTAGCAGGATTTTAATTTTTCTATTATGGTCAGCAAGACTTGAATTTTACACCAGAAAAATATCTAACTGTTTGCAGGGAAGAATAAATTATAAGAAAATTGAATTTAATCTATGTTAAATTGAACTGAAGAGAGGAAAAATGCAAAATATAGGAAAGTATATTACTTAAAGTGTGACTCAACTATGTTTATTTACTGAAAGTAGTCTAGTTTACTTCCTTAAAATAATAACTAGATTTGAACTAGCAAATATTAATTATTTTTGTAATAATGCCTTGTAAGTATGGAATAATTCAAAGCATGTTTATCTGAAATAAAGCCAGTAGGCTGCTTAAAATGTTACCAGCACTGATTTTGAATTATTGTGTTAATTTTGTTAAACATTCTCTGTTTGGTACACTGAAGCAGATATTTTAGCTGCATTGAATCCTGATTAAGGTCCTGTCATGCTGTCAAACTTTTGCTTCAAACACCCTCCAATATGTTATGTCAAATAAAGTTGGAGGGTTGATGTCATCGGAAATGTCACTACTGCAGCCATGTTTGTTTGACAAGTTGGATGACTTTGAGATTCCATAAAATATTTTGCATTTTGGGTGTGTTCTAAAATATGTTGTATACAGTCAGCCAATCAAAATTGTGCCTAGTGGAAACAATTGACATCCTTCCATCACAACAAATCTTTCAAAATGGCGAAGAACACATGACATGGGCAATTAAAGAGGTTATGAAAATTAAATAAAAAAAACAATGTGTACATGAATGTTTGTACGTGAAATGATTTTATGAGTAAAAAGGAAATTAGATGTCTATAACTTTAAAAAAATCACTAAACATTAATTATATTATGTAACAAACATTATTGTGAGTTAAATTTTTACATGTTTAAAAAATTTAAGAATGCACAAATATTGTAAGTAGTTCAAAAATTCCATTCAGCACTGTAATACGTTATTTAATTTCAAAATGAGATTAAAATAGAAATGTTTGAGATAGCTCACACCAAAAATAAACCTGGATAGTGTGACATGATTTATAACATATTTAAGGTTATCCTTCCAATTTATTTAATGGAAGCCATTTTCCATCCAATACCTACTACCCCTCCAACTCTATTGTCAAATAGTTGCGAGAGAAATATTTGACAGTGTGACAAAAGTCTTTAAAAGTCTTTAATTTGTTTGCAGGAATATGTGTAGAAGCTTAAGTAGTTTCTAACTGTTTTAACTTTGTCTAGTATTGCTGAAGTATAGTTTTATGCTGGCTGTGTTTTAATAATTAACAAAGAAATTTGGCTTCAAAAATTGATTATAGTGAGGATGCAAAAATCTAGTGATCACTAAGGAAAAATGTCACTTAAGTTAGGCACTTTTTACTTTAGTGCTACAATGACTGTGTTGCAATAAACTGCAGATGGACACTATTCAGCATTGAAGTGCAAGTGAATTGATACAGCTTATGTACCAGTTAGCCAACAGTCTTAAAAACAGGCTTTTGTATGCTCACTCTAGTTCCTAGTACTGCTGTTGCATAATTATCTCAGTTAAACAAGCCAATATTGTAATTTATTTTCCAGCTAATAATTTGAAAAAAAAAAAAAAAAAAATTGTACTACAAATCTTTTGCTTATATCATTTCAATTGTTTTGGTTATTTAAATAACTGAAGAAAACTTGCAGATAACATTTCATTTTGAGTTGATAGTAATAACATACAAAAAAATTTATTGGTGAACTATTTCACTTGGAATGTTTAAGACTGTTTGGTTTATGATATGCTCATAATAGTAATATAGTGGTAAATAATTTTTCGGTCTTTTACTTGCTAGAGGTTCCTTACAGCATTTATTATCATTTCAAGTAATTTTTTTCTTAGTTATCAGTGCTCTTGCTCCAAATATGCTCTTTTATAAACAGTGTATTCATAGACATCTTAAACCTACAGTCTGCAAAATAAGCATGCAGGAGTCTTGTCAAACTGTTCAGCAACTGCTAAATCAGTCTACATTGTAAAAGGTATCTTTGTGTTGAGAGGGTCGTCCCCCCCCCCTTCTCTTTCTTCCCCAACTGTTGCTCTTTGCTTCAACATTGAAAATTAGTTTATGTACGCCTTGGGTACTCTGCACATCGCCAACCTCTTGTATGTCGCAGCATTTCCCTCTCTGGCCGCAGTCCGTGCTGCCTTTTCCAAAGATATGCTGGCTGCCCATCTACCAACTACTTCACAGCACTCGGTTAAACAATGTCAGTCCTCCTTGGACCCCACAGAAAAATATATTTGGTGCTATGCAATTCATGATGACTTCCCTCACGTTCCAGATGAAAAGACAGCCCTTTTCAGTTTTTCCATAGCACGAGTCCCCTTAAAGGGGCTCGCCTGCCTGGGCACTCACACAATGTGCAGAGCTTCAGAATAATCATGCAATTTGAAGACTGCTCAAGATATCCGAGTGGCTTCTGTTAATGAAAAGCATTTAAGAATGTACTGAGGGAGGATGGATAGTTCAGTTTCTGTGTTTAGTTTTTAAACTTTTGAATTTTTAGGAGAGCTATAAGGCCTGATGTTAGTGTTTTCAGAGTTATTTTTAGACATGAAATACCTAGTAAAGAGTCTTTAAAACACCCAAGGGCCTTGCATTATACCTTTATCTTCATTTCTCTGCCATGTAATGTTGCAGTTACCTCTCAAATATCGTAGTTGCCCGCTGCACAATGAGAAGACTGTACGCCAGTTCAGAGCCTTGTGCTTAGTGGCGATACATGCTAGAAGCACCAGCAAGAGTTGCACCTATCATCCTGCCTCACTAACATAAATACACCCCTGACTAGGCGGGCCCCTTAATGCCACACGAGTCAGCCGTCTGGGGAGTTTAGTCACACCACCAACGTGTGAATATAGTTTTTTCCAGTGGTAGTTAAACAGCAGAAGCACTCATTACTTTACTAGATTATTTAAGGTTTTATTTGCATTCATGTACACTTCATGAGGTTAGCATTCATTGCACTAACAAATTTTACTTACTAATAGTAATCAATTATATTCCAAAATAAAACTACACAAATTATTGTTATGTGCAACCATTGAGAGAGGAACTCACTAAAACATTAGTAATGTATCCAAACATTGTACATAAAATAGATAATTTTGTGTCTCTTATAAGCTGTTTGTCTATTTTTTACTCTTAATTATTTAATTGCAGTGAATGAAAGATCAATGCTGATATAGTGTTCATTGTTGTGATAGCATCAAGTTCTTATAATAATTCTTGCGTTGGATGCCAGAGTTGTACAATGCAAAAACTTAGGGTTTGGAAAATGTATATGCAAACCCAGGCTACAAAGCAAAAATGAGTGTCAAAAAAAGAAATGTAATAGAAAAACAGATAATTCGGATAAAGAAACTTTGGAGAAAATAAGCAGGAAAAAAGGCTTCTACATTTGAGGAAATTAATTCTGTTCACCTCCTTGGGTACTATTTCCAGCTGCAATTTGTTTTCCTTCTTTGACTCTGTGCTTAGTGTCTACAACTTTTCACCACTCTTTCCATCATTTAAACATTTTTGGAACTGAACCTTGACAATCATCTACTGATGCATGGATGTTGCTCTCCTAATCATGTTCTGAAGAGCAGATTTGCTGCCATTAACATCTTATTAGTTGTGGCTGCTGGCCCTGAAATTGTATTTAGAGCTAAAAGGCATCTACTACACCAATGATGGCCAATCTCAACTTTTTCGAGGGCCAGATATTTTTTAACTAGTCTAGGCCAGAAAAAAAAATTATCAAGACATGTTTAAGTTTTAATTTTAAATGAGAGACTGCAAATAATATTTTTGTATGAAATTAAATGAAACTTATAAAAGGTAAAAACCTTTAATTTCTAAGAATAATTTTATTAGTTTGATGTCTTCAAAGCAATAGATGTTGTGAATTCTACATTACATAGATTGGTAGTAATGAAGGGTCATACTGCTTCCTTCTAATGATTTGTCATTGAAACTCCACTTGTTGGCTCAGTCGATAATATTTTACTGTTGTGGCACGTGATTATGTTCAGTGAAGGCAGCCTGAGATATTAATGTACATCTTCCTGCTTTATTGATAATAAGGTGGATCTGTATATTTTATGCTCTGCCACTTGTTAACAACAATCAAAAGTGTGGTGGCATTTCACAGCAAATAAATGATATATCGCATAACAAAGATGGTTCTGACACAACACCCAGATCTGGCAGCCACACCATATCTGAACCAGATGAAGACAGATCTGTTTGGATCTGTTCAGATGTGGCACAATCTGTGCCAGTTTTCCATATAAGGACAGTGATACATTGCCAGTACAATGCCAGGGAGTCGAATAGTCACGTTTTGTCGCTTCATTAGCTAGACAGATTTTATAATAGCTCAGATCGACCCGGCTACGACATTGACCCAAGACTCCTACAGTACACACACACACACTTGAAACTACAGCACTGCATATGAAAAATTCAAAGTTTTTAATTATTTAGGTTCGTCTATATGTGTATTTATACAGAATTGTTAACAGAATGATGAAAGAAAAAGTTCTGGAATGTTCTGAATATTATTCTGCTACCTAACTTGAAAAATACATACCCACGTACAGTCTAAAAAATGGCAGCACACACAAACAGTTAAACACTTAGTTCAATGTATTAAAATTTGCTATCTGAAAATTTTTTGATAAACATTCTACGAAAGTCTTCTCCTACATCCACTAGACCACTTGGGCAATTACTGCACGAAAGATAGACAGTTGCAGTGGGTCTTAAAAACAAAATCCAAATTAAATGGTTGAAAAAGTTAAATTGTGGCCTTAGTACCTGTACCAGTGAACATTAAATTTTCCTTCCCAAAATAACGTCATTGTTCTTGGCGAGTCACCACGAGATGCACCTGGTCAGAGTGACATCTTATGTCTGACTGGTTGGACATCGCGAAAACCTTTCCTGAAAACGGGAGGTTGTGGCCTGTCCAAATTGACCAATCAGAACAAATATGACAATTTATGGTAAAGGAAATACATTTGTGAGCAATATTTTACAGCACATTTCTAAAATATGTTACTGCAAGCTGGAATTCCAAGCATACAAGTTCCAAGAAATGAGATGGTGAGAGTGCATCGATGAAAGTTCCCGTGGCACTAGTCGACTATATCTGAAATGTAACAAAAGTTTGTAAGAGAATTATAAAGCACAAATGTTGGACATGCTACCAAAATTTACCTTCACATCCCTTTTAACTTGGCAAACATCTGCAAACATATAATAGTACCTTTTATGGGCTTTTATAAAGGAAATGAAATTACTAAAAATTATTCAAGGTATTACTTTTTGTAATATCCTGAATTTGTAATTTCAAATTACAAAATTTGAAATTTTGTACTAAATTTGAACTTTAACTTTTATGACCAGCTGATTTACTACAGTTAAAGATATTTAGCTTTCAAACAGATTGCAAAAAAATACTGAGGTTTAGTCTGACGTCGTCCGACCGAAGGCCACCCTAAAGCCCGACCTGTAACTGCCAGTATCCGACCCTGCTAACGGAACACACCCCTAGCCATGGCCCACCCGAGTCAGGCGAGCACCGAAACAAAATGTATAATTAAAGACCATGCCCCAATCAAACAGACACCGCGGTTCCTGTACGCTATAAATTAAACGTAAATTAACGATTACATCACTTTTCATTAAAAACCCCGTACAAGGGAAGTGCGACGTAGGAGTGCCCGGGTCACTCACGTGTGGATTTTTATTAATTGTGACTTAATTATAACCTCCCAAATTTTTGTGTATCATTCGCCACTGGAGCAGTCAACAAGTGGTGAACAGTCTCCAGTGTGACTCACATTATTTAAACGTAATTAATGTAAACTTGTGGAATCTAATTCCTAAAACGAATCTGTGTATTAGATTATTTCTTATTATTTAATGTGTGAATTTAGAGCCACTTTCAACCTCTTGTTAATTTAATAATTTACGAATAACGGAACTTTAGAAACTCTGGCGCGACAGGACGCTGAGCCCTCCCCTCGCGCCAGGACCAGACGCCAGTAGGGTAGACTGGGTACGGTTGAAACGGTGGACGGTTGAAACAAAGCGGATATCTTGACACCGTGCGTGATGCGGTGAGGAGTACAAGGGGAGAACGAAGCGGAAGACAAGTTGAAACACGAATTTTAGTCGTGCGTCACTCTTCGCGCACTGTGCTTGTGTATAGGAGGCCCCATTGTGTTTTGTGACGGAAAAGTAAGTATTGTTTGTTCGCACATTTTTGCAATTATTATGTTTTTATTAAAGTTAGAGTATTGAGAGTTTTTTTATGAAGTTTGTAGAATATTTATGTATGATTAGTTTTTATTATAATTTATTATCATTAGTACTGTGAACCGTTTTATACCTAGAAAGGGGGGGGTGGGGACAGTTGAAACATTTTTTGTGGGTGCGGTTGGAACAGTTTATTTATTTAGTTTTCTTGTTTCTTAGATGCCAAGGGTACACCAAAGGAATACTAAGAGAGGCCAGGCTGACCTACCAGCATACAAACAAGCCTATGAAGATGTAAAAGCCGGGTCTTCGTTAAGAATAGCGGCAGAAAAGAATGGACTGAACCACTGTTCCCTGTTGAGCATAGGCGTGCGCAGGACTTCAGTAGTGGTGGTGCTGGATTACACAACAGGTCTATCATTCACGGACCCGAGCCTAAAGCGGGGGTCCGGGGGTTCTCCCCCGGAAAAATTTGGATTTGAAAGCGCAAAATGGTGCTATTTGAGGGGTTTCCGAACAAAAACATTAAATACACAGATGTAAAAATGTTAACATTTTTTATGACAAATTATGGCTTTGAGCGTTTTAATCGCCAGGAAAACTACTAAACTATTTACAGTTTTAAGCTTTGTTGAGTCATAAAGTAAATTGCACAAATTGTTTGCACGGAATTCATGCTGGTGGCTTTAAAAAACTGTACTTACATGTTTTCTGAAGACGCCAAATAAATGCTAGAAAAAACATTCTCGAATGTTTAGTTTTAAAATCATCAAATCAAGGGAGTTTTTGTAACATACCTCAAATATGTAACATTAAAATAATAAATATACACAAATAAGAGTGGGCAAAAGTTTTAACTTTTGGAATAAAACAAAAATGTTTTGTCGGCGACTGCATATAGGTCATTGAGTAATCCTTTTCGGGACCCGGCTTTTTAATTTTAATCACCCATTTATACATCATACAAACAGATATATACAGCAATTTACGAACCATAACAACTGTCAACTAGTGAAAATAAAATGATAATTAATGAATTATCCACGTAACAAACACAGGCTGTACTAGAGGTGGGTCGAAAAGTATCAACCTGATACTTTGCCACTGATACGCGCCTGTATCAGGAACGGCAAACGAGTACACTTGAAAAGTATCAGGTACTTTAGTATCAGTTCAGAATTCGCCTGCAACAACACCACGGCCAATGTGCGGAGAACCCGATCGCAGATGACGGTCACTTGGGCGGAGCTTGTGAAAGGGGAGGGAGCAGGAACGATGAATAAGGGATAAAGAAGGGAAATAATGTAGGGGAGGAAGCGCAGGGGAAGGCGTTGAAGGAGAGGCGCAAAGCGAAATTGTTACGAGTCGTTTGGTTATTGTCCCACATCAAAGTACGCTCAGAGCGCTGTGCGTACACAGACTCGTTCAATAATAAAACTAATGAAATTTTAATATTAAAAAGTACATTAATACAAGATATAATATTTATATTTGTGCATACCTAACAGCTATGAAAATGCAAATAAATTCTCAGTTGACACTAATAACAGATGTAATCAACATTAGGACTTTTTTTTTTTCCGAAAACAATTAGTACGTAACTAGTGTTTTCATACATTAAAAGATTACGATTTTATAAAAAATTAAAAAAAACAGATACGTACATTAGTGAGCATACTATATCAATGTTTACGTTTCAAATGTTTCTTCAGATTAGTCGATGATGATTTATAACTCAGTTTTTGTTTACACAAATTACAATTAGCAAACTCATTATTTTCCGTAAAAAAATTCCACACAAATGAAGTCTTTTTCGTGCACTTATCCATTCCTTATTTCACTATAAAGATACTAACTACAAAGCATGACAGCCCGCAACAATGTACATGGTGATACACGGCCAGGCAGAACTGCAGTGAATGTTGAACTGATTGATACTGGCTGTATCAGGCGGGCATGAGAGTAACAGAGGTAGAGAATTACCGGGCGTGATAAATAATGTTTCAGATTCTCCTTCCGGTCGCACGGTCTGCGTACGCGGAGCTTTGTTGCTTCCTGGGACCGTCTGATACAGAAGTATCAGAGACTTGTAACTAGGTACATTACTGTATCAGTATCAGGTTGGAACAGATACCGAAAATTGCTGTAACAACACACCTCTAGGCTGTACTAGTGTACTCATTAGAACAGTAAACTGATGAGTAAGAGTAAACACTACACAGTAGTGCTACCTGGCGGACGGAGGCTATTATTCCGTGCGCCTGCCGAATGGAGTGAACAGTGGACACCGAGCGCGCATTCTATGTAATTCGAGGAGAACTAAGAGAAGTATTTACATTTCAGGAGTTTCGTAGCCGCGGCCCGCGTGTACAACACAAGTAATTGCACCTGGCTTGTTTCCGTGTGTATAGTTGGTTCGATTGATAATTTATATACTGATAGTGTTATGAACACATATCTGTAACTCGACACGATTGGAAAACATATTTTTTTTGGAAATAATACGGTTTTTTGTAAGTATGTATTATTTCTGCTTGTAAAAAATAAAATAACGTTAGCCCTAATGGTGGTGCCAAGGCACCTGTGGCACCTACCGTGCGCACGCCTATGCTGTTGAGGTATGTACATAAACGAGATGCGACTGGTAGCGATGAAAATCAAGAAATTGGATATAAGACTCACAATCGAGTGTTTAACCAGGAACAAGAGCATGAGCTATCTAAATATTTAATTAGATGTGCAGACATATATGTTGGCCTAACTAAAAAATATTTTATGAAATTGGCATACGAACTAACCTTCAAGTACGATTTATCATGACCTCGGACTTGAGATGACAACGAAATGGCTGGCGAAGAATGGTTTCGCATGTTTATGACAAGAAATCCTGAACTGTCAGTACATGCAACAGAGGCTACAAGTCTTTCTAGGGCGACTAGCTTTAATTAAAATAATGTAGATGCTTTCTACGACAATTTGGCTACTGTCATGGACCATAATAAATTTTAACCACTATATATATATATATATATATATATATATATATATATATATATATATAAAATGCTGATGAGACCGGCATAACTACTGTGCGAAAACCCGACAGAATAATTACTAGACGTGGTGCTCGTCAAGTAGGTTCGTAACTTCAGCCGAGAGGGGTACTTTAGTCACAGTAGCATTTGCGGTCAATGCCATCGGAAATGCTATCCCTCCATTCTTCCTCTTTCCGCGAGTGCGATACCAAGATCACTTTATCAGGGCTGGACCAATAGGATCTGCTGGAAGTGCAAATCCTTCTGGCTGGATGCAGGATGAAACATTTATTCATTTCCTGGAACACTTTAAAAAACATACAAATGCTTCTCCTTCACATAAAGTCATACTTGTGATTGATAACCACTCTTCACATATTCACATTAACGCAGTTGATTATAAGTATCGTGAAATACTTGAATATTAATAAAAGTAAATTTGTGATGTTCAACTGTGTCATTACGAGTCGTAAAATGTTATTACACGATGAATAAAACATGTTCATTTATTATATTTTGTATTATTTGCATGTGTTTCAATTGACCCCATACACTGTTTCAACCGACCCTGGCATGGGGACGGTTGAAACAAATTACATTTTTTTTTTAAATTTGATTTTACACATTAAATACAATACAGTGATCTCAAATAACATTGCCCGTTAGTAAACAGATATATGGTCTTTTATTTAGTATATTTCCGTCATCGCTCGCTTAACTAATCCCGACGCAATGGACGATAAACGCTAAAATTTTTCAAACGTACCCAGTCTACCCTACCGAGCGACTCGCGGACCAGGACAGATGTGCGTCTGCCGGGGAGCCTTCAACCATTGTCTTCACCGATTTCATCCCTGGTAATTATAGTCACTCTCCGAAACCTTTTTGTTATTAACTCCCCGTGTGCGCCCGGTCCTTTTACAGTGTAGGGCCTATCCCAGCCACTTAAACGTAAACTCCCCGCACAACGCATTACGCAGTGCAGCATATGGCGCGGGCCGACTCCCGCCATCACAGACGTTTGGTTAATCGCCGAAGTGCACATGCTCTGGCCACAGCAGCTTAAGAACTCTTAACGAATTTCATAGCGAGCCGCGGTCCACACAGGTGGGCCCGGCCGTCGCTGTTCGCAATTTACGGGATTGGCCGACTCCAATCGAACTCCACCCCCCCCCCCCCTCAACCTCGACTGGCGTGAGGACTTAATATTAGTGACGGCGCATCAGAGTGCCCAGTGTCAACATAGTGTACTTTGCGTAGGGAAAAATAGTGTAACCGTAACTGCAAGTGTAACTGCCAATTCCAATTAAACGTCCACTCCGCACACTCCGTGCGCGATGTGTTACGACAGTGTAAACCAGACTCGTGTACGTTATTTGTGAACTTCCCCAATCCAGTTAGAGATCAGCGTGCTATGCTGTGTAGGGCCAGAAGTGTACCAATAACCAGGGACCCCTCACACCACGATCACCGCCGCTGTTCCTAGCGGGCCACGCAGGGGCATTCGCACTCAACGACCCACCTCGCGGTTAGCCATAGAGCTAGCCTGGCGCCTCCTGGACACATTTTCAGCAGAAAACCAGCCTTCTCGCTAGGAACTACGCCGGATCTCGAACGCGAGAACCCGGACGACGGCAAGTTCATTCAACAAAAAGTTATAGAGGGAAATGGGACACCTTTTTTTGACTTTGTTTGAACTTGTTACTTACTTTTGCATGTCATTTTTTTCGAGCTACGAGCGGTCTATTTCCCGCCTCTGGAGTACTTTGACGTCCCTCGGCTTCTGGTCCCTATTTCCCCGTTTACTAGAAATTCCTGTTATGCCCGTACTGTTCTCGTCGGAGAGGTGTGGGTCCAGGCCGACGTGGCCGGGACCGGGAAAAGCGGGACCTGGAGGGATGGTGAGGAAGAATGACAGGTAGATCTAAAGGACCACTCGATGTTAATCGTTCCACGAGCTCTTTTATTGCATTCTGAGAGCTTGCCGCGGCCTGGCGGATCCGTCGCGGGGTGTGCGCCCTTCCCACGAAGACCCGGACTCCCGAAGACCGTCTCGTACGGCCCACTCGTCCCGACGCGAACTAGCAGTCCTCCCACGTAACAAAGTCCCTGATTACCAACTGCTTCACAAAGGCACGTGACGCGTGCGCGGTTCTTACGTACTGACTCGTAACGTCGGCGCAAGTTCAGCGATGCGTAACTATGTTCTTCACAAAGGCATGTGATGCGTGCGCGGTTCTTACGTACTGACTCATAACATCGGCGATTGTTCAGCGATGCGTAACTATGCTTACGCGTCCTATAATGACCGACTCATGACGTAACTCGTAACTCGTAACTCGGACACCCAATCGCGTGGGCGGCACAACGTAAGCAGCTCGGCTGCTGCGAATGCTCGTACTGTGGCGGTGTCGCCGGACCGTGAGCTCGGTAGACACGTCTCACGATCAGCGCGGAGCGGCGCGCACGTCCGCCGCTGCTCGAGTCCTGAGTTCAACTGCCCTTCCCCTCTCGCACGCGGGCCGCGGGGGAGGGAAGGGGAAATCGGCCGGCGTGGGAGAGCGCCACCTCTCGCGACGCGGATGAGCGCCAGGCCGCGCTTACATATAGACACTGCGAGACATTCACGAGAATTACAAGACTAGTTACACACTAATAAATACATTACGGTACATTATTTACACACTTAAAAAGTCACGGTCATTTGGAAAGAATATATACAACACAGAAACATTTACACACTAGCACTGGCTCACTGGCATGCTAGGGCGCACGCGGGTGCGTCCCTGGCCGATGCACAACACTGAGGGTTCACTGGGGGAAAAACAAGGGAGGACGTTGACGAGGCATAACGGCCTGAAGGAGCCGAGGAGTCACTTGGGTCGACGTCAACTTTTAGATTTTCAAACACACAATGCCATACCCAGTGGCGTAGCCAGGATTTGTGTATGGGGGGGGGGGGGGGTGTTAAGAAGCATGGGTCCCTAGTATCAAAGCGGGGTGACCGGGGTTCCTCCCCCGGGAAAATTAGGATTTTAAGGTGTAAAATAGTGCTATTTTAGCAGTTTTCCGTACTTAAATTTAAATATTTTAATGGTAGAAATTTAATTTATTTTAATATGAAATTTGTTTGAGTGATGAATAAGAAATTAATTAAAGATTTGGTGCTAATGGGGGGGGGGGGGGGGAGGTTGAACCCCTTACCCTCCCCCCTTCCCCTGGCTTCGCCCCTGGACATACCGCATATAGATGAAGATAACTGCAAGATCCACTTCCTGAAAAGCGCTGGAACTGCTCATGAAATACAGTTACCTGTTGGATCTTACAAAATTGACGACATTGAAAATAACATCAAGGAAAAGTTACCGAAGCATGTATACTTTCAACTGCGTAGAAACCCAAACACCCAAAGAGAGCATTCTAGCATGCAGTGAAATTGTGTAACAGAACAGTTATAAAAGAAATCGCATTGGGGTACAAAAATATCAACCAGATATCGGTGTATTAAGTTTTAACATATGATAGCATAAAGTCTTGTCAGTATTGGACAAATGCCGAATAAATATGTAAGACGAAATCTTCAACATGAAAGTTCTGCTCATTTTGGATGACAGCAGTACGAAAATGGAAATGCACGAGTACCGGGTACCAGCCTTTCTTGCTCGGGATGTACACTCTACCTTCCGAAGTACGCATCGCTGCACAGCACAATGATATGTGAACTTTACCTTCGCAGTCATTTCTATGTATAAGAGGTACACTAACAAAGGAAGTTGGCATGCATCCGGCAACGATGACAATATTCAGCAACTGTATTCTTCACCTAAAAGAGTGCATTATATATGTACTCAATTGTGTCAATGTATACTAGACGAGAGGTGTAGGCGTAATATCTGCTATTAAAAAAATTACCTTTCGCTGACGCCGAACGAACTGTCTACTGCAAAGATGGCAGGTTGGGGTCTCGAGGATGAATACAAGCTATATTTTTATGCCGAAGGAAGATTCGAAGTGTGTGTTCCTCTGTCAATGCTTCTTGGATTTACTGAAGACTGACGTCGTACCGACCATGGCCGTTAAGCCCGTGCTCCGCACCGCCAGTACAGTATCCCGTTTTCGGAGCGCGCCCCTTGCCCAGCCGGATTGAGTCAGGCGAGCGCCTCGGGCGTGACCCCAATAGACATAATGATATTTAAAGGTACGGAACCCCGGAGGCTCGAACCCATAATTCAATTAAGGGAAAAGCCATTAGTACGAAATTACTAATTAGCCACTCCGGGCGAGTACACCACGCACGGAGCAGACAACAAACCTCATTACAGTCACCGCGGCCACTGGCCTTAATTAAAATGCCCGTGACTATGATCAAGTCAGAATACGAGAAATCCCTCTAAAACAATTCACAGTGGGTTAATATGTTAGTAAATTTACAGTCGCCAACTTGATGTTACAATTTAAATAATTAAATACATTAAAACCATTGTTAAGCCTTAAGCACCCAATTACCAGGTGCTACATTTTAATTGGGCACCTTGAACATGTTTTAACTGGTAATAGAGTAAATTCAATTAATATAAGTTTTTTGACGCCGACTCACAAAGAAGAGAAAGTTTCTCTTCCTTGCGAGGCGGCCATGTTCGGCAGTCTCCAACCACTCCGCGCCGGGAACAGACGTGTGTCCGTGAGCAGCATCCCAGTTTTCTTTCTTTGATTATTTTTATTCTATACTAAATCTTTAAATTTAAAACCTCTTATTAATTGATCGCTGCCCACGTCGACTCGGCGCGTATTTTATGGAACCGGGCCTATCCCGACCGTCTTCATCGTGATACCGCGCTGGGGATCGTATCACTCACGTAAGTGTTTCGCCGAACTTAGGAGCCCGCTCATCGACCCCCCCCCCCCCCTCCTGCACCAGTTAACTTTCGGCGCTGGCCGTCTCCAGCGAGCATCGACCCACGTCCCGCGAGACTGCCGCGGTAACCATTGTCACATAGTGTTGTGTTTAGTGTTGGTGAGAATTTTTGTAGCGGGACTGAACCGCGGAGCGGACTTGTAGAGTGTACCGTGTACCCACATGGACCCCCGGTGAAACTCCCAAATTAAATGTATTCTCGCCAACTCGTATATCATTTTCCGTAATTCCCCGTCCTCCACACGGCCGAGCGGCCTTCACAGTCAAGGTAGAACCATTCAGGTTACATTCAAGCCGTGTACCTGGCGGGGCACGCGGGGGCAGAGTACCCACGACCCCACACCAACGGCCTAGCAGCCCGCTAGCCTGGCGCCCCTCCGGACAACAAGAGCATCGCGACGCCCTTAGCGCCCGTCAGGTACCCCCCGGGCCTTTCACAGAGGTCGGGTGACGGCAAGACTACAATCATACAATCATTAATTCTAAACAAGATATCGTACTACTTCTAGCTAACACATTAATCCAATTGTCGCTGCGGCAGAAAACTCACAGGACGTCTCGCTAACACTATAGTCAGTCGAGTGGATGCTGCCTCACATCCAACTGAGCACGATCGAATGTATCAAGATGCTGAAGAATGTATAAAATGGCAAGAACATTGACGTACCACTCCGATCCTGGAGCCTGGAAACATATCCTGGCTTGCCGCAAATTCAGCGAATTAACTGGATAGTAAAGTCCAGCTTCGCTACGGTAAAACCGAGATACATCATCGTCGGGCTTCAGGCTGGAAGACAGCTCAATGCAGGAGTCAGTCGCTCCATATTCGATAACTGCCAAATACGTAATGTAAAAATATTTTTAAACTCTGAAATTCAGCAGTACATGGATATGAACATGGACTTTGAAAACGGAAGATTTATTCTCGCATATATAATGTATGCGAAGTTTCAGCAAGCTTATTATGGCTGTGGACAGTCGTCGATACTGAGTCCCGACAGTTTCAAGAACAAGGCTCCATTAATGGTGTTTGACATTACCAAATAAGATGATCAAATAAATTCAAACATTTTCGTATGTAAGATCAAGATATAGACGAAAGGAAATATTCAACCAAACACTTAGTATGCTTTTTGTCTGATACTTCATGATCGACTTGCATCGTACAAAAGTCGAGACAATCTTGCGAAAATACTCTCATAAATACTAGTTTGTTTGCGAGATTAATTTAGTTAACCAAGCTTTTCTACCATTAAGATTTACTGCAACCTGCAAGGTTTCCCGAGCCAAAACGGATTTGTGCTTAAGGAGATTGCCGTCATGTACGAGGACAATGGCAATACTCGAACCCGCACGCATCTCCTGTCCTCTGCATCCATGGACACTACTGAACGAAAAAAGCAAATGTTCAAATGAATGGCTATCTAAATACTACCATGGCCTGGAGTGTGAAGAAGGTAAAATTCCATACCACCAAGTGAAAAATGCTCTAGATGATTGGCTACTGCAGAATCCATGTGGCATAATTTATGTTGCCGAACCTGAGCAGAAGAAATGGCTGAGAAAATTTTGCGATGGAGTCACCGAAATTGTAGACCTGCAGACCAACTATGGCTGTCTTCCCTGCGCAAGCTTCATGCAATGTATGGCGGGCAGCCACACAACAAGTCTGAATTATGTTATCTTTAAAAGATTTGTGCAATGGGAGTGCATGACTTGATGTAAGTTTTTGGACATACGCCATTGCTAAGAACTTTTTCTGTTGAAGAAAAACTAAAATAAAGAAATAAATAAATAAAAATACACAAAAAAAGACAAAAAACACACAAAATTAAGCAAACAATTGCTGTTGTCAACAAGAATATGAACACCACAAAATATTCCGTAACAGGAATATGGTCAACAAACAAAGAAAACAAAGAAAAATGTACTAAGAGAACGAAAAAAAAACCCACAATGATGACAACACAAAAATATTGAACCCAAAATAATTCAGCACAACAGTTGAAACAAGACAAAAACACGACAAAACGAAAAGACAAACGAACACAATAGTTTTACCAAAACAGAAACAAGCGATATTTCGGGAACTGCTATCTGCTCTCGTCCTCAGGCAGAGACACACATGGTATGGAAACACAGGTGCGAGGCGAGTGTGTTTCCATACCATGTGCGTCTCTGCCTGAGGACGGTGATGTTCATATTCTTGTTGACAACAGCAATTGTTTGCTTAATTTTGTGTGTTTTTTGTCTCTTTTTTTGGGTATTTTTATTTATTTAATTCTTTATTTTAGTTTTTAGTTTTTCTTCAACAGAAAAAGTTCTTAGCAATGGCGTATGTCCAAAAACTTACATCAAGTCATGCACTCCCATTGCACAAATCTTTTAAAGATAACATCAATGCCCGGTATGGACCCGGTATGCATATTTCTCTGAGGAAGTTGGAAAAGAAATTAATTGATTTATCACAATGTTCGAATAACTTGACTTTTCTCTGTAAATGTCGCCGTAAGGGAGTCATTCCTAGAGGACTCAAATCAAATCCCCGGTCAACAGCAAACAGGCTCAACAAATAACCCGGAAAGCCAGCCAAAAGCTTCTGAGTGAAAGAATTGCCGCATATCACTGCCAAAAATCACATTTGAACAATGAAATTTCGGCACTACAGCTGGAATTTCAGTCTACTCTCAATACTAAAGACTTCAATTGCATCTATCAGTCCATCACGAATCTTGTCCAAAAGAGGTCTCTACAGTGCAAAGAGAAGCAAAAAGATAAATTAGCCAAACTGACGAGTATGGCGAATACAAAAACATCCCACAACACAGAACTTCAACACTGTCGTTAATTCATCTTCAAGAAAGCTGTCCAATAGCGAGGAAAATGTTTTACAAAAAGGTCTCAATTTCAGCATTGCTCCACGACACATTCCTGCACTTGACATAGTTTCATCTGTTGAGAGTGCAATATACAAACTTCCTGATGCCAAACAAGATGAATTTCGTTGGAATGTGCGTACAGCAATCACCTCAGCTGGTCCGCCTAAACCGAATCTTCCGCCTGATGAACTCAACGCTATCAAAACTCTGAAATCCGACCATACCATTGTAATCCTCCCAGCTGATAAGGGTCGTGCTACAGTCATACTTGACAAACCAGACTATGAGCAAAAAATTACTGATTTGATCACCACAGATCAATATACAAAACTGGTAAAAGACCCCACAGCCAGCATTGAAAGAAAAGTATACCAAACTCTAAAAAAACATCAGAATCACATCCCAGAAAAAACTAGATCGGAACTGACACCACACAGCAGTAAAGCACCCCACATTTACTGTCTTCCAAAGATTCATAAACCCGACATGCCTCTGCGCCCGATCATCAGTTGTAATTCCCCATGCCAGAAACAATCAAAATATCTCCTGAAAATTGTTGAGCCACTAGCAGGACAGACAGATACATTTGTCAAAGATTCTAATCATTTTATTTCTATAGTCAAAACACTGAAAACAACGATACCCTGGTGAGTTTTGATGTCCAAAGCCTCTTCACTAATGTGCCAGTAGCCGAAACACTCAGCATTGTCAAGGCCAAATTGGAAGCTGATCCAACCCTAAAGGACAGAACTATAATACCAATCCCATCCATCATGGAAATGATTACCCTCTGTGTCACCACAACATATTTCCAGTTCAAGGATATTTTCTACAAACAGACCGATGGCATGGCAATTGGCTCTTCTCTTTCACCATTTATGGCCAATATATTTATGGAAAACTTTGAGCAAGAAGCACTTAGCAAAAGTAATAGCCCTCCTAAAATCTGCCTCCGTTATGTGGATGACACCTACACTGTCTGACAGCATGGACCTGAAACTTTGGAGGAATTTGTGAACCACCTCAACTCCCTGAGGCCATCAATAAAATTCACATATGAAAAAGAAACCAAAGGTAGCATTCCTTTCCTGGATGTACTAGTCAGCAGAAAAAACAACAGCCTGGAAACTAAAGTATACAGGAAACCTACGCACACAGGCGAATACCTTAATTTTGCATCCAACCATCCCAAAACAAAAAAAAAACTGGCATAATTCACACACTAACCATCCGAGCTGAGATTATTTGTAAAGAGTCGCACCTGTGTTTCCATACCATGTGCGTCTCTGCCTGAGGACGGGAGCAGATAGCAGTTCCCGAAACGTCGCTTGTTTCTGTTTTGGTAAAACTATTGTGTTCGTTTGTCTTTTAGTTTGGTGTGTTTTTGTCTCGTTTCAACTGTTGTGCTGAATTATTTTGGGTTCAATATTTTTGTGTTGTCATCATTGTGGGTTTTCTTTTCGTTCTCTTAGTACATTTTTCTTTGTTTTCTTTGTTTGTTGACCATATTCCTGTTACGGAATATTTTGTAGTGTTCATATTCTTGTTGACAACAGCAATTGTTTGCTTAATTTTGTCTTTCTTTGGGTAGGTACCTATTTTTATTTATTTATTTATTTATTTTAGTTTTTAGTTTTTCTTCAACAGAAAAAGTTCTTAGCAATGGTGTATGTCCAAAAACTTACATCAAGTCAAGTCAGAATGAGTATGTGCCTGTACAAACTTGCAGCTAATGCAGAAATGGCACCCGCAGTGTGAGTAGAGCTTGCTTATATAAAACCTTCAGTTGCAGTCTGACCTGCAAGAAGATGTTTTCATTTCATCCTGCCAATGTGTACGTGAGTGTAAGACCTAGCTTAAGCACTGTCAAATACCAGTGATGCCAACTCCTACAGAGTGTTCCCCCTTGGAACAACTTCAAATCCCCCTAGATTTCGATTAAAAACCCCTAAAGTTTTTGTCGTACACACTGTTTGAGAGGTTATTTCTAAAATGAATATAAAATACATTCAAGTAGTATAAAATAGCTGTTGTATTTACGTGGGTGCATTTTACAAGCAGGCTGACCGTTGAGCTATTATTTCTGATATTTTAGTTATAGCCGCGCTTGGAGTTTATATTTGGTTTAGTTTGTTGGTTGGGTTCGAGGCTTAATATAAATTATTGTATAGAGTCGTGCGTTTATGTTTGTATTGAGTTCATGGGTTTTTGTGTTCACTTGAGCGTTGTCTCGGTTTACAAATTATTATGTTTTGTGTCATTTTACATTCTCTCTTTTTTTTTTTTTTTCAAGATTTACACTTTGTTTTCACGCCCTCAAAAAAATTCTTGAATAATATGCCCCCTAAAAAATCTTCCTAAATAATTGTACCCTCTAAAAAAAACCTGTACATCTTAATTACCCCTAAATTTGGGGGGGAAACCCCAAAGTTGGCATCACTGTCAAATACAGCTACTGGGATGCTGGGTATCTATGCACTAGAGGTGGGTTGGGACAGCAATTTTCGGTATCAGTCCCAACCTGATACTGATACAGTAATGTACCTCGGTACAAGTCTCTGATACTTCTGTATCAGACGGTCCCAGGAGGAAATAAAGCTCCGCGTACGCAGACCGTGCGACCGGAAGGAGAATCTGATACATTATTTATCACGCCTGGTAATTCTCTACCTCTGATACTCTCATGCCCGCCTGATACAACCAGTATCAATCAGTTCAACATTCACTGCAGTTCGTCCTGGCCGTGTATCACCATGTTGCGGGCTGTCATGCTTTGTAGTTAGTATTTTTATAGTGAAATAAGGAATGGATAAGTGCACGAAAAAGACTTCATTTGTGTGGAATTTTTTCACGGAAAATAATGAGTTTGCTAATTGTAATTTGTGTAAACAAAAACTGAGTTATAAATCATCGACTAATCTGAAGAAACATTTGAAACGTAAACACTGATATAGTATGCTCACTAATGTACCTATCTGTTTTTTTATTTTTTTATTTTTGATAAAATCGTGAATTTTTAATGTATAAAAACACTAGTTACTAATTGTTATCAAAAAAAAAAGTCCATATGTTGATTACATCTGTTATTAGTGTCAACTGAGAATTTATTTGCATTTTCATAGCTGTTAGGTGCACAAATATAAATATTATATCTTGTATTAATGTACTTTTTAATATTAAAATTTCATTAGTTTTATTATTGAACGAGACGGTGCACGCACTGCGCACTGAGTGTACTAAAGTAGGACAATAAACAAAACGACTTGTAACCAGGGCTGCCACTGATATTCATGAAAAACCTAGATAACCTAAAAAAAAAACCCAGACACATGGGTAAAAAACCCAGATGCGTCTAAAATGCTATCGTTGAAAATGTTTGCGTACTAATTCAAAAATATAAACATAACTGGTTTTAATATAAAACAATTAATTACCTTACAAGACTGAAAACGGTTAAATACAACCAATACAAGAAAATTACACTGCAGCAAAATGGCTGTATAAGTAATTCTTGGACCAGCACATATCATAAAAAAAACCTACAAATATATACATGACAAAACAAACACCATCACTGCATACTTTAAACCGGTAAATGTTTTTATAAAACTGCATCATGTACGTTAGTCTTTATTCAGAGTCTGATTCTACAAGATTAGTTTGAAGGTTAATTGTTGCATTGGTTTTGTGTTCTGCAAGCCTCTTTGAAGAATGTGTCTAATTTAATATTCGACTTAGCTTCTTGAAAACTAGTTTTGTGTTTATATGTATTTTTGTGTGTGAAACACATAGACTTGTTTGCATTTATCAAACAGATATTGCAACAGATACAGTAGCTACTACCTTTATTATTGTTTTAGGTATAAAAATAATTAAAATTATAAAAAACCTAGAATTGTTGGAATTCATTATTTAAAAACCCAGAAACCCAAACACCATTGGAAAAACCCAGATCTGGGTGGAAAAACCCATGAGTGGCAGCCCTGCTTGTAACAATATCGCTTTGCGCCTCTCCTTCAAGGCTTCAATGCCTTCCCCTGCGCTTCCTCCCCTACATTCTTTCCCTTCTTTATCCCTTATTCGTCGTTCCTGCTCCCTCCCCTTTCACAAGCTCCGCCCAAGTGACAGTCATCTGCGATCGGGTACTGCGCTCATTGGCCGTGGTGTTGTTCCAGGTGAATTCTGAACTGATACTAAAGTCTCTGATACTTTTCAAGTGTACTCGTTTGCCGATCCTAATACAGGCGCGTATCAGTGACAAAGTATCAGACAGCACTAGCGGTTTTCGCACTTTTCTGTGTCTGTGGCAAACATAAAGAAAATAATGTGTTATTTCTTCGTTAACAGGATTTTTTAAATCTTATGGTTGTAGTATATTTATAAATGTTTGTTCAGTAGGCCAAAGTAATGTGTTTCCAAGTACTCTGTTGTTAACTTTTATATCATTTAAAATATTGATTAGAAAATATTAAACATTGTACAATATTGTTAAGAGAAATTGAAAGTTGACGCTAATGTTGTTAATTGGCATAACTTAGTAAAAAGCTCCCCCTCCTCTCTTTATTTATGTGTTGTTTTACTTGAGAGCATCTAACCTGCTCGTATGAACGGCCACTAGACAAAGTATTTCCGGCATTTAAAACGCGCAAGAGTGCCCCAAGAGTTGCAAGGTCATAAGGATCTTGCGAGTAAAACAAATGTACGACTACGTGTATCAAATTATTTAGTAATTTTGTGGTTGGATTTTTTTCATCAATCTATCGTACAAAAAATTAGGTAAATTACATATGGTGGTTATATGTAATTTTTTTGTGTGTGATAAAGGAAGTTAGCTATTAATTTTTTTGCAACCTTTTAGTGTAGCGGCTCCTGAAAAAAAAAAGTTTAAATGAATTGTTGGTTTGAATTGTTGGTTTGAATTGTTGGTTAGATTAGGTAACTATATTAATAATACGTATTATGTATTGCTTACGAATGAAATACGTTTTATTAATGTAGTTGACCTATTCTAACTAACCTTTAAATTAATTTTCTCTTTTCCAAATGACACTAAAATACAAAATTACTGTAATATATTACAGTAAATAGTTATTAAGATTTTTAAAAAAGTATTTCGTACGGTTTTTACATGCACAAACAAGTATTCATAGCCTTGTGCCAAACTTTGTTAAATTCGTGCTTGAACTCATTAACTAAATAAAGGAATACGGGAACAGCATTTAGAAAAATAAAATTGTAATGAATAGGTATATATTACAGATTAATAAACTTTTCCACCACCTACTTACTTTTTTAATCTATTAGTAGTATCCGTCCCAACCCATGTTATCTCATGGAAACACTCCCAACCTAATTCATTTATCCGTACTAAGTCACAGGTTAATGATGGAAGAACACTTCCCTACTTTAGCCTTAAAAACCTAACCTAGCATTGATGTATCTCAATAGAACAGTGCTAACATAGTCTTCAAGAATGACTCAGGGGAAAATTGATAACTAAAGAATTATTGTATTCAAATTGGTGTATGAAGTGTATTGTTATACAGTGCTCAGATGACTTGCTTTCCATTTAGGTGATCCAGGTTTAATTACTGGTGGGGTCAAATTGAAATTTTTTGAAGTGATAAAGTGTTGGAAGTTGCTATAAGCCAGTGGGTTTTCTCAGGGTCTCCCCCCCCCCCCCCCCCCCTCTAATTCATTCTATCAGTGTTCCAGTCTCATGTTATTACCTCTTATCATCTCCAATGACCTAGTTTTTAATGAAATGTTATGTTGTTTCTTTAATCATTCATTCACAATATCCACTTCTCCAGGTTTAATCTTGCTTGATTGTAGGTTAAGTTGAGTAAAGGAAGCTTAAGTGCTAAAGAGTGAGAAAACCATCACTATGATTGATTAAAAATGTCAAAAAATCTTTGCAGTTTATCTTTTGAATAGACAACATGGGAAATGTTCACCAAGTAATATATGTTGTATGTCTTGCGACAGAGTGAGTATAGCTTACCATGGTGTAGGTTTTTATAAGGACTGTCGTTGAGCACTATACTGACACATTTGGGTTCTCTTTGACTGTGATTGCTGAGGCATCACTGTCTTGTGGCAAGGTGGGACTTTGGTGGCCGTGATTTCTAACGCATCATGCTCACGTGGCGAGGGTGGTGGGTTCGATCACAACATCTTGGCATAACTCTTATTTATGAGCACTGTGTAATTTGGCCTACCCATGCGGTTCAGAGCCCACTTTAATCTTGGAGGTATTGTCTACTTAGTGCTTATTCATGTGATGTTGAACCCTATCAAATCAAATCAAAATCTTGTGGCGAATTGTGGGTTTGATGCTGTAGCATTGCAGAATGTGGCCCTTCCCAGCTTTTATGAATATCTTTTAGGAAGAATAAATAGTTTTTTGTGTCATGCAGAGGGAGTATTTGTATTTTATTGACTAACATAAAAATAAGAAAAACTTTTTTCAATCTCTATAACCACAAAACTGATTTTGAGTTGGATGCAAAGTGGCATTTTTTAGCTGCATCTCATGGCAAAAATGCATCAAATGGCTTGGGAGGTACTGTAAAGCAGCTTGCTTCCAAAACAAGTCTCCAGCGTCCATGCGACAACAATCAGATATTGACACCAATATACATTGTTAACTTTTGCAAACAACATATTCCAGGGATTCATTTTGAATATTTTACAAATCAAGATCATAAAGCCAGTGAAAAAAAATATATATTTTCAATTTTCAGAGTGCAAAAGCTTTTTTAGGGACAAGAAAGATCCACTGTATGGTACCTAAGACACTTGCTGAGGTTGCCACAAAAAACTATTCATTAAGTGACAAAGAATAAATCCACATTGTGTGCGACCGTAACTTGTTCCAGTCATCTGCTGCTTCCACTCTCATCAGGTTACATCACTGTTGTGTACAGTGATGCATGGTGGGTAACAAAGCATGACAATGTAGCCAAACTGAAAGTCAGCTTTCTACACCCAAGTGGATAATCATGGTCTTTTGTTTTTCCTCAGCATCCTGACATACAGAACATTACTATAGATTCAGTGCTAAGTCAAGTGGAACCTGTCACTCTAATAGGGCGTGTGCACACGCTGAGTGAAAGTGAAAGTTTGAGTTCAGTTATTTTATTTATTTATTTATTTATTTAAAATTTGTTACATGCCTACCTACAGTTTAAGGCCTTGGATGGTAGGCACGATACAATTAACACAAATACATAAATGAGAAAGACAGAACAATACTAAAGACAAAACAGTTGAAAACAAACACACAAATAAAGAGAAAAAAATTATAGTAAGGGAAAAATGAACACTTATTACAGCTACAGATAACAAAAGATAACACACACACACACACACACACACACACACACACACACACACACCACACCACACACCACACACCACACAACACACACCACACACAACACACACAACACACACAACACACACAACACACACAACACACACAACACACACAACACACACAACACACACAACACACACAACACACACACCACACACACCACACACACCACACACACCACACACACACACACACACACACACACACACACACACACACACAACACACACACAAAACACACACACAAAACACACACACAAAACACACACACCACACACCACACACCACACACACACACACACACACACACACACACACACACACACACACACACACACACACACACACACACACACACACACACACACACACACACACACACACACACACACACACACACACACACACACACACACACACACACACACACACACACACACACACACACACACACACACACACACACACACACACACACACACACACACACACACACACACACACACACACACACACACACACACACACACACACACACACACACACACACACACACACACACACACACACACACACACACACACACACACACACACACACACACACACACACACACACACACACACACACACACACACACACACACACACACACACACACACACACACACACACACACACACACACACACACACACACACACACACACACACACACACACACACACACACACACACACACACACACACACACACACACACACACACACACACACACACACACACACACACACACACACACACACACACACACACACACACACACACACACACACACACACACACACACACACACACACACACACACACACACACACACACACACACACACACACACACACACACACACACACACACACACACACACACACACACACACACACACACACACACACACACACACACACACACACACACACACACACACACACACACACACACACACACACACACACACACACACACACACACACACACACACACACACACACACACACACACACACACACACACACACACACACACACACACACACACACACACACACACACACACACACACACACACACACACACACACACACACACACACACACACACACACACACACACACACACACACACACACACACACACACACACACACACACACACACACACACACACACACACACACACACACACACACACACACACACACACACACACACACACACACACACACACACACACATCAAATAAATTTGTAGTTTTTAGATGAAAACAGTAGTATTATAGTGTGACTGTTGCTCTGTGTGGTGAATTCTTACATTATGATGTTAAGAATTGGCTTGATGATATAAAATTTTTAATTTGTGCCATGTTAGAGTGAACTTGAAAAAATTTGATAAAAACTTAAAACTATGTAAACTAAACTTTTCCACGAAATATTACTGCTTTAATGTTATACATGAAGTGTTCATCAAATTTAATGATTATCACCAAAAACAGTACACAAATAAAATAATATTCAATTTTAATTAATTTTGGTTTTGACATGAAGTTTTTAGTTTTAAAACATTCTCCAAAATGATACATTTTTTCCAGAAAACAGTGCATTTATATATTTAATTTTTAACCTTGTGGAAGTTAGTGTGTTGTTTTACGTACCGGATGTTTATTTTAATTTTACATTTTTCTCATATAGTAATGTTTAATTCAACATTTTTTAAAAATATGATCCCAATATCGTCCCAAAATGAAATTTGGTAGATAAAATCATAAAACCTGCATTATTAACATATTTTTTGTGCAGACAAATTAAAATTGGTCTTTTTGAGTTTTAATAAAAATAATCTTTATAAACTTTTTGAATTTTTTTTCTAAGGTGCCCATGTAGCATACCAAATTGTAGCTATTTTCATGAGTTTTTAAATGTGCCCTTCTCAAGCTTTCTAGGTATAATGGTTAAAAAACAAGAGCCATTTTAGTAACTAATGATTGTAGCAGTATTTTCTCATTTAAAATCATTTATTAAAAAAAAAAAATCTGCGCATGGAGTCCACACACAACAGAAGTGAAACTTCTTGCTTTTTAAATATAGATAGTGATAAATTATTTTCATTTTTGATCAAACTATCCACATACAAATAAATGATAATTATGAACTCATTTACACAAATCAATAACTATTTTCCACACAAATAAATAAATTGTAGATTATTTAATTAAAATAAAAGAAATATGGCAGAATCAATTTCAATGCTCATGTTAGTCACTTGTTACCTACGTAAAAATAAAATGTTTTACTGTCCAAATATAACATTTCTTTATTGACATGTTTTTTAAACAAAATTTCACCACATTAGCTAATTGTCAATGCCTCATTTTTGCCAAATTAAAACAAAAGTATTGAATGATGCATGCAAATATATAGATGTAAATGTTCAGTTGTGAACAATAAAATGAGTGCTAAATGGGTGGGGTGTTTATCTCACACTGTTAAATCCGAGAAAATGTGTGTGTTTTTCCATATTTATAGAACATTGTGCTAAACTTGTAGAAAAGTTTTTTAAAATTGTTTGGCAAACAAAGAGTGTTAAGTTCCTAGTATAGAATTGTTACAATTAATTATGTAAAATAATAATATTAGATTACATTTTACTTTTGTTACTTCAGGCACTGATAGATTTGTTTACTTGTTCACAGCAAATTATTCTGGGTGCTATTCTTTTAAATATAAAACAGAATGACAAAGTTTGGAACACGTTTTGTTTGTTAGCTAAATCTAAATTAACACTTCATCTTTGAATTATAGTTAGACTAAAAATAGTTTTGGACTTGATTTAGAAAAAAACTTAATGCTCATCACCTCCAAAAAATAAGTGCTTGCGGTGCCCATGCCTTGCTGTGCATCTGCATTTTGTTACCAAAATAACAATCTATCTGTAAGAAGGACCTTAATTTCAACTATTAACTTTTTTGTCCTTCATTCCAACAAATTTTCTGTCCCAATTAAGTTCAAGTTTTAGTTGACTTTATTTTTGAGTATCCGTCAAAGTATACAACATGATTATAAACTCTTCCATTGGTTCTACCCCCTGCACTATGGAATAAATCTTAACCTTTAAAGTACAATGTTCTGGCATGGTTGAAAATGGTTCTAGAAAGCTTGAAGTGCTGTGTTGTAGCCTTCAGGCACAGGCGAAAAATTTGTTCACAATTCTCCTTCTTGCCTCAAATTTAGAGAAAGAATAAAAAATTTCTCATTGTCTGTCCTCTCAGACAAGTCCGACACTGATTTGTGCAGAAAAAAACCTTGCTTTCATTACATCCACAGCAGTGACAAAGAGAAGGTGAATGCAGCAGCAGTAGTTTCTTTATGGCGAGTTACACCAGGATTGGTTGACCCTCCGATAATATGACTGATGTCATTACTGATACTCATCAGTACATTATGCTGATTTAATTTCCTTATTGGGTACTGTCAGCACCACGATTCTGCCATTGACATTATGTTTTGTTACATTGCTTTATTTTTTTTACTTTTTTCACCTCATGTTTCAGACACCATTACATTTACCTCATGTTGCCAACATGGCCCCCTTGTAATGACTACAGAACTGACTCATGCTTGAAAAGTTGTTATAAAGAAACATGAAAATAATTAGTATAAAACAGTAGATCTGTTATACTCTCCTACTCTCTACTTTTATATGATTTTGGTTGAAATTGGCTATTGTACACCCCATCTCACTTATTATTTTAATTGTGTTTGTATTGCCTAAGTATACTTATGATTTTCTTCGCAGCTTATATTTTACTTATCTAGGCCTAAAGATAAAAGGTGTAACAAAGGTGATACGCAGTGTCTTCGATACACTTTTGGATGCACACAAGAATGAAAGCATGTGCAGAGTATTTCTATCATCTAATTCAAACACTTCTATTTTAGGTACCTACCTAAGTGGGGTTGAATTGTGAATAAGTTAAATTAAAAATACAGCCCTAGTAATTAGGTACATTCCCCTGCTCACAGTTTTCCCAGAACCCGTATTCACCAACTGTTTCGTCTTATCTTGCTTGACCTAGCAACATATAGCTGTAAAAAAATAACCATTTATAAATACTACTATCGAATTTCATACTCACTTTGAAATTATGGGTTTTCAAAACTTAAAGCAATTAGTAATGACTTTCTGAGAAATGCCATCCATTTTCTGACTTCAGTGAAATCACACATACTCTCATTTTAAATTTTGGTTTTCTTGATTTGAGAGAGCTATATCATTTTAAAACTAAAATATCCTTAAACAATATCTTTTACGTAGTAGAATCATTAAAACAAAATAGCTACTGCACATTGCACATGAAAGATGAAAAGCCCAAGGAGAGTATTGGGAAGGGGAAAACAGCTAGGATGTTGTCTGGTTGAAGTCAAACCAGTCACTGCATGGGTACAAATCACTAGGCTAAACAATGTTGATTTCCACAGGTTACATAAACAAAAGTATCATAACTGGCAAAAATGCTCTCCTCAAAGCGTTGGTCACATAAAAATTCATCACAGTATGAAGACCTTGATAACAATATGGAGCAGTCCAGCAGTGTTGACAATTGTATTCCTCACATTGGGGAAGAAATTGAAATGACTTCAGTTGCGGTTGTGCCGGATGGTAAGTACTGTACACCTTATAGTTTTGATCTACGTGTGTAATTATAAATTAATTTGCCAGTAACTTTTTTCTGCATAAATAAATTGTGCACAGTCATTTATTAATGATGATGAGTGGAAGTATCCGCTCAACAACCGTTTGAATTTTGAATTACTTTAATTGTTCATATAACAGTTTTTTTTAAATTTAGTTACGTATCTTAAAAGAAAATACTGATTCATTATATATATACATGTAATATATGTTACACACTAACATACATTTTGATATACCTGTAAATATATAGATATTTATTTAGGTCCTAGTAGGGAAGTTAGCATTTAGTTCTTTCGAAAGGTTTGGGCACTATTTCATGTAATTATATATTGCTTTCTAGAATCATTTGTTAAATATTGAGGTCACTTGAACCTACTACCTTACTGTTATAAGCTACGAGGGATGCTCAACATTAAGAAGTTGATTGTGACAATGTGAGCTTTGGTATGTTATTAAAATATTTTTCTCCCATATTAATAAGGATGACAGCTCAGGGCAGTTAAGGTTTTACAGTGTTATTGTTATAAAGAGATGTATATGAAAGAGTGTTGGTGGCTTTTCTAAATCTGCGAGCCACATTATGGCTGGCTGCAAACAAAGGTGTAAGTCAAGTTTTATTTTAAGAGACGTTAATTTTTTGGTTTTCGAAAACAATCACAAAAAAAAGTTGTTCAAATCAATATTGAAAACTGTCATATTATGTTGGTATTTGCCCAACCATAAAAATATATTGTTTTCTAAGGTTGAATCGGAGAAAAGAAAACACATAGTTTTGTGTTAATACTAGTTGGTGTATTACTTTTCAGTAATCAGAAGCTAGTTAATATACATTTCTCTTAATGCCTTCTCCCTAGTGCCATACATCATTACAGTTGGCACACTGCAGTGGCCATAGAATATGTAATTAGCAGGATTGTTCGGATTTTAAAAACAACTGACTGAGATGCCAAATTTATATGTCTACCGCTGTGCAAAGAAATCGATTAAGATAAGTGTTATAGGATGTTGCATAACTACATATATCAGTAACCTGTTTTGAATGTGTTCTTTATCATAAAGACACTAAGAATGCATATCTTTACGAAAGGCAAAGTTACAAACTGGGCAGTGGTGGCCAGTAGATGAAATATGACCAGTGACTCACCTATCGTGAATGCTAATATTTGAAACAATTAACATTTTCTCAGTTTTTGTCTTCACACTATCCTGCCAAAAATAAGTCAGTAGGTAATTCAGTTTGTGTATGGCTGATGCCAGTAATAAAGTGGATGTCCCTGATGGTAACGTAAAAGTCACTCCTCCCGCAGTTTCATCCAGTTTATAAAAACAATAGTAAAAGCTTTACAGAATTCATGAAACACATTCTAAGCAGATCCTACTGCAGGGCTACTGCGAGATCTCTTTGTTGTAACACACGTGTCGTTGGGAGAGGGGAGGCAACGGTTGTGTGCGTATCCTACCTTGACAGTAGAGCACTGCACAACATATTTGAATCACAAGCACAGTGGGAGCGTTTATTAGGGCAAATTTGCCACGTCCCTCCGCCACTGCTGGTAGGTGGACAGAGCGGTGGGAGGCAAGCTAGCCAAGCACAGACCTCATGTAACACCGAGGTATGCTAAAGTCAACAATAGAGCTAGGCAATTATCTTAAGTGGTGGAATTGACTGTGTAGCTAAGTAAATTAATGTTGAATTGACTGTGTAGCTAAGTAAATTAATGTTATACAGTGAAACAGTATAATTTGTCTTACAACTTTGATAACACGTTCTCTTAATGGTTCTCGCAATGGGGAAGATTAATTTAAGATGTTGTTTTGGAGATATGCCATTGCTGATTACACTGTCTGTCATAAGAAACCTCAATAACAGACAAGAAATATAAATATGCAAACACAGAAAACAAGCCAAAATCAGGCGATGTAAAATAATTAAAAACATAATACAGAAAATTCCATAGAAGGAATTAGTTCGAAAAATTATAACAGCACAGATGGACCTAGTGGGCTAACAATGATGAGGCAGTAGCAACAAGAACAGTAAATAAAAACTAAAAATACCTTGGACAACATGACAAACAAAATAACCCAACGATGATATTAAACTGATAAATAGACGACACAGCGACAACACATTGACGCGCAGGCAAACCCAGCAATGTGAAGAAACAGATCTTCTGTACACCACAGTGACGACAGATGAACACCTTAAGCTTTCTAAGACAACAGTTTCACAACAAAAACAGAAATTCTGCACATCACAACGACAACAGCACAGATAAGTACAGTAGCCAGTTTCGACGTTTCTCACTTCCCGAAATGTCGAAACTGTTGTCTTAGGAAGCCTACTGTGTTCGTCTGTGTTGCTGTCATTTTTGTGTCCAGAATATCTAATTAGTCACATCGCTGGGTTCGTCTATGTGTCTCTTATGTTGTTCTGTTGTTCATTTTATCTGTTTAATATTATTTTTGGGTTATTCTGTTTGTTGCTATGTTGCCCAAATGCTTGTTTGTCTTTATTTATTGTTCTTGTTGCTACTGTCTTGTCATTGGTAGTACACTGGGTCCATCTGTGCTGTAATAATTTTTTGACTAATTCCTATGACATACAGTGTAATCAGCAATGGCGTATGTCCAAAACAACATCTTAAAACAACTTTGATAATGTTTAACCTGATGTCGATAAAGTTTTGAAAAAGTGCATGTGAAAATTTGGCTGCTACTGAAGATAGGGCTCTAGGAACATTAATTTTTTTTTGTTACATTACAGTAAAATTTGCAATATACATAGTAAGTAAATTAATTTTTCAGTGTTTTCTAACTTAATTTTTTTTGTACAGATACGTATACTGTAGCACAAGCAGTAAATGCATTTGGATTTGGGAAGTTCCAAGTCAAGCTTTCTCTTTTCACTGGCTTGTGCTGGATGGCAGACAGCATGGAAATGACAATTTTAAGTATATTGTCCCCTGTGCTGCATTGTGAGTGGCATATAAGTCGATACCAGCAGGCACTAACCACAACAGTAGGTACTCATGCATGAATAATAGTAATTTAAAATATAAATTTTTGCTTATAGTGCCTAAGTATAGTGTGAATTCCTTTCTACTAGGTGAAGGCATGGCCCCCACAAGGGTGGAGCTGGGTGGACCCATGGGTCTGGAGAGGGCCCGGGCCCAGCACTATGCAATTTTTTTAATTTTGAAGAGAAACTTCTTTGCTGAGGCGGCTACGATTTTTGAGCGTTATGATAATTCTGAACTAATGAGGGGAATAGTTAGATACGTGGTGGGGGAACCGGTAGAGGAGGAGAGTTTGTCAGCGGCGATGCCACTCCAACGCATGCTCCCTGTGGTCATTGTTAAGTAAAATACTTTTAAAAATAAAGTTTAGTTTCAACTAAAAAAATAATTACCATAATACCTGTATTTAAAGGTTAAATTACATTCTAAAAAGAGTATGGATAAGAAATAACCACACAGTTATAATGTAGCATGCGACTGTAAAGTAGGGAGCCTGTGTCTGATCCTGGGTTCAGGGCCCGTAATAGAATGTGGGGGCCATGGGTGAAGGATCGGTAAAATTAAATATCATTAAAATTGTGAATTGTCCTGTTGAAAATGGGGCAATGATGGTTGAGTGGTCAGACCACTCACTTTCCACCAAGGTAATCCAGGTTCATTTTCTATTGTGATCCAACCTTGAATTTTCATGAGTGTAAAATGGTGGCAGATGTTGCCATGAACCATGGGATATTGTATGAACAATCTTGTTTCCCCCATCCATGCATTCTGTTTTTGCTACATCACATCCATCATAATTACCTTGATGTTAATGAGAATTCAATATTCATTCTTTCCTTTTTTTCTTTCACTGGGGTCATGGGTTTGAGTCCCACCTCATGTATGGATTTATGAAGTGAGTTCATAAGCCAATTAATATTGCTATTATTAAATTGGAAGGGGGAAATGACTGAGGGAAAATCAAAATTGAATTTTAATGAGAAATAATTAGAGCTTTAACTTAATAATAAAGTGTAATGATTGAGTTATTTTCATTTACAAAAATACACTTTTAATATTGTAAGTTATTAACAATAATTAATTATATATAATTTTTGTTAATAAATGGACAGATTCCTTATTAACTAAACAAAACTTTGATTAATTAAACCAAACAATAATCATATTATATGTTGTTTCACACAGTCACAACAGCAACATTACCTGAACACTTCTGCATTAGCATTCCCTGGTTTTTATTTTACAAAGCAAAGTGTTGTCAACTATATTTCATAATGGTTTGAAAAAGTAATGTGTAAACTCCCTACATTAGCCCCTAGTGCAACTATATTGTTTGCTGTGTGTTTGGTTATGGCACCAATTCTATCTGGACCCCCGTTTACCATTACCTGCTTCCAAATTACATAGTTCTAGGTTAATTAAAGTTACGTTATATGTTTTTTTTTTTAAATACATTAATTTATCATCGTTAATAGTATTTAGTTTTGATGTTAAAGCGCTGGGATCTACATAAAGGAAAATATGTTATATGGTAATATGCTTAACAAATATTGTTGGACTGGTTTTATATGTCCAATAAAAGCAAATGGGTCATTTTCCAGAGAACTAAAGAGTAGAGGATGCGGAAGAGAGATAGAGAGATAATGAGAGAGACAGAGATGTGTAGATATAGATAGATATAGAGATATATAGAGAGAAAGATATATAGAGATAGAAAAATATATATATATAGGGGGATAGAGATATATATATATAGATAGATAGATAGATAGATACATATAGATAGTGAGATAGATATAGGGAGTGATATAATTATAGAGGTATAGAGAAATATATATAGATAGAGTTAGATAGAGAGAACGATATATATAAATATAGATAGATATAGATATAGAGAGACAGACAGATAAAGAATTGAGAGATAAAGAGAGATCTCTATATATAAAGAGAGATAGAGCTAGGTATATATAAATATGTATATATATATATATATATATATATAGATAGATATATAGATAAAGAAATATAGCAGTAGATATCTAGAGATATAGAAATAAAGATATAGAGATGGATAGATAGAGAGCTAGAGATAGATGTATAGAGATAGAAAAAATGAGATAAAATTATAGAGTTAAAAAGAAATAGAAATTGAGATAGAGAGAGTGACTGAGAGAGAGAGAGGAATAGAGTGTGAGAGATATGTTCATATTTGATATAATTTGAAAAGTAACCTAAACCTATCACTGTGGAGGATTAAATGTTGTTTGAATGCACTGAAGTGCACACTAGTACTTAATTCAACATTTTCACTTTGATATTTTGCAGAAAAATCAATTTGAAACCTTAGGTCATTTTTATATTAACTGGAGCAAATTGTAATTAGCTCAATGAAATGAACATTTGTAGCTTGAGCAACATTAAATTCAATGAATGGAATGTAACTACATATAATTTTATTAGATTGGATGTGTATTAGCAAGGACTGCTCATATTAATGATAACTAGAAATTATGACAAAACTGCGTAAACTTATTTATATATTTATTTTATTTAGGTAATGTTGGATACACATGCTGTTAGGACTGGATATACAGTCAGTTTTTTGTATGTTTGCAAAAGATATTAAAAAGTATTTAATTATTGTAATATGTTAAGTTAATGAAAATGAATAAAGATACTCATATCTATTTGTTACTAAAATTTACTGTAACACATACATCTATAACTATGTTGTCTTTTATACATTATCTAAGTATTCACTCCATTGTTGCAATCTTGAATAATATTTAATTATTTTTGGGGCTTCCAAAATGTAGCAACACTAATGACAATAAATATTAATGACAAACCTCAAACAACTCTAAAAAATACTTGTCACTGGAAAATATTTTATGTATTTGTAGTACTGAATACTAACATTTATTTGGTTGGTTTTACATACAATAATGTACAGCACTCTCTTTCTTAAAAATTGTGTTGAGCTACATCAATGCTTATGACATTTTAAAAATAAAACATTATTCTAACAACAACAACAAACAGAACATTCAATTTTGTAGATCTTATTATAAGGCTAATATGGAGGAAGAAATATTTATTTGAGTAAAAAAGAAATGTTGTAGAATAATTGAATATACACTTTAGGACTTTAAATTTCTCCTATTTTGATAATCATCCATGTCTATCAAATGATGGTCTTACATATTTTCTGCATCTATCACATCTCTGCTAGCTTCTGATACCTTCAATTATGTATTCATCTATTTTATTCCAACTTTGTTAACTTTACAGTCAGTAAAAATATACATTTTACATTTACAACGTTTGTTTTGGGGAAGAAAAAAAATGCCTGTGGAAAATGAAGTACCAGTAGCATATAACATCTCATACACTAAATAATGTTTATATAATACAGTACATAATACACTTAAAAATAATGCTTTTTTCCACCAGGATGGAGTATTATTTTGTTACAATGTTTCAGGACTACCTGAATGTGTGATTACTAAATCCTTAAATTGGTTATTTCGAAACTTGGTTTAGCAGCTGAACCAGATATCTCAATTTTTGCAAAACATCCTTTCTTTAATGTTTACCTATGGAATGAGAAAGACCTAGTAATATCATGAAATATTTTCCATTAACCAAATGTTGTGCAAAAAGTTTTGGAATCATTGTGAATCATTGTTAAGGTTAATAACAGGTTATGTTGCTAGCTGACCCAAATTCTTTGTCTAGCATATCTTAACATTTCTTTGCATTATGCACTTAACAGTCATCATTGTAAACCAGATACCCTACTTTTGTCCTCTTTCTCGACTATCTAGCTACCTTTACAACCAACTCTCACAATAAATCATTGTTACCAACTCCTGCAACAAAAGTCCTGGTTTTTTTCCTTGTACTCACAATATTGCTTTCTGAAGGTATGAATATGTATCGTATGATAGGACTGAACTATTTTTGAGTATAATAAAAAAATAAATTTTCAGTGTACAACCATAGACCATATAACATGCCTTGCGAGTTCTTCTATGCCTTTTTTTTTTATGATTTTGCTACCGCAATGGGGGTTGAAGTGTTCGTCGAAGCTTAGGGCGCCACCACATGTATAATGGGCATGTGGACCCGGCTTCTCTGTTCCCAGGGCCGTGACGTAGCCTGTGTGTGGTGAGGCCCGTTTCCCCCTGTAGCACTCAAAACCTCCGAAGTAGGATGACAGGTGCATGAAGCTCCTTCCTCTTGCAGCGCTCGCGACTCACTGCTTGTTCGTCCTCGCTCGGCAACTCTCGGGAGCGGAGCACTGACGTCACACCGGTGGGCGCGGGGCGACACACGCACACACACACATACACTTCGGCGGGCGGTCGTAGAGGGTGGTGTTGGAAGGAGGGGGCTCGCAGCGTGTAAGGGGGGAGGTGGTGGCACATCGGGCTCAGAAGGGCGCAGCCTGGGACGATGTCAATTTTCAAAAATAACAGTCTTATATGTGTTATACATCAAAATGAAAGAAAAAAAAATGTATTGTAATAATAGTTCATTGTTAAAATGTTGTACAAATTTTTGCTAACTAGTAAATATTTTTAGGATATTTTTGTTTTAAAAAACATTTCTTTTGACAAGTGACTTTTTTGTGCTTAAAAATCTAGTCACCTTACTTAAGTTACAGTTGTAGAAGGTGAGAATCACATTGAAATTATAGACTACAGCTTCAGGTGGTGTGTGTACACCAGGTATGATGGAGTTAGGGAGTTATTTTGGGCCGTAGAAGAATTTTCTAGGCCAAGCCATTACCTGCAAGATGGTCATATTAAAATGTACTGAATTCCTGTCATAATTTAAGCTGATTTTTGGTAAATACAGTGAAAGGTCTTAAATCCCGGATTCTATGGTTGGACACATTCTGTAATCCGGCACCAGTCAAACCACTTGCATTAAGATCGTTTCAGGTGGATCCGGATGTTTACATTGGCCACCAGATCGTATTATTGTGCTGCCTGCATTTTTAGTTCTCTTAGAATTCATCTTAACTGTCGGTTTTCATTTCAGTTAGGTTTTTCCTAGAGGCGTAATTTCAGCTTTTTAACCGGGGTGGCAAGGCGTACTGGGGATCTGGGGGTATGGAATTCCTGCTACTCCACTATATCTATTTAACATTATAATATACAAAATCCAATAAATATTTTATTTTTCTGCTCTAAATAACACTTGATTAATATTGAATCAAGAAAGTGCAGTGCTTGCAAAATTTAATTTTACAATTGTTTGTAAATTATTAATATTTTTACTTCAAAATAGGGTGGCTTAATATTGGGTTTGACAATTATGGGGTGCAACTACCACCCCTTGCCACCCCTGAATTATGCCTATGGTGTTTCCATTGTTCTAGGGGATTACACATCAAATTTTATATTCTCACATCTGATATATCTGTCAAAACTATGTTGATGTTCAGTAATTCATCAAAATCGGTCATGGCCATCGTCCCAAATGTGGTGGATTAAATAATTTCACTGTTTAACTAATTTTTTTATTAATGGAGCCTGTTTTGGCCCAGAATAACCCATGAATTAACTTCAGAAAAATCTAGTATTGTCCGTATTTTAATTTTATCATTACTCTAATTTTTAAAGAAATATTTTTGGGATGCTGAAAGGCACTTAGGTTATCAGTTTATTCTTTGAGGATTTTTATGTATTTGAAATAAATAAGCATTTCTGTCATTTTGTTCATAGACTTCATAATTAGTGTAACCTTGTAAAAATTCTATTAAAAGTTATTATAATAATTTTATAGAAATAGGCTATTACACTTTTTTTTACTAAAATAAGGCTTGAATAATTACAAATGTTAGTTAAACAAATAAATTTGCTTTTTTTTTCTATGCAGATTGTGTTTCTGGGAATGATGTTAAGTTCTACTTTCTGGGGGAACTTGAGTGATCGGTACGGAAGAAAACAGGTTTGTGGCATCTTAAAAAATTAATTCTTGAAGTGTGTATTAAACATAATTTTTTTAGTATAGTATATTCCTGAGTTTTTGTTTGAAACATTTGTACATGGAACTCGCAGTTAATTAATCTTATTTATTTAAATATTATAACTTGTATGTTAGTACTAGAATGACTTATGTTATTACCAATTTTGTGTAGTAATAATAATGGAATTTTTTTAAACTGTTTACATACTCAATCATCATTTTAAAATTGGTAAGGCAGTCTGATTTCTTTGATCATACATGTCATGGGGGATTCAGTGTGAAAATTAATTATATTTAATGAGATAGAAAAATGTTTATAGAAAAACCTAAAGAAAATGAGTATTGTTACATTCATTTACTGAAAAAATGAAATATTAGATTTAAATTTTTTTGTACTACCTGAAAGGAATACAAAGAAGGAATACAAGAAACATGTAACACATATACTTATTTTTACTAATAAATATTTGTGATGAAATAATGTTTTCTAAACTGTCACAAATGACAGAAATAACGACATTTTGTAGTAGTTACTCTTTATTTTATTTTTTACTTACCATTGATGTAAATTTTTGTTCCTGAATACTAGGAAAAATTATAACTTTTATCACAAAATATGCATTCTTGTATATTTCATTATGGCAAAGAGTGTAATAACAATACTGAACAAGATTTTTTTACCTTTCAAGCTTATATTTTGACTGATTTAATGTTAGATTTTGTGTCTTTTTTGCAGGCCCTGAGACTCTGTGCAATATTTCTGTTCTACTACAGCTTACTGAGTTCTTTTGCACCAAATTTCCTATGGATTCTCTTTTTACGTGGTCTTGTAGGATTTGCTATTGGTTGTGTACCACAGTCGTAAGTAGAGAATCACATTATTTGAAATTTATATTTTAGTGTATACTAGTTATTCCAAAACCATCAGTCATAATTTAAGTTTTAAGGTGTTAATTTTTGCATATTTTATGTGTAAACATTATGTTTGCGAGTTTATAATGCTGCCACAATTGTGTGGGTTATTAATAGGGGTAGATCAAGTGATTGATCCAGCAGCTAGTGAATTGGGGAAGGGGTGGGGGCTGGTGTCCTGAAACTAATTTTCACCCAGTTTGCCTCCCAGGAAAAAAATGTTTATCCAGTATAAGTTTGTGATGAGAAGGAGGGGGGAAGGGAGAGGTTTAGGCTCTTAAGCCCCCGTTAGATCGGCCACTGGGCAGATCCAATGTACTCTAATCTGAAGGGTTGGCCTAGCATACAACTTAAAATCTTTTTGGTTATAAAGAAAACATGTTTCACTTTATACAACATTTTGGGATAAACAATCCGGTTTTTCTAACTCCTTTCTAGTGCATAGTTTATTCTATTAGTATTTGTTGCTTAAATGACATACAAAAGGTTATGTAGTTTTATAAATGTATTTTAATGGATTTGCAACTACTTGCTGTCATTGTATATTTTATAGTGTTATTAATTTCTCCCTGTTTTGAGTTATTTGGGTCACTAAGGTCAATAAATTTATTCATTTAATTATTTTTTATTTATTTTATGATTTATTTATTTCATAATTTTATAGGTGTGTGAGAAGAATTTTTTATGTTTCCAGAGAAAATTGAAACAATGTTAAGAATATTCTTGTGAAACTATGTAAATTTCGTAGCAAGATTACCTATTTCAGTAGTTACTATGGCATGACTTTGAGAATCCCAAAACCATTATCAACTCAAAAGTTTATATACATCTTATTTTTTTATGGACACCATAACTACCATAATTTTCAAAAAAATTACTTATCTTATACATAAAAATATGAAAAATGATGGTAATGGGCAAAATTGGACCAACAAGGTATAAATGGGAAAGGTTTTTTGTAGGGATGGGCCAATCAAATCCTCAACTATCATTTAATCCTTAGTTTTCGAAGGATTTAATATTTGAGGAAAAAGATTGGAAGAAAAATTTTAGAGGAAAAAAAGTAAATTAAAAAATAACACTGATAACATCTGAAGTAAACAGGGTCAATTTTAAATTTCATACCTATCCTGTTACCATTCCCAAGATAATGTACTTTTATCATATAATTATATAAATAAAATTACAATATTTATAATTCTAAAACTTAATTAATGAATAAAACATTTAAAGAGTTAATTTTTTCAACACCATAGTTCAGGGGTCGCCAAATGGCGGACCGCCGACCCATTTTGTTCGGACCGCGAGAACACAGCAACTTTACTACAGAGTACGTAATTTAATAAAAATGTATCCCCCGCATTATCTTTGTTGACGTCAATTCGAAAACGGCCAGACGAAGTAACGAGCTAACAAGTGAGAAAGAGTTCGCGGATTGTGAAAGCGTTGATCGTCGCGGTGGGGAAGCGCGAGGGGCGTCGCGAGGGCGGGAGTAATCACGCAATCGTGCTGCGGGCCGCCGGGGGGTCAATTTTTTGTTTTAATTTTGAGTGACGGACGCCGCGACGATCCACGTGCTTGAAATATTACGTTTGCTTGTTTACTTTACGAGTTTAAGTACCTACCTGTTTACATAAGCGAGTTTTATTACTATGGAACCGAAAAAAAGAAAAGTTGAAGATGAAGATAGACAGTTTTTGCCAGAATGGACCGATTTATATTGTTTTACGCTGCCAAATCGTGCTGGAGCAGTACCAATGTGTTTGATTTATAACCAAACAGTGGCATTAATTAAAAGCTTGAATATAAAACGACATTATGATACCAAACACAAATCATTTGCTGAAAACTTTCCACTTGGTAGTGATCTGCGTAGGTATAAAATTGCAAGTTTACTATCAAGTTACTCAACTTCGACCCAGATCATAAGTCGCTCAATGACTGAGCAGGAAAAATGCGGTGAGGCTTCTTTACGTATTTCTTGGACTCTTGCTAAGCATATGAAACCATTTTCTGATGCTGACGTAGTTAAAGAATGCTTTGTCGAGGTGGGTAATGCTTTATTTGAAAACAAAAAGGATGTTGTTGAGACGATACGACGGATTCCGTTATCTGCTTCTACTAGCACCAGAAATACACACTTTTGGCAGAAGAAAATCATTATGATGTGAAGCGGCAGTTAAATAATGCAAACTATTACGCCTTGGCTATGGATGAATCATGCGATGTCACTGATACGGCACAGTTAATTATTTTTGTACGCTACCTGGACCAAACGAGAGAGATATTGGCTCTTTTGCTGCTATTAGGAAGAACCCAAGGAGAAGACATGATCAAAGCAGTGATGGATTATTTTGATAAAGATGAGTTAGACTTGAAAAAGCTTTTATCGGTAACTACTGACGGTGCACCAGCAATGGTTGGGAGTAAAAAAGGACTAGTTCACCTGTTGAGTAGCAATAAAAGATGTAATGAAAATTTGATTTTCTACCACTGTATTATTTACCAAACTGTGCTTTTCTGCAAACTCAATCATAATTTTGAGCATATTATGCAAGAAGTGATGAAAATAGTAAATTTTCTTCGTGCAAAATCATCACTGCAACATCGTGAATTGAAATCATTTCTTGAAGAAGTTTATGCACAATATGACGATCTACTGTTATATAATAATGTGAGATGGTTAAGCAAAGGCTGCATTTTAGAAAGATTCTTCAGCATTTTAGAACACTTGAAGACATATCTTTTCAACAGTGATCAGACTGCAGCAAACACCTTCTTAAGTTTTCTAAACAAAAAAGAAAATATAGCTGCCATTGCTTTCTTGACGGATATTTTTAAACGTATCAATGACCTGAACGTTAAACTTCAAGGCAAGTGAAAGCTTGTATGGAAGCACATGTCAGAAGTAAAATGTTTTTCGTGAAAACTTGATCTCTTTATTAATGATCTTGGTAATGAATGCTTACACTTCCCCAAATGAAATAAAATAATCAGCAGTGACAACAAGATTTACATCGGCCAATACAAGACGTTCATTATGGGTCTTAAATCGGAGTGAGGGTGGGAAAGAGGAGGAGAGTGAGGAAGGGAGAGAAGGAGAGGGTGAGGGTGAAAGAGAAGAGGACAGTGATGGAGAGAGAGGAGGAATGAGTGAGTGAGGGAGGGAGGACAGGGAGGGAGTAGAGGAGGGAAGGATGAGAGAGAGTGATGGAAATGTTGAGAAAATAAGAGATAGGTTGGCAGGAGAGGAGATAAGGCAAGATACGAAAGGAGATATGGAGAGAAAGGTATTGAGGAGAAGTGACAAGGTGAGAGAGGGGGGAGTACAGTTAATAAAGGGAAGGATTTAGGGAGGAGATAAGGTGAGAGAGGGATCTAGGAGAGGAGATAGGGAGTAGAGTGAATGAGAAGAGGATATTAGTAACGAGAGGGTGGGAGGAGGAATTAAGGGGAAAATTGGAGGTAGGAAGCAATATGGTGACAAAGGGAGGAAGAGATAAGGAGAGAAGATTAGGAGAGAGAGGGAGAAGGGAGGAGATTAGGAGAGAGGGAGAAGGGAGGAGATTAGGAGAGAGGGAGAAGGGAGGAGATTAGGAGAGAGAGGGAGAAGGGAGTAGATTAGGAGAGAGAGGGAGGTCATATGTGGATTGAATTTACATCGCAACTGACAGAAGACAAGCTAGTGGCTATCAAACTGAATGGATGACAAACATATGTATTCATAAAATTTACTTCCATGCAACATTGTCAAACAGGTGGGTCATCAATTCTGTATAAAGTGGCAGGTGAATGTTTACATTAAGACTTTGACATTTGGGATGAAAATTTGATAACAGTTTGACGTGGCCAGGGGGTTCGTTGGTGATTACTTGTGTAGTTAATGGGCACTATCGTGCATGGGGGCACAGACCCGGTAGAGACTCTCGATCTGGAGTCGTGACGTCGCCTGTGTGAGGCGTGACTCGTGTTCCCCTGTAACTGCCCAAATTACTTGGACCCGGCCCGCTCTCAGCTTCGGGCATGCTATAGTGAGAAATGCAGTGGGCTCTTAGGGCATTCCACACGCCGGCATACAGTAGGGGTTACATGTGGGTGGCCACAGTCGAAAACCTAAATTTCGATGCATAAGATGCATGCCCACGGCGCCACATACTCCTCGTACAGTAGTTACAATTAAACAAATAAGTGGATCAAATGCCTAATGGCCACCTCATGGCATGTTGAACTAATTTGCAGTAATGTTCGAACTCCACTACATGGATTACTATTTAAATTAATATAGCAGTCACGCTCCCGAGGTAAGCTCCGGGAAAGACGTAAAGGATTTAAAAATAATTAAGTGATGGAATGAACAGATCGGTGAAGCACAAGTTAAAGTCCGCAGAGTTTTAAGACGTGTTAATCTTGGGTATCAGTGGTGAGAGACATGGCCGCCGAGGTGTATTTTCAGTGCCCTCGCGCCAAAATGCAAGTACAGTTAACCATTCTAGTTCATTCTGTCAACATATTTATGTTTAATCAATTATTATATTAAAATTTATAACATAAGCATCTCCGCCACAAAAAGTATAATAAATTTACATATCAAAATTTACAAAGAAAAATATTACAAAGTGTTGGCCTTCAGCAAGTCAGGGTTCGTTGTCAATATTTAATTCCAATTTAATTATTCTTATATTGTTTAAGAGGTCCTGAAAAGCATGTAAACTATGGGGAAATTAAAAGAAAATGTTTACAATGTTATTTTAATATTTATGGGGATGGAACACTGACTTTACCCGCGCCCTTCTGCGGTAGTTCGTGGTGCACTATTCAAATGAGGCACACGTACGTCACCGGCGGGAGATTCAAGTGCCATGAGGATAGGATGGGTTGAGGTGGTGACATATCGGGCTCAGATGGGCGCAGCCCTGGACGATGTCAAGTTCATGTAATCAACTTACCTGTAAAAGTTAACAATGTTAACACATGCAATGCTCTGACTCAGTACAGGAAAATAAAATCAATTACTTATGAGGTTTGGGGACACTCATACAAATTTAAGGTGCAGACTGACTTGTGTCTTGTCAAAATGGAGGGTATACGTACTATTTCTTCAGTTATAACAATTGAAGGTCATATGGGTGTTGTTTTGTATAAAGGACACCCTAGTACATGCTCTAATTGCAATCAGATCAAACACTACTGCTTGGAGTCCCCCGTGTTACACTAATGTGGAAAACGTTCTGTAACAACCTGAGCATCAGTAGTAGAGAATTCTTCTAGGTAAACCCCGAGTTCATCTTGTCCAAACACAAACGACATTAACGCTGTCAACACTAACAGAAGTGTATAAAGACCTCCAATACAGACACCTATCAGGGACAATAATTAAAAGTTAGACAAGTCAGTCAATTTAAATTTAGGTCAGACCGCTTCTGCTCTGTTGAATAATGATAATACCAACCTAAGTTAACATGCTCTCAGTTCTACAGAACACAAAGCAGACACTGACTCAAGTGATGTTTATATGCCAGTTATACATGACAACTAATTCCTGACAAACCACATGGCAAAAAAAAGCAAGGAAGACCAACAGGAAAAATGTATAGCAATGTGAGCCTAAAAACCTGAGATGCTATTCAAAGCTTGCCCAGAGAATCCAGACCACAAGACAGTCAACTTTGTTGGAATATTTTTGTAGAAAAATATAAATAAACAGTTTGTATTCATTAGTTGAGTGCAAATTCTATTTTTTTTTTTTGTAAATTTGCTTTAATTTGAATCTGATGTTACAATTTTCTTGCTTTCAGAGTGACACTTTATGCTGAATTTTTACCTACTAAACAACGAGCAAGATGTGTGGTATTGCTGGATGTAAGTTTTTAATTTCACTCTATGCAATGTACTTAAAGTTTTTGAGTAAATAACTATTTTTAAATAATTGTATGTATTTATATTTATGTTATAAACTATAACTTTTGTATGAATGTGTTCTGTAAGAAATAAAAAAATAATTAACAGCATATTTTCAACATAGATTTTGTAGTTTTTGAAGTTTCATTTCCAAGGAAGATTTTTTACTTTTTACTTATTGTATTTTAGTAATATATTTATAAATATCTTTCACTAAAGTTCAAAATGATTCTGTCAGTAATATAAAATTAGTAAGGATGAAAACAAAAATTTTTCTGTTACAATGTCGTGGACAGAAATTGATTGGGATTATATCTATTGTTACTTTGTTCAAAGCAAAATGATGTGTTAAAAATTTTTGTAGCTTCATGTTTGATTAAGTAATAATAAATTGTAGGTATTTCAGTTCATGAACCATAAAGTAAATAGTTTATGATGTTAATAGTGTTGTCCATAACAATTGATTGGGTTATTACTCTATAAAATATAGAAACTGTCTTAGAGACAAAGAAAGTGAACATGGGTTTGAATTCCACCAGTAGAATGACCATTACAGTCACTAAATGGTTCAGAACCTGTGGTTGCTGAAGCAGGACTGTTTCACTGAGGTGGTGGTGTTTGGGGACGTCAGCCAGATGAACAGATGCTTCCAGCTGGGGTCTCCTGTGTGGCCTAGGCTATACACGGTGTGGCAGCATCAGGTGTCAATATGCATCTTCCCCTCGCGGAACTTCAATTTTGTCATTTTCCTGGGCAAGCCTGGGAAGACCCAGGATAAGCCCATCCCTCAGGCCATCGATGGCTGGCCTGATTATGGACGCTGATGTTTGTTTGAGTGTGGCCAGTGCTAGTGTCCCGACCTCGGGCACCAGGATAAGGTGTGACCCGCCGCTGTATCCACCAGTGCTTTCATGAGTCTCCCGTTCAGGAGGGTGGGTACCCTGATGTGGGTCCCAGTCACCCCAGGCAGGGTCGCAGATGACTTCGGTGTGGACCGGCGTGGTGTCACCGGGGTCACCGAGGAAGGGGATGCTGGCCAGCTGGTTCACCGCCCCCCCCTCATGCTCAGAAAATTTGTGGCGTGATCTGGACAGAAGAAGCACTGGTGATGCTCTACTGTGGGGCAATTTGGAATTGAGGCGGCTGTCTTCAGTAGTGGAATGACTTGTTTCAACGTTCATCATAATGCGGTTGCAGACTAGAAAAGTTGGGAAAGGAGGGGGAAGGTGGCGGTGGTGCTTCTTTCCCTTCTCGCCATTCGTTGGTGTCAGTGAGAGGTCTAGATGGGGCGGAAAATACATACGGCACTAGCACAAGTGCATCTCCTGGCTTTACTTTTCCTTGTTTCGATCGCGCTCGCCAAGGTGTTACGACGCTTCGCCTCATCCGTATTGTTTGAGGAAAACCTTGCTGATTTATGTTAAAAATTTCAATATGCTGTCTCACAATTTTGCAACCAGGGTTAGTGTATGAAGTTAAAGAATAAAATGTTTCACTTTTGTAACATAATGGAATATGGTTGACATGTCACTACGTATAATAGAATATATTTCAGATGTTTACTGTAGATTGATTTTTCACAAATAAAATTAATTTTTTTTTTATTTCTAGTGTTTTTGGGCACTGGGCGCATGTATCGAGGTACTACTGGCTCTTGTTATAATGCCCACACTTGGCTGGAAATGGCTGCTGGCCTTGTCTACAGTTCCTTTGCTTATATTTTCATTGGTGACCCCGGTAAGTTGGTTTCGTTTGGATCCAATATTGTTATAAGTAAAAAAAAATGTAATTTGGTATAAATTTGTAGTTATATTGTTATTCTCTGTTCTGATTGATTATATGACTTTCTTGTGATAATTTTAATAATATATGATGAATGGTGTTCATTAATTATGATATAGTCTCAGTACGACTGATATAAGCAAGAACTCTTTCCATAACAATGGCATTGATGTTATCTCCGATGTTCTTCAGACCTGGTCAAACCTTGGTAATGGGGGAGCGGGCAGGTTAAGTGTAGAAGCAGCTGCTAGAACATGACAGATGAATGTAAGCCTTGTGCTGTAGCGCTGACAGGGTGACTGCAGTCTTCCTTTGTCTGAAAGGTGGAGTAGAGCTTGGCAGCCAGCCAGAAAAAGAACTCCAAACAAAGAGAACACTTTGTAACTAGGAGGAGAAGTGGGTGATGATCAATGCTTGATGGTGGTATATATCATCCTCAAGTTTGTTTACTTGGCTAGCTTATACTATGATATTACACCTGTGACTGTTTACAAACTCTATGAAAAAATTCAAGTTATATTCCACCGTTTGGCTACAATTGGCTGTAAGGTAAAGCACAAGTCTAACTGCAAGATAACTACTAAAACACCTAAATTCTTAATGCCTTACAAAAACATTTTAAGCATTAACAGAATTTTTTTTTTTTTTTTACTGTTGCTGACATTCCTATAGTGGAATAGCTAAAACTTCTTTCCCTAAAGTAAGTGAAGGTCTTGCACAATTTCTGTTGACAACCTTTCAGTCTAGCAGATGTGTGTGGGGTCCACTTGTTGGATCTCATTCATCGACACCACCATAATTCGTTAATGTAAATGTAAAAAGTCATGTTATAATTATAGCCGTGAATCATAGAGTGCTAACATGAGTTATTTAGTTTATTCTGTTTGAATTTTAAATTAACTTCACCCACCTCATCTCTACCAGCCGTAGGTAAAAAAAAAATCTCCTATCTTAAACAATTTGTTGTCAGCAAGGTAATTAAAAAGAGTGTCCTTGCATTGTGTATTAGATGGAAATGTTCATTTTTAGCACAAGAAATGAATAAAGTACAAACACACACACACAAGCGAGAAAGGAGTTACCAAGTAACTTTAAAATCAAGGGCCCACAGTGAGATGGCAGTTTTTTGAAATGCAGTTTGTTGGATGTGCTGAAACATAGATTATATCCTGGGCTGTATTCAGTCTGCCAGTGTAATTGTTTGTTCTCTTACAGATTCATGCTCATGTGTAAATTTGGATCCAAAAGTTTTAAATATTGGTTGAAATGTATCATTTTGCTCTTATTGTATTGTACAACAAATATGACATGATTCCAAATTTTGGTAGTTGCTTTATACCAATAGTGGATTCAAAAGCTTGTGAAGGAGGGGCTTGTGCTTGGAAACTGTTTAACCTATTTTTTTCTCCAGAATACGTCATTTCATCCCTCTTGGATCTGCCTCTACGTAGACATATTATGATTTTTCGGAAGATTATCACAATTTATTTTGATAATTTTTAATCAAGTGTTGTTTCATTATCTTATCTTTTGGTTTTGTTGAAGTTTATATGATTGTTTTGGTTGGTTCAACAAGTTGGCCAAGCACACACATTCATATGCATTCATATTGGTAGTAATAAAACTGCTTTAAAACAAAAATAACTATAGTTTTTTTTAAATTTATATAAGGTGTTTACTTGATGCTTTTGTTTAAAATATCATATATTATTGTATTTTTGATGTTTTTATAACTAGTTAACAAATATTTTGCCATAAATTTCACAATAAATTTTTTTGTGCTTACAATTTTAGTGGCTTCCTGAAAGTGCACGGTTTCATGTTGCAACTGGACAGACTGAAAAAGCATTAGCTACTTTGCAAAAAGTAGCTTCAGACAATGGGAAACCAATGCTGCTTGGTCGCCTGGTTGTGGATGATGACTACAGCGATACAAGGCTGAGGGGCCGAATTAAAGACCTTCTTAGTCCCGAAAGTCGCCGAACTTCACTACTGCTGTGGTTTATCTGGTAAGTTGACCTTGCATCAGTGTGAATCAGTGTCATTTTCGGCCACAGTGGTTGAGTAATCAGTAATTATGTCACTTGCTTTCCGCAAAGCTGACTCATTTTTGATTCCTAGTGGGGTCAGATCCTGATTTTTTTCGTGCAGGAAATGAGGCAGACATTGCAATGAACGGGTCATTACCACAACGCTGAAATACCATAACGCCGAATGTCAAAATTGACCACAACGCCGACAGCTAGAAAACTGCTGTGTACCACAATGCCGAAATAAAAACTGAATGAATTTGTGTGTGTTTCTTAAATGTACCTTAACGCCGAAATACCACAATCAAACCTAACCTTACCTAACCTAACCTAACCTAACCTAGCATAGCATGATATAACCTAACCTAACTTAACCTAGCCTAACCTAGCCTAACCTAACCTAACCTAGTCTAACCTAACCTAACCTAACCTAACCTTTGTGACAGTCCTGCAATGACATTTTTCGGCGTTAGTGTATTTCGGCGTTGTGGTAATTCGGCATTGTGGTACACAGCAGTTTTCTAGCTGTCGGCGTTGTGGTATTTCGGCATTGTGGTGCGTCCCCGCAATGAACCAGTAGATTTTCTTGGGGTACTGCAGTTGCTGTCTCCTCTCTCTCCCCGATGGCATTCTGTCACTGTTGTATCTCGTCTGTGTCACTTCTACATGTTTTTGTACGACTTAATTTTTTCAGGTGATCCAGATTCTGGAATTTCAAAAGCATTAATTTAATGAGAAAGTAAATTTAACAATAAAATTGAGGATTCATGTGTTTTATTTTGAGATGGTTGTTTTTTTTCCTGTAAAATAGAGCGAGAGTAAAGGGAATGAAATGGGGGGGGGGGGGGGGGGAGTTGGTAAGAGCTTAATTTGGGTATGATTTAAGGTAAACCGTGGTATTCGGAACATGATCTGCCAGGCAGATGGCAGTGGTAAATATGCAAGATAAAAGTGAGGATAATGTGAATAGGTGTAGATGAAATTAGCCTATCAGTAGTGGGGTAATTACTGAGAGAGGAAAACTACGATGAATGAGTGGTAGGAAAGGAAATTGAACCTTAGAGGAAGGTAAGCAAAAGGAAATATTGTTTGCAAGTATAACCGTGTCTTAGAATTTTGAGAAACAGGAGTTATATTCTTCCAAAGCCTAAATAATAAAATTTTTAACTCACCATCAACCTGGTTTTTAAGTGCAACCCTTAGAATCTTTTTAATGGTTTCACATTACCAGCATTGTCAGTATGACAAAAGTTGTAGCTAGTAAGCTTATTTTTGAGTTAATATTTTAAATTAAAAATGGTTAAGTAAGAAAATGTGATATTGGTTAATTCAAACATTCTTTTTTTAAAAGTGGAAAAACAACTACACTTAATGTGTAAATATTTATTATTATTGTGTGTGTGTGTGTATATCTTTTCCTCTTAAAATAATTAGAATTAAATTAACAGATATCCACATTTAACATTGCAGTTTACACAAGGTGTGTACCATTTCCATATATGGCCATTAAAGAAATGTAATATTTCTGCTCTTACTTTTTTTCAGCACACAATATAAATGCAGGTACAGGTGACACAGTGTAGGTAGGTTTACAATTCTCTCCCATTACACAGAAATTAAAACTTCAGTTTTTGGAGTTGAAGTATTCTAGATCTCTGAAGAAGCCAAAAAAAAATTATAGCTATTCAGTTTTCAAGATTATGTTTAGGCTACTATGTTTTGAGATGGGAGGGAATTTTGCTCTGTTAATTTAATCCAAAAGCTACTAAAATAATTGTTGAACACTGCTGTGAGAACTTTATAAAAACAATCTCTTACAATCCAATACAACAGAGACAATATGTTTGGTTGTGAAATTGTGTTGCTTCATTAAAATTTTTAGTCACTTTCTGTTGGTCAAATATATGATCAAATAAAAAAATTTAAGAAATTGGGAATATGGATTACCGCATCCTCTAGCTTTGATTTGGCACCAAGTGTTTGCCATCGTCTTCAGCATTTGAAGCATTTCATGGAGGAAGATGGTGCTGAGGCACAGGATGCCTTAAACATAATTTATTCTAGTCTTCTCCTTTTGTATTTAGTTTGATAGTTTTGAGCAGTGTCAAGTAAAACACAAAATCACTGAAAATTGTTGCTGCAAACAAAGAACAAATGAAAGCAAGTGCAAGTTCCATGTCCTTAAATTTAACAGTAAGAGGTCTGTTAAAAAGAATCTCATAAGATTAGTTGCTCAAGTTAAAGTGATTTAGAGCTGCACAAATGGTAGTAAATACCAGCAAAGATATGTACCACACTTAATCACTTCCACTAAAGCTTGAAAAAAATTTTTTGTGTCTGGATAGGTTTATTCGCCAATAAAAAGTGGATGGCCCGTAACACGAGGGTAATGACTCCAGACAGCTTCATTTTTTGGGGAGTCTACTGTATATACAAAACATTTACTGTACAAGACACAAAACATAAGTATAATATGTATTGGATGAATATAAAATCAAGTGTATTATGTTTGTAAGATGTTATGTTGGCAACATGTTAACCATCATCCGGGCGGCCATGTTGTGGGGCAGGAACAATGAAAACGTGTAAGCTTGTACAGACGTGCAATTAAAGACTCAAGATGATAAAACTGTAGTGAACTTCTTATTTATAACATGGTATCAGGCGCGGGGTTATTTGTGTTCGTGTTGCGAATGTAGAAAGTTCGTTCGGCTCGCCATCAAGACCAAAATGGACAAGTTTACGAAACCACCTGATCACCTTTGTGTCGAGGGTAACCTAGACAAAAACTGGACCTTTTGGAAGCAAAAATTCAACCTGTATCTGCAATTTTTAAAGATAAAAGATGATGCCGAGATCCCACGAGTTGCACTCTTACTTAATGCTATCGGAGATAAAGGGATTGAGATTTACAACTCATTCAACCTCGTTGAAACCGAACGGGAGAATTTTGAAACAGTGATTGCATGATTTGATAAGTACTGTTCGCCACGGAAGAATTTGCTGTATCATCGGTTCCAGTTCTTGACTTCGAGGAGGCCAGATGGTATGGCAATAGAACAGTTTGTTACTGATCTTAAAAATCTTTCACGCGTGTGTGAGTTCGGCCAGCAAGAAAGTTTTTTGTGCCGGGACATATTAGTGGCGGGAATTAACGACTCTGTTATGCAAGAGAAGCTGCTGCAAGGTGGAGACGACTTGACTCTTGACAAAGCTGTAGATGTGTGCCGGTCTGTTGAAGCAAGTCGTATTCAGCTGAAAGCCATGCAAGGCACCACAGGGAATCCAAATGCAAGTTCATCTAAGGATGTATTGTCAGTTCAGTCACCCCAAAGTCTGGGAAAATCAGGTTATGTTAGGCAACAGCCCAGTCGTAATTGTGGTTATTGTGGATACAATCATGGACGTGAGAAGCAGTGCCCGGCTTTTAATAAAACATGTGCTAAATGTCACCATAAAAATCATTTTGCAGCAGTGTGTAAGAATCCATCGGCCCGTCAACAATCTACAGATCATAGGAAACACAATAGGCAGCCTAACCTACGTCAAGCCAATGCTGTCTCTGTGGATGTAGAATCACTGTCACATCAAGATGAAACTGTCTATAATCCTAATCAGTACCTATATATATCTGAAGTTGGTGTACCCACTCCTCGTGATAATCAGTCATGGTGGGAACCAATCACTGTTGTCTCCACAGTTGTACAATTCAAGCTTGACACGGCTGCGCAAGTCAACACATTGCCGCTTGTTCTGCTCGATAAACTCTGTGTAGGTGATAATCACATTCACAAGAACGGCCCAGTTTTGCGAGCATATGGGGAGTTTGAAATACCTCACTTAGGGTCTATCACACTGCCATGTGTTGTGCGCAATAATCTACATTACCTACAGTTTGAAGTTGTGGACGTTCCTAAAGCTGTTCCTCTTCTGGGTTTGGAAGCTTGCCAGAAACTGCACCTGGTCCAGCGTGTCAGTGCTATCAATCAACATTTTGGATCATCTAAGGAGGACTTACTACATGAGTTCCAAGATGTATTTACAGGATTAGGAAAGTTTCCTGGTAAGCCACTTACTATTTATGTTGATCCTAATGCATCTCCAGTTGCTAACCCTTGTCGGAGAGTTCCACGTAGTTTATTTGATAGACTGAAGATAGCTTTGACAGAACTTGAGAAGGCGGGTGTCATCACCAAAGTAACCAGTCCGACGGCATGGGTAAACAATCTGGTGATAGTTGAAAAACCAAATGGGGACCTGAGAATATGTCTTGATCCCAATAGCCTTAATAAAGCCATTCAGCGGGAAATGCATCCTATTCCCTCTCCAGAAGACCTCGCCTCAAGACTGGCAGGGTTCAAGTACTATGCAACATGTGATTTGTCTAATGGTTTTTTACAGGTCACTCTTGATGAGGCCAGCTCAGAGCTGTGTTGTTTTGTAACACCGTTTGGGAGGTTTAAATTTAATTGCCTACCTTTTGGAATTAGTTGTGCTCCTGAGATATTTCAGAGGATAACAACTGAGATATTTGGTGATATTGATGGATTTGAGATATACTTTGATGACATTATTATGAGAGCAAACACTCAGTCTGATTTAGAGTCAATAGTTCGTAAGGTGTGCAGAGCTAGAGAATGTAATGTCAAGCTTAATAAATCTAAGTTTCAGTATCAAGCATCTCGTGTAAGCTATGTTGGAAATGTAATCTCTGCACAAGGTATTGAGCCAGAAACAAAACATGTTGAAGCTATTGTGTCCATGCCAGTGCCCTGTAATAAGACAGAGTTGTAACGTTTTCTTGGCTTAGTAAAGTATGTAGGAAGATTCATTCCTAATCTAGCAAAAGTCTCTGCTCCTTTGAGACTCCTTACTCACAGCGATGAACCTTGGCAGTAGTCAGGTGAACAGGATTCAGCATTTGAATTGCTGAAAAATCTCATTTCTTCTGCATCTGTTTTAGGGGTCTATGACCCAAGCCTGGAACTCATAATCCAAACTGATGCATCCTCTCTGGGAATAGGCTGCTGTGCCTTACAGAATGACAAGCCGATTGCATTTGCATCAAGGAGTCTAACTAGCTCTGAACAGAAGTGGGCACCAATTGAAATGGAATTTTTGGCTGTAAAATTTGCTTGTGAAAGGTTTCATGAATTTACGTATAGGAGGCCAGTAACAGTTCACAGTGATCATAAACCACTTGTAGGCATCATGAATAAGGACTTAAATGTGTTGACACCTCGCATTCAGAATATTAGGCTTAAATTGCTGCGATATTCAGTAACAGTTGTCCACAAACCAGGGTCTGAAATGTATGTTGCAGATGCTTTGTCTCGGGCATTTCTGAGAAGTGATGATAACTCCCATGATGACTTGCAGTTTTCAGTTCATTCATTGGTGTCCAATCTACCCATGTCTGAAGAAAAAAAGAGCAGTTCAGAGAAGCTACAGCACAGGATCCCCAACTCTCGGCCCTCATGAAGGTTATTTCTGATGGCTGGCCTGTTTCAAAACAGTTGTTACCTGATTCCTGTAAAATGTTTTGGAGGTTAAAGCATTTGTTGGAAGTAGTAGATGGCTTGATTTTTGTTGGGTTAAAAATATTTGTGCCTGCATCTCTGAGACCAGCCATGCTATCTTTAACCCATGAAACTCACTTTGGGATCAGTAAATGTAAAGCCAGAGCCAGAGAGGCACTTTACTGGCCTAATATGTCCCAGGACATTAAAATACTTGTTGGTAGATGTGAAGTTTGTCAAACCTATCAAAGATGCAACACTAAGGAGCCGTTGTTGCCACATCCAATACCTGACCGGCCTTGGGCTCATTTGGGGATGGATATCTTACAGTTCGCAGGGAAGAATTTCTTAGTTGTCATCGATTACTACTCTAAATGGTTAGAAGTGAAACTTCTTACAGATAAATCATCAACTGAAGTAATCAAACAGTTGGAACATGTTTTTGCTAGTTTAGGTAGTCCAGATTTAATTGTCTCTGATAATGTGCCTTTCAACAGCTATGAATTTAAGAAGTTTGCTGAATGTTGGAATTTTAAAGTTCAAACCACTAGTCCACACTACCCTCAGTCTAATGGGCTTGCTGAAAAAACAGTGGATATTACAAAGCGTATGTTACGGAAGGTATCAGGGTGTAAAATCCCCTTATCTCTAGCACTACTTGAATACAGAAATACAGTAGAACCCCGATTATCCGTGTTAATGAAGGGGACGAGTGAGTCGGATAATCGAAAATCGCGGTTAGCCGAGTCATGCTTGCCTCAAAGGTCATTAGCCCACAGACAGCCATCTGTGAACATTCGGAGATTACATATATACACATGCTTTGTGTGCGTGTGCGTTGTTGACATAGAAGCGGACTGCTTAGTGCTGGGCAGCAGTGGTTTTTAAGTCTTTCGTGTGCGGAGACGTGGGCACGCGAGTCGTTGTTGCACCGAGGTGTGTGACTAGCCGCCCGCCAGTCTGAGGGCCCAAGACAGCTGATAGCTGCCAAGGTCACGCATTCTTTTCATTGCGCGTAAGCGACGCTGCCACACTTAGCTCATTGCTCTGTTGTCAGTAACACCATTGGGCTGGTTATTGTTTTACAGAACGACTGCCTTCAAAATTCTTTTCGAGATAAGATTTTTCATACCAGTGCATTGAGACTTGATTTGATGGTTTTGAAACGGTGTCTCTGTCTCGTATAATTCACGGTGTTTTTATCCCCCTTTATTTATATGAATTTAAAATGTTAGATTTTTTATTTTTAGCTTGCTGAATGTGGAATTAGTGCAAAAACGGCCTAGACTTAGTGTTGCAGATGGGTCGGAAATCTTATAACGACCACCTCTCTATAACGACCCTAATCTCGGGAACCGTGAGGGGTCGTTATATCTATTCTCCGTTCACTCTTAGCTGAGTTTTGAAATAAACAAACACCGTCATATCACTGCGCCGCGTCAGCAAGTGATAGGCTGAATTTATCTTGCGTGCCAAGCACTAGTTGCAACACACACACTTCCGTACAGTCGGTGCTCATAAAATAACGGAGAAGTAATATAACAGGAAAATGGTTCTTCTGTCAAACCTAGTTTTTTTAAAAAAATTACGTCTGCTGTGATAAAATTACGCCACTTAATGCTACACCCTCCGACATTTTCTGTTGAAACCATTCAAACAAACAAGTGTCCAAGCTGCTAAATGTGGATTCGTTCATCGTCTTGCGTTTATTTAATCCACTTGAAGTGTCAGCCTGTGAAGCAAACTGAAGGATTTTTTCGCGATTTTTTATGATGTCGCGCACTGTTGTGTTACCGACATTAAACTCAGTCGCAAGTTTGCAAGCGTTTCTCCACTCTGAAATCTTTCTATAATTTTTGTTTTGCTGTCGATGGACAGTACCACTCGCTTTCTTTTCTGTTCATTTGATGACATTATGAAATGTTGCGCTCAACACTTCCGCACAACACAATGGTATAATCCGTCGGAATGCAGATCACTGTTACAATACATAAAATTATCACCACCTTCACGCTTCAACAACGTACACTAATGGAATGGACTGTCTCCATGCGCCGGGTAATCTCTGTGGCACGGCGCCGTGCTGCGCGCGGAAGTGTACAGTCCGGTCATGCGGACGTGGAATCGCGCACCAGTGTATAATCTATTCACGTAACATGGAACACAAAAATATTATGTACATACGTATGTATGTACTAGTATTTTTTTTTTTTAAACTTTCTGTGTATATAAACATAACTGAGTCAAAGTACTTTGACCAACATACATTTTGCAAAGTATTTTAACATTTACATACATTTTGAATCATTGGTTATATGTAACTAAAAAATTGGACTTGATGGACATAAATCGCGGTTAATCCGCGAATCGGATGATCGAGTCGCGGATAATTGGGGTTCTACTGTACTCCTATTCCTGGTATTCAACTGTCCCCAGCTCAAATGCTGTTGCACCGTCGATTGAAGTCCAAAATTCCCACTCACTCAGATCTGCTTAAACCACACATTCATGCTGATGTTCCTGATAGATTACAGGCACGTCAGGAGAGTCAGAAGTTGTACTTTGATAGGGGTGCGAAAGCCCTCCCTGAATTGCATCCAGATCAGTTTGTTAGAGTTCAACAAGGTAATATGTGGGACCCAGCCACTATTGTTAGTAAATATGATACACCTCGTTCATATTTGCTTAAGACATTAGATGGCACTGTCTACCGGAGAAACAGAAAACACTTAAGGACAGTACCTGGCTTTGTAAATAATGTGCCTTCAGGTTGTGATACTGACTTGCCAAGAGACTGTGAAAGTGCTACTTCTATTATTGAACTGTGTTCTGATTCTGTCAGTGGTAGTGAAGAAACAATGCTCGATTCATTGCCAACCCTTAGGCCAGGAAGGGCTATTAGAAGGCCTCGCTATTTAGAGGATTATGTACATTAGTTGTAGACATATGGAAATGTAAACAGTCACAGTTGCATGTGAGCTACCTAATTGTAGTGTTTTGTATGTAAACTTGAAATGTAAACAGATACTGTTGTTGAGCCATGTAACTATGTGAACTGGTTGTAGTTTATTGGGTGTAAATTTTGTATGTTTTTAGTGTCATTCCATATATAGTAAAGGAGATGTAAGATGTTATGTTGGCAACATGTTAACCATCATCCGGGCGGCCATGTTGTGGGGCAGGAACAATGAAAACGTGTAAGCTTGTACAGACGTGCAATTAAAGACTCAAGATGATAAAACTGCAGTGAACTTCTTATTTATAACAATGTTAACCTAAAATTATAACAGAATGACTACGAAATGTTGATTATAGTTTAGATGATTATAGACTGCCTTGTGACTGGGATAATTTCAAACTAATTCTCTCCTTGGTTCAACAGTGTTTTAGGGCTGCATTTTCTTCATTCTTCTGGTTTTGGCAGAATGGGGAATTGACTGACATTGAATCTAGGTAACACAAACATTTTGTCCTAGTGACAGCATTGCTTGCATCCTGGATTTTCTGCTTAAATTTGCTGGTTGCTTATTGCATGTCTTGCTTGCCTGTAGGCATTGGTGGTGCAACTCACAACAAGGTTGTTTCACATATTTCTACAGGGCTGGCCCGAAAGCTGCTGCTACTTTTGCACGTTTACTATTGTTTACATATGATAATTGCTTCATGAACGTGTTTGTGGCTTTATGAGGTCATATACATATTTACATTTAATGTGCAGAGTTTAAGAGCAGTACTTTTATCACTTGACAGCGTGTAAAAAAATACAAGATTGACGTCCTTTGGTTCTTTGCCCCATAAGCCTGGTAAGACACCACTCCCTTCCCGACCTTCAACGATACTTTTCCGGCATTTGTACCGCTGTAGTATGTCAGTGACGTATGCGTGTGTGTGTTCAAACAGTGCCCCACAACTCCACAAGACATCCGTTCGTTATAATTAATTATGTCAAGTAATTTTAATTCTTTCTTTTGGTCCTAAAGGTAGTTTTTTACAGCAGAATGGCTTGAAGCACCCTAATAACGTAATTGACCTAATTATAAGCTTTTCACAAAGACGGAGTGGAACAATCCTGAGCGGACCCAAAGTTGGCAGAAGCGGGAAAAATTAAAAATATTAATTACTAAATTGCTATATGTTAATCAGTAATGAGGGAATGGGAGGACGTGTCTCATTTATGTGTCTCTGTGTGTTCCTTTGCAATTACCCATGCCACAAATTTTAATAAGCGCAATGGCTTTCTTGCGCAGCGCAAAGACGCCATGATCCCTTGGAGAGTGCGCTTTGTCGCCCAGTCTGACATCAATACTGAACAAGTTAGGACGCGCCAGCACCCCAGGACTTCATCCGTTGCCATCACTGACCAAGTAATTCTGTTTAACTCATTAATTCCATTCACTTTCATAATGTCCTCGGGCAGCAGACTGTTTAAATAATAATTATTTACTCCTCAACGGAACTTTGAAATCAACCTCGTGAATCTTGATTGCGGCCTCGAGGGTGGCTCGCACAACACCCAACTCGATTCATGCCATAGAGCTTTGTAAAAGTTTAATTGTGATATGTATGAGGGCAAGTAGTAATTGTCGAAGGGAATAAAAGTGTAAATGGAAAACCGTGTTACTTTCTGGCCATGTACCGATCATCTGCAGGTCTAAGACATGTGGAATGCCTTAACAGCCAGAAAAATATAAAATAAAAAATTTAGAATTCCTACATAAAATTAAGAAAAATAATCTTAAATTCAATGAAAAATAGAAAGGTGCCATAAAATTTACTAAAAGTGGCACAACAGAAGATAGTGGCATGCATGTTAGGCTATGACCACTTCAGAGGGAGCCACCTCAGAGGAAAGCGTAGGCAGTAATGGATAAGTGAACAATCAAGGTCAACCAGCAAGCAGTTCAAGAAAGTTCTGTAAATTCCAAAGTATCTTCACCACAGAATGGTGAGTTGTTTGTGGTTAGAAAGATTCAGGCTCTCAACGAAATTAAATGCAGCTGCATCATTCTCCCAACAATGTACTTGTTTTGGTGACATACTAAGAGAAGAGAGAACATGTTATGTATTAAAACTGTGGTATAGTCTTTAACTTTGTGTATTTATATGTTTACAAGTTAGTTACTAAGGACTGCCATGTAGGCTAGGTATTTTCAAGGCAGCGTGCATGCTTGGGCAGAAGTGGACAAAGCATGTCTCAAATGGATAAATTATGTTAGCATAGTCGTGAGCATTATCATGAATAGTACATAATATGTAACCAAGAAAACTTTTATTAAGGAATTACTAATAATAAAGTCGGCATTCTTCAGTTCAGCACATTTTGTAATTCGCCACTAATCAAGTCACAGACATTCAATTTTTTTTCGGGTAAATTCAGGGGTTTGTTTACTTTGATGTAATGTGATGTCAAATACATTTTTAAACAGTATTGCTTTTATATACTTTTCTTGTCATATAATAGCTTTTACACTTTGTTTGATATATTGCTGTAATATAAATTATTTTCTTTGGTATTTATGTTAAAATATATTGATATTCAATAGTTTGAAATATCACTAATCCGACAGTGCCAGATTAAATAACCCTTTACTATAAGTATTGTTTGCTGGATTAGAATATTTCATTATTCTGTTTTCATCCATATAGAATATTTATATGCTTTTATGTTTGAAAAATGTTTGTGTTTGCTGTGATTGAAATGCACATAATATACTGCACATTTTTTTAGTTTTGTTTTTTTACCAGCTTTGGGACAGCAGTGTTATTAGGCAAATTATATTTGCATTAAAACTATTTTCATTACTCCATCATTTGCATGGTACATCACTTGTCTGTGTTTTAACACATAAAATGGATATTTCTGCCAGGATGGTTTGTGCATTTTGCTACTATGGTGTCGTACTGATGGCAGCTGAATTGTTTGAGTACAACAAATCTTATTGCTCTGAGCAAATCACATTGGAATTGAAATCTCGTGAAACCTGCTGGGCTGATTGCAAAGAACTGACAACCCAAGATTACATGGACTTATTATGGACATCACTGGCTGAATTTCCAGGTAAGAAAATTTTATATGTTCTATGCTTTGCCTAAGTCAAGACAAGGCAATGCAATCCAGACATGCCGCCAGGAGTAAACCAGACTAAATGTAACAAAATTAAACTCAATGCTAACAAAGCTAAACTTAACCACAACTCACGTCTCACAGCATGCCTGCTCTAACTAATGCAAAGCTTAAACCAAAACATAGGGTGATACCAACTCGCATCCTAACAAATTATAAATGTTGCACGAATTAGCAATATTTATTTTGTTTCCAAAAACTTTCAAAAAGTTTGCTACTATACAAATTTTACAAACAAAAGAGGGAATAGTTACAAATGTACATATTAAAAGGAGAAAGACTACAGAAATTAGTTTTTGTGACCTATATTCATGGTGCATAATGTTGTTTGTGCTTTCAGCAAAACAAAAATTACTTACAAAAAAAATTAATTACAAATAAATACTTTCTACAAAAAGGTATTGCTAGGAGTCCTTCAGTTACGCTGTTCTTGTGAGATCTTGCCTTTACCTTTTTTTCCCCCCATACACCGAGCTTGATTTTTTACCCTTCGAAACATAGCTTCTCGCTGCCAGGAAAATGACCACAAACTACTGATGCCACATGTAGTAGTACTTTACATACTGGATCTTTGCTGTGCACAGATTTGCTTTACTAAACAACATTAGTCATAATCTATGTGTGTCTCATTCGTTAATCAAATTTTGTGAAAACACAAGCTTTTGGGGCAGAGTGTACATACCAAAACGTTGTCTACAAATTTGTTCTGTGCACGCCAGTACTTTCCAAAACTTAAATTTTTCTTTGGTTTTAAAACTTTGGCAAACCTACCGCGAGCACTACCCAACTGGCCGCTAAAACCACCGCACAGCTGACTCTATCACAGTCTTGTGGCTTCTCGGTAACCGCAACACAGTTTACACTAATTATACTCCAACTGTCGATGGAACTGCTTCCTTCCGCCATGGAACTGGATAGTTTTTTGTAACTTAAGTAAAAAAAAATAGTGCGTGGAGTCCCTCCGTGCGGAAGAAGTGAAACTTCGTAATGTGGAAATGAAAATAGGAAGGGGTAGAAGTTGATTTTTAGTGAAATCATATTGTATCAAATCAAACTAAAATAAATCATGAAATCATTCAACGATAAAAGCTGTTTATTTAATTAAGCGAACGGGTTTGCCCCAAGGAGAAAATTGACGCGGCGAGACCCCGTGGAAATAGAGAAATGACACACACACACTATTTATGTGTCTTTGAAACACGCATTCACTCTCGCTCTGTCTCTTTCTATTCCCCCTCCCCAGGAGCGTTAAACGTTTAACGCAACCTTGTTGGAAGTCGCATTGGAAGTTTCACTTCAAAAAAACATTGCCTTCTGCATAAAGGACATTGGCTCAGCATGCCTCGGGAAACGGTGCATTTGGTCGTCCAAAACAGCAGAAAGCTGTGCGGGCACAGACACATCCGCCTGCTGCGGAGGCTCTCGCTCAACTCGCCTCGCTATCACGGCCGCGCCGCTGCTCCGTGGAAACACCTCAGATCACCACCGAGTCCACATGTTTCGTAAGGTAATTTAAAGAGTCTATTACCAACCTGAAATGAAACACTGAACATTTTAAGTTAAAAACTCTTTTTATATAAACAGAATCAACATATATTATGTTAACTTTTTAAACATTATCTTTTACAAACAGTCGTTAACACATTTAGTATTGTACCAGCAACTTAAATTTAAAATCTGTGAAGCAATATAAAAATTATGTTCAAACAATAGAAGATAAAATCAAGTACAATAAATTAATTAAAGTTAAAATACAAGTTACCAAAAGCCAAAAAAAAACGTATACATGTGATGGAACCATCACATATTTATAATTTTAATTTTGTAAGATCACACCAAAATTACTTAAACACGTGGCCAGTAACATGTAGCTAATAATTTTTTTTTGACGAATTTAGGTGGCACAATAGTAAGTCAGAAAACTTACATTCCGAAGGACTCCTTCCATGTCCTCTATTAGCTCTGATGGTCATAGAAAATTCTCAATCTTCTCTAGTTTCCTCCATTTCCTCCACTTCCACTTCACCTGGTCACTTAGCTGCTTTTCTTTGTACCTTCCCTGGCTCTCTGTAGGTCACTGCTGTCTAGGGACTGCCTCACACTGCAGCAGCATACTATGATGGCTGTAAATAAGTCAAGTTGCTTCCACTTTTACATTTAGCTCTCTCAAATGTTGCTGTAAAAATTCAGTTTTCTCTGTCTGGCTATTCACTGCTGGAGATGTAGCTAGTTATAACAAAAATGATTTTGCAATTATTGTTTTTTAATTTTTAATTTTACAAATGTTCACTATTTGTGGCAGTGTTGTGGATTTGTTATCTCATGGAAACTGAACAAAAAGAATAAAGTTCATTTAAATGTTCAAAGTGGTTGTAGAACTTCAATGATGTGAAACCCAGCGGTGTGTTATTTTTTTTTATTAAATTGTTTAAATGGTTTTGCTGAGTAATACTAAAAATTATTATAATTGTAGTTAGAATTGTTTTCATGCTATAATAGGGGTCCTGAATATCTTAATATAACATTTTATGATGTGATTATTTCAACAGTGAGTAATATTTATTGTTAATTTATCTATGTATATTGATTGATGAATAATATTATTGATATCCTGAACAATTATTTTGAAGTGAGTAATTAATTTTGGTAATTCATATTTATTTAGAAAAGAGTTATCATTTTGTTAATTCATGTTTATTTAGGGAATTGTCTTCTTTCTCTCTTTCTCTCTCTCTGCCGTTTTACCCCTTACGATATTCTTATGAGCTGAGGTTTGAATTGCCAATGAAGTTTCACTTCCATCACGTGTACTTGGTTACACACGCTCTCTCTCTCTCTCTTTTTTTATGTTTTCATTTGCAACCAGGATTTTGTTTTAAAACTGAGAAAAATGTTATTCTTCCGCAGGAATTTTCGTTACAATATTTGTGATTGAGAAGTGTGGCCGGAAAAACACGATGGCTTTGCAATTTTTTTTGTTTACTACATGCGTGTGCTTCCTCTTCATATGCACCTCTAGGTAAGTGGTTATTTGCTCAAACTGCATTGCACTGCATGTTTTACAGCAGCGGACTGTTGACTAAGAGTGCAAGCTCCACAATCTTTTGTTCACAAAGTGTTCAGCTCAGACAGGTTGGCGACTGTGCCGCACAAGTAATGGCTTGGTAGGATGCAAACAAAATGGTAATCATTTAGCCACACAGCATCAGGTACGAGCAAGCATGGCATGTTACCATATGTTTCTCGAGCAAACAATGCAAGGCTACCAGATGGCACTTGCTCTCTGTTCTTTCTTGTCCAGGGGTATGATGACTGTATCTTTCACTTTGCGACTGAGCTGAGTTTGGCCCCTTGGCATCTGTAATTCTCTCTGCTCTAGCTCATACTTTGCTTCCCCTCTGTTGCAGTACTCTCATCCACCTTCGTTCCCCTCCTGCAAACTTCCCCTTCACCCTTCTACATTTCTCTTCCCTGCCCCTACCAAACTTTCTCAGCTAGCCTTTCGATGTCTTGGCTTGGCCGTTTGCCTGATGGTGTACAACAGCAAGCCCACGCTTTCTATTCATCACTTTGCTTTAGGACGACTGGCATACGAGTTGATCAAAGGCTCCAGGCATGGTGGCGTGCATGTAACAACATTGTAATTATAATTTATTGTAATGTTAGTAGATTAATTAGTTTTCCCATCAGTGTTTATTCATACTGCAAGTGTGTAGCTAGCTTGATTTAATTTCTAAATTAGGTTTTTTTTTGCGACATTGAAATTTGGTTTGAGTATTAACTTTGTACTATTTTTTTCCTCCTCCTGTTTGCTCCAGCCCTGTCTGCCATTTGTTTGAAAGTGATCTTTCAGCCATTTTCAGGAGTAGCTCTTTGCATAGGGCCCATGGTAATAACTAGATAATTAGTACATTTATAATTGAAAACCTTCTAATGATTACCAATCCTCATGATTAAGTGGAGAAATATTTTTTTTTTATTCTATAAGAGAACATCTGCTTTTGTGGAGAAAAAAAATTAGATCTCCATAAATTATTAAACAAAGATACATTTGCTCTAATATTTGACCTTGTAAAAATTATACATAGGTCTAACTTTAACAGAGATATGAAGCCATTCCAAGTTAACACTATCATATCGATAACTGATTAGCAACAGTATATTGTAGTTCCAAAACTTCAATACAGAAATTGCAATATTCTTCTATATTAGTGAGCAGAAAACCTTGCACACAATTACATTGTGTTTGTAATGGCGATATTAAATAATTTCCTTGACCTCTGTGACATGAAAACTCACAATAGTGCTAATTTTCTTTTAGTCAATCCTTGTAACTTACAACCACACTGTGGTCCCAACACGACCACACATTTCTAATGCCAAAATTCAACCTTTTTCATCTCATGCCAGAAAGAAAAAGAAAACAGTTCATACTGGCATCACTCTTTCAAACACTCTCTTGTTATGCTATCTGGTTGCCATTAAGCGAATTACAAACACATGCACAGAGTATCAGCCTTTCTGCACTAATATCTATGTTCATAAATGCTGCAGATATGCTTTATATAAGCAATTAAATGCAACTAGAATTTATTGATACCAACTTAAAATAAAGACCAGTGAAGAGAATGGTTAATACTGTCATTACTAGCATGTTAAATTACTATTCCAAAGTGTCCCAATATTTTCTTTTAGCTTATACTCAGGCTTAGCCATTTGTTTTAGAAGCTGATTAATATTTTTGAGCTCCGCTTTTAGTGCCTAGCAAAGACATTCCCATTTTTGCAAAGCATTTCCATGCAATTAGGGCTCTCTTTTTCCATTGTTAATGGTAAGTTGTTTTAAAAGTTTTGATCTCATGTTTCTAATATTTTGAGAAACAGTATAGATTGACATAGGTTCACGTGTTTCCCATTCCTGGTACATGAATAAAGAAAAAAATTGGCCAAGGCTTAGTGCAAGGAACAATCCAAGCATTTGCCTGGAGTGATTTCAAGAAAACATGGGAAACCATAACCAGGATAACCTGACTGGGATTCGAACCCAAGTCCTATGGCATGTGAGTGTAGCGTCTTACCACCGCGCCAACTCGCTACATCTCTTGCAGAAGAAGACTTTAGGTAGTTCATTTGGTGATGACAGTTATTTTGAGTCAAGTGTTTTTCTAAGTCTTTTATAAAGTAAAAATTGTATTACTAAGGTTTAAACTGTTTAAAGTTAATTTATTTGATTTGGTTTCATATAGTTACGACAACCCAATTACAATAACACTAGTTATTTACAGCTAAAGTGTTTCAAACAGCAAACATTTAACATAGGATGAATGAAAATGAGCATTAGTAAAACCACGAATGATGGCAAGCAGTTCTTACTGGGGAAAAAAAGTATTTAGAGTAGCACTTTTGACACATCTTGTAGCTTAATATTCCAGTCAATAAAATGAATTTGCTCTTACTGCTTAAACCTGTTGCTTTTTTATTTGAAGATTATTATTATTATGATGTATGGAACTAAATCAAATGTTAATTTGACTGAATCAAATTTTAACGCTTCTACCCATCTCTGATATGGTTAGTATTATTTTATAATTCCTACTTCAGTATTTGACTATCATAATGCAGCAGCATTATTTGAGTACTTCTCTTCCTTGCCATTTATTCAAATCAACAAAGAACCAGAGCTGAAACCATTTTTTAAAGCAAAATGTATGTTCAAATTAATTTAATCACAAGTGTCCCCTATACTAAATTAGAATTTCATTTTTAACTTAATTCAGTTTATGTTTCATTATATAAGTATGTTATAGGCTGTAAATATCTAAACAAATGTGATATTGGGTCAGTAAGTTGGCAAATGTTTATCCAATATGTACTGTATTAATAGGGCTTTAGCTTATGCTTATTTGTGTTGTACAAAAATTATAGTATTAATTAACATTTTGGCATGTAGCCAAACTGAAATGTGAAAATGTTTCTTCTATTAAGATTTTTTTTTCAGTCGAATCTTTCTGACAACAATGTTGTTCATAACAAGGGGCATTGCAGCTGGAGTGTTTCAGGCTGCCTACGTCTATACACCGGAGGTAAGTAAGCTTTTAAATTTGAGTTAATAAACATGAACTTGTGTGTCTAAATAGTTATAAATACATTTTCATTGGCAGTGGTGAAAATAATATGCTTTGTTGTGCAGTAGGTATGTCATATGTTGCTTCTTTACTGGCAGTGAAACCGATATTACTGCCCGGATATTTACAATTTAATTTTTCAGAAATTAAAGTGCTTATTCATATATTACTGCTTGGCTAACACTAATCCTGTCAGGCCCAAGATTTTTTTTTCATTGCACCATTCATTTAACAACCTTTTCCATATGAATCATCTGTTCATTTCTGTTCCGGAATCTAGTGTCAAACATATTCCCGCTAGTACAACCACCAGCATCAGACTTATATAAAAGTTTGATAGGGTCCTTTTTCATACGATTGTGCGTACAGTTGACTTGCTTAAAACTAAAGTGCGACCAACATAAGTGTGGCCTTCATGACATTCTGCATGCCGCAATACTTCTAGTTTTGTCTCAAATACTTGAAGACGATGCATTACGCTCTCTCTTGGAACCATGATTCCAATATGATTCCAACTGCAGGTGCTTGCGCATGTTTTTTATACATATTTGTTTACATACAAGGAATGTTAAGTTCAAAATTAAAATGAATAGAACTCAAACATTGATTTAAATTTTCATTGTTATCCTTGTATTGTACATTGACAGCCACAGTTCATTGTTAAGTTAATATTTGAAGTTGGTAGAGAACTATTTAATATTTTAAAGTGTTCTCTCTCGGAGATTTTGTTCTCATGGCTAGTTACTAAAACTTGTGCATCATTAACTGATATTCCATATATTATTGGTAAGTTTTGAAATGTTTTAGCTAAATAATTATGAATGGCATTCTGAGTAGTACAATCTGTTCTGGTTGCATATTTTGTAGCTGATTTCATATTGAATGTAGGTAGAAAGTTGTCAAGCTTGATTTTGTCATCACTGTATTTTAATTAGTTAATATTGATGTCACCACAGAAAAATATTTCTGTTTTACTAAGGAATTTGTTTACATATTCAGGATGACTGTCGTTGCAGTCCTGTGCCCTTACGTATAAGAAGCACAGACCACCAAAAACTATGCCACCGAGCAGGGATGCTTTTACAGTCAAAACAACACTCAGAAAAAAGGCGAAAAGGCTTGAAAACCAAATTAATCCCTACATGTGGTGTACCATAGAAGAAATTTATATTTACCAAAAACGAAATGAATAAGGTGTTTGAGTCATAAACAACAAAGTTGAAAAACAAAAAAATTATTTATTTCAAAAACCAATATACTACGAGCAAGTACCAGTATGGATAGTTCCTGTACCACATGCATACAATAAGGCAAATACTATTCCAAATAAATAATTAACTCTAAAGGCCCACAATACAAAAGACGAAAAGACCTACTTAGTAACATTCTAAAGTGGGCATACAAAATATATAAAATATAGGGGAAAAATGCATAAATCTTGTTTGCTTTTTAACGTTTTAACCTTTTCGAATATCTGAATACAGTTTTTGTGAATGCAGTTAGTAGAGATACACTGAAGAATGTCACAAAACATAGGTTTTCAATAATATAGCTTTTATTGGCAGATAATCAAGAGTCTACAATAAGTGCGATTTAGGAACCAGTGTCCTAGATCGCACCATGGCGGATCTTAAATCGCACTCTCACTTAACAGGCCTAAAATTATGACTACTTTATTTAAACATTTATAATCACCATACTAATTGTATGTAATTCAAACTTTGACAATTATGTTAAAAAAATATTGCAACATTGAAAATATGAAAAAATAAATTGAAATTATTAAATAGGTTATACATTGGCTAGTATTGGCATAAGCTTGAAAAATTGGAGATTTATTACACTGTAAGGAAAATCAGTTTATTTTATACATAAATCACATATATACGCGACACAATCAGGACCGTATCCAGCACATGACTCATGTGCCCAGTTCAAACACTTCACACATTGCACCATGTCTTCCACTACTGCTTCTTCACATAGCGCGCAAAGCCATTCATTGGTATTAACTATTTCCACTACAACTTGTTGGGATGAACCAGTCATTGTAGATTTTTCATTCTTTGCCCTTTTTTTCTGTCTGTCCTGTCCTTTTACCCATTTTGCTCTGCTGGTTATCAGATAATTTTTATGCGGACTCTCGGTAAGGAGTACAGATTTTTGGATCTCACGTTTCCTTCGAATTTGTGAGGTTGAAGAGGTCGGTGTTGGTATGGGCGATATAGTTTCTATTGGCACTCTCGTCTGAACTGGGGATCTCGAGCTTCCTGCTGTTGTTGGGACACCAGAGGTTGACATGTGAACTGGAGAGCTTGTGCTTCCTGCTGTTGTTGGGACACCAGAGGTTGACATGTGAAAGTCATCGTTTGTGGAACACATGTTGGCTGTTTGCTTTGTTTCAGGTATTGTGATAGTATGTCTCCAACTAATATTTTCAGATGCTATGAAATCACTATCTGAAAACACACTGCGGTCTACAGGCCATATCCCTGTTGCTCTGAACCCAGCAGCAGAATTAGATATTGTGTATGCTTTGCTGTAAGCTTCTCCTAGTAAAGCTGAAACTTGGTATTGAGTGATGCATTGCCCAGGATTGCTACGAAGCCATTTGTTCACTGCCTGCTCATAATAGGTTTCAAATGGTTAGAACAGAGCAACATCTAAGGGTTGCAGACGGTGGGTAGTATGTCCTGGTAGCTGTAGCATGATAACACCACTCTTTCTAGCAAGTTCTATCACTTCAAGATTTTTTGAATGTGTGCTGTGGCCATCCACAACAAGTATATCTTTGTTCTCAAGAGAAGGTTTAATGTGTTCCAGCCACTTAACGAATAGTTCTGAATTGATGTAACCACTTTCAGAAACTTCAACTAGACTTCCAGGAGGAGCACCAGCTTGCAGCAATGGACTGTTGCGCTGTCGTTTGAAAATGATCATCGGTGGAACAAATATTCCAGAGGCGCTTGTGCAACATACAATAGTGGTATTCACCCCTCTTTCACCGCTAGACACAGCACCAATCTGGTGTTTTCCCTTCCTACCTATAACTTTTCCTGCCCGTTTTTGGACGGTGGAAAATCCAGATTCATCAACATTGAACATTCTTAATGCATCAATTTCATTACTGTCTACTACCTTTTCCAACAGATCAAAAAATCCATTCACATTCTCTTTGTTGAATCCCTTTACTCGGGCCATTGAAGTGCACTCAGGCTGTCGCAGACTGAGACGTGGATGCCTCTTCATGAACTGGTAAAACCATTTTTTACCTGCCATTTCTTGTCCCTTATTAAAACCGCGAGGTAAGCAATATTTTTCTGCAATTTGAAAAGCAAGTTTCCTAATGTCAGTTATACATAGCCCGAACATATGTTCTTCCAGTTTCAAAATGTGTTGCTCTAATTCTGTCTCAACATCTGGTGGGAGGTCAGTATATTGGCCATTTATCGGCTGGGTACGATTACATAGGCCTACACCTCTTTTAACTTCACCCCTGACATGCCTTAAAAGTGTGTGCTTTGGCACATTGTACTGTCTAGCACATGCATTCAAACCTAATTTACCCTCCTTGTAATCTTCTACAGCTTGTGCCATGTCTTCTGCCCTCCATCTTCCGTATTCACGCTTAGACATTCCTATATCTGAAATGAACAAACATCCCGATAGTGGAATTAACATAAAATTATTCTTAGTGTCCTAAATCGCACCAGGTGTGATTTAAGGCATGTTTACGTGGTGCGATTTATGCAACTTTCCCTGCTACAACAAACAGCAGTTCTAACCTCAACAAAAATAAGATATTCGCAATGTAACAATACAACTGAATAACTGACATTGCAAGGAATCCGAACAGTATTAAATTATTCTATAAACATACCTTGGTAATGTCTAAACAGACTATTGTCTTCCGTCAGAATCTTATACCACAACACACGAAAAAATTATTTTGCTTGCCATGGACGACTGAAACTTCTGGTGGGTTCTATATTACTGTGCACACATCGATTATGCTCCTAGGTCACCAGATGTCACTTCGAGTCATCCAGTTTCTTTAAACTAGCAGTGGTGCGATTTACGCACCAGTGCGATTTATGCAACTTTCCCCTATATAATAATCCGTTAAATATTGGGCAGAGAAAGTCCTAGAAAAAAAATTTACTGTTATTCATTGTATTTAAAGTTTATATTATCTGCCACAAAATTCAAATTAAAGTCTTTAATAACGACGACTGATGCAAAAAGGATGCAGTCTGTAACGCTGCGACAGTATTCTCAATGTCTCGGAAAAAATTTCTAAAAATTTACAAAAATGTATATTTGCTTCAAAACATGTTACTATAATGCCATGCAGTGCTAGAAACGTCTGTATATTAAGTTTCTTTACAGGTCATAAATCTGCCCCTGACAGTTTTAGCACCAACAAAACACGAAAGGCCGTAAGTTCGTCGACCATAGTACCCAGAAAACGAGGCAGTGTTTTAAACAGCACTACAAACATTGTTCGCCTCTCCACTTACTATTTCCCAGTGAATACATCAGTAAGGAAAAGTTAATCTTGGGTAATAACTCAAAAACGTTAGTCACATTAACAGATACAACAATGTTCATTACAGTCCTATTGAGCACCGGGTGGCTAAGGTAGCCTGGCCTACTACGCAAAGCTTCAACAGCACCTCGCACACAGTCAAATAGGGCACACCTCTATGTCAAACTGGGTTTTTATATTTGCCCAGTTTAAATTCCACTAAGGCTTGCATCTCTCAAACCGTAATACCGTTCATAGTAATTTAATTTTTTTTAAATTAATAGTCTCACTCGGGTACAAACTGTTACTGGCCGAAATTTGCAGCAGTGACTCACTCGTGACCAAGTCCACTGTAACTTTAAAAAGTTGTTGCTCTGCCTATTTAGGGCGGGCCTGATCACTTATGTTATTCAGCGGCGCTGTAGATTACCAGGCTCCTAGGTAGCCCCGAAAGTCCATGAGGTGGCCAGCATCTCCGGGTAGCCCTTGACAACGAGCAGACTAACTCCCAGCCTCTTGTACCAGCGGTGTGCAGCGCCTCGTCAACTGCACTCGCCCGCAGCTAAGCTCCGACTCCCTCGACGACGAGCAGACTAACTCCCAGCCTCTTGTACCAGCGGTGTGCAGCGCCTCGTCAGCTGCACTCGCCCGCAGCTAAGCTCAGACTCCCTCGCGGCGAGCAGACTAACTCCCAGCCTCTTGTACCAGCGGTGTGCAGCGCCTCGTCAGCTGCACTCGCCCGCAGCTAAGCTCCGACTCCCTCGACGACGAGCAGATTAACTCCCAGCCTCTTGTACCAGCGGTGTGCAGCGCCTCGTCAGCTGCACTCGCCCGCAGCTAAGCTCCGACTCCCTTGCGGCGAGCAGACTAACTCCCAGCCTCTTGTACCAGCGGTGTGCAGCGCCTCGTCAGCTGCACTCGCCCGCAGCTAAGCTCAGACTCCCTCGCGGCGAGCAGACTAACTCCCAGCCTCTTGTACCAGCGGTGTGCAGCGCCTCGTCAGCTGCACTCGCCCGCAGCTAAGCTCCGACTCCCTCGACGACGAGCAGACTAACTCCCAGCCTCTTGTACCAGCGGTGTGCAGCGCCTCGTCAGCTGCACTCGCCCGCAGCTAAGCTCCGACTCCCTCGACGACGAGCAGACTAACTCCCAGCCTCTTGTACCAGCGGTGTGCAGCGCCTCGTCAGCTGCACTCGCCCGCAGCTAAGCTCAGACTCCCTCGCGGCGAGCAGACTAACTCCCAGCCTCTTGTACCAGCGGTGTGCAGCGCCTCGTCAGCTGCACTCGCCCGCAGCTAAGCTCCGACTCCCTCGACGACGAGCAGACTAACTCCCAGCCTCTTGTACCAGCGGTGTGCAGCGCCTCGTCAGCTGCACTCGCCCGCAGCTAAGCTCCGACTCCCTTGCGGCGAGCAGACTAACTCCCAGCCTCTTGAACCAGCGGTGTGCAGCGCCTCGTCAGCTGCACTCGCCCGCAGCTAAGCTCCGACTCCCTCGCAGCGAGCTGTGCTCCGCTTCGCCGCCCGCCCGTCACATTCCCAGCAGACGACCCCGGCAACACGATCAAGGCACACCAACATCTGCTTCTTAAATTGTGCGCATGGCCGCCAGCAAAAACTTGCAACTACACTTCAGCAAAAAAAAATTAATTCTGTCTTAGGTCCACACCTTTTCATCATCAAAAAAAAAAAATTTCAATACAAACAGTAACAACATCTGCTAGGACATATATAATTTAATAGGAATTATCTCTATTTTTTTATTGCTGTCAGGAATGTAGAAAAGGTTAAAAATCTGTGCGTGTAATGATAAAGAGATGCTTTATCACCACAATGGAGATATTTCTGAAAAACTTTTTTGATAAACATTTGCTTTTGGGTTCAAAAATGTGACATCTTAAATTTTTAACTATTGTTTGTGAAATTATTTTTAACTATGAGTAGTTTAAACACTATAAGATCCACTGCAACTGCAATTTAAATGATTGAAACACACAAACCTTGCATATCCTTTCATGTTGCCAACATGGAAACAAATCAGCAGAAAAACTATGATCGATATGACTTTGTGGCAAGAAGAGAGAGCCAATACCTGCTAAATGAGTGTCATCTACTGATGTTAAGCGAATCACAAAGCATTTTCAGCCTATTTGAAAATCTTGACATTTCTGTCATTTTCAACAGACTTTGTGTATGTCATATTTTAGGTCCCTGTGACACACATTATTTTATTAATTAATGTTAATCCTATACTTTAATATTGTTTTGAAGGAAATACCTGACAAATGCATAGTCCCCTTTACATATACGCTGATCTCTGTGATTTTCAGCCACTGCCACTTGAATGCATACAATGCGTACAGACTCAATGATAAAATATTACTGTATTTGATTTAGTGAGAGTGATTTTCATAACATCAGTAACACATCATTGGTAATCACATGGCCACCTACAGATTATTAGCCAACTACATGCCACACTTGCTAGCTAGCTAATCATCCTGGTTTATCACCTCCAACTCCAGGTGCCTACTTACCTGTGTGGTGCTTTGGCACTCAAACAATCCTGTGGTCACTACTCCAACACTCATGGTCAGTCAGCGAGCTAATCCACTAGTAGCCATCCCACCAGCTTGGATGAATAAGGAGAAGTCATGGTCTTAACCAGTCATGGATGAGCTATCAGATAACTCCACCAATCATGGGTAGTGGTAGAACTACCCAATGACATTAAAGGGCTTGCTGCTAAATGGTATACATTTATAATGATGTTGCATTTAAAGTTATTTGAAAGTTCCATGCTCTGTCTAGTGGTATACATTCATCAGATAATTTCACATAGTTGAGCTTTTGTCGCACATACTGTGTGCTTCACTGTGTTCCAGGTTTATCCTACTCAGCTTCGCTCTGTGGGAGTTGGAACCTGTAGTGCAATGGCACGCTTAGGAGCCATGGTCACTCCTTATGTGGCCCAGGTAATGATTACTGAATACAAATATGTATCATTGTTGGTACTTTTGTTTCAAAACTTATCAAAACGTATAACCATTTGATCTAGACCTATGATATTTTTCTTAAATCAAAATTATTTTCACTCTCTTACTAGTAGACTTAAAATTTTTCTAAGAGCAGAGAATTTTAATGTGTGTATAAAGTTGCAACAAATCCCGGTTTGGTCGCCGTTTAGACCATCTGCCTTCTTCGGACCTCATCGGGGCGCGGTGGCTCGTGTTCCTCTCACCCCCCCCCCCCCCCCAACCCCGCGCACTCATACCATACCTCTCATACTATTCTGATGCACCTCTTTTCCTTTTCAAGGAACTATTTCTTAAATCACGAAGGCGTACACCCCCATGTTCCACATTCTTCTGTCTTATTCGGCTTCTTGGATGAGTGATTAGCTTCAGCGACCATGCCGATTGCACCGATCATGGGTGTAAGTACAGAGTTTGTGTTTGGAAACTGCATCTTAAATATTTAAGTAGCCATGTAATCTAGTGTAGCTTTTTTTTCTTCTGTTGAATTATGTTTTGTTGTCACGTGCTAGATTATGTTTCTCTTTCGCTTATGTATTTGTATTCATGTTTTTTTCTTATAGTCTTTGCTTAGCTTGTTGCGGCACCCATGGTCAGCACCCAGATGGTGTGTTTCGTCCCTTGCTATTTATAGCTACATTTCTTTATGCGTTTCTTAACGTTAATGTATCTAGTCATTGTGTACGCCGTATCAGTACTACGGACTTAACCCTGATGGATTTATAAATAATTATAAAATTCAATTAATTTCCATGTATAATTTAGATCATATTCTCGCATGTCCAAGTATAGTTATTGTAATTGTAATTTCATGAGATCATATTGTTTAAGATTATTATTGCATCACTGTTTGATACGTGCTTATCATTACAGTTTTGATTTTAATGATTCAGTATTCTAGGAACTTTATTGAGATTGTCTTCAATTCATTTAATAAGATCCTGTTATTTGAGTTCTATCTGGTGGTTTACTACACCCGCGTCACATTTTTGCACGTCACGTATGAATTGTAACTATGATTTATGTTAGTGGAGACCTTCTCCCATGTAATTGTTCTGCTAAATATTTTGTTGGATAAATTTTTCTGTTGGATTCTCATATTTTCCTTGAAACAGGTAAGCACTTGTTTACTTACAAGTTTTTCCTACCAGAAAAGATTTTGAAAACAACCGTTGTTGTCGAGCAAAATCACTTTTATCCGTTGCCTAAATAAGACTAAAATATCCTGTCTTTACCATTTCAGGGGTAACATCTTAAACTATAACATTAAAAATATTAATATTTTTTTCAATTTAGATTAATAATGAAAAATTAATCATTTCCTGATGATGAAGTGTCATTTTATTACAAGCCTTAAAAAAATGCATTGAGTCTCATTAAGAGTGAAAAAAAAGGTAAAACATAAATAGGTAGTCAAATTACACTGTAAAATATTTCTAAGAGCAGAGAATTTTATTGTGTGATGTGAATTTATAAGTGTTGTTCTCTAAACAGATTGACCAACATCTTCATTAAATAATAAAATTATGATTAAGTTAATGAAAACTATGCTATAAATTATGAACTTTTTAAATAAAGCAAAAAAAAAAAAATTACATGTATATAAGGTTTTATAGACAAAACAAAATAGGGTTAGAATTTTTAAAGTGATACTAAATATACCTCTCTCTTTCTCTCTCTCTTTCTCTCTCTCTTTCTCTCTCTCTCTTTCTCTCTCTCTCTTTCTCTTTCTCTTTCTTTTTCTCTATCTTTCTTTCTCTCTCTCTCTTTCTCTCTCTTTCTTTCTCTCTCTCTTTCTCTCTCTCTTTCTCTCTCTCTATCTTTCTCTCTCTCTCTTTCTCTCTCTTTCTCTCTCTTTCTCTCTCTCTTTCTCTCTCCCTTTCTCTCTCTTTCTCTCTCTCTCACTTTCTCTCTCTCTCTTTCTCTTACTCTTTCTCTCTCTCTCTCTCTCTCTTTCTCTCTCTCTCTATTTCACCCCATTAGAAGTAATGTTTCAGAAAATGGTAAAAAAGCAGTGGCAACTTTATCAGCTTCAGATTTATGATTTTTTATTTTCACCCCTTTAGCAATCAATTTTTAAAAACATTAAAAAATGGAAACACCAAATATGATGAAAAGAAGTTGGTAGTCTTTGGATGTTTATTATAACAAAACAAATCTTCTCTCCACTTCACCTTTAACTGCAAAATTTTGAAAAATGTAAAATACACAGTTTGTAACTCTCTGTATTTTGTTCACAATTACAGTACACTCCCGATTATCCGCGAAATTAAGTGGCAGGGCCACCGCGGATAGTGAAAATCGCGGATAATCAACAAAAGAGCTGAAAATGGGAAACAAAAAAGGAAACATTAATTTCAAATTAAAAATCTAAAACTTTATGTACACTAAAAGTTATAATCAACAGTAAAAAATGTTAAATGATACTAAAATTTTAGTATTTTACTGAATTATTAACATACAATACATTTCAGTAATGTAAACATAAAAGTGCTCAACCATCTGACTAGAAACAAAGCGCGACAGAGACAAAAATAGCAACGCATGCCAGCCTACTGCGTGAGTTCCGAGAAGGCCTGTGGCATTTTACTGTATGCTGCACACAATACACTCGTCAGTAGAGTTCAAATTTGCGCACTTGTAATAAAATACAGGTTTACATATGTGCTGTATTTTTTTGTAGCATGCGCGGATAATAGGGAGTTTACTGTAGTTTATTACCTCTTGCTCTAGTTTATCAGGGTGTCTACAAGTCACTAAAGTCCCGAAAGTAACGAAAAAGTAACAAATTTTGATGCGAGGTCACAAAGTCACTAAAAAGTCACGGAATTCAATACAAGCTCACGAAAATTTTTCTATTGACGTATTTTCACGTGTATATATTGGACACTAAGTGACTGTGTAATTGACACAGCCGTATTTTTCTTTCTTTAGTATGTTTGGCCTGCTATAGAAGAACAAAGTGCTGAAATAAGATACCATGAAACGCAGTGGTGAAATTCAATGCTATGTCAAGCTGACTGTCGTGCTACGTTCGTTTTAATGTTTCGTTTTTTAGGACACATGCCGTATGAGTCTAGCATTGCCTGACGTATGAAAAGTCTCGTATTTGTACGAGGATTCAGAGGTTTTCAAACCATAGATGTTACAGTATACTAGTACGTACAACTTGTTACGATAACGATGCTTTCCGCCTCCGCGTCCATATAAGTATAGTAAATACACAATCTCTCATTAGCAGAGCTGCCAACCATTACGGATTTCCCGTAATTATTACGGATTTAACACCGAATTTCGGAACATCGCTGGTTTATTACGGAAACGAGACTTTGTGCTGCATGGTAATGGAGAAAATTCCGTTTCTGCTGTGCGTATTTCGTGAATGCAGTTTGAATACATCGCTTGGTTGCGCAAATAACGGAACTAGTAAGTGTGCGCATGTACTGTCGAAATAAGTGGATTAATTCTCGTGTTTTGAAATAATAAGGGGATGGTATTACGTCCGTTGTACGATACAACTAGTACATATTCTCAGACTTTTTGTTTGAAGGCTACTTACATCACGATAATTTTTTTACGGTACTTTGGCTAACATGTGTTGTTTTAATTTATTGCTTGAAAGCCATTTTTTTTCATCATAGTGTTTTTGTCGTGTATATAGACGTGAAAATTTTTTATGTTTTCGATAGTGTTGTGTTCTTCAGTGCCGGTTGCAAGGGCGCCCATACCCGGGGCTGTCAGGGAAGGAAAAAAAATATAGTGTATTCAGGTGTTTTACTTTAAAGAAAATAATTTAAATTCGGTATTATGTAGAAGTGGTTCAACACGAAGATATTATTGTATATCGTTTTTTACATGTCTACTTCATTTTTTATGTTAGTTCAAGCATTAGTTTCTGCTGCTGCGATATAAGGTGTTGTGTACAGGGAGAAAATGCGGGCAAGCTCAACGCCCGTGGCGAGTCATTCTCCTTCGAAATCCTGCCCAAGCTCACGCGATAACACAACGCAACAGATTTAGACCAGTCAGAGTTAGACAATGCGACAATTGACATGTGCTTGCAGACGGCGAAATGTTTTGCTACTTTTTTGTCATAATAATGTATATATTCACAAATAACATCTCAAAACAGAGACAGTTTTATGCATCTGGTCTAGATTTAGTTTAGTGTAGTCAGTCAGTATAAATAACTTATGTGTAAATAAATCAGTGAAAAGTGTTAAGATAAAAACCATTGTTATTATGTAGTGTTTCTTAGTTTTCCTCATTCGTCACATCCGCTCAGTATATTCACAATTTTTAAGGTAAGCTTACACCATTAAAGTTACTCAAATAAGAATTATTGTTCAGAAAAGTCTTCAACGTAAAATTTATGTTGGAATTTTGAATTTAGAGGAAAACCTTTTTTTCCCTTCAAAAGAGTTTAAAAGGATAAGGATTCCTCTACCTTCAGTAGACTCGGAAGCAATTCACACTGGAATCCCGATTTTACGTACGCTCACGGTCGCTTGGATTGCATTCGTAAAATCGTTATCTTCATAAAATTTTAAACACCCCACCCCCTGAAGATACATGTTATAATTTATTGAACGGAATATATATAATATTAAATATTAAAAACAATGACTGCCGTCTGCCCTCTGCCCTCCCCTGCGTTCCCCCTTTTTTTTTTTTTTTTTTTTTTTTTTTTAAACATTCCATAACTTGCCTCATTGCACGAGTGATATAAAGTGATCTCACAGCGACTAACCACAGTTGCACCACACATTGCATCATGTTAACTTTTGTGTGGTGACAGATACATCAATACTCACCTGCTAGAAAATTTTCAAAAGCAGAGAGAAAGCAATGACGAATTCAAGACCATTTTCGAGGCAGTAAAATAAGATTTTAATGAGCTTGACATAGATTTAAAAATCCCAATATTGGCTGGAAGGCAGACCCACAGATGTAACGTGAATGTCCATTGCTCATCACCTGAAGACTATTTCAAAGTTGCAATTTACAATCCGTACATGGATTCTATAATTATGTCACTTACTACAAGATTTGAAAGAGATAAAGGCATACCTTTCAAAGGTGGAATTCTTCACCCACATTTGATGAAAAAGGAGACGAAAGAAGATTTCATGAGAGACATAAAAAGTTTGCAAAAGTTTTATCAAATCGACAACTTGGAAGCAGAAGCCAGATTATAGTCTGATGTCTGGACGAATAAGGAATGTTTGGAAAAAACAAAGCTCCATGATATACTTTCAGAAACAATGTTTTGGCCAGCAGGAAGGAGACTTCTTATATTCTACCAAACCATACCCCCCACAACTTGCACAATAGAGTGTTCTTTCAGCACACTGCGTAAAGTGACGACGTGGCTGAGAAGTACTACTGGCGAGGACCGTCTGTCCAGCTTGTGCCTTCTAAGTGTCCACAGGAAAAGAGTGAAAAACCCTGGTTTCGAGGACAAAGTGCTTGACTTTTTCGGCAAGAAGAAAAGAAATTTATAGTTTGCTTTTTCAGATAAATATTATAGTCAAATCCGTAATCAAACTTATGCATAATAATTTATCTTAAAATTTGCTTTTTATGTCAATACCAGTAAAAATCGTGTGATGTGTGCATTTTTAATTTGTTTTCTGTATTAAATTATGAAGGTAGAGAAGCATAACATACTGAAAACTAAATTCTTATACTTTATTCCTACTTAACAATTCTGTTAACTTAAATTAGGTTCATCCTCTATGATTGTGTTTAGACACTGATATGAATTCCTCTTTTTTTATCTTTGCTTGTTTCATAAAATGTTCATATTTTATAAATAACCCATTGAAATTCATGTGTTAAACAATAAATTTAATTATTATAAGAAGATGAACTTTTAAGAAAGTTAATGATTGGCTAGCATATCCAGGGAATAGCGATAGCTAGGACATTCAGCTTATGTTTGTGTTTTGACATCTGAAAGTCGTTTAAATAGCAAAGGAAAAGTACATTCTTTAGAACGAAGGAGTATTCGTTCTACCACGGTTTTGTAGAGACATCGTTATTACCTCTGATTATTCACGAGATATCAATTTTGCATGATTTTATTATAGTTTCGACTGACATTCAAGTTTTTACTAATAAAGCAATGTGGCAGAAGTAGTATTAATGAATTAGATTATTGTGACATCAAATTTGAATCATCGTAGGAGATAAACTGCAACCACGATAGGGTTTATTCACGATCTATTGCTTGCTTTGAAACGAACTATCAAATTTTCATGACGGAAACGAACGAAACCAGTCAACTAAGTTCACAGCCTGCAAGACTGATTACTGACGCTTTTCAACGTGCTGTAATGCCAGCGATCAACATTTTTGACTGAAGAGAATCGAGCTGAGAAGAAGAATTTCTGCAAGTTCATATCAAAACCGCTCCAGCCGGAAGGAAGGAAGGCCGGCCAACGATTGACCGGCAGTGGTGATATAGAAGCAGTTGAGGGCGCCGTGTTTCACACAGAACTTCGAAGTCGACCATTGGTGCGTACCGAACAAGACCTTTCCCACTGCGAGGAAGGATGCAGCGGCAGTGAGCAGCCATAGTTCCCGGAACACGCACAGCTCTGTTGCAGAGTCAGAGGTCATCTGTGTCATCATACTTTCGCATGTACTGACGGTGGTTGGTTGTCGTCGTATTGAATAGCATTTGAACAATTTTCGAGAGTCCCTTGAACTATCGATTATCAAGTACCTAAATAATTTTCTTTTCATATAATCTGAGATCTCACTAATTTTCCAGAAATTCATCTTCAATTGAATTTTATTGTGAATATTTTTTGGCATGAAGTAAATTTTAATTTGTTCTAACTATAATGTTGATTTTGTGTCTGATCAGATGGAATTAAAAGTTGCTGTTTGATTAATAACTTAACTTTGCAATTTACTTTTGAGAATTTACCTTGTCCCTTAAGTGTAGTTGATATCCAGTGGTCCAATTTGCTGATACCATTGAGCAAAAATAGCCGTAAGCACTGTTTAAAGGCACTCATTGATAACATGATTTGAGCTGATAACATTAAATTGAGTTTGAAGTTACATAATTTGAAACAATTACTTTTGATAGTAACTTACATATATCTTATTTGAATATTGTAAACAGATTTCACATTTGTAATTTGAAGCTTTACTATCACTAAATAAACTTATAGTCCTCGACTACTGAATCCATCTGTGCTAATTCTAAATGATAAGCAATTATGATTCATATCGAAACATACTAATATTCATTTAACTGTGAACGAGGGAATATTTTGTGTGATACAATATCGCCGTGGTAAAGATAAACAACAGTTGAAAATGAAAAAAAAATAGTTTGAAACAATTTTTGACTATAATTATAAGCGTAGTTCAGGTGTTACATTTAAAAACAACTATTTTATAACTGTGATAACATATTTAAATCGTTTCTCTCCCTAAGTTAAATCTTTTGACCAACACGTTTTAAACTTTATAATTATTTTAATTTAATTTTTAGGCGACATTTATTTAGGGGTAAAGAGAGCAATGAGTTGAAGGACTGTATTCTTGATATTCGTGTACCCGAGACAATGCAAAAATAGAATGTGCCGGAAATTAGGAATTTCGACACGTTTTTTTTCTAATTTTATTATAATTTTAAATTATTTTTGGAAATTTTATTTTTCTCTATAATTTGGTTACTAAAGGGCGATTTACACTTTGTTAGTCTGGGGTACTCCCCTAAGTTAAACTTTGTGCCAGTAGTCTGAAGCACCTTTCCCAGAGACGTATCTGATATTTTGCAGATCTAATACTTTGCTGGCAGCCAGCTTAAAATTTACCTCGCTTACAGGCACGTCCCAGTCCTGTAACGTTACTTCACTTCATGACTAAAACCGCCTACAGCAGCTCTGGACAAGCTGTTACCATTTCTCAGAGACGAGCTGACCATAGCCTTTACTGTCACGAATACGTATTAGGTTCACTCCCCTGGAAGCACGTCACGGACGCTTGTTCCCAGCGTCGTTGCGTTTTCCCCCCCTCTTGAGTTCTAAGAATTCGCCTAATACCAATGACCGGTCATACACTCCAGCAGGCAGCGACCGTCTCCAAGGACGCCTCGCAAAAAAAATGTGTGTGCCAAGATGGACCGCACACGATACCTAGCGGCAAACTCGCTAACCGCCCAGCCAACTTACCCTGTAGGCCGCCAGAGTGTAGCACTAGACTGCGCCCTTTAACCCTTGGTTTAAGCAGACGCCTTGGGCGAGTCGATTCTTTTTATTTCAGACACCTCTCAACAGGTAGCGCTAAAGTTGGCCAGTGTTACCAACTTCGAGACTTCAGTCAGAGTTTTTTTATGACGCCCTCTCGGGGAACTTCGGGACCTTTCGGTCCAGACTCCCAGTCCCCTCCCCCCCAAAATGATTCAAGATTTACTTTTAATTACGAGACGCGGTTATCCGCGGGACACTTCGCGTCGCGACTGCAGACAGACCGTTTGCGAAAATCGGCGAGTCGACGATACACTGCAAGACTTCCATCCGGCCGCAACCGACTATGTAGTCGCTTATGTAAGGGATGTTATCCCTGTAACTTTTTAAAGTAGTTTCGTCCGTCTGCGTAGTACATGTGTAATAGTTATTTTTCTTTTAAATTTCTTTTTTTTTGAAATGATGAAAACGACCGCGCCCAGTCGCGTATTCGCGGGATCCAGTTCCTGGCGGGCAACGCATCTGTAAACAGAAGCCAACTCCCCTGTCTGACAGGGTCCGAGAGCCGGACGCCAAATTGGCATTTTTTCATCTCCCTTCCACAACAGGACACAAGCGCCCTGTCATCATTTTCCCGATGGATCTCCGGAAAACGGAGCCCCGACCTCCGGTGCTTCTGTATCTTTTGACCCTTTTCTGAACTTTATTTAAATTACGTCGTCAGACGCAGTTAATTAAATAAACATAATTTCTGGACTTTAAGTATATAACCTGGGATTGTTTAAACATATTTGTATTTTTTTTTTTATTGGATTATGTATTTTTAGTAAATGAAACTTTTGATAATTCCATGTACGGCCGGCCAATAATTTTCTCTTTCTTTCTGAATATACCTGAGAGCTGCTTAAGAATGTAATTAATATTGTACGTTAATATTTTCTTGTATCTGTTATAAGTTTCCTCAGTATGGAGTAATTATATTTCAGACGGAATCACACCTTGTTTTTTTTGTTCATTTATAATAAACTGGTGAAACCTAAAGATCCACCCAGCAAGGCAAAGATGGTGATCAGACCGTGGTTTGCTGCTACAAAAATAATAGCAGTTAGCATGGTTTGAACCTTGCTACAAAAATGGTAGCAGAGCTGGGGTTTATAGTTTATTAGTGTGATTTCGTCTCTAAACAATCCCAGTAAAAATAACATAAAGTAAATTAAATTTTTTAATCTTTGATTTTTTTATATAAATATTTGAGCGAGAATCTTTATATTTTTTAGCGCGAATATAAGTAACTTTAATTTTAATTCCTTACAAGCAATATTAATCTAACTTTCACGCAAGACGTCTCCCAGCGCTCCCAGCTGTCCCTCCCGCGGCGCGTCCTCAGACGTGACATACACAAGGTCACAGACACCCCTCCCCCCTTTCACCCCGCCTGACGGCCGGTGCATTCTTATCATAGGTACGTGCCTCCGCGCTCGTGCGGACTCTCCCCCCTCCTCCAGCAAGTCCCAGAGGTCGCTTACCTATGCGGGACACAGACAGACGTACCAACTTATACATCTGCCGGTCGTAATAATAATAAACAGAGCACGTTGTGTGTTCGACCAGTATTTTGTTTACTAATAGGGCCCCCCAATAAATAAATTACTTTAATGTCCTTTCGGACTGTCGTGTTTGTTTGTATTTTTGTCTCTCTGCGCTTGTGCGCGCGAGGCCATGTTATCTCGTCACCTCATGACAGGGCCGCCAACCGCGCGGAATCCCCTCTCTTCTTCTGTGTGCTCCTCCCACGTGCCACGTATTTTGTAAACAAACCACCCATGCTTTGTATGTCCTAGTAATATTATTTTTATGTCACCAAGACAGGCACTTTAAATAATCTATACTGCTTTAAATTTAGCAGCAAGGTATTTTCTTAGTCTAGGGGAACTTAAAATATAACATAATAATTTTATATATATAACTTATAATAATACTAACTATACAAATAATATGATAATATAATTTTTGTTTTGTTTTAGCTAATGTTAAGAAACTGCCATTGTTTACGATTTCTAAGTATCTTAAAATCAACGATTAATTTTTTTAAAATAATACATAAAATAAATCACAAAAAGGGTCCATTCATTACGTAATATAAGATAAGAATATACTCTTAAGTAATATACACAACTAGTACTCTAATCCAATTGCGTCGTTCATAAGCTACGTGAATATACTTCGACATATCATTTCATTGTGTTACCATATCTATCCATGTGTCTAGCTTTTAATTAAATGATTTTCGTGATCACCCAACGAGAGGTGCAGTCACTACCTTCAACTAAAGGTTTATTAGATTATATTTGTCAGTGTGTCGGTCGAATTTTCCCCACACGTTTTTTTTATGCTAGCACTGCGATGATGATTTTTTGTTAAGATAGAGTACTACTTATTTACGTCGACGTATAGGTGAACAACTAAGAGATAAAGTTTAAACTATTAAAGTAAGTGAGTGGTAAATTTTGTAATTACGATTTTTATAGTAAACCATTTATTTCTTAATTTTTTTTTAACATTAAGTATTTTTTTATTGTCAGGTGATGTACAGCTACGTACAGAAAACTGAGCACTGCAGCTCGTACATCTTTGTTTACTAAAGAATTTTTAAGTTAACATTTTTTTTTATTGCACTCTCTCCAAAGTTAGTAGTTTATTTTGCATCACTATGAGGATATGATTTTTCATTGTTTTGCAATTGTGACTTCCAAGGTGGCATCAAGGTTTTATTTTTGTGATTTCCTAAAAGTCGAGCAAGGTCAAGCTAGCCACCGAGCAGCGCTAAAGTAAGGGCCCTCTCTGCCAACGAGTCACGACCCGGTCCTCTAGGTGAAACATCCTATGACCACCAAGTGTCACTGGGTTAGATCCCCAGCACTCACCCTTTGGACGACCTATGTTCAAACCCTCTCTCAGGCAGTGTGAACTTTCATGCCCGCCATGGAAGATCCGACGGCGAAAATTAAAATTAATTATAAGTTAGTTATATTTTTTTTAGGACTATAATAATATCAGGTGTTACAGTTTTGTATATATTTTTTTATTAATTAAATTTCAGTGCACATGAAAACTTTTAAAGGTCAAATATTATTTTTACATTATCCATCATTCATCCGAAATTCGTTGATCTTTCGGGTTTCGAACCCGAACTAACTCAGGGGTGGAATTCCCTCTTAGGTGTTTGTGCTCCAGTCTGTTGGTCTGATCAATCTTCAGTCTGAGCATGGGGCCTATGTGAGTTAATAAATGTAGGTAACTGGGACTGAGGTTCTGTTTCGCCTTCGGGCAAGCAGCAAATTTTTACCGTCTTCTCCATCGCCTGACTGTGCAGGGCTGAGTCCCAATGCCTTCGGCTTCTTATGGAAAGACTATTGTACAGGGGTTTTCATTCCCATTTAGTTTGTAAGTTACAGAGCTATCACGCTCATATACAGGGATACCATACCCATTTACAGGGGTTACAATCCCCCTTCGTCACTGAGCGCTCAAGGACGCTTATCCCTTGTTTCGGCCTCCCTCACAGCGCCCATTTTGTGTTCCTACACGATATCCAATATCTGAGATCAATGGGATGAATTCATTTCATTAATATAGCAATTACATAAATGGATGTAAGCATACAGGTACATTAAAATTAAGCTTTTAATTAAATCTTTTTTTATTTATTATATGATTTTAAGGATGTATTTTAAAATAATTAAAACCGAGTTTTAAAAGGGACCCATTTAATTATAAACGTTGTTTTAGACCTATAAGGTATTACAGTCAACGGTCATGGAATTAATTCTGCGTTTATTGTAAGTAGTTTATCTAAGTCGATTCTGGTACAGGGTAAGTATGACAGATTTCAATCATTTTATGTTCAGTGTTGGTTGCTTACCCTGGCTCCGCCTTTCAGTGGGGGAGTATGTGCTGGAAATTAGAAATTTCGACACGTTTTTTTCTAATTTTATTATAATTTTAAATTATTTTTGGAAATTTTATTTTTCTCTATAATTTGGTTACTAAAGGGCGATTTACACTTTGTTAGTCTGGGGTACTCCCCTAAGTTAAACTTTGTGCCAGTAGTCTGAAGCACCTTTCCCAGAGACGTATCTGATATTTTGCAGATCTAATACTTTGCTGGCAGCCAGCTTAAAATTTACCTCGCTTACAGGCACGTCCCAGTCCTGTAACGTTACTTCACTTCATGACTAAAACCGCCTACAGCAGCTCTGGACAAGCTGTTACCATTTCTCAGAGACGAGCTGACCATAGCCTTTACTGTCACGAATACGTATTAGGTTCACTCCCCTGGAAGCACGTCACGGACGCTTGTTCCCAGCGTCGTTGCGTTTTCCCCCCTCTTGAGTTCTAAGAATTCGCCTAATACCAATGACCGGTCATACACTCCAGCAGGCAGCGACCGTCTCCAAGGACGCCTCGCAAAAAAAAAATGTGTGTGCCAAGATGGACCGCACACGATACCTAGCGGCAAACTCGCTAACCGCCCAGCCAACTTACCCTGTAGGCCGCCAGAGTGTAGCACTAGACTGCGCCCTTTAACCCTTGGTTTAAGCAGACGCCTTGGGCGAGTCGATTCTTTTTATTTCAGACACCTCTCAACAGGTAGCGCTAAAGTCGGCCAGTGTTACCAACTTCGAGACTTCAGTCAGTTTTTTTTTATGACGCCCTCTCGGGGAACTTCGGGACCTTTCGGTCCGGACTCCCAGTCCCCTCCCCCCCAAAATGATTCAAGATTTACTTTTAATTACGAGACGCGGTTCTCCGCAGGACACTTCGCATCGCGACTGCAGACGGACCGTTTGCGAAAATCGGCGAGTCGACGATACACTGCAAGACTTCCATCCGGCCGCAACCGACTATGTAGTCGCTTATGTAAGGGATGTTATCCCTGTAACTTTTTAAAGTAGTTTCGTCCGTCTGCGTAGTACATGTGTAATAGTTATTTTTCTTTTAAATTTCTTTTTTTTTGAAATGATGAAAACGACCGCGCCCAGCCGCGTATTCGCGGGATCCAGTTCCTGGCGGGCGACGCATTTGTAAACAGAAGCCAACTCCCCTGTCTGACAGGGTCCGAGAGCCGGACGCCGAATTGGCATTTTTTCATCTCCCTTCCACAACAGGACACAAGCGCCCTGTCATAATTTTCCCGATGGATCTCCGGAAAACGGAGCCCCGACCTCCGGTGCTTCTGTATCTTTTGACCCTTTTCTGAACTTTATTTAAATTACGTCGTCAGACGCAGTTAATTAAATAAACATAATTTCTGGACTTTAAGTATATAACCTGGGATCGTTTAAACATACAGTAGAGCATCCTGTATCCGTAATTCTACTTACCGGAATTTCTACTATCCGGATGTTTTCCGAGAGTTAAAAAAAAATTACAAAATTTAAAAAAATATGTATATATTTTTAAATGAATTATAATATATATTAATATATATTATTCCCGCGGAAGTAAATACCGATTGTTTGCGCAGTTCACGCCCCGTCTAGTCAGTCAGGGTGCACTTGATTTTATAAACACTCAGCGAGTTATGATGGATGCCAAGGCTTCCGGTCTCGCGACTGCAGTGCACTGGCGTCGAGCGCATATCAGGAATTGGCAACAGCGGCCTCGCCTACACGTGAGCGCGCCGTGATAACGTGTTGTAGGGGAGGGGGAGTGGTGTATTGTGTGCGTTCAATGTCAGTCTTGCTTGTGGTGCGCAATCGCTAGTATGTACGTTCCTGCAGACACGTGATGTTTTCAAAACATAAACTTCCTAGTGATGAGGAAAAGAGTAGTAAACGAAGGAAAAAAAGTTCTTACCATTAAAGAAAAGGTTGAGATTCTCAAGAAACTAGATGCTGGGACTTCTGTTAAAAATCTCAGCCAATCGTATGATGTCGGCATTTCGACGATTTACGACATAAAGAAACAAAGGAATGAACTGTGTAAATTTTATTCGGACAGTGATACGAAGAGAGAAATTGAAAACAGAAAAACAATGCAGGATAGTAAATGTAGCAACCTTGATAATGCTCTTTATCAATGGTTTCGTTTGCGGCGAAGTGAAGGTGTTAGCATTTCTGGACAGATGCTGATAGAACAGGCAAAAATGTTTCATGCCGAACTGAATCTAACATACGATTGTGACTATTCGTTAGGGTGGCTTCATAAATTCAAAAAACGCCATGGAATTTCTTTTTTCAAAGTTAGCGGTGAAAAGCTTTCTGCAGATACAGCGGCAGCGGAAAAGTTTGTTGTTGAGTTCGCAGAATATGTGTTGGACAACAACTTAACAGCAGACCAAGTTTACAATGCGGACGAGACTGCTTTGTACTGGCGTTGTATGCCTCGAAGCACGCTATGCACTGCAGATAATCCTCACAGCGGGATGAAAGATTAAGACAGATTGACCGTGCTTGGTTGTTCAAATGCTGCCGGTACCCACAAGCTGAAAATACTCGTAATTGGCAAAAGCTTGCGCCCAAGGGTGCTAAAAGGTGTTAAAGTGTTACCCGTTGAATACCGAGCTACAAAAACCGCGTGGATAACATCTGCAATAACCACAGAATGGTTTGACAGTTTTGTGCGCCAGAGCCGACAACACTGTAACAAGATAGGTTTAGACCCGCACTGCAAGATTGTCCTTGTGCTAGACAACTGCTCCGCGCATCCTGCAGCTGAAACACTAGACAGGGATAATGTTTCTGTCATGTATCTGCCCCCTAACTGCACTGCACTAATCCAACCGCAAGATCAGGGAATATTACGCTCCCTAAAATGTCGTTATCGCACGGAGTTCATGAAGCACTTTTTATCTGATCTGAATGGAGGCAAAACAATCTCAGAAATTAAAAAGGAATACACCATAAAGGATGTCATATGGTCACTAGCTCGTGCATGGGAAGTTATGCCTGCGTCAACATTTCACAAGGCATGGTTTAAATTGTGGCCGACTTTGGTTTATCGTGACGAGGTTCATGACAAGGGAAATGAAGCCGACTTCAAAGGTTTTGAACAAAAAAATGTGAACGAACTGCTGGAGTATGCCAAGAACATAACAAATCCAGAACTAGAAGACTTACAATTGCAAGAACAAAACATTGTGGAATGGTTTTGTGTTGATGATAATGTTCCCGTTGTGCATCACTTTTCAGATAAGGAGATATTAGACTCTGTTAAGTGTAACAAAGACGACGGAAACAATGAAAGCAGTAGCGATGAAGATGAACCACAGGAGAAAATCTCGCAAGATGAGTGCCTTCACCACATAGAACGATTAATAGCTGGCCTAGAGCAACGAAGTTATATCAACGACCAGCAAATTATGCATTTGTATAAGCTTCAAAAACAGCTGACTGAAGAGAAGCACAAACGTGTGCGGCAACAACGCATTAGTGACATGTTCAAAAAAGCTCCTGTTTCCACACCTGCTTCAACTACGAGTGAGTACATTGACGATCCAACACCTGGCACCAGTGGCACAAACGTAAACAGTTACGTTCAGAGTGAGAGTGACAGTGACAGTGATTAACTTTAACTTCTCCAGTCTTTCACAATGTGTGACGATTTAGGTAATTTGTTGTTTAGCTTTTTAAATTTAAATGCGACTGTTAAACAATGTTTCTTACACACAGACAAGTGGGGCCGTATACAGTGATTATTTCAATGCAGTTTATCTAAGTTCTAGGACATTATTTTTTATTCGCGGGACATGTGTAGCCTACAGTGAGTCATGGTGAGTGTTTTTTTATTTGTAATGTACCGTACCTAACTGTACCATGTGTTATTATTTTATATTTTATTTATGCAACATGTGGATACACCAAATCACTGTAAAAACTGTATGTAAATTACGTAATTGTAACACAATTCATTAAATGTCAAACGTCTCGCCTACGTCTGCTTGCTTTGCGCGGACATCATGGTACAGTCACGTAGCTGTAGCGTGCTTCTAGGCAAGGTCTGATAAGCGTGCCCGTGGCAAGGTCACACCACCGGATGTAGCTGTCATCACCCTACCCCCACCCCCCTTGCCGTCCTCATCTACAGCTACAGGATGTTCACAAACTTCGGGAGCAATTTTTTTTTTCAATTAGGGGGCCTTATAGTGAATTTCTACTTTCCGGAATTTTCTACTATCTGGAATAGTCTAAGTCCCGACCATTCCGGATACAGGGCGCTCTACTGTATTTGTATTTTTTTTTTTATTGGATTATGTATTTTTAGTAAATGAAACTTTTGATAATTCCATGTACGGCCGGCCAATAATTTTCTCTTTCTTTCTGAATATACCTGAGAGCTGCTTAAGAATGTAATTAATATTGTACGTTAATATTTTCTTGTATCTGTTATAAGTTTCCTCTGTATGGAGTAATTATATTTCAGACGGAATCACACCTTGTTTTTTTTGTTCATTTCTAATAAACTGGTGAAACCTAAAGATTCACCCAGCAAGGCAAAGATGGTGATCAGACCGTGGTTTGCTGCTACAAAAATAATAGCAGTTAGCATGGTTTGAACCTTGCTACAATAAGGACTGTATTCCTGCATTTGTGTTGCTAAAAATTCACTTGTTTCAATAAAATAGTTAATATTTAATTAATAACGAGGCCAATAAAGTTTTTTATGGCGAATGAGTACTGTGGTCTAGTATTTTAGTAACAGGACAAAAAAATTTAACAGGGTCAGAACTGGAACTATTTTATGGCTAGTAACAAGCTGCAGTTAGTCTTCCAAAATATTAAAAATACTTCATACCCCTAAGTCTGGCCCCCCCTACAAATTATCATATGGGCGGCCTTGGCTGGTTGTAGAAATGAATCGCGTGACAGAACAATGTGTATCTGGGGGGAAAAAACACGCAATTCTTCAGAACTTTCGACTTAAATATTCAAAAGAATGGCCATGCTTGTTGTCTTCAAATGTTCGGAACGCCATGCGTTTTGTAATGTATGCACGTGTGACTTTTCGATTGCACATGGTGGAAGGGATGACTGTAGATGGCATATTGAATCAAAGAAACATGCGGGTCATTTTATAGCCATGATGAGCAATAAATCTATATTGTCCTTTTTTCGCTACATCTGAAGAAACGAAAGTAACGAACGCAAGGTTATTGTTTACAAGTCCTTGTGTTTGTCTGTTGTTTGTTTACATGACAGTTCTTATCCAATTAGGATAAAAGAAGCAAATAAAAGACTGTTTTTCTAAAGTTTAACTTTGAATACTTTGAATTGAAGATTCAAAATTTCCAGTAAAATTGACATTTCTTACATATTCAGTTTGTATTGTTCAAAACGTACGGGACAAAGGTAGATTAGGTCAGGTCAGCTACATTATATAAATACTTTGAAACTGAACGGACATTAAAAATAATACAATTAAATTTAATGGTTTAGTTTAAGTATTTATAATGTAGCTGACCTGACCTAACAAAGGATGGACAGTAGGAACTCACGTAATTTTCTTTTTACATGATGTAGTCGTTCACCTACGTCGCAAAAAAAAATCATACTTGTAAACAAGTAGCTATGGTAAACGCTGCATGAAAATTAAAAAATTCGATATCTCCTAAAATATTTGGAATTTCTTATCTTCGCCGGTTTTAATGAAAAGAGGAAGTAAAAGAGCATATAATAAAAGTAATTTAAGATTTTTAGCATTTTGTTTTCGCAAATACCGCTACTCTACATATTCAAAATTAAAAAATTCGATATCTCCTAAAGTATTTGGAATTTCTTATCTCCGCCGGTTTTAATGAAAAGAGGAAGTGAAAGAGCATATAATATAAGTAATTTCAGATTTTTAGCATTTTTTTCCACAAATACCGCTACTCTACATATTTACCGCCTAATGTGTAATTTTTTTTTGTAAAAGTGTCAATTAATTTAGTCAATAGTACAAAGTAAAAAAAAAAAAAATCCGAAAAAAAAAATGTTGCCATTTAGGTCAGTAAAAGTCACTGAAAAGGTCACTAAAAAGTCACTAAAATTGATTTTGTCACTTCTGTAGACACCTGTATATTCATAGATTATTGTTTCCCTTCTCAAAAAAAAAAAATTACCAGTTTCACACAACTTATGGGTGTAATTTTACAATACCGAAAGAAAAAAAAGGTTTGTTTTTTGTTGCTTATTATTTACACCCAATATTTACCTGACATCATATTGGCTTCAGAAATATGATTTTTTTTTATGATTCGTCAAAACCTATCTCCTTTTCACCTCTTTACGATAGAATTTCAAAAAACTAAAAGAAACACAAACTAACTGTATGAATGTTTTTTGTGCTCATTTCTTATGTTCCGCTTCAGTAAATTTTGTGATGTTAATTTAAATTAATAATACGAAATTTATATTTTTTATACCCCTAAAGGCCCCTCACACACAATCAGTCCAGCTCCCAGATTGGACTGCTCAGTGAGAACTGACAGTTTGGATTGGATTGAGGCCCTATTGCACACACGATCAGTCCAGGTGCTCAGTTTGGATTGAACAGTCGTAACTGACAGTTTAGACCGAACTGAAGCCTCCCACACACATGATCAGTTTTGTGGTTGCTGTTGCTGTTCGTAGAATATGGAAGAAACTTTGGATGTTGCAGTTGCAGTACCATTTTTAGTAAGAAAAAGTAAAAAAAAGTTAAGGAACTATAGAATATAAACAAAAATGTCTGCCTCTACACTCAGCAGATGGACTAATGGACTTATTGTTTGGGCTGACAGTTTGGACTGGCAATACACTGTTCCCACGCACGGCAGTTCGGACTGAGAGTTCTCGAGCCCACAGTCAGATTTGATGGAAAGCCATCAGTTCCAGCTGATTAGTCCACCGTCCTTGCAGTTTCGACTGTTAAGATCCAACTGATAAGTCTGAACTGACAGTTCGGACTGATCGTTTGTGGGGGGCCTTAAGAGGTACAATCTTGCAAAATAGGAAAATTTGTCTGGTCATGTTTGGTTGCAATTTATAACTTTCCCCTTTATTGTCTTTGGAGGTCTCAATTTAATAATAAAACAAAACCTACCCCATTTTCACTCTCTTAATGGCCAAATGGAGAAAAATTGAAAGAAAAAAAAATACTTTGTATGCATGTTGTTCATGCTTAGTTTCTTACCTCCTGCTCTTTTAGATTTTGAGATATGCTTTTTTTTATCTTAAAATCAAACTTAACTTTTTTTTTATACTCTGTAGGGATGGAATTTTTCTAAATGGTACAAAGCAGTTTATTTCGTAGTTTGCAGCCAATATCTTACATTCCACTATTCCACTTTACTAGCTATGGAGCTATTTTTCATACTAACCAAATTTATGCCCTTTCCACCCCCTTAGGACTGGAATTTTGGAACTATATGTAGTGCTTAAGTTAGCCAAAGACCTTACTAATAAAAAAGTTTCATCAAAATCTGTTCAGTAATTTTCCACTGATGCTTGACCAAACAGACAAATAGACCAACAGATGTATATCTTAAAAACAGATATAAATCTTAAAAACTATATATTTCAGTTTTAAATAATGTAAATAGCTTTTTCCTATAGTTTTTTTCCTTCATATTTTCACTCCTTTTTACCACAAATAGTTTTCTTATTAGTATAAATTACATAGGTATTTGCTGAAACAGTAGATTAGTAATAACCAGATTAATAAAATTGATTATAATACAATTAAAATATGAGCATAGAGATGTAAGAATCACTCAATCACAAAATACTTAACTATCAGAATTTTTCAAACAGTTACATCACTCATTACAAAAGATTTGTATTAGTTATAATAATTTGATATATCCGGAATTAATATGCAGAAAGATGTGAATTTACCATACAAAATTCATTTTTAAACTTTACGCTTGTAAACTTTTACCTTTAGTGCAATGCATCCTTGAGTTTGCGAATTTAGTTGGTACAAGTATAGCTTACACAGTTAACCGATTATTGATTTCATACACAACTATGAGGTATAGTACAACAATTATTTAAGAAAACTATCCTTATATGGTATTTATAATTATTGGAACTTTGAGGGCCATTGAACATTACCAAAATTCTCAAAAAAGTAGCAACAGTTATGTAACACAGTAGTGTATACCACAGATTTGGGTATACCATGATTTTGGTTGTACTACCGGTAAAGTCATGCCCATTGTCAGATTAAAGTGTACGTGTTTTTCGTTCTTGTGGCGACAATTACAGACTCTTATGCTATCTCTAGATGGGAGAGGGAGGGCGGAGTAGTGTGTGACTGTTCACTACCGCTGGGAGTTCCAATTGTTAGGCTAATCATTATTTATTCCTGTCTGATCTCTTTGCGCTGTAACAAGTCACAATCATGCCCGGCTAAGATGATGACTAGAGTCAAGATTTTGTGGTGTTATTTTAAGACAAATTTCGGTGTAAAGAAATAAAGATTTCGGTGTTATATGGTTTTATTTTTTTGCTCAAAATACCCACGGCAAAATTTTCTTGCTTTTCTGTACGACATGCAAATTTATTAAAACAAATATTAATAAACACTAAAACCTCATGATCTAATTACAATTAAGTTCATTTGCAAATTCATAGATAATTAAGTTCATTTGCAAATTCATAAATTCAAACTTTTAAATAACTACTAAAAATTTCACGACTTAATTACAATCACATACACTACACAATTACACAATTAAGCACTTACAAAGTTACTATTAAGACGGTTTTATTGAAATTCTATCATAGTTAAATTTTACGCATTTTCTGGAGTGAGACGTTGTCTTCTGTCACTAACTACCAGTGAGTACCTGGAAAATGAATGTTCTACATCAACATTTGATGTTGGGAACCAGATTGCCCTTAAACTGGCTTGAGAAAATTCACTGTAGTCCCCTTTAAGGGAGCACAGTACCTTTGCAACATCAATTTGGCTTGTTTCTGGCAATGAAAGTTCATCCTCAATTATTTTTTTGAAAGCAACATAGCCATGTATGAATGTATCAATGGGAAGATGGGAAACAGAAGGCAAGTTATGCAGAGACTTCTGTATGTTTGCATCTTCTATGCTAACCCTACTCACATTTCTTGGGTTGAACAGCAAATTAATGGCATTAAAGACTCTTACACAAGGATGTCGTTTAAAAGATGAGTTTTGCCTTAAACGCTTATGTTTCTCACTCGCAACATGTTTCACAAGCGTATCGCGTCTCTCGTAGTCTAGCCTGCAGTTACAGAATTTGCACATTAAAATTTTATCACTGAAATAAAATCCTTCGCTGGAAAATTCTTTCGATCGGTCACTGGCAGAAACTTTCGTTTTAGGCATTATCAAAATTTTTTTATCACATAGGAAAAATTTAACCTCTTAATACGCAAAAACTTGCCGTGCTGGAAAGATCAAAACAATGGAGAATAGATGCGAATACAAACGCATACCGAATGCCAACATATGTACGTGTAAATTAATGGGAAGCCTACGATTCACTCGTCCTTCTGGACATACCCGAATACTCACGTTGGCAAGCCTTCTTTTCAGACAAGAGAGCCAATCCCGATGCTCCCCGAAGTTCATGCTCGCTTTTTTTTCCGTTCCATCTCATTGTATAAACCGGTGTGGCATTAAATTTTGCGGTCGATTAGGATAGGTTAGCTACATTATAAATACTTTAAAACATTGTGGATGGTTGGTTATATTAGGTAAGTATAGCTACATTAAAAATACTGTAAAATCATTTTAAGGTTGCTTAGCAAATAACTTTTTAATATGTAGCTTTCCAGGGCTAGGAAACCGTTTACGTGATTTCACAGTATCTTTAATGTAGCTATCCTAACCAAATCAACCGTCCACAATGTTTTAAAGTATTTATAATGTAGCTAACCTAACCTAATTGACCCTTAGTTATCATGAGTTGTATATTTATTTACAATGAACAAAAAAAACCGAAGATGCACAATCGGGTGTTTGGTTCTCTCATCTTCTCATCTGTTGAAATACGGCTTGCCAACGTGAGTATTTGGGTATGTCCAGAAGGACAAGTGAATCGTAGGCTTCCCTAAATTAATACCGACATAAACATGTACTATTTATTATTTACAATCGTTACGTTAAGCAGGGTTAATTTTATTTTTGTACCCTACGTACTTTATTTTAAATAAACAGTAAAAGCAATGCGCTTTAGTGTGTAATTTTTTTTATGATTAAAAACGTAATCTTAGAAAAACATATTTTGGACGTTTGTTATTTTTGTATTATCAGAAAGTGAACGGCGGCCATTGTATCATAGTTATCAACATCTTAAATTATTATGGTACACAAGATTACCGTTTAAAGAAAATATTACGTTAATTCCGAGACTTCATTTTAAAATCTATAATGAATCACCGTCGCATATAATATATATGGCTGCTAGTTACTGTCAGAAATATTTGATTGTGCTGAAGATAGTGAATTGTCCTTACAGAACGGAAAAAAAAAAACGTAAATAATCAGGAGAGACGAAATTTCGTGACATATCGCGGATTTCGCACAATTTCGTTTTATTTTGTGTTTTCAAGCGGTTTTCGGTGTTATTTTGTTTTATCGCGCATTACCATGTAATTGTGCCTCTAATGATGACTGTTCCTTGCACAAACGAAAACACTTGAAAAATTTCCTGACGATTGTTGCACATAGCAAGTAGTGGGCATAAAATTCTGTTAATGACTGTTAATTGACTTTAAACTCTTAACATTAATTACCCAATAAAAACGTCTAAAATGAATTTCTTGTATTCTTATCGCAACAATCCTATCACTGAGCCGCCTATTCGGCGTGACCATTTGGCCCAGCCCTCACCAATGACTGAGTGAAACACAGCAAAGTACAGAACCCTTAGTAAAATTTGGTTAGCTGGGGACTTCCCCAAAATACTGCCTTACCATTGGCTATAACATTTATCCTTACAACTACGATTAAGTAACACCCCTTCTTTGAGGGCTTCCCCTCACTCGTAACATGTCTCTGTCTTTCTCTTACATCTTCTCTCTCCTTTTAATCTAACACAGAATTCTGGGATTCACCAGTCAGATATTCCCACGGTCTGGGCTAACATCTGTTTCTCTCTTATACCGGATGCGATAAATTATCGTCTTTCAGCGCCCGTCTTTCGTTCCTTCTACCCAATACTTGCTGTCTTAAAACCATTTTAAAACTCGTACATAAATAATAACTAAGCCAGCACAATGGAAAGTATGATAAACTAGGTCACTACGATCTTAAAGGCTATATGATCACTTGGTTGACTGTAATACTGAGAAACCATAATATTTATTCTTTTAACAAATACTTGTAAAAGCTGGGAAGGGCACGGTCTTGCAATGTTACAAACTGGTGATAGCTAAAAATTGACTCTGCAAAGAAAGAACACACAAAAGAACATAGTACCGTATCCATGAAGTTAACAGTCAAGAGGTCTGTCCAAAGAGGTACTTCATATACACATAATAAAGATTTGCTGGTACAAATACTTCAGTTCATGAGATGTAGTTTTAAGTCATAGTATTTTATTATTAAGATCAATTTTTAAAAGTATATTAAGCATGTGTTATAATCTCCATTGGTTTTCTTTAAGCTGGAATGATCATCCCTGCATCCTGTTATAAAGATGCATGCAAAAAAGGGACTAGGGTCTACAACTAAAATAAAAAAAAAAAAATCTTTTGTTGACATTGGGATACTTCCTGCCCATTTTCTTTTTCTATCTGAGTGAACTAGCATAAGGGGTTGAAGTAAAGAAGGGAGAAGACAGCATTAGGTAATTTTCAATGATTTACTAATCATTACATGAACGTGTAAAATAGGGAGCTGAGAGGAAGTTAGAAAAAATTAGATATGTAGCCAATGCTTTTATTCACCTGTGGGATACATAAACAAAACTTTACTACTTTCACTAAAACTGAAATGACTTTTTTGTGTCAGATGGTGTCACTCCTCGATGAACTGCGGATAAAACTTAATATGAGGAGGGGGGTAAGTTATATAACTCGACAACCACATTGTACTGCAAGTCTAATGTACGTTACAAAAAGACTGCTGAAAGAATCACATAAAAATATCCTATTTAATTTGCAGACTGCTGCAAATTACTTACTTAAAACTTTATTTACTTAATACTCTACACCGAAACAATTGACGCTCGGTTACTTGAATGAATAAAAAGTTGGAGCACAAAAGAGTGTGCCGGATGGTAGGGTGGGCACACCGCGAAGTCATAGAGAGTAAAAGGTTCAATATGTATAAGTTAACTAGAGCAGCTAAAACATGTGATGGACTCTATGTCAAGCACTCATGCATGCGTCACACCATTGGCCGGAACGAAGACAAATTCCCGCTTCTCCCTGGCCTCTAGGGATCGTGGTCAGTAAGCACACAAAGGTACGCTAACGACGTAAGCTTACAATGATACACACAGAGGGCTTTCCTAGCCAACCACTAGGAGGTGACCCATCAAGTACATACAATGGTTATCTGAAAAATTGTTTAATAGTGTATTTGCCTTGAAATGTTTTTTTTTTGACATTGTTCCAGCAATGGGGTATATCCAAAAAAAAGTTTCAAATCATCTTCCCTATGGAGGAATCACTCACAGAACATATTGTACCTGCCTCCTTTTTTTTACTTAACTATTTTGAGAGAGTCCATATAGATGAAACTTGTAACAATGAAATATGTTTTACACATTCTTTGTTTGTTTGATATACAACATGCATGAATATTGAAGTGTTTGTTTGATGCTAATGAATAATTTTACTTTGGATCATTTTCTAGATGTTCTCTGTTTTAGTGTAATTTCACAATATGTTACATTTTTCTTTGTTTTCTCTAGGTTCTAATGCAGTCATCTTTGGTGCTTGCGATGTCTGTGTATGGCATCACTGCTCTGTTGGCTGGAATAGCTTGTCTCTTGCTGCCTATTGAAACGAAAGGAAAGGACATGAAGGAATATTCACAGCAATAACAAAAATTATAAAAATCATGTTTGTATAAATGTGCTAACTTGCGTGGTGTTTTTATATTTGGTATTTATCTTTTGTACTTATTAATTATTTAATAAAATATTTATTATGTTGAGGTAATCATAGTTTATTTACAGTTATTCATTAGATGAAAATTCATAAACAATAATCAATAATTCTGAGACAAAAACAACTGGCAGTGAAATTATGTTTCATTTAACATTTACTGTTTAGCTTAATGCTTTTTTGACTATAGTTTTTAAGAGAATAATAGGGATATGGTTCTTTCACTATGTTTTACACAAAGGAAAGTGTATTACCAGAAGGACCATCAAAAATACCACAACAATATGTACATGACTGCAGTCTTCCAAGCAACTAATGTATTCACTCTGCATTACCAATAGTTAAATTACAAACAAATAAGTGTTAGCGTTCAAAGCATCCTGCTATTCCAATCCACAATGTGCACATTCATAATAAAGGTACAAACTTGGTTTGTTTGATATGCAAATATGGTAAATATTTGGTAAGCAGATCATTGATAGCTATCAAATATTTTTTCACATTGTTTTTAATTTTAGGTTACAAAGGTAATTACGTTTATGAGAATAGGTTTGTGAGAGTACAAAATGTTTGCTAAACAGCCTTAAGCTGACAGTGCTGCCAACCTCCATACACACTCATCAGTAATATCAGTTATAAATGCAATAAAACATATGTAAAAAATAGGTTACAAATTTTATACTGAATTAACAAAACACTATGTACACTTAGCTAATCCACTGAATAATAATTAAATATAGATGCAGGTATGCATACAAACATATATCTGGGAAAAAAAAAATCAGTAATTATATTTATGTTCTTTTCAACACACTTACCTTCTAATTATCACCTGATAGCATTCACACTGTTGCTTGCTTAGCTTCTTCAATCTACTTTGGAGTAAATGTGTTTTTATAGCACACTTCTTTTGATGAACTGCATTTTACTTTCTGCACCATTAGAGCACCCATGCTGTAGACAAAGATGACCTAAATTCTGTTTGGTTGCGATTAACACTGCTGAAAATTCTCTCTGCTGAAGAATTGCTGTAAGGAGCTGTAAAAATTGCCAAGATTAATTTTGGTAATATTCTAAATTTCAGTTGGCTACTTACATTTTTGAGAGTAGAAATTTTCCCCCAGCTAACATCCATTCTTTCAGCATTAAGTATATCATCCGAAAAAGTTTCACATTGATACATTGCAAATTCTTGTTCCAACAGATACCAATCTGAAGTATTAACAAGCTTTGGAAATCTTTCAGTGAAATACTGGACTGAAGAATAGGAAGCATTTTCTTGGCAAGAAATATCACAGACTTCAGCCTGTTGCAGGAACTCCATTCAATCAGAATTATCTACCATGTAACTACATGCTGAAACATAGAAATCACGCACAGAAGAATAGAATTTTTGAGCATCAACCTGGCTTACAAGTCTTTTAACTGTGCTCTACACTTGGAACCAGTGTCATCTTAATGGTGTTTCTTTCATTTTTTGAAGCTAACATCGGTAATTGATGTGGAACCTAACTGCAGAGAACCAACAATTCTTTGAGAAGACCTTGCAATTTTTGTTTTAACACATGAATTAAAGGGGCTTCTTGCTGAAAGAAAACATTCACAGCATTAAAGAGAGGAAGTGTACTCTCAAGGAAGATCATAAAACAGAGTTTTGTAGAAGGATTTTGCATCAATGACTTGATGAACTCATACTGAGAACTGCTTGCACCAAGATTACTATCTGTTAAAAAAAAAAAACTATTTCAAAGGTTCCCACTGTTCTAACAATCTTTTAACAGATTTAAGAAGAGAAAGACATCTAGTGCTGAAACATTTTAAAAATTTGTGAGGTTTACTCCCGCAGACAGTTTGGTGTAGTTTCAAAGTATTCTGTCATTTAGAACTCTTCTCTAAAGAGTAGAACACCTTTACCAAAAATTGTTTTACATTTACACAAAGTTGACTTGAAGCCTTCTGAGCAGTGCTGTAGAAAAATAAATGGGTGTTTAGCCTGTGCAAATGAAATTACTCCTTTGTTTGCACCCATCATTGTGTTTCATCATCACACGAAAAGGCAATGCAGTTCTCCCAACATATTCCCAATGAAAAAAGCTCTGGATCTGTGGCAGTAAAAATTCCTTCACCTGTGTTGTCTGAAGATTCCAGCAAAGATAACGAAAATGTAAAGACTTGGTTAGGTTTTTCACTATAAAGTGAAACCACAATTGGGTACAATATGACCACATTTTTATCTGTGCTGCCATCAGTTGTTAATGAAAATTCTGAAATTTGCAAAACTGATGCAATTTCTTCTTTAGTTTGTTTTGCTATGCACTGTACTAACACAGAAGTTTTTGTCGGTGCACATCCATACTTTTGGGCTATTTTAGAATCGGGAAATAAAACCAGAAACAAATTACTTGCATGGTCCGGAACAGCTAATGGAACATTATGTTCCACCAGAAACAATGTAAATAACAGTTGGGCGTTCGTACTCTCACTTTCACCACTTTTTACAAAAGTAGACGAGATAGGTGTGGGGGAGGTATCAATTATCAAGTTAAATAAAACACCATACACTACAAACAAGATGTTACATGTTCACAAACAGTGATTAGGTCAAAGCTGATGTAATATATAAACAAAAGTTAAATGTGAACACTTGGCTTTCATTCAAGTAAATGTATGTTTTACATCCTTGTGATGAATATCTAGTTGAAATTCACATGTCAAGCTTAAATGTCTCTCATATACATATTATTTACATTTATCTCGAGTGAACTAATTGCAATCCCAACCTAAGCATTGCCATTGTGCATCACAGAGTTACTGAATAGTGCATTTCCAAGTTTGTGATTTTCTTGCATACTTTTTATATATGCTATGCCTATTTTAGAGATTGCAAGCACTTATTTTTGATGTTGCTCGTTAAACAGTAGAGCAAGGAATTTAACACTGTAATTTTATTATAAACTTATTTTTCCTTGGAACTGTGCAAAAGCTGGTTTTGGTGCAGCCAGTGTTGTTTGGAATGGTTACTTTGAACATTCTGTGGTGGCTCCTGCTTTTACTGCAGAAAGGAAGGGCAAAGCAACCATGAAGAAGGGTTTTGATGTAAATTAAAAAGAATGTTGATGCTTTCTTGACAGGTAGGTTTGAAGAACATGTTAGTGTTTATGGGTATACATAAGGAATATTAGGAACAGTAATACTTTAGATTATCGTATAATTATTTGCAACTAAACAAAAATCTGTGATTCTGGGGCAAAATAGACATTTTTGTTGGGCTTATCCATTATTGTGGAGCGAAGGAAAAGTATCATACATGTAATAGATACTGAACAGAAACAGATTATACCACAACTAGTCATTTACCTTGACTATGTGTTGGTAAAGTAATTTCATGTTACCAAATGAATATTATTTCTTAATTGTAAGATATAAACCTCAATACCTCTACACATTCTAAACGATAGTACTTGTTACTCATTTTTTTGGAAACAGCAGCAACAGCCATAATCACAGAGGCATTTTGGTTTAGTTTTGTTGATATTACAGCTAAATAAAATAGGAAATGCACATCTCTGTAAACAAAAAGTAATTTCACTTTAATATTAAATTTTTATTTTTTTACAGTACTACTAGGAATGTAATTAAAAATTGACTACATACAATTTATTAGTTATCTGCATTGATAACAAGAAATTGCAACCTCTAACAATACAACTTTATGGTTGTATGTGTAAGTGTCTACAACTTTTTGCCTGATTGCTATTAGGCAAGCAGTTGCACCACCTAGTAAACCTTCACACTTGTGATGGCATTAAATTGCTGTCCTGCATTTTACTCCCTTTCCTAGTGTGTTTTTCATTTGCATATTGCATATCTGTTTCAAGTTTACAAAATATTTAACGTGTAAGCATTTTTTTCATTACAATATTTCCTGGTTGAAAAGGTTAACAATTAAACTTGAAGAATATTATGACTTGGTTATGATGGGCACCAGTATTTTAAAACTACGTACTTAAAATAATACACACCTGTTTAAGAAAACATGTTTATTCAATAAAATTTTACACATATCAACAACTTAACTAGTTTGTCTAGTAGGGTTTACAGAAGATTTTACTTCAGCCTTACTTTTTTTCGTGTAGATATTGCATGCTTAACTACTGACTCAATGGATGGGAGAAAAATATAAAATCTGCTAATAATTTAATTCTCTATTATGTACGTACATTTTTAGCAGTGCAGGGGCATACAGGTGATAATTGCGATTTTTGAATCTTTGTACACACATTATTAAGACTCAAGCAAAATTCCTCTACTAAATAAAATTAATGGGCTTACGTTTAAGGTTTTTTGGAAGTCTCCAATTGCAAGCCATGGTTTTCTTACATATTTTTGTATAGAGGGTTAGCTTGGATGGTTTTGCAATCACATATTTCATATGCTCGAAGAGAGTTAAGTGCAATCATAGCAAGAACTACTAATCTTGATGCAATTTAAGCAGCGTGAAAGCTTTTACTGTGGACCAAGCATTATCAGTACTAAGAATATTTGGAATACAGTTGCTTCAGCTGAGCTTATTTTTTTCCTTCAGAATATAGGTACCTATGTCAAAACATAATGTTTACTATATTCCATTTATTATGACCAATTAACTTCTTAAATTATTTGACAAGTTACAACACTGTAAATGCCGTTTATACAATGTGCGAAAGTCATATCAAGGAATTCTTAAATGAAGATGTATTTGTAGAAAACAGTTTGTATTCTTGACATGTGCTTACCCTATACATGCATTGAGCACACCAGGAGTGTAGATCATTCACCATATCCTCATCACGAGTAGTTTGAAACAATTTATCTGTTGGCACTATTTGACACTTTGAATCTCTGGTGTGAATTTGTGTACTATGATTCAATTTCACACGAAAAAGATTATTTTAAAAGTTGTACACTTTGGAAGGAACAAACAGTGATATTAAGGAAGACGTTCATTGAAATCATTACATTCTTCTGCGACATGGTAAACAACATCACAGTCATTCATAACGAAACAACCATCATATAGTTAATGTGAGTTATCATACAAGTTTACAACTGCTTATCTTCATGCATGTTTTGTTTACATCGGAGAGGAATACGGCTTCAGTCGTATAACATCAATTAACAGTGGTAAAGTAAAGTTTTGCTGCGAACCAATGTATAATTAAAAAAATTACACAAAATAGTGTTTAAAATGCATAATCAAGTCAATAAGTAATATATAATTGAAAGCTCAATGCATGAAAGGGAACTGCCAGTTATATTACTTTATGTCTATAAAAGAGTCTGCGAATGGCATGCATATATAACAAATCTTTTCATCTGGCATCAGTTGTAAAGAAAATATTTTGTAGTTCTAAACATTTTTTTTTTAGCAAAATGACAACAAAAGTTTAAGACTTACTGTTGCAATGTACCAAATTTGTGTTTGCTTACCATTTTTCATGGTAAAGTTTGTACTTCAAAACTCTTTGCTACATGCAAATTTCTTCACACACTTTAAATCTTTCCTGAATAGAAATATGTTTTAACCACAGCTGTTCACTCTGCATGCTCATAAGATTAAAGTCAAAATGCTTTGTTTCTCATTCAAAATTGTGTGTTATGTTTCTTCTTGTAGGCCCTACATAATTAAGTACACTCATACTTAGTTGGACTGCAAGTGGACAAATTATATGAATCATATTGATTTTACGATCTTTTGTGCATCAGTTCTATGATAGGAATAAATTTTCAATTGTTTTCCACTTTTTACACAAAAAATTATTCCGTTCACGCGATCTCGTCCCGAGCAAGAATGCATGGATTTGAACTGCGGATGGATAACGCATAGATATTAAATGTTTAGAGCTGAGAAGATGTGATGTAGACTGCAAGTTTCTCAATTGCTGAGTTGTCACGAGTGCGGCAGACATTCTGGGACGGTGCTGCACCAGCGGAGAAACAGGCAAACCAGCGCCATCATCATTGCTTTCAACGGCAAGAACACCTGCAGAGCTGCGCTGCTCTCGACTGGTACTTTCACCTCCACTTCCGCCATCTTGATAATAGATAGCAGAAGATGCGTGTGGAATTCTGGGTGGTGAGAATTTATCTTCTCACTGATGTTGTGCAAGGGTCCAGCACACTCATTCTACAAAAAACCACATTAAAAATTATTAAGTCTGCTCTGTACCTTTCAGTTCATTATTAAAAATTAGGGATGGGTCAGCACAATTGTTCAATGCCACGATTCTCACTGGGATCATAATTACCTATCCTTTTTACGAGATTCCCGGGTGTTTAATTGGATGGTTTTTTTTCTAGGGTGCATTAGATGAATTTTTTTTCTGCAAACCTTATACTCATAAATAAATGAAGGCATCATAAATATTACATAGTGTTGCTTTTCCAATAGATTACACTATCAGTTTTCATGGGTATTTAAAAATGGAAATGGATTTGTTTACATTTTTTTAGCTTAGTACAAAATACACTACAAAAAGTTAATCTCTTACTTGCTAGGAACACACTTAACCTCACTTTAACAATTTTTTTAAAATATGCAACATTAATTTTTCTTTCCACATGTAAACCTAAGTTTTTACATCTCTAATGTCGATGAATAACTGTGGTTCAAAAACCTTTTAGATTAATTTTTCTTAAGTATTTCTTATACTTATTTCTCTTAAGTTTTTTATATCATACCATAAATAATTTCAAAGAAATATGTGTATGAAGGAATGCTCAAGTTTTATTGTTTGTGTGAAACATATTGGTGCTTGTGCATAAGCAGTCTTTGTTTCATAAAATGTATAATTTAAATTTTACTTTCTTGTTGACACATTTGCCATGGCTTGCATTCTTATTAAATTTATTATGAATTTAATCAAAGTAAAATGAAAATATCTGTCATTTGGAATTTTCAAGCAAAGTGTACATAAAGTGATTAAAACACAACAAACAAACAAACAAACAAACAAACAAACAAACAAACAAACAAACCAACCAGACCATTAAAGCTCATGACAGAATAAAATGAAACTATGGACTGGATTATAATGATTTTTTTTTTTCATTTATTTACACAAATTTGTTGATAATGAACAGGGGTTAATTAATAGACTTGAAAAAAAATTTTTTTTTGCATGTTAACATGTTTATTTCATTATGAGTATGTGCTTCCAAAGGTGTGTTTTGGTGGGTGGGGGAGGGGGGGGGGGGGAGAGAGAGAATGTAGGAAATTCTACAATAAATACTTGCAATCTTCTTTTCAAATATAAATTCAACTTTTTCTGAATATTTGTAAAATGAGCTCTGTTGTACATGAAAACATAATTCAGAGGTAAATTACATATATTGTCCAATTAAAAATTTATTGGAAGAGAAAATATATTAAGGGCTCATGTTATATCAGAAAATACATTAAGGCTTCTAAAGTATTCTACTTTAGGTTTACCTTCTGCTTGCATTTCCATAATTTCATTCAGGAAGAAAATGAAACTTGGAATCGGAATTGAAACTGGAATACTGGAATCTAGGAAAATCTTGGAATCAGAATCAAAGAAATGTGGAATTAATCCATCCTATCAAAATTTTTTGTAAAATGGTACCTATCTAAATTGTAGAAGAATAACTTTGATGAATTAAAAATAAAATATTTTGAACTTTTTTTTACATAATATCTAATATTTTAGATATTTTGGGAAACTACTCATAGCTTCTAAAAAAATTAAGTTATTAAAAAAATTAATTACATCCTAAGGTAAAAAGTAACATATAAGTTTCAGTTATGTAATCCATTTAGCTTTCCTTGTTAGCAAAATGTTACAAAATATGCAACAGAATACTTTTGAAATAAAATTAAAGAAATTCAAATTTAAGTTGAATAGTTATTGACATAAATATTGAATAAGAGCTGACATATGAAACACCCATTAAAAATTTTAATGTCTTCTTGTAAACTTTGTTTTGTAAAATATATTTTTTGCTTGCTTTAGTTTGACAGGGTGATTATTTGTTACAAATTATTATTTGACTAACTAAACCACACACCATATTCTAATTATGAGCCCACGAGCATATAAATATGTTATTTGTGGCAATATGGTTATAATGTAAAGAATTAACATGAGGTAGGTCCGCGTTTAGTTATCGCGTCACAGAGCCGCTGACATGTTACTCATTGTTCATTCATTCAACTGCAGAACATTATCAATGCCTATGAAAGCATTACAGTATTTCTATGTAGCCTATTGGCAGAATCTGTTGCACTACAACTCAATGATAAGGTGATATTTGCAGAACTACAAAATCAGTCAATTAGAATGTTCAATCATATCTAACATATACATGATATAAAATTAAATTAAAAACTAATTTATTATAAACAATCCTTGCTTTGATATTTACTAAACAAATTTTCTTTATGGTGTGTGTATTTCAACCGTAGGTAATATTTATTGTTAATTAATCAATATTGATTGATCAATAATTATTAATACCCAGAGCTCTTATTTTGAAGTGAGTAATAATTTTGTAAATTCATGTTTATTTGTTTATTTCTATTTTAATAAAATTTCTAATAAATACAAAAAAGTTAGGATTCTTATATACTTTAAAAAGAAATGAAAGCCAAAAAACTCAGTCCTGTTTTATCTTGTTATTAAATTGTATAAATATTTTGCTGAGTAATACTAGGAATATTAAAAATGTGGTTGAAAATAAAATTTATTGAAGTTGATGTATTTTTTAAAGAGTATAAATTGTAGTTAGAATTGTGTTCATGCTATAGTTTCGGTCCTGAATATCTTAATGTATAACATTTTATGGTGTGATTATTCCAACAGTGAGTAAATATTTATTGTTTATTAATCATTATTGATAGTAATAATTTTGTTAATTCATGTTTATTTAGAAAATTGTCTTCTTTCTCTCTTTCTCTCTCTCTATCTGCTGTTTTACCCCTTACGAAATACTTATGGGTAGAGGTTTGAATTGCCAAAGAAGTTTCAATTCTATCACATGTACTGAGTTACACTGACTATTTTTTTAAAATTATATTTTGTACCTATTGTTTTTATTTTGAGGCCAATATCTTCTATCATGAGCAATGAATGACTTAGACTTTTTAAAGTGAACAGAGCATAATAATTTAAGTTCATACTACATTGATATAAGAACTGAAAGTTTTATTTTAAAAAAATTTAAAGTACAAATTAGTTGCGTATAATATCAATGTGGAAATCTGTAGTTTTCTTAGGTAAAGGTATAAAGAAATTAATATAATGTTTTATTATATGTGTTAATTAATCAACCTTTAATGCTGCACTTGCTCGGATAATATCGGGTTTTTTGATTTCCTCTCCTTCTCTGAGACTTGAGAGTGGGCCTGACGTCACAGCGGCAACGTAACGAATGGAAAACAACTTATATATTTCTTAAGTACTATAAATAAAACAAATTTTTCTGAAATGCAAATGTGTTGTATTAAAATAGGTTATCATTTTTAGAATCAAAATTTTACAGGTTGGTAGAACAAAGATGAAGTGTAGTAATAAACTATGTAGGTTACACACTCCCGTGATTAAAAATTGAGTTCACAACTGTGATGACACTGTGAAATTTTGTATAGCAGAATAACGCAAAAAATTTTGTTTCTTTGCACATACGATACCTTAAGTACTAACAGAAAAACAGCCAATGCAGTTGCCGACCAAAGAAACTGATTATCTATTTAAACATAAACATGTTGCTATCAAATAACCCAAACTGTAAGTAAAAAAAAAAAAAAAAAATTAGCAGTTTATTCTAAAACTATTTAACTCTGGAATGGATTTTTGCGCAACAGTTACACATTAACAAACTGCCAGTTTTTTTTTTGCATAATATTGCATTGTGATTATTTATAGCCATGACTATATAAGTCTACAAAATGTATTCCAGAATAGTTCCTTTATCACAAAGTGTCATTTGGCACACCAATACATTTGGTTCGTCCCCATATATTAATGAAAGAGATAATAAACGAGTGTATGATATCACACATGGGTCTGCCATCATGACAACTTCGGCTCGTGGGTATAGCAGAAAAATAGAACATGTTCTATTACGGTTTTAGGTAAGACTTTGGGTATGCTGAATTGTGATCTGCACTAGAACAGAGGTGCACAAGCAAAAAATAATCATGAAAACCGTTCAAGAAATGTGCATTGTGTGGGGCTTTCGATAGCTTGTACCTTCTTGCTATGAAACTATAGTTCGTAATGATTTTTTGTACATTAAGAATGACGTCACAGAAAAACTTAGAATATGAAACTGTCGAGAGCGAACGATAATCGATAGGCAACGACAATTTTATCGAAACAATAAACTTAGAATAAGCACCCTGGTGCCCTCCCAGACAATTAATACCTATCTAGCAATGCACGCCAGCATCCAGTATGTTCACCCTGGTTTTAGCCTCGAAACTGCGGGTGATGGCAACTAATACAAATAAATATTTGTTAGCTAGTGTATCATTGAGTACAAATAGATATATAGTGCATTGAAATTTACATTTGACATTTCAAATGATACTCCACTCAAAAAGTTTGCAAGACATTCCATTTTGTCATTTTAAACTAGACCAATGCTGTCTGGTCTTGTGAAAAACCATAATACCAGAGTCTCTGTGATTTTAGAGAGGTGAACTGGCATTAATAGAATTTTTAAAAAATTGAAGACAGTTCAAGTTATATTAAGAGTGCAACAATTTTAGATTGAGAAGACATAGAGAAAAAAGACATGGCTGCAGTCAATAAATGCATCATCTCTTATTTTAGTAACTTTACCACAGGTAATATTCATTATAAGTAGGGCCTGGAATTTTTCGCGATCGCGAATTTTGCGAAAATTCGCGCGAATTTCGCATGAAAACACGAAAAGTAAGTACATTCGCGAAAACCACAACATTTCTATATTACACTGCGAATATATCCCCGAAAAGTATCATTACAGTAGAATCCCGCCGATGCGACCCCCCTCTGATGCGTCCATTCCGTTTATACGACCGTTTTTTTGAGAAACCGTGAAAAATTTGAGCAGAGAAAGTCGTAAATTTGAGTAAAATCGGCTGAAAAACAAGTCTGTTACACTTTGTTGGGCACTGTGTTCAACTGTCCACGCGGCAGTGTCTAGCCGAGCTCGGCGCGTCCACTATCGCACGAAAAGCCATCTCAGCGGTCATGTTATCTTACCCGCCCGCACGAAAAGCCGCTGAGGTAGCTTCTGCGAGCGCGTAAGAAACTCGTCCGGCCAGGCTGGCGGGTAGCGGCGGCTTGACGTCATACGTGACGTGACGCGACGCTTACCTCTCCCATCCCCTGCTAATTCTTCAAGACTCATCCCTCCCAGAGTCACAAACCATGTAAACCCCCCCCCCCCCCCCCCCCCCTCTTTTTCCACCTAACATTTCAACACATTCCCTTCCTTATTTCAACCTTCTGCGTGAGAAACTGTCAGCATCCTCCTCCCCTCCCACACCGCGTGGTGCGCCAAAAGCCAGGTTGTATAGTCCATTCTCGGTAAAATAAATATTTTTATGGGCTTATACGACTGTCCTTCGCCGTTAATAAATACTTTATAAGTTTAAGTTATTATGAAACAATTTGTTTATTAGTCACACAGCAGTTTCTGCTGAAAAATCACTAATACCTCGAATTTTATTGAATAGAAAAATTTAGCAGGGCCGTAAATATATTTATTTTACTGCATAGTTACTTTTCCATCTGCATTCCAACTTGTTTTTATCTTTTTTTTTTTTTACGCTGTGAAGGGACGTGGACAAGATAATTGCTTGAGCTGTCAAAATAAACATCGCTGACGGCAAGGGCGGGAGCGCATCCTGTCGGTCTGTTGCTGTGATTATCTACTCCAAAAAACATGTCACAGCATTTCAGGATAGCATTGTTCTTATATCTTTCGTTTATAGCCGAATGTTTTCTACCTGATCCACACAAGTTCCTTCGTCACGTTTTGAACGAAAATAACCACCAGCTGGCTAGCATAGCCTAACTCGCGTGACGCGAATTCACTTAGCGCGAGTATTTATCGGACCCCATTGTTCAGGGTATGCGAGTCCGAGGTGTAAAATGAATTTTAAAAAGTTGTCTTTTTTACTCCATAACTATTTGAATATGAAATCTATGCGAACAAAGGCGATTTTTTTATGTATTTGGATATATTTGGGGGGGGGGGGGGGGGGGGGGGGGGGGGGGGGGGGGGAAATTGGCCCAAATTCTCTATTGCGACCATTCTGTTTATAAGTCCGTTTTTCCGGGAACCGTGAGGGGTCGCATCAGCGGGATTCTACGTATTTGCAGATCACTTATACTCACGTATTTTTAAAGTATCATTTAACCCAAAAAATTCCATTGACAAACATCTAAATTGGGCTAAGCATGTGGCATCGGCAGCCGAAAAAAAAAAATTGTAGTTGCAAACATCTATAGCAACGTGTCTGTTTTGTGTAACTGTTTTGGATTTAATTGGCTGTTATGCATATTAGTCTATTCCTAGTATACATGGATTGTTTATTAAATATGTAAACTATTATATTCAATAACTGCACAATTTAGTCAACATTTAAAATACCGGTAAAATTTCATTGCATAACGAAAATACCGACTTTAAACCACCGCTTTTCTAATTTGAAAAGTACCGCTTTTTGCATACTGAAAACACCGAAATTTTCCAGGCCCCTAATTATAAGCAATGATTTTCTTAAATCAATGTCATTATCTAAGTGTTACATTATGCTGAATTTTAACAAAGTTCAAAATTCAACACCATCATGAAAGATGATGTTGAACCAAATCAATCACCCTTATTAAATAATTATACGTTTTGCAGCAGAAATATAATTTAGTTTGTTAGAAATTACAGCAATGATTATTTTGAAAATGAAGGAAAAAAATTTGTTTACTAGCTTTAGTAAGATTCACCTTCTCTCTCATCAAATGGTCGAGTGAAGAATGACGCACTGCTTCTGGACTTCCAGAGGTCACTTTCTCTGCATTCAGTTTGGCCTTCACAATCATGTTATCCTTCGTAACGTTGTATATCATCAGTGTGCACGAAGTCTGTAAATAAACATATGAATACATAAGAAAAAAATAAAAACTATGACATGTATCCTTTTAAAAATGAAATCATCTAGAAAAATTAAATATGCTACCCATATTTGATAATATTTTCCATCTGATGATAATTTGGAGGCAGAAAGCAATTAATTATCATCTATCAATAAAACATTTTATTAAAAACCTGTGTCATGTTGACATTGTTGACATTAGTTGACAAACTAACTTTTGTGTTCAGAACTAAAACTTTTATCGAAATAAATAATAAAAATTCATAAATAAAGCTTTTTTTTTTTTTCAAATAGAACTGTTTACAAAAAAGTTCCAGTTATCGTAAATGTATTGTTACGAACGCGAGAGACCAGACCGCGATGCCAGCCAGGTTCGGAGCTGGCTGGCGGCCCCGCATGGCCACTGCGCGGATTACAAGGCTCGTCGCTACCCCCCCTCCTCCTCTCCGCTCCCTGCGTGGCGCTCTGCCTCGCGCGAACTGTCGATGGCCTTCTCGAAGTTTCGGGCATCCGGTCGGCGTGGGATGACGTGACTCGTCATCCCGGGCCGTCGCGTGAGCTAACAATGCCCTTCTCGACGCTTGGGGCGTCAGGTCAGCACAGGATGACGCGACTGGCCCCAGCCGCGCTTGTTACTTCTAGAAGGATGCCAGGGTCTATATAAGCTGGACGCCGGCCTCCGCGAGAGTGGCTCGGCGAAGGGAAGTGAGCTCCTCGGCGAAGGGAGTGCGACAGCGGCGACGGAGTGCGACGAGAGTTCGGCGACGGAGGTCCACGAGGAGTGCTGCGGCGAGAGTTGCGTGAGGGGTGCGGCCCAGTGAGGTGTGCGGTGTGTAAGTACTTGAGATACTGAGTGCGAGTAATTGATTAGTAGGCATTTTAAGTAAGATTATGTATTAGTGTTCTAAATATTAGCAGTCAATAAAACTGTCCAAAAATAAATAAATAATTGGGCTATCCCTATACGAGCCCAGTTCTTCCCACTCAACGATTATGAAGATCGTAACAGTATCTTGATTTTAGGGTGCAACAATCTTTATCAGTTTTTGAAACACAAACTTAATATGTACTTACGTAATGACCATGGCTGGCAACTCATGGACAGTTTATTTCTGCACAATACAATACAAAATTTATGATGATTTAAGTTGGATTACTAAAACTTGTTGCCAATTTATAGAAACAATCAATGTAAACATACATCAATTAAGTCCTTCAATTAAGACCTTTCAACTAAAGTACGATAAACTGCCAGATATTGGTGGTTTCGCTGGAGATCACTGTCGCCAAGGGTCTGTGCCATTGCCTGGGGTTGATTTTCTAGTTACTTCTTTACCGATAAAACATGTATGTACAGTGGAGTCCCACTAATATGAAACTCACTAACTAAAAAATCTGGCTAATCCAAATGAATTTAAGGTAGAACATATTATTAGAAAAAGGGGGTTGTCTGTAGAGTCAGTTTACGGACGATAATTTTACGTGATAACGTCATAAGAAAACATTGATGAAAAATTGCATACTTTTTAATTTTCAAATATTATTTACAGTTTTTGCAAATTTAATTTAAATAATTTGTTTAAATATAATCACGAACAATTAGTTAATAAACTGAAATCAAATCAATGTTAATAAATTATTAATTTGAAATGACGAAATTGGAAAAATAAATCAAATTTTTTAAATTGCTGCTTTTAAAAGGCCCGCCTAAACCTGTTTGATATTATAGAAAATTTTCTCGCACGGTGGTTGGCCGGTTCTTGCACGCTCGGCTCAGGCGGAACGTGACAATGAGTCATGCTTTTTCGTGCGTGCAGCCGGCGTTCATCGATTTATAAGACATTATCACGTCAAAATCTTGAATTTGTTTTATTTTAAAAATCATTTTTGATGTCTTAACATGTTTAGTAAGTTTGTACTTCTAAAAGTGTTTAAGTCTGTATTACAGCAATTATTCGGCTAATCTGAAAATGTAATCTGAACAGGTCGTGGCCCCAATTGGTTCGGATTAGCAAGACTCCACTGTGTGTATGCAAGTGCAGGTGTGAGTATAATGTTAAGAAACACTCCGGTTTGGCACGACCAGGAAAAGTTAAATTATCTGTCTCCATTTCAGTTCATGGGTTTTGTGATTTGTCGACAATGCGACCTACCAGTACAACACTCAAGCAACAAATGGTTGAGCAATGCAGGTACCTCCCTTTATCAAGGAGGAACTGAGGTAGGCAGCCCCATGGGCCAACTGACCTATCACAAAAAACACTACCTTATATGGAAATAAATCATACCATCCAATTCCAAGGTTAGCTTTCTAAGGTTAACACATGAAACAAGTGTTCCATGAGTTTCTGGAGCAACACATGACACCAGGGCGCGGTTCGTCCTGATTGGCTGTTGAAACGTCTGGCCAACATTCTACCCTACATGATTTCCTGGCTGCACAGTCAGGCACCTAGGTGTGGGAATTTGCCCGATAACAATAACAAGAAAATAACTATGTCTCTGGGGCAAATGACAGGGTAACCCGAATTTCTTCCTTTATTTCTTTCACTCACAAACTTTACCAAATGATCTAGAAATGTAATTAACATGCTAACATATAAATTACCATATTAACACCATATTTCTATCAAATAATCAAAGGCCTGAAGGGGACGTTTTGCCGATTTGAGTACATGAGTACATTTGAGTATATGCTGCAGATAAGGGGCAAGGAGTAAGGAGCAACATTTAATAATAAAATTACGAATGTTATCAGGAGCTATAAACAATGTGGATTTTAGTGTTTTAATACAGGTACTACCGCCATGGTAGTACCTGACGTTCTTCTTCCACTGCAGCCTATTACTGGAAAAATCACCATCGCGTCTAATCTGTTTGAAGAATTTGACAAACAAATCCATACTTCATTTGCCGACTGCGCCATGTTATGTTAATAAGTATGGCATTATCCTTTATTACAAAGTAAAAGTCTGTAAAATTGTGCTGTATTATTAATATCAAAATAAATTTACTAAACAATTTTAATTTAAGATTTTTTAAGTCAGTATCTTTAAGGTGTCAATGAAATATGATGTCCTTGCATGTTGGAAACCCTATGATTATTCACAGAAAAATTATGTTTACGTACAAATAAAATTAAAAACTGCTAACAACCTTTTCCACAATAAAGAACTACTTTACTAAAAAAACTCCCTTAAAATCGTAAACATGTCATAGGGTTGAATTCTCTAACAATTTATTTATAGGTCTGTCGTGGCGATATGTTCCTTTAAGTTCTTAGCCTTCCGTATCCCTCAATTTAAAACATTTCTATGCCTCTGATATATAGTTAATACCCATATTAAGGTATTTTTTTTACAAGAAGTTAAATATTGGGTCTTCAATATTAATTGTTAAAGTTCACAGATCAAACCCGAGCCCCACAAACAAACAAATTACTTAGATTATTCTATAGTTAAGCATGTGTATTAGCTATAATGTAACAATGTGTTCAGTGATTAATTTATTGCATAAAAATGATAATTAGGAAAGGTCAAACAAAACAATTTTAACGATGACAATGGTTACCTTGTTGCTAACTTCCTGACGCATCAATGCTTCTAAAGATGAAACTGCATCCTGAATAGAAAGGTTACTGTGAGGTTTCAGCAAACTTTCATCAGTCTCACTGTAGCCCAGGAACAAAAATACACCTTCTGGCAAATTGTAACTCTCTGAAACACACATTCATTGACATAAAACAGGGCTGCTAATAATTTAGAAAATTAATAGTTGACAGAACCCCCAAAACCATGAAAAATATAGAATAATTCAACTCAGAAACAAAAAAAAATACTGTTTGATTTTTTAATTACCTCCAGACTTGTAAAATTAAATACGTATGTATTGTGTATGCTGAACTTTGCTCATTTCTATTACAATAGAAATAGCAAACATTGATACCTATATCTTCACATGATCTGCTACTAATAAAATAAAATGCCACTTTATATAGTTAACTTATTACATCAAAAGAAACCATCTATAATATGTAGGTTCATATGGTCGGTTATAGTATGTAAATGTAACAAAAATTTCCCCATCAAAATACCTTATTTTTGTTTACCAATTTAAGAAGATAGTATTTGAAACATGATTAGCTAGATTGGTTCTACAAAACTTGGTTCTTGTTTTATTTATTATGTCACATTGTTGAGCTTTCAAATTTTAATGAATGCTGAAATTATTGTCAAAAATATAAAACCTTACATTGAACAGAGTGTATGTAAAATTTAATTAAATACTAATAAGCATTTGCTAATATTTTGAAGATTTTTGTATTTAACTGTTTACAGACTCCAAAGATCAATCTAAGATTAGCAATAGCAAGTGAGTAGTGAGAACATTAGACCAGTCTTTGACTTAACTTACTGGAGAAAAGCAAGTGACAAGATAATAATTCAGTATGATTCATTAAGCGAGTTTGTTCACAATGAATGAATTTGTAGGCCAATTGCTAGTGAACTCAGCGAATGTAATTGAAGCTTTACTAGTTTTCTTTTACGATAATAAAAACAAATTTAAAGCAATAGTGACATTTATTTACAGATCCATAAGATTATATATATATAATATATATTATATATATATGTGTGTACAATATATCAATTTAATTACTGAATTTTTAATGCAAATTATTCCCAGACTTTGCTTTTTTACTTTTATTATTCTTAAACTTTTAAAAGTCATTTTCATCCTTATGTCCTCATGCATAATGTCAACATACAAGAAGATTTATAGAGGGTTAGACAAACTGAACAGGCGTGTTGGTGGACCCATTTAGAAATTACATATTGAACAAAAAAAGCCTTAGTGGTCCAAATTTTTTTGCGCAAGTTTTTGATTTCATCGTTTTATTTAAATTTGTTCCCTGAGGCATCCTTCACCTATGCAAGGCAGTGTTAGGTGCAAGGAACGACTGAAGAATTAGTTCTGAACTTATAAAGCTAGAAAAATTATGTACACTAATTTTCGTGGAATGTTTTAATCATTATCTTTGTGATTCAAACATTTTATACTTTTTGCATGGCTTTGAGTAAAGGACTGCAACTTTATGTGTAAATAAATTTTACTGAGACTTTTTCATACCAATAAAAACCCTATTATAATTAAAATAAAATGTAAGTTTGATTCCTTACTTATTTCAGAATTTTTTACTGCTTATGCTCCTAAAATAAGTAGCTTTTCAAACTGATGTCGACCGGGGCTACGCCCTCCCTTAGCCCGATGTGCCACGTCACGTCGCAACTGACCCCCCTCTCCTCCCACCACCATCCTCTATTCAAACCTCCCGCCCCGTGCGTGTGTGTGTGTGTGTGTTGGGCGCCCAGCAAGAGGCGGTGCTAGAGTCGGTGCGACGACCCCTTTCTTTTATTAAAATAAAAATAATGTATAAACCTTTTTATGTAATAAAATATCCCCAATTGTCATGCCTCAAGTTTTAGTAAGTAAGGACGGCGCAGCGCCCCATGCAGGCATCAGCAGAACTACCCGCCAATAGTTTTTAAACTTTAATAAGAAATAACACCATAACTAAAGGTTGTTATTTATAAATAAGTGTACTTAAATTATGTTTGTTTTTTAAATAATATTTGTTTGATTAAGTATGTTACCGGACGGCTGCCCGGTAACAAAGCGGGAACTTAACCCTTCCCGGCGGCCATGATGCTCTGGTCTCGTCAGTCTGTTTCCGTTCGCCGCCTGGAGTAGGGGCGGCCCGCGCACCTCGTCGACTTCATCTCTTTTGTTCACTGATCCATTAGTTTCCGTCGCATCTTTAAATAAATCTAAAACCTTCTAACTTTTTCGAGGCCTGCTCCAGGTGGTAGACTCTTTCGCCTAAATATTTGTTTTCCGTTTACGGATATTTCGTACGCGTAATACGTGATTGACTCTCGAGGCCAGGCCACGCGGTGACCTGGTCAGCCTATAAACTGGTTATCACCCGCAACGGTGTTTTTTAGTACTTTACGTAAAACTCTTTTAACATTTTTGTAACGTGCCGTGTAATAATTTGCCTGTGCAAGTTCGCTGGTAATAAAATCACTAGCTCAGAATGTGTGGTTCAGTGGTTACGTGTATAATTCCCTCAGTTCCGGGGCGTGTGGGACGCCTCAAGAGCCCACGAACACGACGCACGAGGGGGGGAAATTAGCCTAGCCCCACATGGGTCACGTCACGGCCCTGAGCCGAGAGTTCGTAGCCGAGTCCACGTGCCCTTCCACGTGGTGGCGCCCAAATTACTCCTTTTCGTCCATCCGAACCCCCCCCCCCCCCCTCCCCGCTACGACAAAACATTGAGTCAGCAACTCCAAGTGTCTAAGCATGAAACATTATTAAAGTGGTGCCCAAATGTAAATAACATGTGATAGTAATTTAGTCAGCCCTAAGAACTGGTAGGCCTGTTCATGTTGCTTCTGATTCTGGCACCTGGTGCTGAAAACTCCTAAACACTCCACTCCATAAATAACAATGTAATAATTGATGAAATTATTCTAATGGCATAGTGATGAATTGCTAATGATAACTTACCTGGTGAAGGTCGCATGCATATAAATTTGCCAGAGTAACAAAGGCAACGACCTCTGTAAGCCTGGTAGGCTGGTGCTTTGTGGTTGTAGAAGGCAAACTCTGTTTTGCATGGAAGCCTCTCTACACACACAGTGTTGCATGTCAGCAAGTCGCCTTCATTACACTGGCACACCTCTGAACATTCTGGCTCGTCATCTCGGTACAGCTGTAACATAAACAAACTCAACTTAACCTTCAAACTGTTACAGATGTATTCCACTTGCTTGTAGCCACATGTGAGAAGTGATAAAATAATACCTTTAATAATTATATTACAAACAAAGTAATAATCTTACATCAAATCTGAATTAAATCTCCTTAAAAATACTCTCCTTGGCTAGCTACGCACTATTACATAGTCGATTCTATGATTGGAAGCATTTCTGGGAGGTTTCTTTTGGAAGGGCCTTCAGCTGCTTCCTTTTACCACGGTTTTTATTTTGGGAAGAGCTGTAAGTCGCATGGTGCTAAATCTGAAGAGAAAGGCTGATGTGGACAGACAGGCACCTTTTGTTCGACCAAAAACTCGCAGATCAGAAGTGAGATATGGCACGGCCCGTTGCTGTGATGAAGGAGGAAACCATTGGCCCATTTTTCTGGTCTCTTTCTAGGTACATCTTTTCACAAACGTTGCAGTACGCCCTTGTAATATTTGGACTTTACAGTTGTTCCCCTTGGAACGAACTCTGATCACACTATGCCCTCACTATCGATCTCGCTAACCTTGATGTTAGACTTTGACTGAAGTGCCTTCTTAGGGCGAAGAGATCCACTCCTTTACCATCCGGAACTTTGAATTTTCATCTTAGGATCTAATAAATTCTCACTTTATTGCTCTACAACCTAATACATCACTAACCATCTCACTCACATCACATTAATTACATCACTTTGTTTACACACACCGAGTCCTATTATTATTGCCCGTCCTTTTTCTCTCCACACGTGTGCCAACCTCTGTCTCCACAATTCTCATGCCGGGTGCCAACTGACACATATCAACAATACTATACATAACACAACAACACTAAACATAACACCCTTCCCCCTTAAGTGATGAAATCCTTCATCCACCCTGGTTTGACAGTTGCCCTTTTAGGCCTGGTACTACTCGACACATCGCCTTCGTGTGTTTGATTCCCCTCACGGCAAGGGCCCTGTTGTGGGTTTACAAGCAGTGGTGCGCTGGCCTCAAAACCTCTGAACTCTTCTTCCTCCTCTGGTGATTGCGGCCGCTGCCCCGGCGGTCGCCCCTGCTCTGCTCCGTTAGGCGGCCCTGGAGACCGTCCTTGCTCTGCTCTGTTGTGCTCCCCTACCTGCCGCTCCACTTCAGCGCTGGAGGATCCTACCGCGGATCCTACCCTCTCACCCCCTGCTTGTGGAAGACTCCTGCTAGCATCATTTCCAGGAACAGCATACCTACGGCGCAATTGATCAATGTGCCGTCTCATGTAAACTCCTTCACTTGTTAACACTGTATAAGAAAGGGGCCCTGTTACGCCCACCACAACAGCAGGAACCCATTTCGGTCCCCTACCCATATTCAAAGCGAATACCAGGTCTTGGGAAACAAACATCCTTGGAGGAACTGGTTTGGTCTTCTCCTCTTGCTTGCTTTTCATTTCTTCTACAAAATCAGGATGCACCCTGTTCAGGCATGTTCGGAGTCGCCTCTCCATGAGAAGTTCGGCTGGGCAGGCTCCAGTTGCTGCGCACGGCATCACATGCTGCGTTAATAACATCCTTGCCAAACGGTGCGGTAAGTCTGCCCCATCCAACCGCTTAAGCGCCTCCTTCATCGACTGAACCATTCGCTCAGCTTGACCATTTGACGAAGGATGGTATGGAGCAACCTTGACCAGGCTAATACCATTGTTCCTTGCAAAACTTATGAATGCAGCAGAGGCAAATGCAGTTCCGTTGTCACTCACAATAACATCGGGAATACCGTGGGTTGCACACAACGTACGCATAGCCATTATGACACACTTAGCATCTGTGGCCGCTACCGGTAATACTTCCAACCACTTCGAGTACGAGTCCACCACGACTAAGAACACTTGCCCTCTGATAGGCCCTGCAAAATCGACATGTAGCCTGGACCATGGTTTCCTGGTCCATTCCCACGGGTGATTGGGAGCCTTGGGTGGACTATGATGGGATGATTGACAGATCTCACATTGTTGCCCGACTGCCTCCACATCTCGGTCAAGTCCAGGCCACCACACGTAACTGCGTGCCAGTGCCTTTGTCCGGACCACTCCTTGATGGCAAGCATGTAGCGTCTGGAGGATGTGCTTGCGAGCTTCTTCCGGAATTACCACACGGTTGCCCCACAGCAAACAACCTCGATGCGTGGTCAATTCATGTTGCCTCTGAACAAACGGAACGAATTCTTCCGTCACTCTTGAAGTAGGCCATCCTTTCATGGCCCAATTGTAGACCCTTGACAAGGTGGGATCCTTCCTGGTCAGCTCGGCGATCTCTTGTGCCGTTAAGGGAGGAGTGTCAAGTGCTTCTAGGAGAAGTACTTCCATTGGTGCTGGCACAGGGTTTTCATGAGTTACGCGGGGAAGGCGACTAAGACCATCAGCATTGGATATGCTTGCTCCAGGTTGGTATCTCAACACAAAATCATATCCACTCAGCAGTACACTCCAACGAAGCATTCTTGGAGAAATGATGTTTGGCGTAATCTTGTCTACCGTGAATAGCCCAAGCAGGGGTTTATGGTCTGTGCGGATCTCGAAATTTCTTCCATATACATAGTTGTGGAACTTTTTCACACCTGCAATTATGCTAAGGGCTTCGCGATCAATTTGCGCATAATTACGTTCAGTGACTGTCATTGTGCGAGAGTAGAAACATACGGGTACTTCATCACCGTTGTCATTTGGCTGACTGAGAACAGCCCCAACCCCATACTGTGAAGCATCACATGTCAATATAAGGTGTCGATTTGGATCATAATGTGCCAGCAAGGACTCTGATGTCAAAAGGGCCTTGGTACCTGCGAAAGCCTTGTCATGGACCTGTGTCCATTCCCACGGTGACTCCTTCCGAAGCAGCTGGTGCAGGGGCTCCGCCACCTCAGCCTTATGCTTAAGGAACGAATGGTAGAAATTCAGCAGGCCCAAGTAGGCCTGGAGCTCTCCCTTGTTGGTGGGGACCGGAGCTTCATGAATAGCAGCCACTTTATCAGGGGTTGGACGAATTCCTTTCTGATCCACTATATATCCAAGAAAAGTCACCGCAGATGCTCCCAATACACACTTTTGTGCCTTCACATGGATTCCCGCTGCACGAAAACGCTCTAGGATCTGCCTTACCCTGCTATATAAATCCTCCATGGATGTCCCCTTCACCAACACATCATCAAAATAGGGCAAAACACCATCCATGCCCGCCAACAAGTCCTCCATGAATCGCTGAAACTTACCAGGGGCTACACTAACGCCGAACTGTAGGCGGTTCACCTTAAATGCCCCCTTATGCGTAACCAGCGTTTGGGCCATGGCCGCACTTTCATCCACTCGCAGCTGTTGAAATGCCTGAGCCAAGTCGATCTTAGCAAATACTGTGCCCCCATAAAGCTTGGTTAGCAGTTGGTTAATGGGAGGGATAGGGTACAGGTCTTTCTTCAAAGCCTTATTGATGGTGCTTTTATAGTCCCCACAAATTCTCACTTCCCCATTTTGTTTTAATACTGGAACAATAGGGGTACCCCATTCAGAATGCATGACAGGTGTATAGACCCCTTGCTCTACTAACTTGTCAATCTCACGTTCAATCTTTGGTAGGAGTGCGAAAGGAACAGCCCGTGGTATCAGTCGCAGAGGTCTGACTTCCTCGTCTAACTGAAACCCAATGGGGGGGCCTTTGTACTCTCCCAACTCTGCACTGAACACATCAGGAAAATCATTGACCAAGTCGGAGACCGAATAACTTACTGTGAGAACACCTCTAACTTCTATTCCTAGCGCCTTCATCCAGTTCCTACCCAGGAGCGATCGGTGGTGCCCCCTAGACACAATTAATGGCAGTTTACTCTTCCGCAATCCATACGTCACGTCAACTTCACAAGTACCCAGCGTCTCTATAGCATTCCTACTGTAATCCTGTAAGATCACTGTGCTCTTCTTTAGTACCTGTGACCCCTGGGGGTAGATGTTTGAGAAGGTGGATTCATCAACAATTGACACTCCCGCTCCTGTATCTAGCTCCATTTCCACTGGATAACCTCCAATAAACACTGTTGTACCAAACTCAGCAGCCCCTTGCACATTGACGTTCCAAAGATGATACACTTGGTCTTCTGTAGAGCTTGGAATGCTATTCACTTCCTCCTGCCTTTGCTCCACCTGATTTACATTGCCCTTGTTCTTATCAGCCGCCTTTGCTCTGCAGACCTTTTCAAGGTGGCCTATCTTCTTGAAGTAATAGCATTCTACATTTATAAAACGGCATGCGGCCCTGAAATGTTGACCACCACAACATGTGCACTTAGGTGTCTTAGAATTTAGGTTACGTCTAGGTGCGAAGTTCCTGTTACTCACTTGGTCTACCCTCACAGGGATGTGTTCCTTCCCACAAGTTTCTTCCTGTGCTACATAATCGGCATTCACAACAGCTGCCGACGCACCACGAATGTCACGAGTGTTCTGGTATGCAGCCTCGGCAGCAAGGGCCCTTTCCTGGGCTTGGGCGAATGTCAAAACAGATTCAGACAACCACCTTCGCTGCACCGTTTCATCCTTCATACCGCAAACAAAACGGTCTCGTAGAGTAAGGTCAAGGATATTGCCGAAATTGCAATGTTCGGCCAGCCTTCTCAATTCAGCAATATACTCCGCCACACTTTCATCTTCCCGTTGATTGCGACGGTGAAATTTAAATCGTTGATAAATTTCCGATGGTGTAGGCGCGAAATGGTTTTTTAACAGCGCCACTATCTCCTGGTACGTTTTAGTGGCTGGAGCAGCTGGCGAGATTAACGACCTCACAACACTATACGTTTTTGGGCCACACACACTTAAGAGAACAGCACGCTTCTTCTCGTTACTTGTGACTTCATTAGCTTCAAAATAAAACTCTAAGCGCTCTGCGTAGGCATCCCAGGTCTGTGGATGCGCCACATCAAATTCTTCAATGTTACCCAAGTTAGTCATGATGCTGGTTGTATGTGATACCTATCTATTGTATCCCATCCTCGTCGCCAGTAATAAATTCTCACTTTATTGCTCTACAACCTAATACATCACTAACCATCTCACTCACATCACATTCATTACATCACTTTGTTTACACAGAGTCCTATTATTATTGCCCGTCCTTTTTCTCTCCACACGTGTGCCAACCTCTGTCTCCACAATTCTCATGCCGGGTGCCAACTGACACATATCAACAATACTATACATAACACAACAACACTAAACATAACAGGATCATAGCCATACACCTAACTTTCATCTCCAGTTATAATTTTTGGCCATGAAGTCCAGATCTGCATCAAGATGATCCTTCAATTCCTTGTAAACTGACACATGATTTTCCTTCTGTTCGTCATTTAAAAGTATGGATACCAATTCCGCACTCATTCATTTCATTAGCAAATTATCAGTAAAACTGCTTTGCACAAACCTGTACACAATGTTCAATTCTTTGGAAGGCTTTTGAATGGTTAATCGCCTGTTTGAATGAACCATTTTGTCACTTTTTGCACGTTTGTGTCTGTTTTTGAGGTCGTAGGATGTCCCAACCGCTGCTCGTCTTTGACAAACTCATTTCTGCTTTTAAATCATTCATATCATTTGTAAACAGTCTTCAGAATTACCATATTATGAGCTTCTTTGGCACTCTTTTGGAACTTAAAATAAAACTTAATGGTAACACATTTTTTTAAAATCCATTATGCGTGACAGACACGGTAACATGACCTCACTCTTCCCGCTCTGGAAGCCGAATGACAAGTCACAACTTGTTCAAACTTGACACTGACTATCTCAATGAAACAGGCTATCGGGCTTACTTCAAAATGTAGCATCATTAGTTGCTGCTATAAAAATTCATTCACCATATTTTTTGATCATACCTCATATACTTCCAAATATTTCCATTATACGCAAAAATTTTCTAATTTGCAACTGGACAAGGAAATATTTATACTATGATGCATAGCTCATGTAGCATATCATGTTTTGTATTACTTCTGTAACATATTTAAAAAAAATAAATTATTCCTATGTTACTGCCCTTGTGTGGTTAAAGAAAGCTTTATATTAATTTTGTTATTAAAGCCCTGGAAGTTGCTTTAAACAGGCGAAAGACACTACAGTATACTTAGAGGTACACAAGGGAGAAACATTAAAAAAAAAAAAGGAAACTTACTTCTCACAATAGTAAGTAGAAAATGGATAGTATTTGAAGAAATAAATAAAATGAAAATGTTTGCTTAAAGCTTACCCTTTTTATTGTTCATTATGGTTTTCATTATTTTCTTTTGATAGTTTCAGGAATACACAGATCAAAGTTAATTGGGGCCCCGGCCGTCAAAACTTATCAATTACAAAAGGATTATTAATTTTACCTGGAATATAAATCTAGCATTTTACTTTGACATAATCAAGCTTTCAAAAAACCAACATTAATAATTTAACTAGCGTATTTTAAGATTAAACATTTGTTAGCCCAACCAGTGCGGGACTATGTATATTCTGATTTAACAATGTCTGATCGTTGACTGTTCACTGGGGGTGACTAGAAGCGGGAGAGACACATAGAATTTATGTCCATGTAGGAAGCCAGCATGTAAATTTAGTTGAATTTCGTGATGGGCTTGAGCTGGAAATGTACCTAAACTCTTGCACCATCTCTTTGACCCCACTGGAACCAAAAAAATAAAGGGATCCAGTGGTCAAGAATATAAATTAAGTTGACAAGCAACAGGAATCGAGAAGTCAAGGCAAAAGTTAAGTAGGGAGCCAACTAGAGCAACTATAGGCAAAAGGGCATAGAATTTTCCATTTAACATTCTGGGGGTGGAATGATGAAAAGCACTCCCTCGGAAGAAGCACTAGTGCTCACGGTAGCCACGCGCTAGTCATGCTATGAGATTACCTAGTAATCCAAACTAAAGTGACTAGCAATCTAGAAAATAAAAAAAACTTAGGTACTTGTCAGACCACCAGCTTGTCCAAGACGTATGAACCAGATGGAATTCCACGTACTATATGATATCTCGCCTTTTAGAACAAAAACGGGCTGTTTCTTTATACCTGGCTGAAACATCGGTAAATTTCGAAAATTTGTCTACTGAAGAGTGGAAAATACTCAGAACAAGCATTGAATTGCTGAAACCATTTGAAGAGAATTCCAAGATTATAAGTTCAAATTGCTCTTCGGTGTCTGAAGAAATACCTCATCTGAAAATCTTCCAGAAATATTTAGAAATTTACAATGATGAAAACAAAGAAATCATGCAAATGAAAGTCCTGCTGGAAAATGATTTGAAGAGTAGGTTCGACTTGGAGCATAACAAAGTCTTCACCCTGGCTACATTGTTGGATCCAAGATAATAAGCAACAGTTTATTTGAGACAGAGGATCTCGTCACCATTAGGTCTCAATTTTTATTACAATCTCAGAAAAATAGCATGAGTGATGACGAGAGTAACAATGGCAAAGATGATTTACATAGCACGTCCATCGATGAAGACAATACAGAAACAGCAACACACCGGAATATTTGGCAATGCTACCAAAAATTTGCATCAAGAAAAATAGAAGATATTCAAGATGACAGGTCAAGGGCAGCTCATGAACTACAGTCCTACTGTGCGTTACCGGTGGTAAAGCGCAATGATGACCCATTTCAGTGGTGGAGCCGCAATAGTTCTAGGTATCCTGAAATGTCGTGCATCGCTAAAGTGTACCTTTGTTGTCCCGCAAGTTCCATTTACAGTGAGCGGCTGTTCTCAGAGGCAGGGAACATATATGAAACAAAAAGAAATCGATTGCTGCCAGATAGGGCAGAAGCTGTAGTCTTTTTATATCATAATTTACCTTTAATTAAAAAAATATAAGTAATAAAAAATATCAGGAGATGACAATTTTGTTTGTCACAAATTTGATTGGATTAGGTTATGTACGGTTATAAATCATATAACTACGTTAGACTGATTGTCATCATGTACATGCAATCTTGCTTTAATAATACTTAGTCTGTTAATGAAGAAAATTCCTACTCTTTAAGTAAATAAGAAGAAATATTTATAAGTGTTTATTGAAGATAAAAAGATATTATGTTGTTTTGTTTGTTAATTAAGATAATAATTTTGTTTGATAAATGTCATAGATATTTTTTCTTTACAAGTAAGTAATTTTATAAGCTGATTACCAAAGAAAAGGTTGTTTTTGCTTTACATTTCAAAATGTGTAAGATCATAAAATAAAAATATTAGTAAACAATCAAGGTTTTTTTTAATGTAATTCCCCCTACACACATTTTATTGAGAAATACATACAAAGTAAGAAGCCGGATAGTCTGCGCTCTTTGCCGAATAGTCGCCGACTAGTCGCTGACTATGAAAGTGGCTGGTTAGTCTGCTTTATCAACTAGTTGGAACATCTCTAATATATATATGAATATGTACCGTATTTACTCGTGTATAGCGCGCCCTCGTGTATAGCGCGCACCACGATTTTTGCAACAAATTCCGAAGAAAAAAAACTTTTTTCCCCGTAAATAAATTTTACTAACATTTTGTGGTACCTGTTAAGTAATTACGTATGAAACAAATGATAATTTAAATTGATGTGTGGTGATCCGTCAGGAAAATACTTAAACTCTGCTGTGTAGACGGAAGATAATGAAGCGCTGTATCGTCACAACTGGTACGTGGGCGGGAGGGAAGGAGACAGGCAGGAACGGGACGCAGAGGACTAGATGACTCACCGGTAGCAGCTGCGACAAGGAAGCGAAGGAAGTGGGAGGGGGAATGGCGACAACATTCTCTCTCTCTCTCTCTCTCTCTCTTTTATTTTAGTAGCTGCGCTGGCTTTCTGTAGAGGGGGAGGTCTAAAAATAAACAAGAGACGTGCGAGCTTGCGCGCGCACGTGTGTTTGTGTGTCTGTGTGCTGTGAGCGTGTGTGTGCGAGAGACCAGGTTGTGTGCGTGTGTGTGTGTGTGTGTGTGAAAGAGAGGCATTGTTGCTTGTGCGTATGTGTGGGGGCTGGCCAGAAACGTCACCCGTCACCCGGCAGTTAACGACTTCCACTCCTCCTCCCAGCCTCACCCCATCACTTTTTTTTTTTTCCGTGTATAGCGCGCATCCTTATTTTTTTCCTTTACTTGAGGGGAAAAAAGGGCGCGCTATACACGAGTATATACGGTATATATGTGTGTGTATTTGTGTGTGTACACACACACATCTACCTAATCAATCAATTTGATTGTATTTGTAAGATTTATTTTTATTAAATGTAAATAAAAGCTTAGGTATATGCCTATCTAGTGTAAAATCAACTAAACCAATGGACTGAGCTATGTATGTAAAGTTATTATAAAAATTTCTTAGTGCAATGACAAATAACTATATTATTTTCTGAAATTATAATGTAGGCTACCTATAAAAATTTAACAATAAGTTAGTTGTATAAAAAAGTTAAAAAATATAGTTTGCCTATGATGTGATTTAAACCTGGTGAGTTTAGCTTCCTAACCACACACTCATCTTCTAAGTTAAACAGTTATCATAGATGTAACTAAGAATATTAGATTATTAATGTTGTAATCCAGGATTACAACATATTTTTGGTTGAGATAATATCTTTTTGAGACTATTAGCATTTATAAAATGTATTCCAGGATAGTTTTTCTATCACAAAGATTTATTTGATGCACTGATATGGTTGATATGCTGCCCAAAGTTCATGAAAACAAATATACAGGTTAATGCCACCACATGGGGTCAGCTATCTGGATGACTTTGACTCATGGGAGCACGCGCATTATAGATTTCGCCATGTTAAACTTCTGTCCTTAATGCATGCGCATCTCTTTTTCATTTGTGATGCATACTAAAATTTCACCCTCAAGGCAAATAATTGTAATAACAAGATTTCTTAAATAAAGTTTTATTATTTCAGCTGCATGAGAAAACTTACCCGTTTTCCTTGGCCTTCTCTGATTTTCTCATCTGAATGATATGGACTCTGCACCACACAAAATCCTGCAACCAAACAAGACTTCTACAATAAATATTCACATAATAAAAACAATGGTTATGCCACTGTACAACATTTTAAATAATGATGGTTTTTGGGAGTGAAACTTGACGTCGTCCGTGGCTGTACCCCACAGAGCTTGATATGTCACCACCCCTCCTCACCCCTTTTTTCCTGGCCATTGAATGCCCCGCTGGCGACATGCGTGCATGTGTGTGTGTATGTGTGTGTGCGTGTGTGTGTAAGTACTCAGTGGCAAGTGGGATGCCGTGAGAGCCCACGTGAGCATTCAGCAGGTATAGCGAGCCTGACACTTAGAGCGGGCCAGGTTCTGGTACATAGTTCTATAAAGGAGTAAGGGGGAAATGAGTCACGTCCCCACACGGGCGACGTCACGCCTCAAGGACAGAGTCCCCACAGGGTCCGGGTGGCACCCACTAACTTTACCAACTAATAAATACCGCATCCCCCCCCCCCCCCCCCCAGCAACAAACTTAAATGACATACTTCTGAACTGGTAGCATTTAGGTATCTACTGTCATCTTAAGAATAGAGCAGTGATGGATACATAGGAGGGGAAAACATTAATATCCCGAAAATCTCACACGCCATTTATTCCAGATGTGAAAATATTGGACCCGGATCACCACTATGTGATGCAAATGGTCTGACCATTACAATACTCCAGCTCCCACAAATTTAAAACTGGTTTTTTCACAAGTGCAACAATAAATAAACTATGTTAGTTCTCTATGACCCTGTCCACAATCAATATTGTGTAAAATAATAACTTAAAAATAGCTTAAGAAAAATAAATAAAATCTTATCTGGTACACTATTTGAACACAAATTAATATTCTGAATAAGGATTTTTTAACATTTATAGGTTGACTACTGTGATGTTCATAAATTGTTTTAAAAGCAACTTTATAATTTTAAGGCTATGCATACAAGACCAAAATGAAGACTTAAAACAATAAATCCACAAATAAATAGCAAAAAATAACTATTTATATAGCAATTAGGTATTATGGTGGGAATTGTGTACCAGTTCATTTTCCAAAACAATATTTCATAGTACAAATTTACAATATTTTGTACATGTGTGTACATGATTTAAATAATGTACTTTCTTGGAAAATTTGCAGTATGAATAGCTGACACAGAAAACCTTACATAGAAGAAGAAAATGAACATATTAATGTCACAACAAGCATCATTAAGCACTAAAGTCATTCAAAATGCATGTACATATATTCAGTTTCTAACGTAGCATGTTTTGGAAGCGAGCCTTATGATTGAATACAGTATTTAGTCACAGGTTAACAGGACCTAATACAGCAGATAACTAAATTATTGCATAAATCTATAATCTTAAGCCAGGTCTCAATTTTTTTGTTACGCATTTCAATTAAACAATTACAATCATTTATACACAAAGCAAAATGCATTATTTATGTTTCACTTTATTTCACACTGCATGGTTATCTGAAAAGAACCTTATATCTTTGAATATATATACTGTATAGAAGTCGCCAGCCCAGGTTAAAATTTATAATACGGTTTGAGGTAGTTGGTTAATTCACCGCCGCAATCGCCACCATCTCTAGGGCATCGACTTGTGGTGGTCCCTAGCGGACAAGTGTCGAACTCTTCAAACACCCCTTCCCCACCCTCCCTCAAACATGCGTTGTCCTCCACCCACCCTCTACCCCACCTCTCATTCCTACAGTTTTGTGACGCACAAACTCCCGTTGAACGACTTTGAGCTGCAGTGAATTTTGGGTGGGGGGTGCGGGGGAATGACAGCGGGCGACAGTGCTGCGCTCTAACGTGTAAATAACAACCTAAGACGATACAGGGCGTTACGGCAGCGCACTGCAGCGGTGAAGTTCCCAAGCTGCTCATCATACACTCCTGAAAAACATAGAGTAAATCCTATCCACTCGCGACTTCTATACTGTTGTACATCTGTCTTGCTGGTGATGGTTGGCATCACTGATAACAGGTGAATGTCAGTTCCGGTTATGGCATCTATATATGTAAATGTAACACGGTTAACGGACAATAAAGAATATTAAGTGCTAACTACATGTACTTGCTTATCTACAACTTTATACCTATGAACGCAAGTAAAACATGGCGCAGTCGTGTGGAATTGTGTTTATATTTCAGTTCGTCCATGTTCGTTGGATTTGTTTGCTGTGGGTGATATAACCTGTAGGTGTGCGTTTGTTTGTTGCCACGTGTTTTTCGGACGTCGGTGGTAGTAGATATCAAACAATGTTGTGGACAGACTGAATCGTATAGTTGTTTTTTTTTCTGTTTTGTGCCATGGCAGGCCTAAATCTTGTAAAGCTCCCCGACTCTGTCGACTTGGAGAGTCCCACGGCCCGAAAAGACTGGGAAGTGTTTGAAGGAGATTTTGAAAATTATTTAATCGCAACGGGCCAGGATGAGGGCCCAGATAAGGTTAAGATCGCCCTACTCAAAAACATGTTAGGCTCCCAAGGACGAGCCCTTTTCGAAACTTTCGACATCCCACCAGAGGACAAGCTAGTGTATTCTAAAGTAAAGGAAGCGTACCGCGTGTTCGTGGCACCAAAAACAAATCCTTTGTATGAACGGTTTGTTTTTAACCAGCGTGTGCAACTGGAGGGTGAGACTTTTGATCATTTCTTGACTGATTGCCGCCGCCTGATTAAAACATGTGGCTATGAGCGCCCAGTTTCGCAGGAAGAGAATATGCTGGTTGACCGCATCGTCCAGGGCATCAGAGATTCGTCCGTTCGGGAGTCTCTGCTGAGGTTAGACAATGCCACTCTTACTAAAGTTGCTGCACACTGCCGTCTGATGGAACAGAGTCAACAACAAGCGAAGGAGATTCAAGCTCGGAGTTCTGCTCACGATAGTGTAAGTTGTGACTTTGTGTCCACTAAGGATAGGAAGTCATCACGCCCAAGGCAAAACAGCAAGTTTGGTGATAACGGTGAGTACAACTGCTCAAGGTGTCAGACACAGCACAAGGCCAGACAATGCCCAGCATATGGAAAAAAATGTGCCAAATGTGGCATTATGAATCACTTTGCTGCCTCATGCAGAGTTCGGAAAGTTCGTGAGGTACAAGCAAAGCATTCTTCTAGTGAGAGTCTATACTGTGATGCGGTGACAGTCAATTCTGTGTATCCTAGAGGGACTAGAACAACCCACATCAATGAGTGGAGGGAGCGTATACTGATTGAGGATAAAGCAGTGAACATAAAATTGGATCCCGGTTCTGAAATAAATATTTTGCCACTCAGTTTGTTCAGGACGGTTGACAAACAGTTCAAGGTCAGGCCAACATCCCTAAAAATTGAGGTTTGGGGTGGGACCATTCTTGCAGCAAAAGGAGTAGTTAATTTGTGTTGTTCTGTCAAAGGCCAAGAGTCTTATGTTGAATTTGTTATAGTTGACTCTGACAGCACTCCTTTGTTAGGGCTACAGTCTTGTGTTGACTTCAATCTTGTGAAAAGGGTTCACTCAGCTTGCCACGAGGCAAAGGACAGATTCATTAAAGAACACAATGAAGTATTCACTGGTTTTGGCTGTTTCCCCCAAGTATGTAGAATTAACATTCGCGACCATAGCAACCCTGTTTGTAAGCCTCCAAGAAGGGTCCCTAGAGCAATCAGACCTGCATTAAAACAAGAACTGGACAGACTCGAACAGAAAGGCATTATATGCAAAGTTGACAAGCTCAGTGCTAGCGCTTGGGTGAGCAACCTAGTTGTTGTGGAAAAGTCAAGTGGGAAGTTGAGGTTATGTCTTGATCCGACTGACCTCAATAAGGTGGTGATTCGAGACTACCATGAAATACCAACATTGGAAGAAATGTCCGAGAAGCTCACAGGAAAAAATTTTTATTCAGTGTTTGATCTTAAGGAAGGGTTCCACCAAGTGCAACTAGATGAAGACTCGTCTCACAAGTGCTGCTTCTCGACACCATTTGGGTGTTATCGCTATCTACGCATGCCATACGGCATTGCCAATGCCCCAGAAAATTTCCAGAAGTTTATCGAAGAGAACTTTGCTTCTATTCCTGGAGTGGTGACGTTCTTCGATGACATCCTCTGCACAGGCGAAACAGAAGGTGACCATGATACGTGTGCTCAGCAAGTAGTGGAGCGTGCAGCCAGCCTTGGCATCAAGTTCAACCCAGATAAGCTTCAATATAAGGTTTCCGAAGTAAGGTATGTGGGCCAGATCTTCTCCGCCGCAGGCATGTCTCCTGATCCTGAGCGAATCCGAGCTCTGACTAGTCTACAGGCTCCCAGCAATCGCAAAGAACTTCAACGTACTTTGGGGATGTTCAATTTTGTTCGCTGTTATATTCCAGGTATGTCTAGTGTGTGTTCCCCATTGTATGAACTTCTTAAAGCGGATGTAGACTGGTTGTGGCTCCCGTGTCATGAAGAGGCTTTTTGTAAACTCAAGTCGCTCATCACTAGTGCCCCTGTCCTGGCAACTTTTGATCCCTCAAACCAACTTGTTATACAGTGTGATGCATCACAGAGTGGGCTTGGTGCTACTTTGTTTCAGGAGGGCCCAAAGGGTCTCCACCCTGTGCACATTGCCTCCAGGTCCCTTACAGCAGCAGAAAAGAGCTACTCCCAGATTGAGAAGGAGCTCTTAGCAGTTTCTTTTGCCTCAGCTAAATTTCACTACTATATTTATGGTAAGCAGCTCCTAGTGCAATCTGATCATAAGCCACTTGTGAATGTTATGGTCAAACCAGTTCATCATATAGGCTCAGCACGCCTTCAGAGGTTACGTCTTAAACTGTTGAAGTATGACTTAAACGTTACTTACCTACCTGGTAAACTCATGTATTTCGCAGACCACCTGTCGCGGTCATATCTTACAGACAAGGTAATCGACGATCCTGCAATGGTTGAGGTAGTACATTCCGTCAGTAAGCACTTGCCTATGTCAAACAAACGCTTGCTTCAGTTCCAGTTGGAAACAACTAAGGATGCGGCTCTCTGTCAAGTGTCCCAATTTTGTCAGTCAGATTGGCCTCCCTACAGTAGAGTTCCTCAAGTATGCAAACCGTATTACAAAATGCGGGATGACTTGTGCGCTGAGAGTGGTTTAGTTTTCCTCTGCGATAAGGTTGTTGTTCCTGAGGCTCTAAGACCATATGTTCTACAGCTGCTTCATGAAGGCCACTGTGGAGAATCGAAGACCAAGTCCAAGGGCCGTCAGTTGTTTTACTGGCCATCTATGTCAGTGGATATTGTGCAGTTCATTCATAAATGCTCTGTGTGTGAGAAGTTTCGCCCAGCCAACTACAGACAGCCCCTCTGCCCACATCCCATTCCAAAGCTGCCATATGACACAGTAGGTGCAGACATTTTTGACTTCTCTGGGAAAGATTATTTGGTTCTTGTGGACAAATATTCCAAATGGATAGATATGTGTGAACTTTCCAAAAAGACTTCCTCTGCCGTCATCAGTGCCATGCAACAAGTATTCAGCACTCATGGTCTCCCACGAGTGCTGATGGCTGATAACATGCCATTCAATTCTCATGAATGCCGTCAGTATTATTCCCTGAGTGAAATTGAGCTACGAACTAGTAGTCCTCATTATCCACGCAGTAATGGGTTGGCAGAAATGGCAGTAAAGATTAGCAAAATGCTGCTACGCAAAAGTCAGGGCACTGATTTCAGAAACTTACTTCGTGAATATAGAAACACTCCTCTTCCTGGCTTAGACTGGTCCCCCTCTCAGTTACTATTTAATAGGAGACTTCGGAGTAAACTGCCTGTCTCATATAACACCCTCAGACCTAGGGTCATCTCTCCAGAACACGTGGTTAGAGCATTAATGTCAAAGGAGAAGCAGATGAAAGACGTATACAACAAAACGGCCAGGCGACAGGAGATAACATTCGTTAAGGGGGAAACTGTGGTTGTCAAAACCCACAAACATGACAAGTGGGAGCCGGGAGTCATTGTGGGCAAACACTCATCACCTCGCTCCTATTGGGTGCGAGGATCAGGTGATAGGATAGTGCGTCGCAATGTGATCCATCTGAGGAAAACCACGACCTCGCAGAAGCCCCACCAGTCAGCTCCACGCCTGCTCGAGGTTCCCAACACCAAGACTGATGGCGAGGAGGGTAACCGCCTGAAGCAGACTCCACGCACCTCATCATTGGAGCCTGACTTCCGGGGGTTTGAGCCTCAAACTTCGACGAGTGCAGTGACTGATGTGTCTACTGTGCAGGGTGATGAATCTCAGGAAGCAACAGACAGCAGTGGCCATACCTTGGCTACCAAAAGTGGAAGGGAGGTGAAGCCTGTGAAGCGCTTAAATTTGTAATGTTGTCTGCTTGTCAATTAGTGTGTTGTGAGTGAGTTGTGAATTGCACATGAGTGTTTCATGCAGTATACTTGTTTTCTGAATTATAGTGTGTACTGTTAAAAAGCAATTGCTCAACTTTGTATGTAAGTTTTGTCTCAACAAGTAAACCTTAGAACCCTAGCAAGTGGTAAAATGTCTCGCAGTTTAAAGGGGAAGGTGTTGTACATCTGTCTTGCTGGTGATGGTTGGCATCACTGATAACAGGTGAATGTCAGTTCCGGTTATGGCATCTATATATGTAAATGTAACACGGTTAACGGACAATAAAGAATATTAAGTGCTAACTACATGTACTTGCTTATCTACAACTTTATACCTATGAACGCAAGTAAAACATATACAGTATATATATTCAAAGCTTATATGGAGTAAGCTAGTTGCAAGGATCGTGCAGGGTTGGGGCACCACTCACGCGGAGGTACAGTGGTGCTGGCGAGGTTTGGCAAGGTGATGGCTGTTCGCTCGCTGGACGCCACCTCCAAGGTCACCACTGGGATTGCTGAAGAGCCTACATGCCCGGGCGTTGCGCTTGCCGCGGGCCTTATGCTGCTCGTATCAACGATGGGACTTCGCGTAGTCGTTGCCACAACCAACTTCTTCGCATGGAAGTCCTTCTGTGATTCCACTGCAAGACCACACAACACAGTGCTTCCTTCACAAAGGCTCATTAATATAAAGACTTAATTCAGGGGTAGAACAGCTTGCCAGTGCACAGTAAACCATTTATGGGCATTAGATTGAATGCCTTATTTGTTATTTGACAATAGAACAGAAAAATCTTTTCTAATAGCACACTAACATAGTTCAGTGTTTCAGGGCTTTAAAATCTCATCATTTTTTGTACGTCTAAGTTTCAATTCAGCATATGATAGATTATATTTCACAATTTCATTAAAATACACACAAAGTTTGGTAACAAATTAACATACACTAATTTTAACAAAATAAGTCTGTTAGAATACCAAATACAACATGTGTCATTGTTAAATCACCTAATTTTGACACTTACACTGACAAATCGTTTGCCAATGATGGGATTATACTCAAAATATAAAACTCAGTCTATTTTATCATTATTAAATAAATTTATATATCTGCCCTGCACTGGCAGTCATACAAAAAGAAAACAAATACACAAAATTCACAAAATAAAATAAATAAATCACAATTGATGATTCCTTAGTTACTAAGTTTTTGAGTGTGATGACCTCTGTTAGCACAATGGTGGTGGAAGTCACAACACATCTGAGGTTTTTAATGATGAGTAATACTGCAGTGGTTTACCGTAGTCTTCCATAGTACAGGAAAAAATGGAATACAGCACCCAGTCCTGAATCTGGCAAGGAATATTTTTCTCAAACACAAAATTCTGTACATGGCTAAAAAACTAACCCAGAAACCTTGAATCACAAGGCAGGAGTCTTAGACATTGGCCCAACGGCTATACACAATATGCATCGAGTGAAAAATGCCAAACTGTTTTCACAAGCGGTCGCCATGGACATGAATGAAGCAGTGTGGGTTGAGCCTATATGTTCATTATTGTCAACCACTGGAAGTGGATTTTCTCACAAGAATTTTCTTGTGTAGTGACACATGTCGATGCAGCCCGATCACGAACGAGTCAGCGCTGCTCGTCGTGGCTGCGGCGAGAGAAAGTTTTTGCAGATCCCCGAGTTTTAGGGTTTCATGGGTGGAATACAAAGGTGCACGAAATGCTTGACTACCCGATACATGCAATGCATGTCGCCTATGGAGCAAGCTGTGTGCACGGAACTATACTCCCGGTGTAACACACGTGAGCCTGCACAGTAAATTTGGAGGGGAGATTGTCGGTCACTCCGCCATTAGCGCCGTCACGAGCATTGGCCTCGGTTGTGATAACCGTATCACTTCCAGAGATCAAAGGAGCAGCACATAAGGACCCAGTAGTGTTCCTGCATGAGTGCCACATGAAATTGGAGCGCTACGAAATACTTCAGGTGGAGTGGACTGACTGAGTAGGTGCATGCTTGAAGGAATCATACAGGGCTTGGGGGAGGTTGGGCCAGGGGTGCAGCGAGTCATGGTAAGGTCTTGCCAAACAACTGGAAAGATGCTATGAAGAAATAGTAGTCATTCCCCAGTGGAGAGCCCAGCTCTTTGGGCAGGCACAGGCCCCACATAAAACTGTTGAATTGTTCTTTTTGAATAAGCTACAGCTATTTCGTAGACTGTTTCCAGACAATGCACCCAGGGATGCGCTTGAGGGCATCATAGAACTTATGCTTCTCAACATACGCACTCATTTGGTTGCAGACTCAGAGAGAAGTCTCAACTGGATTGCAAATAATTGAAACTCTTTGTCATTGGTTCAGAGTTCCTTAAAGTCTAGAGATAATTTTTTGCAGTAAAATCTGTTAATATTTAATACACTTTGTTAATGTTTGAACAATTTTGTTTCTTATAGACTCCGATTTACAAAAAAAAAATAAACCTCATTCTGCATTTGACTGAGCCAATGAGAAAGAACCTGTTGTGTTGTAGAAAGTGTGTGATTTATCTACAGATAAATATACCACATTAAAAATATATTTTATTTCCAATCAAACAAATAATAAGTTACAATGTTAACATTGACCAGGGGTTGCACCCTTTCAGTGAGCCAGTTGTGACCCACCAGCCCAACTCTCCCATCTGCCCTCACAATGTTTTTGAACCTCCCAGCCAGCGAATATGCCTGTGCTTCTTTACACGGGTGTAGATCCGGGTTGAGGGGGGGGGGGGGGTTGGACCCCCTGGAATTACGAAGCTCCTCACTGAGGGGGCTAGCTTGCACTTTGTATGTGAAACGGGATTGATAAACGTAAACGTCAAAACAATGTTTTACGGAAAACTTTCTGTATAATTTAAAGTTTTCTGCTTGTTGCATGCGTATATACCAAAATAGGGACAGTATACAACATACAAGTACCCCATCCAGAGGTGAGTTGTGTCGGTTAAAACTCATGCGCAAAACTCTCAGGCTGCATGGGCCCCCTGCAAATTTACACGGGTCCCCTTTGCGAATCCTACAGATTTGCACCTCTGCTCCTTTAAATACTTCACATAGATTCTGTACCATGAACTCCTAATAAATAATAATTAATTACTATTGTAAAACTTTAATTTTTGCCCTAAGTGTTATTTATTTTCTTTTCCGCGATTGAAATATTAGTGACAAAGTTATGCCATACTCTGGCGTTTCTGAACGCAAACCCACGCAAGATTTTAAAATTTAAGAAAAGTTGTAAACTAAATATAATATTGAACAAGGGAATGTATCTTTTAATTACAAGCTTATATAATCATTAACTTTGTTTTCTCTTTAGCACAAATTTGCAGTTTGCCTAACGACCGTTTGGTTTGACGCTCGGACGTCTGCTTGCTGCCACTATGCGCAGCTTTCGCCCCAGTATCCACCTGACTGCCGCCCACGATACAGCGCGCTCTGCACCTCGAGGACTTCAACCTTAGGTTTACTGATCAAGTCACATCTAATATTTCTAATTAATCAATTGACCCTTTTTTTTAGGCCTACTTTGGTTGGTAGAATTTCAACTCAACCATTTTTATAATTGAATTAATTAAGACTTAAACTTTATCTGTACATGTGGGTGTACCGGATCGTCCTTAAGCCAATTCCATGCCGTTGTGCTCTTGAAATGTTTCATTTTCTTAATGTTATTTGTAAATGTAATCATGTATGAAAGTCATTTACAATAAAATAATATCCTTTTACCAGATTTCTGTGTATGTTTATCATCAGCCACATGTGTAACTGTTGTAGATGTTATCTATGTTAGAGTTGGCAACCTTGTGTAGTGAGTAACAACTGAAGGCGGTATGTCGCCATCACAGTGTGTGTTGTATGTGGTTAACAAGTTATAAGTAAAGATATGTAACCTACAATATTTTGCTGTATAACTAATGCATTCACAAGATATAAAAGGGACTAAAACATGGCGCAGTCTCGTGGAGTTTTCATGAAACCTATTTATGTATAGTTCTTCACAGGGATGTTTGTTTGCGATTTATTAACCTGCAAGCATGGTTGGTCGCGCTATCCACATTCTACAGAGAGAATAGAATTGGTGTGTGGCATACGAGATTGTGTGTTGTGGATGTGTCTCGGATTATTAGTGTACCGAGCTGAGTGACTGACATTTGCGATGGCCGGCCTCAATATTGTGAAACTTCCAGAGAGTGTTGATTTGCAGAGCTCTACTGCACGTGAGGCCTGGGAAATTTTTGAGGGCGACTTCGACAATTACTTGATCGCCACGGGTCAGGATGAGTGCCCTGACAAGGTGAAGATTGCCCTTCTGAAGAACATGCTTGGTTCGCAAGGACGGTCTCTATTTGAAACGTTTGACATTACTGCAGCGGACAAGTTAGTGTTTAGTAAAGTGAAAGATGCTTATAGAACATTTGTAGCGCCCAAAACCAATCCTCTCTACGACCGATTCATTTTTCACCAGCGTGTACAGCATGAGGGTGAGACTTTTGACCATTTCCTGACGGACTGTCGTCGGCTAGTGAAACCGTGCGGTTATGATCGTCCCGTAGCGCAAGAGGAAAACTTGCTGATAGACCATATTGTTCAGGGAATCAGGGATTCAACGACTCGAGAGGCGCTATTGCGAATGGAGAATGCAACATTGGTTAAAGTAGTGACACACTGTCGGCTGGTTGAACAGAGTCAACAGCAAGCCAAGGAAATTCAGGCCAAGACTTGCTTTCAGGATGGTATAAGGGCACCGGTCGATTTCGTAGCAACAAGAAAGGGGCAATTTGCAAAACCTTGGGCCAATGTTTACCCTGCAGCCAGTAGCAATGGTGAGTACACATGTTCCAGGTGCCAAACCAAGCACAAACCCAGGCAGTGCCCCGCCTATGGAAAAAAGTGTGCCAAATGTGGTATCTTAAACCACTTTGCTGTGTCGTGTAAAGTTCGCAAAGTGCGGGAGGCGAAAGTAGAATATTCCTCCAATGAATCGTTGTATTGTGACACTGTAGTCATTCATTCTGTAAGCCCTCGCAGTTCTAAAACATCGCATCCTAATGAGTGGAGGGAGCAAGTGTTGATTGAGGGCAAGCCCATTGACATAAAACTAGACCCAGGATCTGAGGTCAATATCCTGCCTCTGAAGTTATTTAAGAAAGTAAATCAGCAGTTTAAAGTTAGACCAATGGCTCTTAAAATTGAAGTTTGGGGTGGCACTGTTCTTCCCGCCACGGGAGTCGTTGAGTTACTGTGTTCTGTCAAGGGACACGAATGCTACACACAGTTTGTTATTATTGATTCTGATAGCACCCCACTGCTGGGACTGCAGTCCTGTGTTGACTTTAACCTGGTTAAAATAGTTCACTCTACTACTGAAGTTGCTAAAGACAGCTTTGTTAAGAATAATTTTGAAGTATTCTCGGGTACTGGCTGCTTTCCACAAGTATGCAAAATACGTATAAGGGATGCTAGCCAGCCTGTGTGCAAACCTCCACGACGAGTACCCCGAGCTATAAAAGGGGCTTTAAAAGAGGAGTTAGATAGACTGGTGCAGAAAGGGGTCATATGTAAAGTGCATAAACTTGATCCCAAAGCCTGGGTAAGCAACCTTGTTCTCGTTGAAAAGTCTACTGGCCAACTACGACTTTGTTTGGATCCAACGGAACTTAATAGGTCATTGTGAGGGACTATCACGCTATCCCTACACTCGAAGAGATGTCAGAGAAGCTGACTGGCAAGAGCTCCTATTCAGTGTTTGATCTCAAGGAGGGGTTCCATCAAGTGCATTTGGACGAAGATTCATCTCTGAAGTGCTGCTTCTCTACCCCCTTTGGTTGTTACCGCTACCTGCGCATGCCATATGGCATTACCAATGCGCCAGAGACCTTTCAGAAGTTTATTGAAGAGAACTTCGGTGACATCCCAGGTGTGGTGATTTTTTTTTTGATGATATTTTGTGCACCGGATGAACTGAAACAGAACATGATGAGTGTACACGACAGGTTGTTGAGCGTGCTGCACGTCTGGGGATAAAATTTAATGCTGACAAGCTGCAGTTCAAAGTTTCGCAGGTTCGCTATGTTGGTCATATATTTTCTCCGGAGGGAATGTCACCGGATCCAGAGAGAGTTCGAGCTTTAACCAGTCTCCCTGCACCCAGTTCTCGCAAAGAAGTCCAACGAGTTTTAGGTATGTTCAATTATGTCCGTTCTTATGTCCCTAACATGGCCAGTATTTGTAGCCCTTTGTACGACCTCCTGAAGTCCGATGTGGAATGGGCCTGGTTGCCATGTCATGATGCAGCTTTTGCTCATCTTAAGTCCTTAGTTTCTAGCGCACCGGTTCTTGCAAAATTTGACCCATCATGTACTCTTATAGTTCAGTGTGATGCATCGCAGAATGGTTTGGGAGCGACTCTCTTTCAACAAGGCCCGAATGGCTTTCAACCTGTTCATATTGCTTCCAGGTCACTGACTGACTCAGAGAGAAACTACTCCCAAATTGAAAAAGAACTGTTGGCTGTCTCATTTGCTGCCTCCAAATTTCATTACTATATTTATGGTAGAACTGTGCAAGTTCAGTCTGATCACAAGCCCCTTGTTAACGTAATGGCCAAGTCTATTCATCAAACTGGCTCAGCACGGCTTCAGAGGTTACGCCTAAAGCTGCTCAAGTATGACCTGGATGTAACCTATCTACCGGGCAAGTTCATGTATTTTGCAGATCACCTGTCACGAGCCTATCTTCTGGACAAAGTACCTGAAGACCTGGCAATGATGGAGGTAGTTCACTCGGTTAGCAAACACCTGCCCATGTCCAAACAGCGTCTGACCCAATTCCAGTCGGAAACGAGTAAAGATCCCTCATTGAGTCTAGTATCCAAATTTTGTTAAGTCAGGTTGGCCAGCATATAATCTATTGCCTAAAGACTGTAAGCATTATTACAAAATGAAGGACGATCTGTGCCTTGAAGGGGACATTGTATTTCTTGGTGACAAAGTAGTGGTTCCCTTATCCCTGCGGAAATACGTACTCAAATTACTTCATGAAGGCCATTGTGGAGAAACCAAAACCAAATCCAAAGGCCGCCAGTTATTTTATTGGCCTTCAATGTCATCAGATATTGTTACTTTCATCCAACAATGTTCGATTTGTGAAATGTTCCGCCCAGCCAATTTCACGCAGCAGTTGCATCCACATCCCACTCCAAATCTCCCATATGAACAAGTTGGTGCAGACATCTTTGAATTTGCGGGAAAACCTTACCTTGTTCTAGTGGATAAATACTCTTAAGTGGATCGATATTTGTGAACTCTCTGCAAAATCTTCTACTGCTGTGATTCAAGCTATGCAAACTGTTTTTGCCACTCATGGTTTTCCAAGACTTTTGTGGGCAGACAATAATCCCTTTAGCTCTCATGAGTGCCGCCAATTCTTCGCTCAGCATGAAATAGAGTTCTGTACTAGCAGTCCCCATTATGCACACAGCAATGGGCTGGCAGAGATGGGGGTTAAAGTCAGTAAAATGTTATTGCGGAAAAGCCAAGGAACTGACTATAGAGAGATGCTTCGAGAATACAGGACAACTCCCCTTCCTGGTTTGGACTGGTCCCCAGCTCAGTTGCTTTTCAATAGACAGCTCAGGACCAAATTACCTGTGTCGTACAATTCCCTGAAACCTAAGGTCATCCAGCCTCGTCATGTGGTTCGGGCTCTTGTCTCCAAGGAGCAACGGATGAAGGGTTTTCATGACAGAACAGCTCGACGACAGGAGGTGCAGCTTGACAGGGGGGACAGGGTAGTTGTCAGGACAAGCAGTTCTGCCACCTGGGAGCCTGGTGTGATAGTAGGGCAGCATTCATCCCCCCGCTCGTATTGGATTCGCATGTCACGAGGTAAAACAGTTCGTCGAAATGTCATCCCCATTCGGAAGTCAAAAGTGTCTGAGCAGCCAAAAGTGGCCATTCCGGTCCTGATGGAAGTTGATTGTGGAACCCAGTCAGGCAATACAGAGTTGCATCATGGTAGCGAAGAGCTGGGTCAACTTTCATGCTCGTCCCCACTGGAATCAGACTTCCGAGGTTTTGAGCCAGGCACAGGACAGTGTACCGTAACAAGAAGTGGAAGGGTGGTCAAGCCAGTGAAGAGATTGGATCTGTGAATGGATCTGTGAATAATGACATGTAACTAGCCTCTGACAGGGAAGGTGTTATAGATCTCTGCGTTTGTCTATCAGTATGATGTGTTATTGTATCCTATGTGTACTCTGTGTTGAAGGGTTTATTCTATGCAGTGTTCTATGTGTAAGCAGTCAGTATTTTTATGTTAAAATTGAAGAAGTGATTTGTCAAGAGTTAATCTATAAGAGGGAAGGTGTTGTAGATGTTATCTATGTTAGAATTGGCAACCTTGTGTAGTGAGTAACAACTGAAGGCGGTATGTCGCCATCTCAGTGTGTGTTGTATGTGGTTAACAAGTTGACGTCGTCCGACCGAAGGCCACCCTAAAGCCCGACCTGCAACCGCCAGTATGCAACCCCGCTAACGGAACGCGCCCCTAGCCATGGCCCACCCGAGTCAGGCGAGCCACCAGCAACCAAGGTAGAACCCGGCCCCCCCCCAAAATAAACAGACCGTCATTAAAACCAACCACGTTAAAAAACAAACATAGATTATTAAACAGTGTTACGTATTTATTTGAAGTTGTTCAACGAAAGTGCGACGTAGGAGTGCCCGGGCACTCACGTGTGTAACTACAGCAATACGCGTGTGAATGTTCCCCTGGCGGCCTTCTGCCTGAATCAGTCAATCAGACCTTATGACATAATTATTCAAACCTTGTGTTGCGTCATTAACCCCACCAGAGCAATCCGACAAGAGACGAACAGTCGCTGGTGTGACGTAAAAATTCAAACATAATAATTCTTAAATATAATAACTTTCATTTGTAGAAGGGACGAATGACCTTGATTCAGCTTTTATAATTAATGTAAGAATTTAACATCATTAAATTCTCTTATTAACATATCATATCAGAAACTAACGTAATGAGGTCAACCCTGGCGCGAGGGCCACCGAGCCTCGGCCGGACGCCATGACATGACGCCAGTACAGCGCGACTCGTGGACCGGGGCGGACGCACGTCCCACGGAGAGACATCATCCTTTGTCCACACCGAGTTCATTCCTGGTAAATATAGTCATTCTTAAAACCCCTTTTAATAATCTCTTTGTGTGTACCCGGTCCAGTTTTTCGGTCCAGGACCTAATCCGGCCGCATAAATCTAAAACCCCCCCCCTGCACCACACTTGGTCCGCGGGGTAGGTTCAGTATCCGGTACGGGCCGTCTCCCGAGGACAGAACTTTGGTTAAACTCAGTCGCTCCAGCACTGACACTCCCCGTAAGGGAACTTTTAAGCGAATTTAGCTGCGGTCCGTGCTCCACTGCCGTGGACGCGAGCACCGCCTCGATACGCAGATTTACAGGATTGGCCGCCTCCAATCACCCTCACCCCTCGTTGAGCAGCCAGGCTCAGAAACGCCTAGGGACACGATAATACGGAACAATTAGTGACTTTGTAACATTTCTTTGTAAACTTGTGCAACGCAACCTCGTGTAACATTTCTTTTGTAAACTTGTGCGACGCATCTCTCCACGTAACATTCGTAAACTTGTGTAACGCAACCTCGTGTAACATTCCTTTTGTAAACTTGTGCAACGTTAATTAAGTAACTTTCAGACTTAGTTGCGTGTAATTGTGTAGTTTTTGTATCTTGTGACGTCACCTGTTGTACGACGTGGCGTGTAACCAACAACGTTACACCAGAGCCACCGTCGCCTGAATAAATGACGCCCGTCATTTATTACCTCATTTCAGCGTATGCTTCTTTAAACCTACTATCCCCAATCACCGCCGAGTAGGGAATTCCTTAAACCCACGCAACATCGCCGACGGTCCTAGTGGGCCACGCAGGGCAATCGACCCCACGACCCAACTACCGACTAGCACCAGAGCTAGTCTGGCGCCCACCCGGACTCATTACATTTGCAACAGCCACTCCCGCTAGGAACCGCACCGGGACTCGAGCCCGAGACCCCGGACGACGGCAAAGTTATAAGTAAAGATATGTAACCTACAAGATTGTGCTGTATAACTAATGCATTCACAAGATATAAAAGGGACTAAAACAGTCACAACTTTAAATATCTGGGCGCACGAGATGCTTTGAGCACCCACGTGCAATCACCTGTTCTCTTAACTAGCATGTAGTGTGCCCGATGCTCAGAGAGAGCCAGGTCTTGTGGTTGGATGTAATTGGGGAAGTCGAGTTTTGCATTGGCATTGGCGATGTCACGGCTCTGTACTAAAGAGGCTCCACCAGGTCCAAGTGCCTCCAACATAGTTTTTTTCAAGCAAATGAACAATGTCTTTAATATCGCAAGCCCCCTACAAATTACCTTGGTGAAAAAACTTTCACTAAATATTTCCATTTTAACTGACCCTTTACCCTTTCCTATACCAATTCTATTGTCCAAATTATTAGATAAAAACATGAATTAGAAGTTAAACATGTCAAAAAGTCCGTCCGTGCATTCTCCCATTCCCTACTTTAAATAAGTACGAAGGAGAACTAACCTACGCAAGGATTAACCCAGAGCAGACGCTGCCACCCCAAGCAGTCATAAAGTTGCATCATATCAGTGCCCTTGCACGCGCAGTTTGACCGCAACTCAGTGCCCAAGATGCCGAGCATCGACTTTCGACACTCTGCTGGTGGTCCGGCACATTTCTTGGTCACACTGTCCACAGCACAGGACTGCTCGTAGTTTTCTAGCCGGCTCCTGCAAGCAACCAACACATTACACTCTGCAAGTCACTTGAGCTATTCTAAATATTTGAATGGCCTGTATGATTGGAACTGTTATAATTAGAAGGCAGTGCCAGGGATAAAAATATAACACACCTCAAGCCACCTGTAATCTCTATGGTCAAAGCAGTGAGATGGTGTGTAATCTTTTCATTGTACAACATGTAATTAATGAATCTTTAAATGATGACCCTATAATTTTATCATTGGAAAGGGAGTAAAAAAAGTTCAATGCAAACTAACTGAGTAGTTTCATAAATAATCAGTAAGAAGGTTGTAACATTCCAAAGACCTTCCACTAGCTCAAATTGGTCAAACCGTTACAAACATAAACACTTTAAGTATCTGCTTGGATGTTGATGAATGATTTAGTTAAAATAAAATGCAATTAGCGATGATCCATGACTGTTATAAAGTTTCACTGAGGGTTTTATTGATTTTAACTGCTTTTTATTTCTCCTTAACTCAAATCAATAATTCACAATGGCCGCCAGCTTCCGACCACGAAAAACCACATACTTTACACATAAAACAACTTCACTGGCTCAATATATAATTTTACTGTTAGTTTGATGTCGTCCGACCGAAGGCCACCCCAAAGCCCGACCTGCAACCGCCAGTATTCGACCCCACTAACGGAACGCACCCCTAGCCATGGCCCACCTGAGTCAGGCGAGCACCGGTGAAACAGGTAGGATCAAGGACCATGCCCTAATTAATCAGCCACCTCGACCCCAGTTCATGATAAATAAGACACAAATTAATGGTAACGTCACTTTTTATTTAAAACCCCGTTCAAGGAAAGTGCGACGCAGGAGTGCCCGGGTCACTCACGTGTGAATTTACATCAATAATACGTCTGCCTAAATTAATTAGAGTATTGTGTAACGTAAATATGACCTCCCCGGTTTTTGTGTATCACTTGCCACCGGAGCAGTCAACAAGTGACGAACAGTCTCCGGTGTGACTCGTATTATTTAAACGTAATTTATGTAAACATGTTAAATCTAATTATTAGAAAGTATCTGCAAATTAGGGTAATCTTTATTATTTAATGTATGAATTTAGAGCCACTTTCAATCTCTTGTTAATTTAATAATTTCCGAATAACGGAACTTTAGAAACTTTGGTGTGAGAGAACGCTGAGGCCTCCCCTCGCGCCAGGGCCAGACGCCAGTACCAAGCGACTCGCGGACCGGGGCGGACGTGCATCCCACGGGGGTCTTCATCCTTTGTCTCCACTGAAATTCACTACTGGTAACTATAGTCATAATTCAAATCCTTTTCATTGCGTAAACTCCCTGTGCGGACCCGGTCCTTTTAACTGTGTAGGGCTTAACCCAGCCGCTTAAATATAAACTACCCCCACAAAGCATTATGCGGGGCAGTTCAGCATACGGCACGGGCCGACTCCCGCCACCATTTGACTTTTGGATAATCGTCGAGTGCACAGGCACCGGCAACAACGACGTATAAGACTTGTAATTAATTTAAAACGCGAGCCGCAGTCCACACAGGTGGACCTGGGTATCACCGCTTTGCAATTTTCGGGATTGGCCGCCTCCAATCGACCTCCCCCTCAACCTCGACTGGCGTGAGGATTTAAGATTAGTGACGGCGCGTCACAGCGCCCAGTGTCAATTTAGTGTAATTTTCGTAGGGTAATTCAATGTTCATCGTGTAACTGTAAACTGCAAGTGTAACTGTTCGAACCAATTAAACGTCCACTCCGCACACTCTGTGCGCGACGTGTTTACGACAGTGCAAAACCGAATCCGTGTATGTTATTGTGTGAACTTCCTAACCTAGTCAGGAATCAGCGTGTTATGCTGTGCAGGGCCCGTAACGTGTAAACAGCCAGGGATCCCTCCAACCACGACCACCGCAGACGGTCCTAGCGGGCCAAGCAGGGGCATTCGCACCCAACGACCCAACTCTCGGTTAGACACAGAGCTAGCCTGGCGCCCTCCTGGATACACTTTCATTAAAAAGCCAGCCTTCCCGCTAGGAACCACGCCGGACCTCGAACACGAGAACCCGGACGACGGCAAGTTTACCTTCAATTTGATGTATGAATTGTTGTAAATAGTCTTAATCAAACTGTATAATATAAGTTACCATTGAAACTAGGACATTCTTTTATGGAGACCCTGTATTTTGACTGAGAATTGAACACTTTCTGCAAAAGTATAAAGCACAAAATTAATTGTACTTGTTTAAATATTTTACTTATAAAACATCTGGTTGATGTGGACAAAGATATAGCTAAAGCTAAAGCTATTGCTAAAGTTTGAAACAGGTAAGTATGTTAATATAAATTATAAAGTTTCACAATCTAAATTAAAAACTCCACTTTACTACACACACATATAATTTCCCTTGGTTACAAAACATTCCTATCTAAATTAGTGTACATGGCATTTCTTTATTAAAATGCATTTATTTTCTTACATGTATTCTTCATTACATCAAGTCCATAGCTTCTATAGTTTAAAAACTATTAAAATACCTACCTAACAAGAAAATAAATGGTATTTTGCTTTAAAAATGATGCTCACAAGTGAAAACTAACATGATCCAGGCAACACAAATACCTTTGCCAGAATCAGCTAGCTTACAGTATTTACCTGCATTCTCGCTCTTCTCGACACAGTTCAGCAAGCGAATGGCATGTTGGTGATCCTGCTCCTTCCATTCTTTGCGCGCACACTGGGTGAAGTTTCTCTTGAGCTATTAGGCATTTGTCTTGTTTGTTATCAGTCTTTCTATTGTAAACAAAGGAACAGTTTGTCAGAACACTGAATCTCAAAATTATTATATACTGCAGTTTTAAAACTGAAAAGGTAGTCAATAATAACATATTATTAAACTATATATGTATACATATATATATACACATATATATACATATATATGTATATATGTGTGTGTGTAATTATACATATATAAACACACACACATGTTTTATATGACTGTTTAGGATAGAAAAAAATTAATAAAACATTATTATAGTAGGGCCGCGACGTCTTGGCGGGTCGACTCCCTAGAGCTCAGCGACCTTGTAATCGACACGTCCCGCCTTGTCTGCTCCGCAGATAACAACGGCCTGGAAGTCTTCATGCCGTTCCGAAAACATTGGTCGAGAACAATCTCACGTACGGTGCAACACAGCGCAGATCTTAATGATACAAAGATGTGATAATGCTTTACGGTAATTTATTATTTAAAGGTAGTGCACCATTTGCTCGACTGGGCAGCTTAGTTAAATATAGTTAAACATAGCTATACAATTCTTTAAAGTTAAGAACTAAATTTGTAATTGTGGGTTGCTGTAGGAAACACAATTAATTAAGACTTGCATGTAACTCCCTCGCTGATGCTTACTTTTCCATTTGGTTTGGCTGAAATGTGAAGACGATCGACATGACACTTTCACGCACTTCAAGAACCTTACCACTTTTATGCACACGGGTTGGTATTTTTTCCATAACAGCACTCTGAAAGAACCATTTTAGTAATTTCGAGGGGTCCGAAAACCATATTTATAACAAACCATCCTCGCGTATTTTATAGTCTCCTGTTGTTGTGCTTGCTTTATAAACAAGAGAGGCTCCGGGAAGGAAGCCCTGCCTAGAACCAACGCTTAAAACTATCAGTCTGTGCGCTGCATTTCCTGTTGCCATTACCTACACCTTCAGCGTCACCTTTCTTTTGCCAACATTTCTGAAAGGTTAAATTAGTGTCAACCCAGGATTCATCCATGTCAAATATATTCTTTCCAGCCTCCCTGCACTGTTTCATCTGAGTCAGCTACCGTTATCGCCAAGCAACAACGTCAGATCTTTCGAGAAGAAGCATTCGCTTATTTTGGCTTCTTCTCCACACAAAACCCATTTCTTTGAGTATTTTACGCAGCGATGTCTTTCCCTAACTCCATCCGATTTTTTCTTTCAAAACTGGCAGTAGTTTCCTTGTCGTTTTTTTACTGCATAAAATTCGTGGCTAGTGTCTCTGATCACTCTTCTATCAAAGTCATCAACTGACAACAAACGTTTCCCAGTTTTTTTTTGGCTTGAAATGAATAATTAAACATGAGAGGCTGTTTAACGGTCAAATAAAGGAGTGATATATATATATATATATATGTAAATATAAACATATAAATTGTAAATAAATAATGTATTAATATAATATACATTAATATATATCATAAAATCATATATATTATAAAATATATAATGCAATATATAATGTATATAATGTAATATAATATCATGTAATATACCTAATGCAATATAATGTGTAGCAATATCGGCTACACTTGTAGATAAAAAATATTCTAACAAGCGGTGCAGAAAGTTTGGAAAATTGCCAAATGCAAAACAAACAAACCGCGGGTGAAATTACGGGGAATGCATTGAAAAACTTATAATGTTGTTGTTTGTTTTTTATTTGTCGTCTCTCTGTTGTGTTTTCGGATGCGCGAAACTGATCTTTGGCTTATACCTGTGTATCGCGCAGCTCTTTCGGTTGCATTTGTTAGAGGTACTAGCAGACATTTGTTGGCAGCTTCTTCATCACAACACTGGATTACACTACTTATAATTTCCCTCTCCCCACTATGTATTACTTTATTGTATCTTGAACGTCCTGCGTCGGGCTCCATTATTCACTTCAGACTGAGAGCGTGGCGCCTGATGTTTTTGCTATGAACAGCATAGCGGCTGATGTGCGCGCGCAGCTGCTTCCCCTCTCATTTACTCTTCCCCGCTTCCCCGCAAAACGACACGCCAAGACGTCGCGGCCCTACAGTAGATGTTCCTTCTTATTCAATCTTTATTCTAAACACATTGTGTTGATTTTTTATTCCCTAGTTCTTACGCTATGGATAAGATTTAATTCAAACTTCCAAATGTGCCACTTTCTCTTGATTTTCATCCTTATCTCTCATTCCATTTCCTCCATTTACACATTTGTTTCGTTTTATAATTTTTTGAACCATACATATGTGTGTGGTTTCAGTTATTTTTCCTTCCTTGCTTCCTGGATTACTGTGCATGAACCAAAATTGTTTCTGTGTCTCCATATGGCTACACAACATGTACTTCATTTCCCCTAACATAATTTTTTTTTCTATTTTATTCATAAAGCTAAGAAACTATAGGGATACCTACTTTGGGGGTTAGGGTACATGATCACTCGCAAGATAATGGACAAAAAAAAAGGCCCTACAATAAGATGACATAGTAACTGCTATCTCTATTACAGCTAATGCTCAAAATGTAGGGCAATATCAGTGTTCCATTGATGAATCATGAATGGAGAACACACTCAAAGATGTCAGGCTCATTCCGAACAGCACCACAGGCATCATGCATGTATTGCTGCACACCTACACGTCCAGCTCAGTATACACCAATCTCTTTACAACTTCCAGAGGTAGAATCAGAGTGACTCAAACCTGGAGACTGTGCAAGCTCTGTGACAGGTCCTTCACAGCCAAATTATCCTTTAGAAAATGAGCTGCCCTGATAGGGGGTGTACAGGAAAAATGTTCTACATCAGACTACTGGCCTATTCTCCATACAGTTAACACACTGTTGTTGTTGTTTTGTCTCACATACACTGAGCTGATCGTAGACTCCACTGCCTTGGTCACGCACAGGGCACAGGGTTGCCATTCACACAAATGAAGCATTGCTAGACATATATTCATGGGACTTTTTTTCTCTTAGTTGGGTTTTGAGTTATGAAAAACATAAGATTGGCTGGAATGCACTCTAAATGGTCCCCCAGTATTGGATGTGATTTAAATGACAGTGTTATTATAACTTGAAATTGAAAGTGCATGATAACTTTATGGCTTCTAGTTTCCAAACATGTCCATACATAATTTATAACCAGGAGCTGAGGTGGTTCCTGAGTCTTCCCTTCCACGTTTGTTGCCTTAATTCCTTATCATACCTATTATATTGTGAAACTACTTTTCAGTTTTTTAATACTTTGTTGCTGTTGTAGTTCATTAATGAATGATAAGGCATCATGAGTACGTACACAACCTTTGTTCACTGTTGACGTCGTACGGCCGAAGGCCACCCCAAAGCCCGACCTGCACCCGCCAGTACTCGGCTCCGCTAACGGAAAGCACCCCTAGCCATGGCCCACCTGAGTCAAGTGAGCGGACCGCAGCCCAAGGTAGAGAATAGCGAACCATTTTTAATTACGCATGCAACGCAACCCCCGTGCCTATAAAATCCCCCTCATAATAATACAGTAAGCAAAAACAAACAAAAGCCCCTAATTAATAAAGTGCGACGTAGGAGTGCCCGGCTCACTCACGTGTAGTTTTCCGCTAAAACAGCTGTGAGTGCAACCCTTGCGGCCTTCAGCCTAATTTCAGTAGGGAAACGTGTGACGTAACTCAAACCACCCTAAATTAGCATTATCGTTCGCCACTGGAGTAGTTTTCAAGAAACAGACAGTCTCCAGCTTGACTCTAATATTCAAACTTATTTTAGACAAACTTATTAAATGTCATTTCTATAACATATATAGATATTAGATTAATCATTATGTTTTATTATGTGAATTTAGAGCCACTTAAATTTAATTAATTATATAGATTTTTACGAATAACGGAACTTTAGAAACTCTGGCGCGACAGGGAGCTCACCCCTCCCCTCGCGCCAGGGCTGCACGTCAGTACAGCGCGACTCGCGGACCGGGACGGACGCACGTCCCACGGGGAGCCAGCATCTCTTTGTTTCATCCAACGTCCATCTGGTAATTATAGTCACAACCAAAACCTTTTTCTTTAATACTCCCCGTGTGCGCCCGGTCCTTTTTCCGGTGTAGGGCCTAACCCAGCCGCATCAATTTACCACGCCCCACACAAAGCATTACGTGGGGCCGTGCAGTATTCGGTACGGGCCGTCTCCCGCCACCCCAGAACTTTATTTAATCGCCTAGTGCACAGGCACAGGCTACCTTCAAGAGTAAACGTGTATTAATTTAGTAGCGAGCCGCGGTCCACACAGGTGGGCACGCGCGTCGCCAATTACAGATTACGAAATTAGCCGATGCTAATTGAACACTCTCCCTCGACTGCAACTGGCGTGAGGACTTAAGTAAACGCACGTAGAGGCACGCAGGTACCAACGTGTGCAGTGTAACCGTGTACTTAAAAGCACCACAGAGTGCCGTTTTATCAAGTGTAATTGTAATCATAGTGTAATCAAAACTTCTACGTGTTCCGACGCCCCATTGGCAGTCATGTACCGCCGAGTAAACCTCGCGCCCAATGTAATGAACCAGTGTCAATCGTGAACAATAAAAGTCCACCCCGCACCCCCCGTGTGCGACGTGCGACCCGTAGAACAACCAACAGTGTATGTAAATTAATTTAAACAACCCGAACCAATCAGGAAACAAATTTCACCACCGCCGACGGTTCTAGCGGACCACGCTGGGGCAACGAACCCACGACCATCACACGGTTAGACACCGAGCTAGCCTGGCGCCCTCCCGGAGCAGAAAACGCTAAGAAAATCAGCCACCCCGCTAGGACCTGCGCCCGATCTCGAACACGAGACCGCGGCTGACGGCAAATGGCGCCCCTGCGTGTGGCCAAATTTTGAACAAACTGCAAGAAAACTGCCATTTTGGACGCACGAGGGTCAGACAGGCTGACGCGCCAGGAGCAGTGGACAAAGGATACCACTCCCCCCTCCCCAGCGCTCGACGGGCCGAACACCCTTCCCCCCCCCTCCACTTCAATCCTCCACCCGTCCGCTTTGTGCGGCTGTCCGGGCGCTCTCGGCCGTCGCCTCACACGCCCATCCGCACCCCCGCCCGCGCCGCGGCCTATCTCGGCCTCTGTTTTGTGCGGCCGTCCGGGCACCTGCCCAGTCGGCGAGCGCGACCTCGCGCGCAGACTTGCACAGCGCGTGCGCGAATACGTGCGCCCGCCCCGTCAACAGAGCTCAGCTGTCAACAACACCGCGCCTAACCACGCGCCATGCTGCCATACGTAGCTCACGCGACATGCACACAATGCCAACGGCCTAGAGCAATGGATCTACTGACAGGCCCATTACCTTGGCGGAGCACCTGCCAGTGCCCACCACTGGACAAAACACCACCGGGGACAGACATGAAACACGAACCATGGGAAGTAGATTAGGATCAGATATGGAAAGGAAAAATAGAGACGGGATTAGCCATGCCACTACAACCTATGCCAACAACCACGGCAACCGATACGAAACCGCAACCGTGCCAGGAGTGTGGACACGCAACCCGCACCACCACCACAGCCGAGGGCGGGATAATCGCCCGACCCGACACCACACGTGCATGCATGGCACGGACAGCGAACTACATGTCAAAATTACCGGAGTTTAGCGGAGCACCACACGAAGACCCCCTAGCATACACACATCAATGCGAAGTGCGCCTGGCGGCAGTGGGATAACCATCGACGAGTGGCCCGAGAGGACCAGCGAACGGTTGCGGGGACCCACCCACGCATGGTGGCAACGATGGGGACGGGCCGACATGGAATGGTCTGAATTCACCGAGGCCCTCAACCACCGTTTCAATGCCGGGTCTACACTGGTACAATGCACCTCACTATTTTACAGTAGCACGCAGCGGGAAGGGGAACCAGTTGAAGAATTCATAGCCCACAAGATACAGCTATTCCGCCGGATATCACCACTCGTAGAACCGATCAGAGCACTACCCACGATCACACTGTTATTCAGGGACGAACTCCAGCCTTTCCTACGCATAAGCCGCGCCACCTCCGTCGAAGACTACGTCCAACTGGCAGTGGCCACCGAACAAAACTTCCAGAGGGCCTGGTGGAGGAACCCTCGTAGGGCAAACCGGGAGGACCACCCCCTACCGAATGACAGGTGCCTACTAGCCATCCAAGGAGCACCACCACCCCAACAACGCAGGGCACCACCCCCCGATGGACGACACCCCCCCTACGCGCCAGAGTCACCTCAAGCGGACGCTAACGCGGCCCCCTGACCACCCCACTGCCAACTGGGATGCCCAAGGGGCACCTTCCACTGGCACAATGAGTGTCCACAGAGGGGAAACGCGCAGAGGAACACACGTCAACAACCGCCGCGCGAGACACAACCAGCGGGAAACGGACTAAAGGGGGAACTGAAACAGAGTCCCCCAACCCACCACATGACCACCAACCACAACAACGACCAACCAAACGCGACGACCAACACGGCCCCCGGTGGGCACCCCCCACCCAGACTGGGACAACTGACCCAACCACCGGACAACCTGCTTCGCATACCAGTGGAAATCAACAACCGGCCAGCCATTGCACTCGTGGACACGGGAGCGAGCCATGTATTCATCCACCCCTCACTGGTACCACCCGGCGCCCTCCGCCCACACCGGGGCGAGCTGCGCCTGGCCACCACCATGCACGCTGGCCAGATGATGGGGTACGCAAACGTCCAGATAAGCCTAAGGGAGCTGATTACTGACGCGACTGCCATCGTTGTGAGCGACTTAAGTGAGGAGCACGTGCTAGGGCAACCTTGGTTGACCGAGCACGACACTGTACTAGAACTAGGCCCCGCCAAAGTAAACGTCGGGCGGTCCGAAAGGTTCGAAGTCTACGCCATAGGGCGGGCCCCTACACCGGCAGACGGAGGCGTGACCCTCACTGACTTACGTCATAACGTCCCACCTGAGCTCGAAGACGCGGTGAACAAAATCTTGCGCGAACAACGGGACGTGTTCACAACCACTGAGCCCCTACGGCGCACAACGGTAGCCGAACATTCCATCCCCACCACCACCGACCAACCCATCTACGAGTCGCCCCGCGGATACGGGTTTCGCGAACAGTGAATAATACGCGAACAGGTGATGGAAATGCTGCACAGCGGAGTAATAGAACCCTCCAACAGCCCATATAACGCATGCATAGTGCTGGCAGCCAAGAAGGACGGCACCTTACGTTTTTGCGCAGACTTCCGCGCACTAAATGCCGTGACAGTCAGTTCGCCACCCCCACAGATCAGCATCGAGACCGCCGTCGCCGGTCTCGGTAGGGCCCGGGTATTCAGCACACTAGACCTTAAATCGGGCTATTGGCAAGTGCCTATACGGCAGCAGGACCGAGAGAAAACGGCATTCACGATCCCCGACGGCCGACGTTTCCAGTTCCGGGCCATGCCCTTTGGTCTAAAGTGCACGCCGGCTACATTCCAAGCCATGATGACCCGTGTGCTGGAGGGGTACCTCGGCCAATTCGCTCTCGCGTACTTAGATGACGTCATCGTCTTCTCGGAGACGTGGGAGGACCACTGTCGCCACCTTGCCCTAGTCCTCGAACGGCTCGCCACCCACCACCTAACGGCCAACCCGGCGAAATGTCATCTGGGCACGCGAGAAGTAGAATTCCTGGGACACCTAGTCAACGCGGAAGGGAGCCACCCGCAACCATCCCACCTGCAAAAAATCACAGCGGCAGAGGCTCCGCGTACGCGGAAACAACTGCAACGATTTATAGGCCTGGTCAACTAGTTAAGAAACTACATACCAAATTTTTCCCACATAATCTCACCCCTCACGGATCTGCTGTCCCCCCAGACACGTTACCGCTGGAACAGCTGGGCCCAACAGGCGTTTGAACAGGTAAAGGTCGCGTTCACCAGGTGTCATACGCTAGCACGCATTGACCCCGACCGCCCCTTAATACTCCAGACCGACGCCAGCGCACTAGGGGTAGGGGCAGTACTTTTTCAGGAGGACGACCAGGGGAACAAACAGGTCATTGAGTACGCCAGCGCGAAATTTGGGTCCGCCGAGCGAAAATATCATAGCAACGAGCAGGAATGCCTGGCCGTGATATGGGCCGTCAAAAGGTACCGTCCCCACCTCGAAGGACGGACATTCACCCTCCGCACGGACAACCGCTGCCTCACCTGGCTCCAGACCATGCAAGGGCGTAAGGGGAAACTGGTACGTTGGGCTCTCCTACTCCAGTCGTTCGATTTCGTGGTCGAACACGTACCAGGAGAAGAAAACCAACTGCCAGACATGCTATCCAGGCACCCGAGCGAACAGCACGAAGTGACAGATGCTGAGGGGTGGGAGGAGATGCTACCCCCCTCCCCAAGGGACAGCTGGCACCGCCTACCTGCCACATGCACACGCATGATCACTGACGATGAAGGGGCTGACACACCACCTAACACCGCCGCTGACCTGGACCGTAGGGTACTGGCAGCCCAACAACAGTCTCCCGAGGCCAACCGACGTCGGGGTCGTTTAGGAGAGGAACCCCACGCCAACTGGAAAGTCGAGGCGAACCGAATCCTAAATCGCGCCCCAGGGGGCGCGGGGGACTGGAAGACGTACGTGCCACCCGAAGCGCGCGAGGCGGTACTCCGCTTTGTTCACGACCATGACCTTGCAGGCCACCCAGGTACAGACCAAACACAGAGAGCAGCCTCACAGCACCATCACTGGCCCGGGATGGCAAGGGACGTCAGGGAATACGTTCGTGAATGCGAGGTGTGTCAAATACGTAAAGCGCGCCGGCGGGACGGCGAGCAACAACAACAAGCCCGCCATTCCAGACCATCGCACTGGACGTGATGGGGCCCTACCCCCGGTCACCCAAGGGCAAACGATTTTTGCTCGTGGTTACTGACATGTTTACGCGATGGACAGAAGCATACGCTTGTAGCAACGCGAGGGCCACCACCATCATCCACATCATGGCTCGCGAGTTCCTGCCTCGGTGGGGCTACCCGCAATCAGCGCTGACGGATAACGGCAGCCAATTTCTGGGCAAGCAGTGGCAAGATTGGTGCAACCGGATGAGCATCCAGCACCACACCACACCAGCCTACCACCCCAGTGCCAACCCCACTGAGCGCAGGAACCAGGACTTGAAGGTCCAACTTCGCCTCAGGCTGGGCGAGGACCACACCCAGTGGGACCAGCACGTCGCAGACGCATTGTTTTGCACCCGCCGCCGCGTTAACGCCGCGACCGGTCGAACTCCAGCGGAGATGGTGCAGGGGAACAACCTGCCACTGCCAGGCGAATGGGCTACACACGGCGTCCCACACGCAGGAGAAGGAGAGAGGGAGCGTGCACGGCGCCTGACCGCAATGCACGAGACCGCCCGGCAGCGCCAGGCAAATTATACGCAACAAATCACCCCCAAGACCGCGCGGGAGCCCCCCGCGATACGAGCAGGTGATCACGTATACGCCCGCGTCCACCCACTGTCCGCAGCACCACGCAATTACTGCGCTGGGCTAGCACCCCGCTGGGGGGGGGCCCTATACCGTGCAGGGGGCCCTATACCGTGCAGAGACCTCTAGGGAGGACGTCGTACCTGGTTCGACTCGGAGGCAGACGAGTGCAAAAAATCCACCGCGACGACTTACGCCTCGCCTCCAATCCCGGGGAACCTCCACCCGAAGACCAAGACCAGGACGAACCCCCGGAACCCGACAACCCGGAGGAGGGTCCCAGTTCAACACCCGCAAGTGATAACCACGACGACGCACCCCCAACAGTAGAGACAAGCGCGCAAAATTCAAGAGACAAACAACCACCCGCGCCAGACAACCTGCACGAGGCAATGACACCTCACCAACAAGGGCGGACGACAGAGTACGCGCATGCAACAATCACAGAAATGGCGACAGGGGACTTGACACCCCAACCGGACGACGTGACGGCAGTCATGGAGGAGCCAGAGGACTCAGACGCTACCCCCTGGGTAAGCCCAACACGCGGAGCATGGGGACACTCGGCCTCTCTCGCGGATGCCACATTCAGTATGTTCATAGAAGAACCCGATGAGGGAACATCTGCGCCGCACATGGAACCAGAGCCACGACAACTGTTCGACCCCAACGACACGAAGGCCAGTGAAGCTCCAGGTATCCCAGAGCGGAGGAGACAGCCCTACGCAAGCGAACCGCAAGCGGCTGACACCATGGACCAACGACTGAGGCACGACAAACCAAACAGGCCGGCAGTCTCACGGACCCATTCACCGCCCGGAACACCGCCCACACCACCACCAGGGACAGGGAGGCCCCAGAGGGACCGGCGACGCCCGGAATACCTAGCCGAATACGACCTCGGGAGGCCCCCAAGGAGAAACCTCCCCACTCAAAACTCCGAGTCGCCAACCCGGGACGCCCCATCCGCGAGGGACAGAGTCTACCAGCTGCGGCCGCGACAGCCCCCGCCAGCGGGAACGTGCTGCCACCCCTAATGCGGCAACGCTCACGTCTCCATCGCCGACGCCTATCCCTAGCCGGCCTGATACTGCCGCGCCAGGGAGGCGCGCACTCCGCGCTCCACAAGCGCCACAACGCCGCCCCTCGACCAGCCTGCCACTGCAGCCGCCGAGGGCCAACGTCAACAGGCCAGCACCCGGACGGTCGACGTGGGACGACCGGGGCCCAGGACGCAGAGCCTACCAGCTGCGGCCATCACGGACACCGCTGAAGCGGTACTGTTGCCAAAGCTAGGGGCGCCCTCACGTGGCTGAGCCACTCGCGGCGCAAGGTCGGGCTTCTCGAGGGGGGGGGCGTTTGACGTCGTACGGCCGAAGGCCACCCCAAAGCCCGACCTGCACCCGCCAGTACTCGGCTCCGCTAACGGAAAGCACCCCTAGCCATGGCCCACCTGAGTCAAGTGAGCGGATCGCAGCCCAAGGTAGAGAATAGCGAACCATTTTTAATTACGCATGCAACGCAACCCCCGTGCCTATAAAATCCCCCTCATAATAATACAGTAAGCAAAAACAAACAAAAGCCCCTAATTAATAAAGTGCGACGTAGGAGTGCCCGGCTCACTCACGTGTAGTTTTCCGCTAAAACAGCTGTGAGTGCAACCCTTGCGGCCTTCAGCCTAATTTCAGTAGGGAAACGTGTGACGTAACTCAAACCACCCTAAATTAGCATTATCGTTCGCCACTGGAGTAGTTTTCAAGAAACAGACAGTCTCCAGCTTGACTCTAATATTCAAACTTATTTTAGACAAACTTATTAAATGTCATTTCTATAACATATATAGATATTAGATTAATCATTATGTTTTATTATGTGAATTTAGAGCCACTTAAATTTAATTAATTATATAGATTTTTACGAATAACGGAACTTTAGAAACTCTGGCGCGACAGGGAGCTCACCCCTCCCCTCGCGCCAGGGCTGCACGTCAGTACAGCGCGACTCGCGGACCGGGACGGACGCACGTCCCACGGGGAGCCAGCATCTCTTTGTTTCATCCAACGTCCATCTGGTAATTATAGTCACAACCAAAACCTTTTTCTTTAATACTCCCCGTGTGCGCCCGGTCCTTTTTCCGGTGTAGGGCCTAACCCAGCCGCATCAATTTACCACGCCCCACACAAAGCATTACGTGGGGCCGTGCAGTATTCGGTACGGGCCATCTCCCGCCACCCCAGAACTTTATTTAATCGCCTAGTGCACAGGCACAGGCTACCTTCAAGAGTAAACGTGTATTAATTTAGTAGCGAGCCGCGGTCCACACAGGTGGGCCCGCGCGTCGCCAATTACAGATTACGAAATTAGCCGATGCTAATTGAACACTCTCCCTCGACTGCAACTGGCGTGAGGACTTAAGTAAACGCACGTAGAGTCACGCAGGTGCCAACGTGTGCAGTGTAACCGTGTACTTAAAAGCACCACAGAGTGCCGTTTTATCAAGTGTAATTGTAATCATAGTGTAATCAAAACTTCTACGTGTTCCGACGCCCCATTGGCAGTCATGTACCGCCGAGTAAACCTCGCGCCCAATGTAATGAACCAGTGTCAATCGTGAACAATAAAAGTCCACCCCGCACCCCCCGTGCGCGATGTGCGACCCGTAGAACAACCAACAGTGTATGTAAATTAATTTAAACAACCCGAACCAATCAGGAAACAAATTTCACCACCCCCGACGGTTCTAGCGGACCACGCTGGGGCAACGAACCCACGACCATCACACGGTTAGACACCGAGCTAGCCTGGCGCCCTCCCGGAGCAGAAAACGCTAAGAAAATCAGCCACCCCGCTAGGACCTGCGCCCGATCTCGAACACGAGACCGCGGCTGACGGCACTGTGACAACTTAGTACAAACTCAAGTCACTCACGTACATCTTATTAGGCCACCATATTGTCTGGCCTCTTGCTAACTTCCCGGCATGCAACATCTCCCCCTTTTACAATGTTTCCTATGATAACTCAAATGGTATCTTGGCAATGACTCTTCTACCACTTCTAGTAACATACCCATCTACCTCAGTCTTGTCGGAGATAGTTGATTCCTTCTTGCCTGACTGGTTGTGGGGCCTACTCTCAAATCCCTTAAACACCTCCTCTATGGGAGACTCCCTGGTGTTGCTCCCCTTTTTTTCTAATTGTGTGCCCATTACCTCATCATCTTTTAGTGTGGCCTGCTCAGCATCCTCGGCTACTGGACTTTCGTTATGTGTGCGCTGAGTGTGGGTGGCGTGAGTTACTTTTTCAGATGTTACTACATAGCTCCTGCTCTCCCCGTTTAGTTTTTGAAGTCCTCATGTGACTAGTGTTCCGCCTAACCTGCCCTCCATCTGTATCTTTAAGCACCCAATATGACCTGGGCTCTTTACATTTCCTCAGCACTACACCTGTCTCCCACTGATTCTCTTTATCTGTCTTGATTACTACCCTGTCTCTTTGTTCATACGCTGTCTCTGTCCGTCTGGCTGTTTTATCGTACCATTTATTTACCTTTTCTTGTATAGTGCAGAGTAATTTGTGAATGTCGGCCTGAACTACTGGTCTAAGTGCATCCATGCTTGTCGGCATCCTTGTTCGTATGGTCCTTGTTGAAGATCTTAAGAGGTATTAAGTGATCATTGGTATTATTGGCATTACTCTGATGTTCTTATTACATTACTTTGTTTACACAACTCTCGTCTTTATTCCACATTCTCAAAATACAACAACACCAACTGGCTAGCCTCTCACGTTCGCCAACCATCTCTACCAACATTCCCACTCAGTCATTACCAACTCCTACAACACCTTCCTCTTTTCACATTGTTTCAATGAAGCGTGTTGGTTGTCTGCTTACTCTCCCACTGCGCGTCACTTGTACTGTCTCCTGCCTCCTCTTGCCCTCATCAACCCCTGTCTAGACCTCTGGAAATCCCCTGAATTCCTCTTCACCATCGTCCCGACGCTCGTCATCTCTTGCTGGGCTCTTACTTGTCATTCGTGCAGCCTCCGTCTGGTCTTCATTCCCCCTGTTCATTTTGTTCCAGTCCTGACTTGGTGGTCTGGTGTGAGGTACAGTGTGGCACTTTCGAATGTGTCTTGTTGTACGCCGCAGAACCGTCCCGCCATCTGTTCTCGCCCAATATGACCTTGGTGCCTCGTGTTTCATCACTATGCTGCCTCTCCTCCAGGGATCCCCTCTTCCTGTGCTGATTAGCACCGTCTCACCAGGTTTGAAGTTTTCCACGCCCTGTTTAGCAGTTCTGTTGTACCATGATTCTGTTTTCATTTGGTGGTGCTTGGCCTTAGCGTTTACATTTGTCTGCACCCTAGGTGTAAGATTCTGTGTGGTCATTGGCAATCCTGACCTCAGTGCCCTACTCATGAGAAGTTGCGCTGGTGACGCTTTTAGTGGCACTATGGGCGTGTTCCTATATTCTCTCAATAGATCCCTCCAATCTGTACCTGTGGATTCTGCTTTCCTTATAATTGCTTTAGCAATACCCACTGCCTTTTCTGCGTGCCCGTTGCTCTGTGGGTACCTAGGACTTGAGGTCACTAGTTTGCTGTACATTTCAGTCACATATTGGTGGAACAGAAACGAATTAAAAGGTACATTATCAGAATAAATTATTTTGGGGTGACAATGAGTGCTAGTTACTGTTTTAAAGGCCTCAATAATAGAGGGAGCTGTCTTATCTTGAAGTGGGATAATCTCCAACCAGTGAGAGTAGTGGTCTACCATGACAAGATAGTTTCTCCTCCCATGATCGAATATGTCTGTGGACACTTGCTTCCATGGCAAGTGGGCACCGGGTCTACTACAGAGTGTTTCTTTCTGCTTAGCTGGTTGTTCTGCTTCACAAACCCTACACAGTAGGACGTATTCCTTGATGTGCTCATTAATGGCTGGCCAATACACTGCTTGACTGGCTTTTGCTTGACATTTGTCTCTTCCCCCATGCCCGGCATGTAACAATTTCAGTATCTTGCCCCTCATTGCAACGGGGATCACAACTCTTACACAATCCTTCTCAATATCATTTAGTAACACAGTTCCTTCCTCTACAAACCAGTTGTGTCTGTGTTTCCAGTATCGTGCGCTATTTCAGACACCTGGGCAATGTGTTTTGGCCATCCCTTATTATAATATTTAACTACATCGCACAAGACGGGATCTTCTTGTGATGCTCTGATCAACTCGTCTCTTGCTTTGTCACTGAACGGCAATGACTGTAACGAATGAACCACTTCTGCCATACTGGGATCATCACTAACATGGTCTGTTATGTAAGCCCTTGACAACACATCTGCTACATGCATTTCCTTCCCAGGTGTGTAGGCCCTATACGACACGGATATCGTACGTGTACAATTTCAGCCTCATCCTTTTGAGTTTAGTTGACCCAATTGTATGAAGTTCCTTTTGCATTAGTGCCTCCAGGGGCTTATGATCTGATAAGACGGTGACTGGATATCCATAGACAATGTGGTGAAACTTTTGTAATGACCATTGTATCGCTAGCATTTCCTTTTCCACCTGGGCATAGTTGCACTCACTGTTTGTTAAGCACCGTGAGGCAAATGCAATCGGTTTACTGTTCTGCATGAGGCAGCATCCGAGCCCTGATTTTGATGCATCCATTTGAATTGTTATGTGGCTATTGGGGTCAAAGTGTACCAGTGTGGTTGATGCCACAATTTTACTTTTAATGTTTTCAAAGGCTTCTGTATGGGTATTCAACCACTGCCAAATGTGTTTGACTTCTGAAGATCTCTAAGTGGCGCTGCCACTTTTGCAAAGTTTGGGATGTACTCTCTAACATAATTGAACATCCCCATTGCCCTCACGAGTTCTTGTTTATCCTTTGGGATCTCTACTTCTAAGAGTGCTTTAACTCTCTCCGGGTCTGCCTGTTTTCCTTTACTTGAAAATATCTGGCCTATGTATCTTACACTAGTTTGCTTGTACTGCAGTTTATGCTCGTTGAATTTAATATTGTTTATCCGAGCCTGCTGGATTACTGCCGCTACTGCATCATTGTGTTCTTGCTCTGTATTGCCAAATGCCACTATGTCATCAAAGTATACCGCTACATCGGGTAATTTACCAAAAATGTGTTCATTCTTCTGGAAATTTTCAGGAGCACTGCTCACTCCAAAAGGCAGCCGCAAAAACCTGTACACCCCGTATGGTGTCACCACACAACATTTCAGACTCGACTTTTCATCCAGCTCAAAATTATAGTAGCCATCCTTAATATCAAACACAGTATAGTATTTTTTTTCACCTAACTTGTCACTAATGTCACTCAGAGTTGGGATGGGGTAAGGTTTCCTTATTATCACTTTGTTCAGATCTGACAGATCCAAACACAGACGTAACTGCCCATTTGGCTTTTCAACCACCACCAAGTTACTAATAAAGCAGTCTGGTGTTACCTCATCTACTGGTGTTATCACTCCCTTCTCCTCCAGTTGCTCCAGTACTCTTTGCAGGCGTTCCTTGATCACTCGTGGTTTGCGCATGACTGGTCTCCTCCCCTGTTCAGCATTTGGCTCTGTAATTATCCTGTATTGTCCAGGATACTTTCCTAGACCCTGAAATACATCTCGATATTTGGCCACAAACTCATCTTTAGTATCTGGGACACTTTCACTTACACTATCTAGGCACCGAATTAGTCCTAGCTCTACACACACTTCAATTCCTAGGATAGGTACCGCATTGGTTTCAATTACCAGGAATTCAAGTTGACCAGATGTTTTTCCACTAGTTTGCCTACATCTAAATGACACTTTCCCCACTGGGGTTATCTTTGCCCCTCCATATGCCACAATTGTAGCCCTAGTTTTACTCATGTTACACTCCATCTCCATCTGCTTGAGTGTCTTTAGGGGTAATATATTGACTTCAGAGCCCGTATCGAGCTTGAAAACCACTTCAATATTATCTACCAATATGCACTGTTTCCATTCCTTTCGGTCTCGTCCACTATCGTTCATGGTTTCCACCCTTATATGATCACAGTAAAATGGCTCTCCGACATCACGTTCGACACTTACTTCAGCCACTCTCTGACTTATATTCTGTTTCGCCCTGAAGCATAGGCGTGCGCAGGACTTCAGTAGTGGTGGTGCCAGATTACACAACAGCCCTATCATTCACGGACCCCGGAAAAATTTGGATTTGAAAGCGCAAAATTGTGCTATTTAAGGTGTTTCCGAACAAAAACATTAAATACACAGATGTAAAAATTTTAACATTTTTAATGACAAATTATGGCTTTGAACGTTATAATCACCAGGAAAACTACTAAACTATTTACAGTTTTAAGCTTTGTTGAGCCATAAAGTAAATTGCACAAATTGTTTGCACGGAATTCATGCTGGTAGTTTTGAAAAACCGTACTTACATGTTTTCTGAAGACGCCAAATAAATGCAATCAACAAATCAAGGGAGTTTTTGTAACATACCTCAAATATGTAAAATATTAAAATAATAAAAATACACAAATAAGAGTGGGCAAAAGTTTTAACTTTTGGAATACAGCAAAAATGTTTTGTCGGCGACTGCATATAAGTCATCGAGTAAGCCTATCCTTTTAACTAACTAAACTCTCTTTATTCAAATAAACCCTGGCAGACGGCGGCTATATTATTCCGTGCGCCTGCCGAGTGGAGTGAACAGTGGACACCGAGCGCGCATTCTATGTAATTCGAGGAGAACTAGGAGAAGTATTTACATTTCAGAAGTTTCGTAGCTGTGGCCCACGTGTAGAACACAAGTAATTGCACCTGGCTTGTTTCCGTGTGTATAGTTGGTTCGATTGATAATTGATATACTGATAGTGTTATGAGCACATATCTGTAACTCGACACAATTGGAAAACATATTTTTTTTGGAAATAATACGGTTTTTGTAAGTATGTATTATTTCTGCTTGTAAAAAACAAAATAACGTTAATCCTAATGGTGGTGCCAAGGCACCTGTGGCACCTACCGTGCGCACGCCTATGCCCTGAAGCACTGCTTTGCAAAGTGTCCCTTCCCCTGACAATATGCACATGTTTTCCCATATGCGGGGCACAGTCCCACGTTATGTGACGACCCACATTTGCCGCATTTCTTGTTCTGGATGCCCTGATAATTAGAATCTTGGTATCTGCGACTTGTCTCATTTCCACTGTACGCACGATGCATTTTCGCTTGATGTCTCCAGCTCCCTGCTTGCACTGCATCCACTGGTGTCTCTTTGTCCTCTTTCTCGGATAGCTTCTTACTGTACGTCTTGCTTTGCTCTGATGCTCGACAGTCACGAATGGCTTGCTCCAGCTTAAGCTCGTCCACATGCAGAAGGGCTTCCCTAAGGCACTTATCTCGAATTCCTATTACTATTCGGTCTCTTAATATACTATTTTCTTGGTCTCCATACCCACAACTCCCAATTAACTTCTTTGCCTCTGTTAGAAAATGGTCAAATGTTTCTCCTTCCCTCTGGCAACACTGATTAAATACATACCGTTCATAAGTTTCGTTCCGTTTCGGCGCCGCATAGTTGTCAAATGCCACTATTAACTTATCAAAATCATCAAAGTCATTATCACTAAGATCAAACGTCACAGCCAAGTCAATGGCGTATTCCCCCGCCACATTTAACAATATCCTTGCTTTAGTCCTTGATATCTTCTTCCTTTCTTCGGCCGTTGAATCTTCTGGCAAGTCGGGATCGTTACCGCTGGCTCCAAGGTACACCATAAAATGGCGTTTAAACCGCAGCCAGTTTTCGTGAACATTTCCTTCCAACTTTAATTTCGGAGGGAGGTTAAGGGTCGTTGCTGCATGCTCCATCTGGTTTGTTGGTTTGTTTCGTCAGTCGCGACACGCGGTTTGCACGATCTCTGGAGAACTCCACACTGCTTCCTCAGTATACAATGCCCGCGAACCGAATCACAGCATTTCGCATTCGTACCTGAAATTCCCGACACCGAGCTACCGAGTGCGCCATGTTGAAGATCTTAAGAGGTATTAAGTGATCATTGGTATTATTGGCATTACTCTGGTGTACTTATTACATTACTTTGTTTACACAACTCTTATCTTTATTCCACATTCTCAAAATACAACAACACCGACTGGCTAGCCTCTCACGTTCGCCAACAGTCTCTACCAACATTCCCACTCGGTCATTACCAACTCCTACAACAGTCCTACTAAACAATATCTGGGCAGTGGATGTCTGTAGCCCTGTCATTGGGGTGTTATTGTGTTCTCTCAAGAGATATCTGTAATCTGACCCTTCTACTGTACTTTCACGTAATATATTTTTGCTAATACCAACAGCTTTCTCCGCCATCCCATTAGCTCAATGGTAATGGGGGCTGCTAGTAGCCAGTGTGATCCCTTTACCTTTAAAGTACACCTAGCATTCATGTGACAGGAATGGCACATTGTCAGCGACAAGATCTTGTGGGAATCCGTGGACATTGAATACGTCCTGCATTGCATCAATGATTGATTTGAAACTCTTACTCGCTATTGGATGTATATCCAGCCAGTGAGAAAAGTAGTTGGTAAGGATTAGAAATGCCCTACCTGAATACTCAAGAATGTCAGCCCCCACCTTGAGGTATGGAAGTTTTGGTACCTCATGGGGATGTAAAGGTTCTTTGTAGTTTGGTGACCTAAACTTTTCACATGTGCTACACTCTGAGACCCACTTCTCAATGTCTACTGACATACCTGGCCAATAAAACAGCTGCCGTGCTCGTGCTCTCGTTTTCTCTGTACCTAGGTGCCCTTCATGGACCCACCTCAGTACAACTGATCTGAGTGTTTTTGGAACTATGATCTTGTGAGATAAGAATAATATGCCCCCTGCCATTTGTATGTCATGCTCAAGTTGTAGTAGTATTTACAGTCCTCTCTCACCTTGCTGGCAGGTGGCCAGTCCTGGACTTGCATTTCTGCAATTAATTTCAGAGTGGGATCTTGGGCAGTTTCCTTGCTAAAGAGCTATTGCCCTCACTTATTGGTAAATGTACACTAACCATGTGGACTATTTCTAGCATGTCAGGGTCATCAGTAGTTTCATTCAAGTGGGACCACGACATAATGTCAGCAAAATGTAGGTCTTTTCCAGGAACATAGTATACCGTAAGGGAGTATTTTAACAGCTTGAGACGTAGACATTGAAGACGAGATGACCTTATGTTAGCTACATTTTTCTGCATTATGGAGACTAGTGGTTTGTGGTCAGTTTGCACTTTCACTTTGTACCCATAAACATACTCATGGAATTTGGATGCAGCAAAATGAATGGTTAACATTTCTTTCTCCGACTGGGAGTAGTTTTTTTCACTGTCATTAAGACCCTGTGACGTTGTAGCAACTAAATGCATCCTACCTGGCTCTGTGTGGGACTCCTGAAATAAACAACAACCCAGCCCATGTTGAGAAGCATCACATTGGAGGGTAGTTTCTTTTGTGGAGTCAAATGAGGTTAATATGGGTGCTGTGCATTTTCTATTTTTAAGTTTGTCAAAGGCTATTTGGTGTGCTGGTAGCCACTGCCACTCTACCCCAGCCTTGAGTAGTTCACACAGGGGAGCCATTGTGGTTGCCATGTGAGGTACGAAGCATCGTACCATAGTTGAACATTCCAATGACTCGTTGTAGCTGCTTCTTAGAGGAGGGGGGTTTAAGCTCTACGAGAGCCCTTATCCTGTCTGGGTCTACTCTCATTCCCCCAGCAGAGAACAAATGCCCCACATACTTTACCTCTGTTTGTTTATATTGAAGCTTTCCTTTGTTGAATTTAATGCTCCTTTCTCTGGCCCTCTCGACAACCCTACATACTGTCTCATTATGTTCTGCCTCGGTTTCCCCCATGCACATCAAATCATCAAAGTAAATGATGACATTGGGAAGGCCAGAGAAATTTCGTTCAACTAGATTTTGGAACAGTTCTGGGGCATTGGAAGTTCCATAGGGTAACCTTAGGTAATTATATGTGCCATAAGGACTGGAGAAGCAACATTTAAGGCACGATTCCTCATCGAGTTGGATTTGATGAAACCCTTCTCGTAAATCAAAGACAGATAATAGTTTTTTGCCTGCCAGTTGCTTACCTATCTCCCTAACCTTAGGTACAGTATGGCACTGTCTGAGTATTCCCTTGTTTAAATCTGAAGGGTCAAGGCACAATCGAATCTTCCCATTTAGCTTTTCTGTGATTACAAGGTTGCTTATCCAAGCCCTTTCGTCAACATCATCCACCCGTTCTATCACCTTCTTCGCTACCAACCTAGCAAGTTCGTCCTTAAGCGATTTGCGTAAAGCTACCGGTACCCTCCTAGGTGGTCTGCTAACTTGCTCTGCTCCTGGTTTGATTAGTATTTTGCCAGTCTGTAGAAAGCATCCGAGTCCTTGAAATACATCCCTATTCTCCTCTGAGAACTGCTCCTCGCTGTCTTCTGTGACAGAGCTTATTCGCTGCACTAAGTTTAAGGCTACGCAACCTGACAGACCCAATAGTGGCATGATAGCTAAATCTACCAGTATGAAATCAATATAGGCCTCACAATTACGAACATTGAACCTCAAGCGAACTGTTCCCGTGGGCCTAATTACTCCATCCAGAGTTTTTAGCTTAACACTTGTTGGTTCTACTTTAAATTGTTGATTGATTTGACGGAACAATTTTAAAGGCAGTACACTTACCTGGGCTCCAGTATCAAGTTTTAGCTTCATTTTGGTGTTTTCGACCTTGGTGGTTTCATGCCACTCATTTGGGTACATCAGGTTACTCCTGTTGTGTCCCCTTTTAGACTCCACGACATTCACACACATTTTTACACTATAGCAATACAATGAGACGTCTGAGCTTTCAGTCACCAGTCTCAATTACTTGCACTGATTTTACCCTGCACGAGTTAGCAAAGTGATTGAGTTTACCACACTTCGCACACTTCCTACCATAGGCAGGGCATGCCCTGGGTCCATGTTTGGATTGGCATCGCCCACACTGAAAGTCACTGTCTTGACTCTTGTGCCCTTTTGCACGAGACCTTTCCCTGTACCTATATTCTTATATTGAGTTCACCAGCACACTTGCACTTTCTTCACTTGTTTTGTGGATGTGTTTGGCTTGCAGTCTGCTTTGTTCACACACGCGACAATGTGCTGCAGCTTTTTCTAAGGTTAAGTTGTCCATACGGAGCATGGCTTCCTGTGTGCCCTTGTCCCTTATTCCGTGCACGACTCGGTCTAGTAGCATCTTGTCTTCGGCGCTTTCCCGCTCGTTGGTATTCTGTTCTGCATTTCTTCCTTCAGCTGTCGCACCGTTATAGTTGCAGTTCGTCACCAACTGACGCAATGAGGTTAGGAAATGTTCAAAGCTCTTCCCCTCTTCCTGCACCCTCTGGTTAAACACATAGTGCTCAAACACTTCATTCACCCTGGGGTTAACATACCGCTCAATTGCCTCTTTTACCTTTTTGTACACCCATCTGTCCTCTTCCGGGATATTGAGTGACGCAAGAATCCGGGCCGAAGCACTTCCCACCATCTTCCTAAAGAGGTATATTTTAACTTTATCACTCGCCTCGTCTTGCCCTGTGCTGACTAGATAGTATTCGAATTCGGCTTCCCAGTATTTCCAGTCATTGTAGGCTGTTTTCCCTTGCAGATCTGAATCTGGTGGGAGTTTAACACCCCCGCCGGTCGCCATTATCTCACTTGTGGTTGTGGGCGTAAGCTTTTCTTGTTTTTTTTTTTTTCCCACGATCCTGACGACTGCGCCATGTTGTAGTTCATTAATTAATGATAATGCATCATGAGTTCGTACACAACCATTATTCACTGTGACAACTTAGTACAAACTCAGTCACTCACGTACGACTTATTAGGCCGCCATATTGTCTGGCCTCATGCTAACTTCCCAGCATGCAACAGTTGCACCTCAGCTTTTTAAATTATTATTTTTGGTTGGATTAATTTTAGTATGGTTTTTTTTTTGTGGTTCTGAGCACGCTTGGCCCATCATAGGTTTCGAATGGACATGGTCAAGCATGTTTTCTGCGCGGCTGGATGGGACTCAGGCTAATAACACATGGTTGTTTGGTGTGGCTGCAAAAGCCAGTTTTCCAGATACCAACTTCAACATCACCTTCTCCCCTCCTAATTTTCTAGGCGATTATTTGTGTCACTGTGTAATCATTTTTCCATAATGCACCTAAAGAAGTATAACTTCAAAAATATTTCTATAATGTGCAATTCTCACAAATATTTCTTGAAAATCAAAGAAAACTATGATTTTTTTAGTTCTAACTCATAAATGCAGCATTATTTTAAACTCACGATATTCAAATTACTTACCTACAGATATAAAAGTAATAGAAAATAACTGGCAAGTTACTACATGTGTCAAAACTAAACATAATTTTTCTTTCAAAAAAATCATAATTAAATAATTATATTTATAATTTATATTAATTAAAATTCAATAACTTTGATGTTATTTGTACCTCAACACAAAGTAAAAACAAAACAGTAATATGTATAAGTGCAAAAATATACTCTGGTGCCACATACATTGCATCTAAAACTATGCAAAGGAGTTTCAGTGATAATGAAAATTTGTGCTATTATTAGTTTAGTTATAGATAAGTGACAATTGTTTCAGAAATTACTTTTCAATTGTTTTTTGTAGACCATTACCCAAGAGAGATTACACTTCAGGACCACAGTTTCCAGCTGAAGTAGTAGACGAGAGAGCCAATGATCTCCAAAAGCGAATACAGGCTCTGGAATAGGAGGTAGCATATGTTGCATCGAAGAAACAAGAATTGGAATTGCAGGTAAGGAGGTTTTACTCAAAAACCAAGCAATTAAAGAAGATTGATTATCTTCATATTGTTACGAATGTGAGCAAGGCCTTGACATGCGCAGGTGCAGAGCTGGCTGGCGGCTGCCGTAACATGAGATGTGCCGTGCGCACCTGGGTCGCCGCTTTATCTCCCTCCGCTCCCCCCGCGCGGCACTATTAGTTTGACATCCGAAACCTGCCAGCTGTGGAGTTACGTGAGCCGCCGACACGTGTTTTCGAGAGATTTCTGCCGTCGGGACGGCTCGCGATGACGCGACTGTCCCCGGCCGCTCTCGTGAGTTCTGGAATTGCGTCGGGGCCTATATATATGCCCGAGGATGGCAGGGCAGTGAGTCAGTTCGGAGTGTTCAGTCGGGAGTTCTCCCGCGGCGGAGTTTCCGGGCGATAGTGTCGCGGGTGCGGCAGAGTGGCGAAGTCCTTGGACGAAAGTTACAGGGCAGGGAGTGAGTGAGTTCAGTGGAGTCGGGAATTTTCCCGCGGCGGAGTTTCCGGGCGAAAGAGTCGCGGGCGGGGTGGAGTCCCGAGATAAATTAAGAGCGAGGAGTCGAGTGGGATCTCGGCGAAGGGGAAGTGCGTCGGCGGCGGCGGAGTGTGGCGACGGAGTCCCACGGCGGAGACCCACGAGGGGTGTGCGGCGAGAGTTGCGCCAGAGGTGCGGCCCAGCGAGGCGTGTGGAACGAGTGACTGGGGAATAGACCTTTCTTTAATTGTAATTAATTATTTGCCATTTTAGAAGATTTTTGTAATGACATAAGTAGTGGCCATCAATAAAACTGTGTGTGAAATAAAATCTATTAATTGGGCTATCCTTTACGAACCCGCGGTAAATCGTAACAATATGAATAATTAAAATTTTTAAAATAAAATAAAACTAAGAATTCTAGGTGCGAGGTAGAAGCAATTCATTCACAATTTTTCTTGCCATGAAGATACATTGTGTTTTAAGATGACAACAGAATATTTATTGGACAACAGAAGACATCTCAGCAGCTTTTTCATTGAAAAGTGTCAGTGCGAAAGCATACAGATACTTGACGTCATCCTGGGCTACGCCCTCCGCTCGATGTGACTCGCCGCTCCAGAACCCCTCTCCTCCCACCATCACACTCTGTCTCAAGCCGCTCGCCAACGAGTGCGTGCGTGCGTATGTGTCTGTGTCTGCCAGCAAGAGGCGCAATAGAGTCTGTTGCACACCCATTGCATGATTAATTATTATTTAAATCATTGCAATCCTTTTATTTTTCCATTTAGAGTTCAAGTGTTTATGTTTACAGGTAGTTATAAGGACGGAGTAGAGCCCTATGCGGCCGTTTCCAGAACTGGCCCCAGCGCGGGCCACTCTCATTTAAACTTAAATAAATATTAAGCAGCTTTTTAATTAATGTTATCCATGGGTAATATATATAATTTTTTGTAATGAGTTGTAAATGATTGGTTCTGTTACGTGTTCTCTTACACATTATTCTGCAACTAATGGTAAACAGGAAGCGTCCTACCGCCATGACACCCTGGAAAAACCACAGTCTCTCTCGAACGCCGCCCGGAGTAGGACATCAACTGTTGCTATCTCTGATCTGCTAACATCCGTTTGTTATTAATTAGTTCTTAAACCTTTTCTTTTGCTTCGAGGCTACTCTGGAGGGTAGACTGTTTTACTGCAAATTGAAGTCTTTAGTCAGACATTTCGAACCAGACAAAGATTGTAACTGCTAGGCCACGGCACGGGGTGCACTGATTCGATTTAAGATGATTTATTTGCCATTGGCATTTTATAACAGTGATATTTCGAAATGAGAGTGTGAGTCATGTGTAGAGTACAGAGTCAATGAAACCAGTTCAAACTGTGACCATGTGTTCTTCTCTACACTGAGGCTGAGGGTTTTGGGCCTCCTGGAAAGCCTACACGACCATACATGGGTGAGGTCACGATCCTAAGAGAGGAGTGGCCGGGTCCACATGCCCGTATTACACGCGGTGGTGCCCTAAGAGAACGATAACGTCACGCCTTACGTAACTTCAACCCCAGTGTGATAGCATACTTAAGAAAAAACTTCATTATTCTTTGCCTCTTTTAAGTTCACTTAGGAAATCGGTGCAGAAGTTTGTGTGTGATAACGGTGTTCTACATAATGTATGTACTTGTTTTGATGAAATCAAAATGTAACGAGTTTTCAGACTTTGAAAACATTATAGTGATATGAAAGTATAGTGATATCTTTTGACGATATTAAAATTATCAGTAAAATCTGTTTTGTTCAGAAAAATTATAAGGCAATTAGTTTGCATAACTATGCACTATGGCACATGTCATAATTGTAAAATGGAAGCAAGTAATATACTATGATTTTGACAAACCCATGACATAGGAAATTTAAAGGATTTTTTTTTAAAGTGGAAGAAAGTGTATTCAAAGTTGTAGCAATTGGTAAATTAAGTGGGAGATGGAATCAGAGCAGTTCAGAAGAAACTTTGCATAACTACTTATAACTTATAAAACATTATTATCCAATTCATTTAACAGTAGTAGAACTAATTTTGTATTTACCGATGTTCCTCATTTGATTAAACTTGCAATGAATCACTTTCTGGATAAAGTATTTGTTGTGAAAGGAAATGTCAATGTGCAGCAATTAGTAAATCAAACCAATCAAAACACACATTTAAAATGATACCTAAACTGACACAGCATTTTTTAATGTTAGGGGAACCTGGCCTAAAATGACATACTACTTTTTAAATGCCCAATAATTAAAAATATATATTTCTTAGATGAATTCGGGGTGTGTTCTATGACAGACAAACATATTACACATCACTTGTACTCATTAAACTATTTTAATTTAACTCGCATCATAAAATTAAAGTCACACGAAGAAAAAGTACCATATGTCATTTTACCCTAGTATGTGTGGCTAAAATGTCACACTTGTTTAAGGCTTACACACATCACAAATGAATTGCTTTGCAGTTTTGGAAAGACCAGCACATTCGTTATGAGCCCACATATTACACGTTGAACGCTTTAACCATGTTTCTCCTGGCTTCGAGCGGCTATACAAATCGTTACAATATAAGCATGGAGTATCTTCATCGTCGTTATCTATTTCAATGTCAGAATCTTCTTGAGTGACTTGAAAAGAAATATTCTTCTTGGAACGTATTGCAGAGCATCGTATTTCAACTGCTTTCTTTTCTGCCAATTTATTCTTTATTTCGTCAATGTTAGGGGTGCTTGTTAACACTTCAGTCCTTTCATGGTGTCTTCTCTTCGACTTGGATCGTGGTCCAGAGGGCACTGGGGAAATATCACTTGGCATTATAGATACGCCTGTCTGCAGCTTTCCTTGGCATGATTCGAACGAATTAGATGGAATAGCCAAGGGTTCTTCTCTGTGAGTTTTTGAAGCATTGTCCATTGCTGGTTCTTCTATAGGCCTTTGTGAAGAAGGATCAAGTAAATTTTTAAAAGACTTTTCACTGACAACATTTGTTTCATTTATTCTTTCTGGCTCATCTGTAGTTGCAGCAGGGCCAAAAAGAAAATCTGGAAATATATCAGGATCAATTGGCCAGATTCCTATGTTTGCAAATCCTGAGAGCGCATTGTGGTTCGTTGCAGCTTTTCCATAAGCTTCAGCAAATAAATGAGCTACCTGATATTGGGAAACCACCCTTCCTGGATGGCACTTCAACCACTTTGCAACTGCTTGATCATAGTATGTTTTCAGAGGACCATAGAAAGAATCATCTAGAGGTTGAAGACGGTGGGTGCAATGAGGAGGAAAGCAAAGCATAACTATTCCATGATCCTTTGCAAATTGTAAAACTTCAATGTTCTTATGGCTTGAATGTCCGTCTACCAAAAGTAGAACTTTGTTTTGAAGGCTGGAATTTGTAAAAGCTTTAAAGTGTTGCATCCACTTAAGAAATACTTCACCAGTCATCCAACCTGATTCCTGAGCTATTCCCAGAGTGCCAGTGGGTGCACCATCAAGCAGTTATTCTTTCTAATTCTTCCGAGCAAATATCAAAGCTGGAGGAATGTAATTGCCAGCGGAACACATACAAACTACACATGTTACATGCTGTCCTCATTCAGCACTTCTGACTGCTCCAACTTACTTGTTTTCTTCCTTTAGTAGCAAAGTCTTTTTGAGGTTTCTGCACTGTTGACAGTCCAGACTCATCAAAATTCCATATTCTGGTAGGATGAATGTTGTGTTCAGTAATGACATGATCAAAAGTTTTGAAGAAATAAGCAATCTGTGGTTTATTGAATACCTGAGCACGAGCTGCTGACGTAGCTTCAGAACGTCTTAATGCTATGTCTGGATGCCTCTTCATGAAGCCTCTAAGCCAGTCCCATCCGGCCATTTCATCCTTTGAACTGAACCTATGTGCGATGCCATTTCTCTCTGCTAGTTGGAAGGCCAATTTTCTCACTTCATTGCAGGTTAACCCAAAAAAGTCTGGTCTCTAGCAACATAATACGCCTCAAAGTTCTCGTTTCATTTCAAATGTAAATGTTGACTTGTAATGGCCCAATCCCTTCTGAGTACCCGAAACTTGTTTATTCTTGTCTGCTGTTCTTCGTCGCAGGGTAGCTTGTGGAACACCGAAGTTTTTGGCTGCTTTAAGCCATCCCATTTCATTTTTGTTGACAGCATCAATGGCATGATGCATTTGAATTTCATCCCATGACTGTCGATCTGTTTTGCGTGTGTATTTACCAACTATACTGCCCTGAAACATAAGGTCAAAGTAGAAAAAGCTTTTATACATATATATATATATATATATGGACACCCTCACTAAAAATTACTTTATCAGGCAAGCAGGTGTGGCAGCATCGCTAGCATTTACAATAATGGCGCACAAGTTGGACTGCCCTACGTTCAAAAACTAGTGTATCTAGTTGCTATAATTATGCTTGGAGTTAGAAATGTTCTTGTCAGTGTGCTTTGGCATGTATTTCTGTTTTAATATTTTTTTTGTGCTGTGACATAAACAAATAAAATTTGTTTCTTGTTTTAGAGGCTAAATAATTAATTGGTAACAATTAATTATGCCATTAATGAAAATGTTTTTTTAAGCGAGTGAATTATTCTTAAAAGTTTAACCTAGCATAAAATGACATACTGTGTGTAAAATGACATACTGTGTCATTTTGCCCTGCATGCCGATATGTCATTTTACCCACATTGCTACACTGCCATAAAGTTAATTTTTTGAGAACAAAGCAGCCATTTTAACCAAAGTTTGAAACCACACAAAGAAAGTGCACATTTCACACATCATCATGGAACACTATTATTTCTTATGACTAAATATTATTTAACATTAATTTGGAATGAAAAAAAGGACACAAAAATATTTCTGGACTTACTTTTAAAAGATTCACATCTCACTAAAAAACTATGCAGCACAGCTAACCACCATTTTTGTAGCACAACTGATACCAACTTTGTAGAAATTACACGCCCTTAGAAAAACTGTCAGCCATTTTGTTTTCATGAAACAGCCACTGTGTCATTTTATCCTAGTATGTCATTATAGGCCAGGTTCCCCTACAGGCTAAGCTAGACAAAAGAGTTAAAAAAATCAGCACTGCTCTTTTCGAACACAGTTGCTGCTGCACCACTGTTTTAACAACAATGAAACTTGATGGTAGGAAATGCTGTGCATACAGCAACAATCATAAAAAATTTAATGATTGGTTTTATGTCTGATTGTGTTAAAAACAAAGTCTAGATAAGAGATTTTTAACAGTATGGCAGAACTTGTGGATATAGATAGAGCAAAATAACTTAAATACAAATAGCCTAAAGGAAGAAGGTATTGAAATAAGCAGTATATCATTGCAAGATTTGTTCTCGTATCTAAAACAGTTATTTCCAAAACCTTCATAATTACAGTAAAATTAATCAGGATGTGTTTCAGTGTTTTTACTTGTACATACGAGCAATGGACTGAGAAAATAGTTGTCCAATCCCTGTAGATTATAAGTATTGTATTCACAACTACATCTTGGGCAAGAAATCAGAAGCAGTTTTCTGTGAGTGACAAAACATTATTGGTAGAATCCAAGATACAAGATTGACATCTGGGACAGCTATTACTACACCATGTCATACCACCATATTATACCACTACCAAATATGATAACTAGGAATTATTAATTCAAGGTTGTTAGCAGTATCAAAACAGTTTCAGAATAAACAAGACTCAGCAGACCATTGCAAAGAAGACTGACTGCCTGCAATGTGTGGATACACATCATTTTTATGATGAAGAGATAGTTCATTGGGAGGGTCTGGAATACTTCGCTGGATACATTGCTCACAGATTCAGGACTAAACATCCCAAACTTGGAGAAAGATATTTACCACCTGAGAACAAGAACTAAGTGCTTTTTCTGTCCCAAAGAGGCTTTATGACCTACTGAAGAGTTTTTGAAGAATTATATTAAAGCTAAAAATGCTTTGTAAGTATTTGCAATAAGAAAAAAAAATTGGATAGTGACTGAAAAAACTGTACACGAGATGGGTAACCTTATACCAAATGAGGTTATGAAAATTTTCATCAAAACTTAACATTCACACGAATTAAGGAACTTAATACTGCTGCAGAAAACATCGTGAGCAAGAAACAATTACTGCAATAAAAAAGAAAAAAATTGTAAATAAGTGTAATTAATTAAAAAATGTAGTGTGGTGTTAAAAGTTGTATGCTAAAGTAAAACTTATGATTATGTCTTGTCATTGTTAGTTATTTTATTTATTTGATCTTATATTGAAACATACAACAATAGCATGCCATCTTGTCTCACACACTGTCAATCATGGGTGTCAACTACCGCACTCATAACACCTCCCCTTTTTTATCACCTCAAGTTTTTACTATACTTGTTACCCTTCGTACATCTGTTTCACTTTGATCCTCCTACCACTTATGATCACATAATGGCGTTTGCTACCACTGTCTGCCAAGTCCCTAACGTTGTATGTTCCTGGATTATCACTTATTACCCCCTCACTGTCGTTACCACTAAATCCCCGAAAATCTTTTGTATCTGTTTCAGTAATTCCTCTTCTGCCCTGCAATGTAGGACTTGCCTGACCTTCCTCATCAATTTCTTGTTTCGGCAACCAGTCTATCTGGCCGGTTCCTTTTCAATGTGAAGAGCGCAAATGACATGTGTTTCTTCGGACCACTCTGCCCCCCCCCCCCCCCTGTCTTTCCTGATGAGATATGACCTAGGTTCATGGCATTTCGAGACAATTACAGCTGGTTCCCAGAAAATGTCACTTTCTATTTTTTTTCAATCTATCATCGTAGCGTTATAATGTTAAACTCTCCAACACGAATATGCCATGAAAAATCATGTATGGCAAACTCCACATGATGTTTCTTGGGTATCATTACGAGCCATGCAATTTAATAAAATCTCACAAGTGGACTACTTTACCTAGAATTCCTTTTAAAAATATTGAATTCTGAAGCAAAGTACGAGTACATAAACTAGTTAAGTAATACCTAGAAATGTGTTTTTTATGTCTACTGCTCTTTTAATTTGAAATGGTTTTCTATATTTTTCACACATACTATTTTTAACTTTGATTTTTATGGGTGACTATTATAAGGCTGTAAGTTGCTAGCGGCGGATCCAGGATTGACTTCAGGGGCAGGGGGGGGGGGGGAGCGGGTGGCACTGGTAGTCTGGACCTAGTAGGTTTATTACTTAAGAAGTTGTATTATCCAGTTCAGATTTTACCCTTAAGGAGGGGGTGGGGCAGCCCCCCTCCTCCTCCTCCTGGATCCACCGCTGTAAGTTTCTCCTTTACACCATACCCAAATATTCTACAAGAATCACCTCCTTAAATACTTCCAGTGAGTTCCCTATTAACCTGCATGTATTTCACCATGTGCGACACTATAGGCTACTGTGTGTTGCTCGCACAGACCTGCATAGACAAAAGGCGACCTCCAGACTCCAGGAAAGATCTGCTCTCCTGTAGAAGTTCTGTAGCGCCTCCATGCACTGCTCACGGTTGCACCGCGACTGGTCGCAGTGTTGCAGGACTGGCTCCAGCTCAACCTGGCAGCTGTGGTTCTGGTTGCACATGTTGAGCGCCACGTGACAGGTGCTTTGGAATGTAAAGTTTTTGGGCTGATCATCATCTGGCTTGGAACCTACATAACAAATAGACAAGTTGCTAATGAGTCAGGAACTCCTGAACATACACCGCATAAGCAACTACTGTACTCTTATGCGAAGTCCATTGATTTCTATGTACAAAATACTACATAAAATCTTGTGGAAACCATGGACCAGAGTGAGGTGGCATGCACTGAACTACCATTCCCGAGAAATCAGGTTTGAATACCAGCACAGCACTCTGATTTTGAATTTCCATGGTTTCCTTAAATAACTTCAGGTGAATGCAGTAGCAGCTCCTAAACTATAGGCCATGGTCGTTTCCTTCCAAAATTTCCCTTATTGGTGACGTGTAATTCTTTCTAATGAGAGTATAGATGAACTATAAACACCCAAAAATCACGAAGTAACATTTTTATTATCTATAGAAGATGAAAATATGTTCAATAATCACAGGTACGATAATATTTCACATTCATTTAGAGTTCCCCCTACAGAGATGTGTTCAACCACCTCTTACTACAAGTGTCAATTACAACTATTAAATTCCAAACATAAATTGCCCAGCATGCTCATTATGTAATTCATATAAGTTGTGGAAAGGGAATTGTAGAAAAACTATAGGGAGCATCCAGGCCTATTATAATTATATTAATTTTTTGGTTCTCTAGCTGAAAGAAATGTTTCCATGTGGTTTTAACACAAATTTTTGTGATATAATGTGTTTTTTTGGACACAATGTGCTGAATTGTGAAATAAGAATAGCTGAGACCACCTACACTGCCTTAACAATCAACAACAACTGAATCCGAATACTAGCCTAATGGATCCACTAGAAGTGCACCATAGTGGACGCGGTCATATTTGCGTTCCTTCCGAATTCTCACAAGGGATTTATCGGCATCCCTACATGCGTCCACTAAAATCAAAAGTTCTATGTATGCGACATTTACGTCCACTGATGCGTCCCTACACCTTTGGAATCATGTTTTATTTTGTTTGCATATAATTGTTGCGGTTGTATTTTTCGGCCCGCAACGTTTGGCAGTTTTCCCAACATTGAGTGATTATTTAACCCCTGAATGTTGTCCAACCGTTAGACGCGGATGTGTGCGAATAAGTAAGTGTACTCACTTATGGAACTCGTACTGCGAGTTGGGACTCGCTTGGCGAGTAGTCAGTAGAAAATCGCTCTACGAAATTGTGACCTTTAAGACCTTTAAGGCCTGAGGTCATAAAACACTCGCCGACGACTTTCACAATTTTACTCGTCGGGCGAGTGTGAGTGAGCAAGTAAGTTGGTCGAAACAAGAAGGGCAGAAGTCGTCGGTCACCTGCAAGCTGTGTTGTTAACGTGGTTAGACAGAGGCAAGCTGAGGTGGCAGAGTAACGTAACCTGATTTATCTTTGACGAGTCGTCGATATGACCGAACTGTGACGAACCTATTCCGCGTCTTATGTTTCGTCGCAACTGTTAACGAGGGTTCGCTTCTGCAGGCTGGTGATCCCCTGCAAACGAGTGTGACAGGGATCCGACGAGTCGGGAAAGTGGCCAATGGCCAGTTTTTCGCCCAGCAGTCTGTACCGTGACTTGGAGCTAAAGTTCCAGTCTTCGTGACAACCATCGAAGACCGAGTCTAGTGCTGTTGGGGAAAGCGAGCACCACTCGGCGGGTGAGTCAAGTCAACGAGGCAACTCCCTGCAAGGGACCGTGGACTGGGCGACCACCAACCAATTTTGAGGCGAATGTTCCACGAGTCACAGCCCAGATTTTCGAGGGAGTTTTCTTTTATTTCATTTTGTATAAATTGTCATACTTAAGGTTATAACGCATAATGTTAATATTGTAATAATCATAAGTGTAACCCAAGCACAAACAAATTAATCTTGATGAAAGTTTGCTTCAGTTGTAGCAAGTTTGAAAAGTATTTGTTAGAGGCTCCCATAATTTTCATGTTAGTTGTCCAATGTTAAATGTTGTTAAATGAAGTTAATTCTCAAATTTGTTAAATTAATACAGGGAGCGAGTAACCATTTTTATTGGAACGAGCTCCAGTAAAAAATATCTGGTACTATTTCTTTATTTTCATTTAAGGCTAATACTTATATTATTGTTCTATCTGTTAATAACTTTTCGATGTCTTGAGGTAACTGTGCTTATTTGAAAAATGTCCTTTTCATCAAGAATACACGAGTGTTAGAAATTATCTTGTAAATCCATTACACGTAGCTTGTTCTATTTCAATATTTTGATAATAAAAAGAGCATCTCTCACAACAAGTTTTGTGTGTTCGCACTAACATTCACCCTTATTTCCACTTCCGAGGGGCAACATAATATTACTTTAAATTTTTTTGCATAAGATTTGTTTAAAACTTCGTAAGCATACGTAGTTCATCCACCGATGTATTTTTAATGATGATGTCACGAGCGAACCCTACTTGACTGGTACAGTGGCAAGGCTCTGAGCCACTATTAACAGTTGTTACGACTGCGTGTTATGAAAGATATTTTTACTCGACGTATTTTCAGTTAAGAAATACGGCCCCTGCAGGACATTGTTTTTTGGAAACATTTTTTAAATAAAGACTTTAAAATATAATTGTCTTTAAATGGATTGGTTTAGTGACCAGCGCAGGTATCTTAGAAATAATTTTGTTAAATTTATTTACGTACGTATTTTCACACAGTAGTATTTATAAATTTTGTGTTGGTGTTTTTATACATTAAGTGTTTATGGTATATGGTACTATGTACCTTGCTGTGGAATATTGGCACTCAGTAAAATAACGGCCCTCAGTATGTTGGTAAAGAGGAAATTTAGAGATACAAAATCTCCAAGGTTTTTTTTATAATATTGCTTTTTTATAATGTTTAGTATCTGGTATTTATGTAACCTTAATTTAAGTAACTGCCAAATCAAGTTTACGCATTTTGTAGAGAATTTTAAAGTTTGTATTACAGTTGATTTTCCTATCAGTAGAATGCATACGTTAAGCCTTGCACGTTTTATTGTTTTATCGCCGACCTGTCAAAGCGAAGTCTTAATAATTTTTGCACTCTGCTTTTAGAAATATACCTTCTTTCGCTCATCGCCTCTTGAGTAGGCAAATTACGTGCACAGTATTCAGCCTCCATTGTAGGCGTAGTGATATCGAGTAAGATATTTATTCAGTCGATAAGAATCCTTGTTTCCAGTGAGGATGATTAATCAAATAAATATTTAAGAGCATAAATTAAATTTTGTATCGACCATGGATATAACATGAAAATATAATATCAATCAGTACATTATGAGTGCTTTATTTCATGAATTTTGGAATTTTTCCCGACTTTGTAGCTAAATAATTATGAATTTTTAAGACTGCTCTCACTGAGTTCCAAAGAGGTTTCCATGACGTAAGTGCGTTTTTTTTACTTAAATTTTTTTCTGTATATTTTGGATAATAATTACTGATTTTCAAAATGTCGAAACCACCTTTTATTGAAATGTTGTTAGTAAATATTTTATTTTTTTTTTAAATATTTTTTGTGATAAATACGGATTTTCAATATGGCGTAATCCAAGTTAGCGGGAGCGCTCTCTAGCATACGATTTTACACTTCCACTCCTGGTAGCGAGTATTGAAAAAGAAAAAAAATGACGGTTTTGTTTCGAACAGGCGATGCTATTATTCCTTCGAATTCAAAAAATTTACAAGTCCGCATATGTGCTTGTTATTTTTATATACATTATTTAATTCTCAGTTTAGTAAATGGCTCGATGGCCGTGCAGTTAAAGTGCTGTCATGGTTCTATCACAGCACTTCCAATGTATTTAGTATAAAAAGTTAAAATTAATATGTCGATAAGGACCATAACAACTCTGGTAGGTAACGGAACATCGACCTTATTAGCACGAGACAGAGCTATGCTGGTGCTCTCTAGGAACAAATACCAAAAACAAAGGTGATGGAATCCAATATGGCGGTCTCCAGCAGAACAGAAAAAAACAAAATGTTGGTCATGACATCATCCAATATGGTGGCCTCCAGCAGACAAAGCCAAGATGGCGGACATGTCAGAATCGAAAAAAAGGTTGTGATATTAGAGCCAAGATGGCGGACATTATGTTACGATTAAATATGGCGGCTGTAACGAGAATTGCAATTTTCTAGAATCCAATAAGGCCACCAGCATCAAGGTCAAAGGTCAGTGTCATGCAAAATGGCCGCCATTACATTACAATCCAAGATGGCGGACATCGTTTCCTGGCTTTACACCCTAAACCCTGTAGCAGAACAGAATATTATATACTACTTATATATTCTCTTTCGGTGTTATGGCCTGGTCGTATATTTTACATTTTTTGTTTATCATGTTTAGATTAGGCTTCATTTTCTCTCTCCTTTTGTCGTATATGACACATCCGTGTTTTGAACGGCCCTTGATTCAATTAGAGGCGTGATTCGCCTAATTTGTAATGTTACAAGGACTTTTACTACTAAATACTTTTTGTGTGTTAGTTGATGTTCACACCTTGACGTGTTGATTAATTATATCTCCTGAAAATTTGAGAGTTATATGTGTGAAATGGTTAGATGATAAATGCTTATATTGTTGTTATGTGGTGGGTTTTTTTTCTTTCGATTTTAGCTTAGGCTCTTTCCGTGTACAAGTGTGTGTAAATTCATAACTCTCTTTCTGTGGGTAATTATTTACCAAGTAAACGAACCTCCTGGGCTTTATTACACTTCTTTTTAAATTAAATTTGCACCTGTAAATTTTAAATGTCTTTATTTGTGTGAAGCGCGGAATTCAGAGGCTGATTTGACATTGTGTGCAACTGGGACCCCAAATCATATTTTATAATGTTAACAATGAAGTAAAATTGTTCCTGGAACAATTTACGCTATTCTTTCTCCAGAACAAACTCGCCTACAGAACGTAAGAGTGTCATTATCGTTCACCGGACTGGATTCATCAAACATAAACATCATTACTAACTTGTTATATTCTACCATGTGTTCATCACAATTTTGTATACTGGGGTGCCAAAATGCTTGTTCCTCCAAATCCAAATTACCAACTTTAAAGATACAACTATTCCTGCCAAAACTCTGTACTATGTCACTTTGTTCCCCAAGGATATTTTTAGAAAGTCATTGAATACAAACACATTACCCATTATTCTGGCATATCGTAAGAGCAAGAAGAATTCGCGTGTTTGTAATAGTTAGTGAGAAGGCATGGCAATAAAGATTAATACCATATTTTGTCAGTCATGGCTTTGGTTGGGAGGAAGTGTTTTCAAAATAAAACCATATATGAGCTAGGCAGCAATGACGCGACATCTTAAAAAGTCCACATGCTAATTAGAAAATTTGTTACCTTACTTCAGAAGTAGGAATATGATTTCCATCACTCTGATCTTCCATGAATTCTTAGTTTGTCGTAGAGGCTGATACCAACCGTCAACAGTACACGTTACAGTCAAACTCCTTTCCATCTATAACATTAAATTATAGTAAGTGGAGAATATGGCGATTTGGGCGAGAGCCGATAGTTAATGGGCGCCATCGTATTAAGGTGATGACCTCGCGGAGACTACTTTCTCAGGGCATGACGTCACCCGTGTGGGGAACGTGACTCGAGTCCTCCTTAGCGCAATTACCAGTAAGACCTTTGACCTGGGCCTCTCTCAGGATCATGCCCACCTAACACTTACAAGATGGTGGTGGTACGAGGGTTCTTGAAGCGAGAAGCCTAAGATGTACATCAAGTTCTGTCCCTGCCCGAACACGCCCGAATATTCCCCTTCGGCCAACCTCGGGATTTGTTTTATTTTTGCGCAGGAAAAATGAATTCAAATATTAAAAGTGGTCGGTTAAGTTAGCTACATTAAAACACTTAAAAACACTACGGACGGTTAGTTAGGTTAGTATAGCTACATTAAAATAAACAGAGAAATATAAATATATATAAATAAACCCGAGGTTGGCCGAAGGTGAATATTCGGGCGTGTTCGGGCAGGGACAGAGCTTGATGTACATCTTTGGCTTCCCTCTTGAGGCAGGTCTTACACCTCCACGTGCGCACACGTGGTCAGAAAAAATCACACATGGCTTCGCCTGCTCGCACCTATTGTGCACGTGGAGCTCCTACTCAGTAATAACAGACGCGAGGTCTCTCTCAAGAAGGCAACCACGTGGCCGGTCCCTTCTCGCATCTGCGGCGGAGTTGGAGCGCGCGGCCAATGCAATGGGAGGGCATGATGGCATCTGTTGGCTAGGTTCCGCGCTAGTGTCGCGAACGTTAAAACAATTTTAAATCCAGACAAACCATGTTAAAAGCTAAACTCTCATCAAAATATAGCCCGGGCAGTACGACAGACAAATAATTAAAACTTAGGTATAAATATCACATTGATATTTAAAAAAAAACATATATCAACTAAAATAAAATTAATTTATGACGTCGCTTGTCCAGACATTTGTCGTGATGACGCATCAAAAATAAACCAATTAATATTATTGTAATACATAAACCCTAAAAAAAATACACAGCAACAAGAAACACACTTGTAAAACTGTCGAAACGCGCGCGCGCGCGCGCACGCGCACGCACGCACGCACACGCACACACACGCACACACACCTACGCACACACACACACACACACCTACGCACACACTCACACGCACACACACACTCACACACACACTCACACACACAGGAGGAATGTTCAAATATGCAAAGAGTAGGCAATGACTTATGGGTCACGTCGGGCTGAGAAATGGCGTAACCCCGGGTGTTAAATTTATCAAAACTTTAAAGGTTACCATACTCAGATTTGAAAGATTTCAGATTTTTGTATACGTTTGCCGGTTTCACTTGAATAATGGACATACTTACCAGTATTTGAAGTTGAGTTTATATCTAAATGCATTATAATCTCTTTTCAAGAAGTACATTATCCAGTTATTTTAATAGTAAGTTACACATGCTATTGACCTCGACTCCTAGCAGCCACTCGTATGTTCAATACTAGTTGACTCAGGGACAGATAATTCTAAAATCCAAGTTGAATTTCGTTTAAGACAACTGTTTTATAAGTGACAGATTTTTTCATATATATATATATATATATACACACAAAAAATACTAAAATTATTATATAATTCAAGATTTAAAATGACAGCATTGAACATGAAAAAGCTCATATGACACATAAATAAAGCCAACAAAACACTGATAATGCAGTGAAAAAATGTAAGTTGTAAACAGTTTTATAAAGTAGGATAAGAGAAAAATTTGCAAGCAAATAAAAGCATTGAGAGAATAAATAATCGTGCTTAATTTTAACACAATATTCACTTACAATTTGCCCCCATGTGCGAGTTGTTTCATAAGCTCCTTGTGAAAAATTCATATTCTCTTGTGCCGAATAAATGTCAAAACAGATTGGGATAGGCAATTGGATAGGATAAGGATAATTGGACATAAATTATTACTTAATATTAGCAAGTGAATTATTTTAAACAAATTGGACCACTAAGAAATTATATATTATAAAAAACTGCAGAAAACCATACTGTAAAGTTACATAATACATAAATGACTTAACATGAAAGAGTTCATGTCTTAATCTTCGTAGGGTTTTTAGGCAAATATTTTATTTTTAGTATAAAAACTTAATAATGTTTCATCGAGTATAAAATATAATATTTATTTATAGTTTTAATTTGTGGCTTATTTTTGTAATTTTAATAATATACCTATATAAAGGATTAAATCTCGTACGATAAACTCTTGAATATTTGAAAGGTAGATTAATTTATGTAATGTTATTAGTAATCTCATACATTTGTTTATTAAATGAGTGAAAGTAGTACCTTACTCTTTAGTAAGTATACTGATTTAAAAGAGATTTACGAGTAATGCAAATAAACCCCATAAATCACTTTAATTGGAACGTACCTGTAAATAATCAATGAATAAAAGGTGATAAAAATTAATCTTTTCGATATAGTAATTTTTGTAATTACATTTTTATGTTTAAATAAATATTTTATTATTGTATGTTAAGGTACCAGAAAATCATTTCTACCTAAACTCCTGTTATACACATTAAAAAAAAACCGTATGTCAATGGTGAATGAATTTTATATTAAATGTAATTTCATGCTTATAAGGGAAACAAACTGTTTATAAATGGAAACAGCATAATCTTAAATCTTGAATCTTGATTGAACAACAAGGAATGGTGTTAAATATTCTTATAATGCAACTATTTACTCAAAAAAAAGTAACGTAATTTAAGTAATTGTACATTATTCTAAGAGTGTCAGTATTAGAGTCTGGTTTACACGAACGTTTTTTCCATTTATGTTTTAATTATTTTTAGAATTTATGGATTAATTTTAAAATTAAATGTATTTTACGTTGTTGGACATAAATAAGTGAAAATCACCTATCCATACAGAAGTGATTTTTTTCTAATTTCATTAAAGAATTTCGTTAACAAATTTTCAGCAATTGGCTTCTGGCAGTGATTAGATGCAAGAAATTTGACGATTCCTTTACAGGGTACAAAAGACAGTTCAGTTGAAATAAACAAGTTAAATCAAATAAGCGTGTGAAAGTTACAGCTTTAACACTAAACAAGTTATTAAAGCAAAAGTGCTTTGTGTCCAATGCATTCCAAGCATTCGCGTGCAGCCTTGACATTCAGTATTGCAATACACATTACAGGATGAAAATTCTAACACAACATCATATGGCGTGCTGAGTGGGAATAAGGATATGTGCATTACTGGACTGGTATTTTACTGTGATAAAAAAACATTGATCTGTGTATACTAACAGACACACTGCACATAAAAAAATAATTAAAGCTCTACTGATGTTCCATTTTTTTTTTTTCAAATATAATACCAGTTCAGTGTTTAAGCTACTACGTAAGCAGAAAAGAAATACTGTCTATCGTTTTCATATACATACTTGACTGTATCTTCGAGATCCTGGTCGGGTAGTAAATGTTAACTCGTCGCACGGCTTCGTCTTCATCAGTAAAGCTGTCATTTACGTAAGACTTCATCCCATGATGGTTATTCTTTTGTGCATACTTAAGGTGGCCGCTGCCTTTATAGTTGTCGTTGATGCCAACAAGCGGGTTCTCTAACTGAGACTCGATGGTGTTAAACGAAGGTTTTTCCATGGATATCACCTTAACTGAAATTGACCCCGAATATGTAGAATTCATTTTGCCATTTGGATCATCGTATTCTAGTGAAGTGTTGAGTGTTTCTTCTACGGGCAGTTGAGTGCCATTTATCGTGCCAGGGTAGTGAGGGTAGTGAGGTGAGTGCGGAAGGCGAGGGCGCAGGTCGTGTGAGGGAAACAGAAAGTAAGGGTATAAGCTGGTTGCTGGGGGAAACCAAAATTCCCGGAAATTTTCTTGCTCTGGGTCATATGGATAGAGTGCAGAATCTGTGCCAGATAAATCAAGGTAGGCTGGTAGAACGTCTGAAATGAAAACAGCAGGAAAAGAAACAATCAGTGCGGTGCTTCACGTGGCACAAACAAACATGCAGTGCAGTAGAGTAGATCTAGTTTTTTTAAGTACTAACTTTTAAATCAATAGTCGTTCCATTTGAGAAAACTGTCCTAAATAAACAAGAGATTGACTTTTCTGAACAGTCAAATAAGGCCAGTACAAATGTTAGTTTATAATTATAAAGCTATAATAACAGAAAATGCTAAATCAAGTGTTTATTTCTGGCGTAGTTACGTTAAATAAAATTCCATACTCAACACTCACCTACATCTATAGATTTTGAAATTATATTTTAAAAAATTAATTCAAACAGAACATTTGAAAATATATCAAGCAAATAAATAAAAATTATTCTGCTGGAAATAATTTACTGTCAAGGATTTTAGGATAGATTACAAAACTTTGTTTAAAGAACAGCATTAAATGGAACGTCAAATGATTTAAAACATAATCCACTTTTAGTACGATTTATGTGAAATTACTGAACATCAACCACACTAGGTTTCTTTACTAAGAATCTATAGTTTGTTTCAATACTGCGATATTTATTTTTCCAGAGTAGAATTCTACCGCAGTATTGATACGTCAGGGAAAAGGTTAGGCTTTAAATGCATGCTTTTTCTGTGTCAGTAATTTTCACCAACTGTCGAAAATTGTACCATGTGTACGCATTAAAAAACATTTGAAATATATTTTAAAAGTTAAAAAAAAATTGTAATAATACGTAGTAAACAAAAAATAATTCAGAATCCACAATAACGTTATCCGAATAATTATTTTTTCTGTCCAAACTTAGTAATTTAATTTGGTTGCAATTATATTGAATCTAAATACGTGTTTTGAATTTTGCTTTTAAAACCAATTTCAAAGAATAAATTTCAATGGAAAATGTATGTCATTCCAGTAAACTACAATCCATGATTGACTGATACTTTAAATCCTACTAGTTGGAAACGTTGACTAAAGATAAGTTATCTTTTCTCGACTAGAAGGATTTGGTGACAAACCTATGGATAGTATAAAAAATAACTAACTACTTGAGAACTAAAGTGCCCATGGTGAATTTCAACAGTGGTGTTTGCATTTCTTCCAGGACAACATTTTTTACTACGCTGCATTTCATTGTTCTGTCTATCTTGGGCGAATATTCTAAGTTTAATGTGAGATCAGTCAACAGTTCCATGTAAGCCTATTTTACTCATGCGTTTAAGGCTTTCGACTACTTACGTAACTGTTGGTAGGAAGCCGCAATTTTTTTTGCTCTGTTCTCACTGGAAAAATTGCTGCTCACTGCAGATAAATTGGATGCAGGGAAGCTCCAAACAGCGGGAGTAATTCTTAGTTTAAATTATTCTGTTGAATTAACACAGTAAAGCCTTTAAGCAAACTAAGATAATTATCTGTATTCAGTTATTTGAAACTAATCATATTAATTCAAACGATTTAATTTGGAACGAATCAAAGCGTAATTCACTCAAGGGCTCCAGTGAAAATTTAAAAATATTATTTTAGTGGCATGCTTACAAAATTAGTATTTGTGTGAAAAATAATGTTCTTTTCTTTATTTATTTTTGTCACAAGGAAAATAAACTACACTATATTCTTTTTGCTAAACAAATTTGTTTGTTGTAGTTCTCATTTCTGTGTTACCATTTACTTCATCTTTAGCAAAATACGTATTAGACGTATTTCAAAAAAATTATAAACATGTGCTTGGGTTTCATTTCATATCCCCCCCCCCCAAAAAAAAAAAACTACAGTTATTCTAACACATACATGGATAATTCAATTCAAGAAAGCAAAAACTTGTCCAAAATAAAAATAAAAAAACTTTCAAGGAACCTTAACTTTCAATTTTTTTAACAAAAAAACTTTATTGTGTCCTATACATGTGATACCATGTAATTCACGAAATTTAATCTTGTAAAAATGTTATATAATTTGAAGCTAAATTTGATGTAGTGAAATGCTGTCCTTAGCACTGGGCTATAGGCAGCCTATAAATCAATGAAAGGCAGGGGAATGGGGTTGACCTGTAGGTTGTGACAGCAAACGCTGTGAAGTGCTAGAGACATAGCACACCCTGATATCAGCAAGGGAGGTTCGTGCTCTGGTTTGGCTACATGCGCCGTCCACCATGCCAAACATTCAAACTGATGAGCGCCAACCCTACATCAGAATTTCTTCAAAAGCTGTGTAAAGGAAGTGCGAAAATCAATAACGAACGACCAAAGTTCATAAATGAAAGATACTTCCTAATAGTATATGCTACAAATACGCCATCGCATCGAGCGAATAAAAATGATTAAAAAAATTTATATTTGTAACACACTGATGTATGTTGGCCAATCACATGCATTGGCCACATAATGTCCGGGAAAAAACTGGCATCATAAAATGAAATTTAGCATTCTGTATATTAAAAAGCACCTAAAAAATGTTCTTTAATTTTCTTAAATATGTGCTGGAACTGCATAGCAGTTGATTACATTGTAAATAATGTTGGTTATTGTAGACGTTGGTTATTGTACTGTAGAGATATTGTCAAGATTGCCAGGCCTAAGAAACGAAAAGGGGAGGTGGAAACTCAACATGATCATTAACACAAACATTACGTGGTGTCAGCTATTTAAAACAACTATTGAGTAAAAGTAGAAGAAATTCTTCATACACTATGGGCTTTTTGCTTTTTGTATCATCAACAAACAGGAAAACTGCTAGAGGAAGTGAGGAAAAATGTATGAGTACCTTAAGAAAATGCTAACTTCCTTTATGATATGTTGTTGTGTACCTCGTTAAGAATGCTTGATTTTCAATGCTAAAGTCCCTCAAACTACTAGAGTAAATTAGTATATTTGTGTACATTTAAATTGGTCAGCTACCAGTTAATTTATGTCCAGATCCAACATTCTGAGGTGAACATTAAACTCCTTAAAATACTACTTACAAAAGTGAATCAATATTTGATAGTATAAGTCAGGCATGTGAAAAGCCTTATATATATCCTACATAACACTAATGTTAAATTTAAGTATATTTTATGAATAGTAATTTTTTGAATAAACACACTCCAAACTTTAAATTAAGGTACAGTAACAACATTGATACATTTTAAATATTTTAAAGGTTTATTGGGAGATATTTTTTGCAATAAAATTTCCTAAAATTTATCTCTATCAACATACATTTTGTTTAAAATTTTTCAGTTTGTATAAAATATCATTAAAAATTATTTCAATGATACAGAAATGTTTAATTGTGTTTGCTAAGTTCTCACAAATTTCAGAATTTAACATAAGTATTGCTTTTAAATTAATTAATAAACACTTCATATTCCACATGTATAAAATAGTTTTGTAATATGACATTCTGTGCTTTACTCTTGTATGTTACATTTGCTTTGTGAACAGAGCACCAGTGGTTTAATCAAGGCCCATCTACCACAGTCCGCATCTGTGGGAGTTCCATGTCCTTGTCATAATGTGAATGACGTCACATCGTTGCAAGCATAACTGCCCTATTTACAATTGCCATGTCCGAATATAATGATTTCTAAAGTAGCCACAAGTCAACAGTAAACATGGAGTGCCAAAATAAGTTATTTTTTCTATTGTTTAGTTTTTTTTTCATGCGTTAACCATGCACCGATGAAAATTTCGTCTTGGTCTTTTTGGCTTCATATCACACAAACAATTATTTTCTGTTTAAAAGCACAATTAAAAAAAATAGAACTGGAAACCGCAAATATCATGAGTATGAGTATTCTTCTTCTTTTTCTTCTTCTTCTTCTTCTTCTTCTTCTTCTTCAGATTAAGACAAAAAGATAAATTTGACCAATGTATTTGAACCACGGAGATTCTGATAAATATCCACAAAATCCATGGTGTCAGAGGTTCACGGGGACCAATTAGAGATCAGAGTCCGCAGATACAATTTGGAACATTACTTTTGTAGACATACCTTCACAGGACCAATCAGTATACAAGATAAAGAGCATGTATCATAACTTCATACTGGAAATGAAACAAAAGCAATTGAAGATTGAAAGCAGTTTTGTTCGGCATTTTTTGCAAGTGAGATTTAACTTATTATCTGTCTTTTAAAGATGTTATGAATTTTAAGATTATTTGCTTACAAAGCTTTTGGGCCTCTTTTTGTATTTAAATTTCACGCAACGGCTTCAAGCGTGTGCGCATCCCTTGCACGTGTCCCTTCACGGAGGGGCGGACAGGCAGTCACGTGACAAGGCGAGTGAAGAGCAGAGACCATGCCTGTGCGCTGCAAGAGTCCAACGAGCGACCAACGAGCGACCAACGAACCTACCGACCTGCACATATCGAGAGTCTTGAACAACCTCACTCTACCATTACCTAGCGACAGTCTGTGGAATCGCGCAGAAAACTTTACTGCACGTGTGACTTTTTTTTTTGACGTGATAACGTCCTTATAAATCGATGAACGCCGGCTGCACGCAAGAAAAAGCATGAGTCATTGTCACGTTTTGCCTGAGCCGAACGTGCAAGAACTGGCCAACCACCGTGCGAGAAAATCTTCGATAATATCAAACAGGTTAGGGCGGGCTTTTTAACTAATTGTTCGTGATTATATTTAAACAAATTATTTGAATTAAATTTGCAAAAACTGTAAATAATATTTGTAAATTGAAAAGTATGCAATTTTTCATCAATGTTTTCATATGACGTTATCACGTAAATTTATCGTCCGTAAACCGACTTTACAGGAAAGTTTAAGCATAAAGTAGTTCATGGCTTCTTTTATGAGCTAGGAGGACGCATTTTACCACGACTTTAATAAAATCCACACGCGAGACACACCAAAATTCATTCTGTTCGTCGCGTGCCTGGTAACTTTATTTTAAAACTGATGTTTTGAAGCACCATTAGTTAGTTAAACCGTAAACTAATATTTTATGGAAAATTCTTCAAATGAACTTAACTTTAGTTTCATGTTGCAATCAAGAATAGCAAAATATCGGTGCAATATAGACGTACCACCCATTCTAACAAATTGCTTCGCACGCCCTTGTTTTAAATCATGTCAGTAAAACCGTTGCTCGTTCACCTGTGACATGACTCACCTTAGCAAGTAGCTTAACCAGTACAGAAGACGTGAGTTTTGTTTACGTAACGTGTGTTATATTTTTTTCTCAAGAACATACCAGCCAAACTCTGTAATGGTTCCCAACCATGGTCCATTTATTCCTGTTTGTCATTAAGATTTCCTGTCTCTAACGGCCACGTTGTCAATAAAAAGTAAAGCAAACTTTAAACATAATTAGAGGGTTTGGCAATAATTTAGTGCGAGTTGTATCCATCCGCTCAGTACTTTTACCGAATACACATCTTACGATGTGAACCGAGTTTATGTTACCAAAGCTGAGTCAATCTATGGTTTGGATTTTCGACTTTAGTTAGCAAATACTGAAAGTCCTGTTACCCTTATCAGCTACCTCTTTCTATGATAAAAATAAAATGCTTACTGAGAAATTGGATTCTTGAATACTTCACTGATAGCTGGTGTAAAAGCTGACGGATAACTTTAGCTTATATTAGAACAATATTATAACATATTGCAGAAATACAGGTGTTAAATAAAAATGTCAACCTACAATGCTGTATAGGTTAGATCGTGTTTTTAGATGAATATCAAGCAAGTACTTAACACTTCGAAGAAACAGGCTTGTTATTTTTACAATAAATAAAAATATTACATTTTAATTGCAAATATTAATGCAGCTTTATGTGCTACACATCCTTTTAAAATACATATATATTTCTTTATTTGGATGTGTCCTACTGAAAAATGCTTTCGAAAACTTAATACATTTTTTTTTTTAAATCAGAAACTGTTAACTCAGAAAGTTCAAAACAATTTATAGTGAAGAAAGTAAAATGGAATCGGAAAACAAACCACATTTAAAATAAACAAGAAATGAGGCAGTAAAAACACCCCTCGAAAAAGAATCGGTTGAAGACTAGGTGATAATTAACTTTTGCACATGCAAAAAAAAGAATGTGATTATATGCAGTACCTGCTTTTATTGCATATTTATCATTTATTTTGAAGCCTTTTATTCAGAGATTGTAAAAAAATACATACACAAATTAAGTGCGAAATTTTGTTTGACTATAAAAACTTATTTCTTTACAAAGTTTACAAATTAATTCCACGAAAAATAAGCGCGGGAATTTCTGTCAATACTACATTCAAAAATATCATGAAACTTAAGAGTGAGCTTCAACTATTTTATGAGAACATAAATCATTATAACGGCAAAACTGTACCTCAACTGATACTCAAAATTTGCTCACGACTCGAGGAAGATGAATAAATAAAGCAAGGACGTGGATTACATTTTTTGAGACGATCTAATCGAACTAGTATAAAAGCCGAACTCCTAAGTGAATCACGAAGGTTGGGCTTCACTTCGAAAACCAATTAAGTACGTTATTTTTCTGAAGGCTAAAAAAGAGAGTTATGAAGAATATTCAAATTTGCCTGATTTATTATTAAACTGCAAAGACCCTCTTTGTAAGTACCATCCAAAACATCAGTAGTTGCCAACAACCCACCAACAGCAGTCTGCATCAGGCAGATGTTTTTAAAAAATATTCTCACACGTATAAACCATTTAAAGTTTTAAATATTTAATGACAATTATTGGAACACTTAAGCCTACGTCTTAGTTTTGTTATAATTTCATACATTTTAACCTTTTTTCGTGTCTGTATGAATGTCTCGGAATGCAGTAGAAAAAAGTTAAATGGTAAGGATGTATTTATGCCATGATTTAATATGCCTTCCCATGGGACAAATACAATTGAAAAGCCACACATTTTAGAAAAAAAAGGAGGGGGTGTTAGTGAACGCGTATTAGAAGTTATACTTAATTCTAATATAATAAGTTTAACTATTATAAAAGTAGCTAAAAAAATTGAAAATTTGGATAAATAACTTTTGTAACAGAATGGATATATTTATTATCTGTATTTATACCCAGGCTTAAGTAGGCTACTTTGTATTGCAGGGGCTTTACGCAGGGTAAGAATACTTCTTACCTTTAGAGAATAGGTCTAACTCAAATATAAAAATGTATAATTTTATTTCAGAAAATTTAAATAATGGGCGGATATAGGATAGGAGTTTTTTCCCCTTCAAAATCAGATGCAGACCGAAAATTTTCTTATTTTGGAAGTCGAGTGTGCAAAATTTCACCAAGAAGTAACAAAATTCTATTATAAGGGGTGGGAAAGTGGGATAGGGTGGATTTTAGAAATCTCACGTGGATAGATATCCTCCTCTCTTTTTTTTTCGAAAGAGACGTAGTCAGTAATTTATTTGTCAGTTGGGCACAATTTCATCCAGAAGTACCACATTTCTGCTCTATGAGGTGGGGAAGAGGGATGGTGTGGTGTTAGCGAAATGTCATGTAGACAGAGATATTCCTAATTTTTTCCTAAATCAAATATAGACGGTAATAACATTCTTATTTTGAAGGTCAGTTGTGCACAATTTCATAAAGAAGTTCGAAAAATTCCACTTTAAGGGGCGGGAAATTGGAATGGTGTGGTTTCTAGTCGTATTATGTAGGCAGTGATATTCCTCTTGTTTTGAAGATCAAGTGTGCGCAATTTCAGCAAGCTCGGAATAAAACTGTCAGTTTGAATATTAAAAAATGCAGAGGAACAAACATAAATTCTTCTTTATGTGTATTTATATACATACGTATATTCACATATACCTAAACAATAACTTCGATTTGTGTTAATTAGTTTAATTATTTTATAAGTAAAAAAATAAATTTAGTAAGACTACCTAGTGAAAATAACCAAACATACAGACTGAGATATGTATTAAAATAATTATTACATTAGTTAAGCAAATAAAAAGTAAATATATAATTTTTTTAAACTAAAGTTAAAATACAATAAATAAGTCATATAATAAATAGGAAAAATTCTTATCAGGGACGGGATTCGAACCTAAAATCTCTAAGTTCATAGACCGCATACTTCGTCAATTTTTTTGTGTTAAGTGTTTATTGACAAATAGATTTAGGCAGCTGCCAAATTGAACACGTACAATGGGACATTTGTGGAGAGAGAGTCAAGTGCGTATGTCCAAAACCACTTTTTCTTCTTTTCACATTTTACATTTACAAGGGCATTAAAATTATAGAGTTTTATTGAAAGTTCAAAAGAAAACTTAGTAATGGCTAAACTTTGGGTGAAGAGTTTTGTTTCACACCATAGACAATCGTGCACTACGAAGTTTTATTTAAAAATTCGCGTCCTAAAAAAGCTATTATTGTGAGTGGGAGGTAAATATAATCAAGTTCATTATTAGCCGGACTATAAATATCCGTTCGACGGTGGGGAACACGAAAAATCAAGAAAGCATGTTTTATTTACATTAACGTCATGGATAGGGACAACGACAGTTGTCTTGCAACACGTCTTCTACACAAAACCCAAAGAGGTTGAGAATATACACAATTAATGACTCGGTGAAGAGTTGTCTCACAATGTCCACAGATTTCACAACGATCATTATTGTTCAGGGAAATTAGACGTCTTCTAAATTTGGCAGGAGATCGTTTATGAATGCATATGCCGACGTTCGGAGATTTCTCGATAGTTCGACTTCCGCTATGTTCTTCCATTTATGCGTCCAGTTAAAGTATTTCTATTTGTTCTGTACTCTGGGAGTAGTATTGCCTGTTTGACTATATTTGTTATATAACGACCAGGTAGATACACACTCCTCGTCGGGCAATTCACTTACATTCCTTCGCAAATCTTGTACTGCTAATACAAAGTTATGTGGAAGAAACCTGTCGGATGTCCACGCTGTATGATGGAATACTGCGATGTCTTCGTCTTCGGTCAGTAATCGTTTAACATCTCAAACAAGGCTTTGGCTTTAAGTTTATTGTCACAACTAATCCACTATGTTCAGGTTTTTGTGTGAACGGTTCTCTACTGGTTCGAAATAGAAGTTCATGTCATAAGAACCAGCCTACATATTGCCAGATTTGTGCTTCTGTTCCATGTGTCATGAGAATAAGCTGTGCTACATACCATAGCTCAGATCATGTACACATGTACATACTAAATGAGATGAATTCGCTCTATAATATTTTACATTCCGAATTTGTGCTCCTACAAGGCTTCCTTTGATATTTTAAACTACTGAGTCTCAATTAAACTGGTCCACCTGGCCTGTATTTTGTAAAAAAAAAAGTGATCCTTAGGGGGCTGAGTGTTTCCATACTGGTGTAGGGTCTCACCTGACACACTACAGATGGTGCCATCTTGTGGTCTAATAGCTTTGATTCAAACTGGGTTAACTTGGGCTGTATAGGCAAGGCTAAAAAGATGGTGAGCATGTTTTCTGTAGTGTTGATTCCTCCTTCTCACTGTATTATGCAAGTGACATCATCTGCATAGATACTGTATGTAATCCGATGGTCTTGAATGCGTATTCCCGTTAGCATCGTATGGAGTGATCGGATCAGTGGTTCTATTTATATTACAAACAGTGCAATGGACAAAATACATCTTTGTCTTTGTCTCACGGACGATTGGAAATTAATCTTTGCATTGTTACCAATTAATATATATATATATATATATATATATATGTCGTGAAGCGATTTCGCAATGTGTGGAGTATGTTTAACATATTTTGTGTAAAGCCTGCGTGAGACAGAAGTCTGTCCAGAAAGCCCCAATTTACTCTATCAAAAGATTTTTCGTGGTTAATTTTTAGGTACGCAACTGGTCCAGGAGCAGAATTAGCAAGCAGCTGTTTATTACGTAGTATTGCGATATCCTGTATAATAGATATTTTCGGAACTGCGCAATATTCTTCGGGCCCAACTATTTTGGACAAGATCAATTTTATTCCATGTGAGATGTGTGTGCTATGATTTTATAGTCAGTGCAAACCAGAATAATGTGTCTACAAGCCACAATTTTTTCCGGTTTATTTTTCTTCGGAATTTAAACGAGAACACCGTTTGTTTGGGATTTGCAAAGATATCTTCAGTGAATCATTGTACTAACCATTTCACAAAAATAGTTTTTTTTATTATTGGCCAAATTTGTCGGTACAATAAATTCTTACGTGATCCCATCCTTTCCCGGTGATTTTGTTTATGGTTCACTGTGGACAATTTTTGTGATTTCCTCGTCGTAATCTCAGTCTACAGGATATTTCGCGCATTGTTGCTCAGACGAGCTGTGATACTTTGTATGAAAGACATCCGGCGTCAGTGTTTACCTGGTGCTCCGAGTACAGGTCCATATAGGGTATACGAGAGGCAGTCGCGATTGCTGTTGTGTCTCACTTAGTAGTGCCGTCTACGATTTTAATGCACCAATCGGACTTTTAGTTTTCATTTTTTGTTCATTCGCCAAGGGATGTATGCTGAGCCTCTCATGTTTTAAGGTACTATTTTTTTTAAAGAAATTGCAGCCATTTTTCCATACATTTTCCAAGAATAGTCTGTAACCTTGGTCCCTTCATTATTCCCACAACATATTCTAGTTCGATATGTGGATGCATACTAGGCCTTCTAATACTCATTTATATTGATTAGAAATTATACAAGAGAGGTTTGGGACCCGGGCCATATTTAATTCAATAAAACATTATTATATCATTTAAATGTAACTGACACCACAGTCCATACTGGATCGTTTTACTATCAGGAATAAAAATATGCATTGAAAGGTAGTTTAAATAAAAGAAAACATACTACGTTTCTTACTTTTTGGTTTTAAGGAATCTACAACTTTCTGTAGAAAGGCTAATGTTGACAAATATGTTTTTAATAATAGGCCTTCTTCACAAACATTTTAAATGTAAATGGACATAAATATCAATGATATAAAGTCTTGTATTCTTACCCGAAGTCGTGAGTTACATCTTAACTATGAAAATAAGAATAAAGACAGTCCTTATCTGAGTCAGCGGATGGCACGCCAGCCGCTACGACTGGAGACAGGTTGCGAAGCAATGAATTTTGTCTCTGCTTTCATCCTCAAATCATTCATTGGAAGCTGGAAAATTGGAAGGAGAATAAGCCGACGTAGAGCAGAAAGGCACTGAAGTCCAATGCGGTACTTTTGGACTCACTGCATAGACAAGCCATGCAGCATGATAAACAAAAAAAATACTGGACCGAAAGTGAGGAAACATAATCTTTTATGGACGCGTTTAGAATAATATTGTGTCCACTTACTAAATTATGTGGGTAGTTCGAAATCAAGTTATGACTAAAACAGAGATGATCAGATAAATCTGACGAACAATGCAGGTAAAAAAAATAATTATAAGCCATATATCACTACATTTTAATAGATTAAAGAAAAATATAGAATAAATATCTCTCACTGACTACATCCTGTATATGAGATGACATCACTGAATTTTATGTAGAGAAAATCACTAACGAAGTGTTAGGATGGCCTGCCCGAAGACAAAATGCCTCCCGTGAGCTATAACAGCGCATAGTTATCTCAGTGTTCCCTGAAGGGCCCAAGAAAGAGGGGCGGTAGTTCGTAGCTCTTGGCACAAGATGGCAAGGGGGGCAAGGGGGGCTCCAGAAGAGCAAACCTGGAGGATCAAGAGAAGGGGGATAGTGACTGGCGGAATAATACAACATGGTCCCACGTGGGGACTAACTTTGCACGCGGAGGTGGACTAAGTTAGGGTTCACCACGGGGAAGAGGAGGGGGGAAAATGCCACTGTCGCGGCGAGAAAATGCTACAGTGGCATGCTGTCACCGCAAGAAACGGCGATACGTCGAATTGCAACTCAAGACGGGATGTGTGATCCGGGCGCTGCAAGGCGCGCTAGTCTAAGACCCGCGCAGCAGGCCATGTGATGAAGAAGAGACGCATGGGCTGGCTGAGCGCGATACGCGTGTATCACCGTGCGTGTGACAGAAGTGCCTGTGGTGGCTGAGGGAGAGATTTACAAATATGGTGGTCTGGAGAAAAAACAAATCGAAGAATCTTGAAGTATTAAAATTCGATCAAAAAATAAAAGTAAATCCCCTTAGTACTAAAACATTGTAAAAACGTAACTCATTAAAAAAAAAATATTGGTGCCATGTAATTAACTACAATTGGCACAGGTCATTATTTTTTCCTTGAGCCTCTGCTCTTTTCCCCTGACGTATGTCACTGTCGAGACCTCGTAGAGCCGCTCTCGTGTAAGTACAGGATTGAGGCTTGCTCCTCTCACACATGTGAGACGCCAAGTACCCATTTCTACACCGTGTTCCCGCCATTCCGCTACATCGGCGTATCGTAGTTCTAGCCTAGTCCACGTAGTCCATAGTTGTTGGAACTCCGTATTCACTTCCTCTTGTCCCAGTAATCTTGTCTGCAGGCGCCAGTAGTTTCGTCTGCGAATTGGGTTTAGTGTGGGATAGGATAGAGTGCATAGGACGAGGGAATGATCTGTAAAGGCTGCTAATAGGCATGGAATAGCTTCTAACTGAATTGCGATTATTTTTTAACAATTATAACGGTCTAAACTCGTAATGAAAGCATGGCCATGGAATGTAAAATAGGGCCAACGGACTTGTATCATATCAAAATCATTTTCAATTTGCATGGCTGTGACATTCTTGTAATGATGTGTTAGTCGGATATGCTCTGCCATGGTGGTCAATATGGTTACAAACACAATTAAAATCACCAACAGATATTATCTTGTTCCGGTAACCTTCAAAGAAAGGTACAATTTCGTGTCTATAAACGTTTGTCCTGGTTTGTGTGTCCGAAAGAGCATACGCATTCAAAAATAAAGCTAGTTACATTAAGTCATTTTCAGGTGGTGATGAAGGCATGACTAGTGTTCACGATATGATCTGTTCTGAAGAATCTGTTCTAATATTTATGAGCTGATATCCATTCCGTGAAATGATTGCTGTACCTCTTCTTTGGTTGCTAACATTTGTATAAACATTGCACTGATAGAAGTGTGGAATCTAATTCTTGTAGGAAAATAAAATCTATGGCGTGAGTGTAAGCTAGATTGTGTAACACGCCTTATTTATATGCCATCTCCATGGTGCAGACATTTACCGTTGCTACTGTCAGAACGCTGGCCATTACACTCGGCTTGTTTTCTACAGTTACTGAGTTCGAACCAAAGGCGAACCGTGGAAGACCTCCTTGCATTGTTCTATGGCCGGCTTAGCTATGGTCTGATAATAGTAGGTATATATAGTATGTCCTGGTGCATCGGCTGATGGCTGGGGATCCGGGGATCCGCGGCCGCCATCTTGGATTACGTCACTTCCGGCCGCCATCTTGGATTACGTCACTTCCGGCGGCCATCTTGGATTACGTCACTTCCGGCGGCCATCTTGGATTACATCACTTCCGGTGGCCATCTTGTATTAGGTCACTTCCGGCCGCCATCTTGGTTTACGTCACTTCCTGCGGCAATCTTGGATTACGTCACTTCCGGCCGCCATCTTGGGTTACGTCACTTCCGGCCGCCATCTTTGATTTGTCTTTAACCTTTGACCCCGACGACCATTTTGTTTTCTAGAACATTCCACCTTATTATGACGTCATGTCCGCCATCTTGAAAATCCTTATTTATTATCCGATTTTAATTTAAAAAAATAAAAATTAATAATTTAATTTTAATTAAATGTTACAATTATCTAGCACCACACTCCTATACATTACTTTTACATCATCGAGTGCCCCACTCTTCTACATTACGATTACATCATCGAACACCCCACTCATCCCTGTCGCAATTTTTCGTAACACCACCATCTTTAAAATAAATTTATTATAAAAACAATAATCTAAACCATTATCGTCTGCTGGAGGCAGCCATCCTGGATTCCGCCATATTGATTTCATCCGATGATGTCATCACCATCCTAAAGCACCTTAGTGTATGTAAGGCCGACTTTCTATCCCGTACCAATGTTGTTATGATCCTTATAGACCATAAAATCCTCAGTCATTTTGTTGTTGTGACAACCATTTAATCTTAAAGGCATAATCATTTGCAGGTTTTAACTAACATATATGTTATTATTTCATTGCTGCGGATGCGATAGTTAAAGTAATTATAATTTTAAAAAATATAAATTTATTATTCCATATTAGCGAACCAGAAATTTTTCAGAGTCCGTGTTTGCGTACTTGTGTTTAAAAGCTGCATGGAAGCAGATATTTTAATGTTTGCGTATATATCCACCCCCCCCCCCCCCCAACTACCCTTAAAATTTTTAATGAAAGAAAAAACACAAGTAGCTTTAATCGTTCACGGGAATATTATGCTACAAACAAAAATACCGATTCACATTTGTACCATATGATGGAGTTACAACACTCACCTCAGCCATTACCTACTGTCGCTACGAGCAAAGCCATTACCTACTGCCACTACGAGTTGCACTTCATATCAAATGAAAATAGTATTTTTTTTAGTCGTGGCAAGAAGTCGAAGTAAATAAAATATCAAAAAAATATTTAACACTATTTAATAAAAAAAAACACACAATCCTTCGCACCATCTTCTCCCCCTTGTTAACAGAATAGGTACCGTTCAGAAGGCGTTACCGACCCTCTTCACAACACCCCGCTCCGCAGTACTTTCCATACTAGCATCAAATACTTTGCCCACACAACTATACAAGCACCACACAGCTCCAAAGTCGATAATTGAGGAATAAGCGCCTAATATTCCCCCTTCACAGCAGCAATATCCTCCACAGTCAGACTGGAGGTGTTCACAGGTACATCTGCGATGTCTTCCCTGGACTCTTCGTCTTCATCCATCGCAAGAGCTTCTTCCCGTCCGCTAGCCTCCTGACAGCACGCATAGAACTCATCCTCAACAATCTTCTCATAGGTGGCCCGACACATCTTACTAGCTCTGTTGATAACTACGAATGATACATCTTAAGGCTGCAATTGTTCAACTGTCCCCACCCCTCTACCCTTTCTATTGCAGTCCTGTTCGTGCGTGCCAAGAACACACTTCACTGACGCACGGCCTTTGACGTCAGCAGACCTACCCCCTCCCCCTCACCCTGATCCATCCACGCCCCAAATAGCTGCGTCATTTAGACCTGTCGCCACGCGTCCCCAGCGTCCTAATGCCATTTTAAGCACCTTCGACGAACATTCCGACCTCTGGTAACTAGTGAAAAGTTTCAAACAACACATGAATAAATACATTTTTTATTTATTTTAGACTTGCATTTATTGATATAAAAATTTACAACATTTCAAAACATTAAAATTTATATGGCATCAGTAGATTTTATCCAACTGATTTTCACATTTATCGAATCCTAGCCACTTCACAAACAAGGCATCATCTTTCTAATCTATCAATTTTTCTATTTAATAATCGCTTGGGTACTTGGTAGGCTGAATTTATTCCCCATAGAATCCGCCACGTATCACCGAACCTCGTAAATCTTCCAAGTAGTAACATCACGGAATATTTATGTCAACCATTTATAAATACATACAAAATATTCCATTTTAGCTCTAAGTTTTATCACACCTAGTTTATTTGCATCAAAATAAACAGTTTCCAGGAGTGAGTTATCTTTTACATTAACAGGCACCATGCCAGTTTTTCTGTATTTTCTGTAACTTATAAATTCACATGTAACTCCGTTTTGCTGCGAATTCCCTTCACATGACTTCCTTTAGAGCAGGAATAAATTAATCATCCACCCATCCTTTATCTCGGTGAACATAGTTGAATTATTTATTTCGAACAAGGCTAGAAGACTTCTTGGCTACAAAGCTACAAGCTACAAGGTTCCAATCGGCTACGAGTCTACAATACTACCAGGCTACAAGACCACGAGGCTACAAGGATACATCAAACACATAGAAAAAAATCTGGGTATAAAAATACCAACTCAGCAAATTTAAAGCCTACTGTAGAGCAGAAATATCCCTGAAATATGTATTTTATGCTTCCTACAAGACCAAGGGGTTTTGAACCATTACATATTCAGCCCTGGCTACAGGCTTGACAACACACATTCAATGAAACGGGCACACATTTGGATAAAACATTCAACTCAGTAGGATACGATATCTAGGATACATTAACTAAAATACTAAAGGAAACGATAGGATCCAGCTCAAGCCGGCTACAATGCCTCCAACCACATTTGGCTCCAAATGATTTTAGTTACAATGTAGCACGTACCCGACACAATTGACGGAAAGACGTTATTATGACTCTCCATTTTGTTAGTCATTTATTACGAATTTTACATCTTTAAGTTAGAAGTTGTACTACGAGAACCCAACCTCAGCTAGAAATTAGATCACAATAAATAAAACAAACTTTTTTATCCAATTTTGTTTTTCACTTTTATACACATGCAGACAAAACAAGTTATTATTGTATGTAGCATGCATTTCTTATTTCACGAAGTATAGACCATATTTGTTTGGTATTGGGTAAATTTTCTTCATTTTTGCGAGGCAAGTAGAAGTCTTAACCTATCTACCAATAGGTTAGAATATTTCCATGTGGCATAATAAATATCTTCGGCTTCTAACATCTTAGGTAAATTTTCATTACTAATACTTTTAAGACCTCTAAAGTTCCGTTTTTAATACCAGCCTCAAAGCCATTAAAATTGTAATCAACCCACTGACCATCATAAGCCTAATCTGAATAATTTAGTTTAATAAGTCGTTTCCATAATTTTGGTCTCAACACTTTATCACAGTATTCGATCTTGTGAGCTTCAAGTTCTTAATCATAGACTTAGTTCTTGTAAGCTTCAGGTGAATCATAGCAGTCTTCGACATTTTCAGCTAAGGCTGTTCTAAAGTGCTCTCAATTTCATGGAGGCGACTAGAACTTGGTGTAAAAATTTTTTCAACTACCCATGAAAATGCTACTTTCTTCGTTAACTTTTAAATCCAAATAATTAACAAGACCTGGGATAGTACTATTAGAATCATCATCTTCACATTTCTCGTGATCATTATAGTCGTCTAATATTTTGCTACCATTTCACTCCCTTGCTTTTATAGACACACAATTCTAAACATTAACCAGCCTTGTTTAACCAGACCTCAAGGGGGAAGAGAATCATGTTACAAACGAGTGTTTCTCGGCTGTATTTAGCCTATTTAACGAATGAGTAATGGATATTTTTATTCAAGTACCACCTGATTAAAATGCGGAAATTTCTTATTTGGTGTCAGGAATTGACAATACAAACGGATATCTCTCAATATATTCCAAGACCAATACAAAAAATAAAACTTAATAAAAGATATATGACTCAAGAAAATCTGGAAACACATTCCATTGATAATAATTGATAATATATGATGTTTATAAACGACATCTTCTCCCTGATGGTTTTCTCTGAGTGCTCCTATTTTTTCACGTGATATTTCGATGGATTTCTAAGTTTGCTTCAACTTTACTGTGTCAGAATTTTTTTTTTCGTGAGTTTTTTTTTTTATCCTGACAATAATTTGATGATTTTCTCTTGATACCTATCGAATCCTTACTTCTCTTGCGAACACCAAGTATACATCCTCCATAATGTTCACTCTTAGAACTGGCGAATGTGACCTTATTTAGAAATAAAATTGATTCTCACATAGCATTTTTCAGTGAATTCTGTGGTAATAATCCACCATTGACAGATTATTTCTACATGTGACTGGTTATGTGCTGAGAATTTCAGTTAGTTTAAACAAATGAAAATAACGATGACACTTGATTAAAATTCACTATTTTGTTACATATAAGCAAAATGTAGCTTGTTACGAGGACAACACAAATTTGATTTTCTTTCCCTTGAGACCTATCAAATCCTTACTTCTCTTGCGAACACCAAGTTTACATCCTGCATGCTACATAATAACATAGCTTTATAAACAGTATGAATGCACCCATCATACTCTGAAACGAAGTGGGGTGAAGATCGGAATACATAGGCTGCAGGGTTGCATTTGTAGACAGATGGAGAAAATTGGTTACATTTGCTGCCGAATTGACTACATTTGTAGTCATATGTGGGTAACATTTATGTTTACTTAACTAATATTGTGTACTTTGTATAAGGTTTACTTCATTAGAAATAAATAATTAATTACTTTAAATCGGCATGTTGCAAAATATGTTGGTGAGAAGCGGAACTACTTAACCATGTATTATTTAAAATTCGGAATTAACTCTCGCTGATAGTTTATTTTAATGTTCTATTTAAGTTTAGTGTTTGAGTTTAACTTTCAGGTTGCTTCTGACATTTGTCGTAGAAACTAATATGGATTCTGGATCGGTGCTATTAACGTCATGGAAAGGTCACTGGTGTTGTTATTGTGACAGGGGTTTTACATTGAGAAGGAATGATGTCAAAAACCAACTATATAAAATGTTAAGTTTTGATCGGTGTGACAGGTACTTTGTTCTAAGAGAGAGCTTAAAAATACATTGTAAGACTTGTAAAGTTATGCTCACTGATGAATGTTATTCCTTGGGATGAATGTTCGTAGCTCTTCTGATCTCGACAAAGAACTTGAAATTAAGGATGTTGAAGGTTTAAGGAAGACCGAAGATGGTGGAAGTATCATTATTGTGAATAGTGAGAATATGTTTCAGCCCATTTCTCCGGAGCCTTCGAACTTGGAGAATTGATGGACACTTATAAAGAATGTTTCAATACAAAGAAGAAGCTTCGACACCTAAGATTACGAAATATGACAGTAATCTGGATGAGTATGTTGATCATGATGATGGCTGTGTCGATGATATCAGAGAAGATGATGAGGATAATGACTATGTAGCTGGTGTTAAAAACAAAGAATCTTGTGATTTTCAGAATAATGGCAGCATAAGAGATATTAGGCCTATATGTGTCTTGGGATGGTCTAAATGATTTGGTGGCCGGGGTGATACATTTAATTGTTTCTTTTTGTGTAGGAGCCTATACTGATATGGATGAGATCACCTCCATACTTGAACTCATGCATAATTTTTCGACTTGTAATTTTTACATTGGTGGTATTTGAGTGATTTTTATGTTAGATTGAATTCAAAGGGTGGTGGGGGTAGCTGCAACATGCTAATGTGCGGAATAATTTGATGGTGTTGTGGGTTGGTTTGATAATTTATCACTATGAATTATGGATTTAAAGTGGGTTTGTAGGTATGAAGTTATTTACACAAAATGTTTCGTGAGCAACTAGTGTTTTCGCTCAAGTCCCATGCTTAGTTTCACACATGTACACTAGGCGCAATATAACTCCGAGCTTGAGCTACGTCACACATGAGAAGTGTTGACTGCAACACGTGTGGGGGGTCGGGTGGATGAGGAGGGGGTATAAGCAGATACGGCGACCTTGCACAGCAGGTAGAGAAAAGCAGAAAACATTGACCACTTACCACTGACGTTCCAAGCACTACCTCAGTTCTTCAACGCCACTGACTGTTCCATCCGAAGAGTCTGATGTGTAAACGTCACTGCTGTCACTGTTTGCATCACCTAACTGAACAATCGCTTTATCAATTTCAATGTCAAAACGCACATCCTTATCCCAGTATTCGTTCTCGAGTGTCTTGGCGTGATTGCAAATCGGTATCCAATCTTCTGGACCCATTCGGTTAAATATTTCCTCGCAAAGTTTTTTTTTTTTACATTTGCCAAATTGCAAGTAACATTTCTTGAAGCGACTTCTCCTTTAACTTTAGCCCATATGCTTTCTATCGGATTCAAATCCGGATGATAAGGGGGCAGACGAAGTAATGTGTGGCCACTATTTACCAATAGTATGTCTGCCGAGTACTGCACTTGCGAAGGTTTGTGCTCCTTTATGAGGTTATACAAGTTTGGTTTGAGCATGTCGCTAGTAAAGGAAATATTCTCCTTACTTAACCACTGCTGCATTTCCAATTTTGTCGAGCTGGAGGTGGGTGTTTTATTTATTTTTACATTGTGATTATCTAACACAACAACAATGTTTGGTGGAAGATTTTGTATTAATTGTTCGGTGAGCCATTTTTCATATTGTTTGTACAGTCGTGCGAGACACACCCGTCGCATTTGCTGTTCTCAGCTGTGCTTTCTCTAGTGAAGTGGAAGGTTCCTGCAATCGCGCTTCATTTTCCATAAACTGCAGAACGTTATAGACGATTTCCCGCGCCTGCGAGTGCAGTTTTTTACTCTTAACTTTTGACAACACTGGAGGCATTTTATGTATAAAGTTGTACTTTACTGAAGTACTGCACTACATATGTAACACTGGCTCTGAACAAAAGTGATACACTACATGCATACAAACCTCAGATCCAAACTGTAAACGAAAACGTTTAGTAAGTACCAACGTATTCGTCGGATTTCACCGAAGGACTAAGTTTTCACTCTGTGCAGTAGCGTGTAGCCCCTGTTATCAAGTTACGCATTATCTCTCACTGCCGCGCCACGTCTGCCTTCTCCAGTGTCGGGACTCACATACACACAACGATTTTCTAACCGTCACCCAGGCTCGGAGTTATGTTGCGTCTAGTATATGTGTATGTTCTGAATCCAAAAAAGTATTGGATTTCAATTTTTCTAACTATTTCCTTTCACAACTATAACATTTACCATGTCAAGTATTGACATGCAGAAGTTTAACTGTGTGTGTAGATAATGGTTGTGTGCTGATGGACTCATGGGTCCACGATGCCGTGAATTGCTTGAGACTGTTGTGGATAGCTCAGGCTCTCAGACATTTTTGAGAGATGAGTCAAGATTGTGAAAGTACCTCGCGACCCCATCTCTAATTGGCAAAGCCAAAAGTGGTTGTACTTGGTCAAAGCTATAGAGGTTAATCATACTTGTTGCATGGTTGCTACATGTTTTTACCCCATACCCCTGCACACATCACATACCTACCGAAACTCAGGAGTTATGAAAACCTGCACATGAGCTACGTTTTGTGCTAAAATTGTAACAATTTTTATGTTTGGTTGGTTTCAAGCAAGGGGCTTCTTTGTTATAATGAGGGTTAGTATGATTAGTTGTAGTTTGTGGGTTAATTTTTTGGATTTCGTGTAAATGAGTGGATTTGAGGCTGTGTATTCATTTTTTCCCTTTTTTAGATAGCTATCTATATGATCTTTTAAGTAATTTTGTTAGCTATCAGAACTTTGAACATTTTTTTCTGCTAGCTTCTTCTGTGTACTTAAAACTATTGTGTGAAAATGTAGCTGTGCGGACTTTTGAATATTTTTCAGTTTAATGCTTCTCTGTACTTAAACATTTGTGTGGAGAGGGAGTTGTGTGGACTTTGAATATTTTTGAGCTAAATGCTTCTGTGTACTTAATATTTTGTTTGAAAATGTAACTATATAGGGCTTTGAATATTTTCATCTAAATGCTTCTGTGTACTTAAACATTTGTTGTGTGGTCTTTGAATATTTTTGAGCTAAATGCTTCTATGTACTTAAAAATTTGTAAAAGTTACCAGTTACCAGGACTTTGAATATTTTTTTAATACTTCTGTGTAACTTGTCAGTTACAGTACTTTAACATTTTAGTGATTTTTTAGATTTTTTTCGGGGTAAGGTAGTGCTAACTTAAGGATTGGTTTGTTAAAGCTGTATTTTGTAGGTTTGAAGTTATGTATGCAAACATTTTCATGTAATGGGTAGCTACATTGTTTTCTTAAGACTTCTGTTATAGTTCTCCGTACGTCGGGCTTCCTTCGTGTGTTCCGTGCATTGAGCACAGACTACCGATTGTTGTGATGACATCAACCATGCAGAAATGACATTTCTGCCCTGCTACCTATATGGCAGCTAATAACTGCTACCGTTATGAACGTCAGTGTGCTGGCAACCAGCAGCATGACCTCAAGCAGTGTCATCTGTGTGGAAAGATGGTTGCTCGCAGTGATAAATTGCGGTAATATCTTACAACATGTACGGGTGCTGCCCTCACGACTTCAGTCAACCTGGTGTAGCTTCTGCTTCAAAACCTTCGAAAACTCCAGCCATGTCACACATCATGAGAAGACGGCTTGCGGTCTCAACCCTAGCCATAAAATGTATTCGTGTGGGAACTATGCTAAAGTGTTCGCCAGGGCTGGTAAGTTGAAAGCACATACCAAAGCGTGCAAGTGTCCTGATCCACTATTAACTAAGAAGCAGAGAATGGCAGCGCTTAAGCCTGTAGTCATACCTAAGCCAAGCACCAGCCGAACATTGCTGGTAACAGAGGCGGGTTTTGGTCAACATCCACTACTTCATCATTGCAGAAGTGGGAATATGGGATAACTTGAAGACTTGTGTGGTAGAAAATAATACCAGTTCTGTCAAGGACACATGTACATACTTGGACTCTATCAAGGTTAAACTAATAAGCCAACTTCTAGAGGAAATTGAAGAGGATGGTCCACTCAAGTATTACATCGTGCTTGAGTGCAATTGTGAAAAGCCAATGGGTACGTGTGAAGACAAGAGGCCCTTCATAACCACGAATGTTCCACTCTTTGCAGTTCGTGAAGTGGAGGATGTCATTACTGAATACATCTTTAAGATATGTAAAAGAGGAAGAATACTAATTATGAAAGGGGTCCGGATGGTCTTTGTCTGGCGACTACAACTACACATTAACAAGCTTGATCCACTTCGAGCTAGCTCCTACATCGAAATACCTACCTGTATCAAAGAAAAATATGCGGTGGTCAATCTGTAAATACTTAGATGAGTACATACATTTTAAGTGTGCAATCCTGGTCAAGTTAAATGCGGGTGAGCATCTGAGCATGTTAATCAGTGCTACAATGACTTGGAGGGGAAGTTCAACTTCACTAACAACGAGTATCCCAATCCACTTCGCCAGATACCTCTGTTAGAGAAACAGAATCCTCGTGCCTGCATAAACATCTATAGCATCGACGAAAACCAGATGATTGTAACATCACGAGTCGCTCTAGAAGAGAAAAGAACATCTTTCAAACTTCTGTTCTTGGTCTTTAAATATGCAGTTTTTGTGAATTGTGTGGATAATTGTTTGAAATATGCTGAGATGTGTTTGAAATATGATGAATTGTGTTTGAAATAAGAGTATTAGTGTTTAAATGTGTGTTCACATTAGTAAAAAACACATCTGTATTCTTTTAGAGGAATGATTCTGAGTTAATAAATTAATTTAATGGAATGTGTTTCCAGATTTTCTTGAGTCATATATCTTTTATTAAGTTTTATTTTTTGTATTGGTCTTGGAATATATTGAGAGATATCCGTTTGTATTGTCAATTCCTGACACCAAATAAGAAATTTCCGCATTTTAATCAGGTGGTACTTGAATAAAAATATCCATTACTCATTCGTTAAATAGGCTAAATACAGCCGAGAAACACTCGTTTGTAACATGATTCTCTTCCCCCTTGAGGTCTGGTTAAACAAGGCTGGTTAATGTTTAGAATTGTGTGTCTATAAAAGCAAGGGAGTGAAATGGTAGCAAAATATTAGACGACTATAATGATCACGAGAAATGTGAAGATGATGATTCTAATAGTACTATCCCAGGTCTTGTTAATTATTTGGATTTAAAAGTTAACGAAGAAAGTAGCATTTTCATGGGTAGTTGAAAAAATTTTTACACCAAGTTCTAGTCGCCTCCATGAAATTGAGAGCACTTTAGAACAGCCTTAGCTGAAAATGTCGAAGACTGCTATGATTCACCTGAAGCTTACAAGAACTAAGTCTATGATTAAGAACTTGAAGCTCACAAGATCGAATACTGTGATAAAGTGTTGAGACCAAAATTATGGAAACGACTTATTAAACTAAATTATTCAGATTAGGCTTATGATGGTCAGTGGGTTGATTACAATTTTAATGGCTTTGAGGCTGGTATTAAAAACGGAACTTTAGAGGTCTTAAAAGTATTAGTAATGAAAATTTACGTAAGATGTTAGAAGCCGAAGATATTTATTATGCCACATGGAAATATTCTAACCTATTGGTAGATAGGTTAAGACTTCTACTTGCCTCGCAAAAATGAAGAAAATTTACCCAATACCAAACAAATATGGTCTATACTTCGTGAAATAAGAAATGCATGCTACATACAATAATAACTTGTTTTGTCTGCATGTGTATAAAAGTGAAAAACAAAATTGGATAAAAAAGTTTGTTTTATTTATTGTGATCTAATTTCTAGCTGAGGTTGGGTTCTCGTAGTACAACTTCTAACTTAAAGATGTAAAATACGTAATAAATGACTAACAAAATGGAGAGTCATAATAACGTCTTTCCGTCAATTGTGTCGGGTACGTGCTACATTGTAACTAAAATCATTTGGAGCCAAATGTGGTTGGAGGCATTGTAGCCGGCTTGAGCTGGATCCTATCGTTTCCTTTAGTATTTTAGTTAATGTATCCTAGATATCGTATCCTACTGAGTTGAATGTTTTATCCAAATGTGTGCCCGTTTCATTGAATGTGTGTTGTCAAGCCTGTAGCCAGGGCTGAATATGTAATGGTTCAAAACCCCTTGGTCTTGTAGGAAGCATAAAATACATATTTCAGGGATATTTCTGCTCTACAGTAGGCTTTAAATTTGCTGAGTTGGTATTTTTATACCCAGATTTTTTTCTATGTGTTTGATGTATCCTTGTAGCCTCGTGGTCTTGTAGCCTGGTAGTATTGTAGACTCGTAGCCGATTGGAACCTTGTAGCTTGTAGCTTTGTAGCCAAGAAGTCTTCTAGCCTTGTTCGAAATAAATAATTCAACTATGTTCACCGAGATAAAGGATGGGTGGATGATTAATTTATTCCTGCTCTAAAGGAAGTCATGTGAAGGGAATTCGCAGCAAAACGGAGTTACATGTGAATTTATAAGTTACAGAAAATACAGAAAAACTGGCATGGTGCCTGTTAATGTAAAAGATAACTCACTCCTGGAAACTGTTTATTTTGATGCAAATAAACTAGGTGTGATAAAACTTAGAGCTAAAATTGAATATTTTGTATGTATTTATAAATGGTTGACATAAATATTCCGTGATGTTACTACTTGGAAGATTTACGAGGTTCGGTGATACGTGGCGGATTCTATGGGGAATAAATTCAGCCTACCAAGTACCCAAGCGATTATTAAATAGAAAAATTGATAGATTAGAAAGATGATGCCTTGTTTGTGAAGTGGCTAGGATTCGATAAATGTGAAAATCAGTTGGATAAAATCTACTGATGCCATATAAATTTTAATGTTTTGAAATGTTGTAAATTTTTATATCAATAAATGCAAGTCTAAAATAAATAAAAAATGTATTTATTCATGTGTTGTTTGAAACTTTTCACTAGTTACCAGAGGTCGGAATGTTCGTCGAAGGTGCTTAAAATGGTATTAGGACGCTGGGGACGCGTGGCGACAGGTCTAAATGACGCAGCTATTTGGGGCGTGGATGGATCAGGGTGAGGGGGAGGGGGTAGGTCTGCTGACGTCAAAGGCCGTGCGTCAGTGAAGTGTGTTCTTGGCACGCACGAACAGGACTGCAATAGAAAGGGTAGAGGGGTGGGGACAGTTGAACAATTGCAGCCTTAAGATGTATCATTCGTAGTTATCAACAGAGCTAGTAAGATGTGTCGGGCCACCTATGAGAAGATTGTTGAGGATGAGTTCTATGCGTGCTTTCAGGAGGCTAGCGGACGGGAAGAAGCTCTTGCGATGGATGAAGACGAAGAGTCCAGGGAAGACATCGCAGATGTACCTGTGAACACCTCCAGTCTGACTGTGGAGGATATTGCTGCTGTGAAGGGGGAATATTAGGCGCTTATTCCTCAATTATCGACTTTGGAGCTGTGTGGTGCTTGTATAGTTGTGTGGGCAAAGTATTTGATGCTAGTATGGAAAGTACTGCGGAGCGGGGTGTTGTGAAGAGGGTCGGTAACGCCTTCTGAACGGTACCTATTCTGTTAACAAGGGGGAGAAGATGGTGCGAAGGATTGTGTGTTTTTTTTTATTAAATAGTGTTAAATATTTTTTTGATATTTTATTTACTTCGACTTCTTGCCACGACTAAAAAAAATACTATTTTCATTTGATATGAAGTGCAACTCGTAGTGGCAGTAGGTAATGGCTTTGCTCGTAGCGACAGTAGGTAATGGCTGAGGTGAGTGTTGTAACTCCATCATATGGTACAAATGTGAATCGGTATTTTTGTTTGTAGCATAATATTCCCGTGAACGATTAAAGCTACGTGTGTTTTTTCTTTCATTAAAAATTTTAAGGGTAGTTGGGGGGGGGGGTGGATATATACGCAAACATTAAAATATCTGCTTCCATGCAGCTTTTAAACACAAGTACGCAAACACGGACTCTGAAAAATTTCTGGTCCGCTAATATGGAATAATAAATTTATATTTTTTAAAATTATAATTACTTTAACTATCGCATCCGCAGCAATGAAATAATAACATATATGTTAGTTAAAACCTGCAAATGATTATGCCTTTAAGATTAAATGGTTGTCACAACAACAAAATGACTGAGGATTTTATGGTCTATAAGGATCATAACAACATTGGTACGGGATAGAAAGTCGGCCTTACATACACTAAGGTGCTTTAGGATGGTGATGACATCATCGGATGAAATCAATATGGCGGAATCCAGGATGGCTGCCTCCAGCAGACGATAATGGTTTAGATTATTGTTTTTATAATAAATTTATTTTAAAGATGGTGGTGTTACGAAAAATTGCGACAGGGATGAGTGGGGTGTTCGATGATGTAATCGTAATGTAGAAGAGTGGGGCACTCGATGATGTAAAAGTAATGTATAGGAGTGTGGTGCTAGATAATTGTAACATTTAATTAAAATTAAATTATTAATTTTTATTTTTTTAAATTAAAATCGGATAATAAATAAGGATTTTCAAGATGGCGGACATGACGTCATAATAAGGTGGAATGTTCTAGAAAACAAAATGGTCGTCGGGGTCAAAGGTTAAAGACAAATCAAAGATGGCGGCCGGAAGTGACGTAACCCAAGATGGCGGCCGGAAGTGACGTAATCCAAGATTGCCGCAGGAAGTGACGTAAACCAAGATGGCGGCCGGAAGTGACCTAATACAAGATGGCCACCGGAAGTGATGTAATCCAAGATGGCCGCCGGAAGTGACGTAATCCAAGATGGCCGCCGGAAGTGACGTAATCCAAGATGGCGGCCGGAAGTGACGTAATCCAAGATGGCGGCCGCGGATCCCCGGATCCCCAGCCATCAGCCGATGCACCAGGACATACTATATATACCTACTGATAATGATCTCTTTGTGATTGAGGGCTTTTCGGGACAATTTTATTTAATCGGGGCTACGTCTGTTACGACGTATTTTTTTTTCTCTTTACGTCCTACACCATGCAAATCCTCAGTACTCTCTTTTTCCTTGCATTTTGTTTGTCTCCACATTTCCCTATCGATCCCCCCATCTTTGTGTTCCATTTCTCCGATTCGTGCATCTATGTATGTTTCCTGCAATAACTTCCTTGACGCTGTCTGTGAGTGTTTACCTCCACAATGTCTTGCTCCAGCAAGCGTGGCGAGTGTGACAGTATTCGCTGAATGGTAACCTTTTTGTCCAGAACTACCGGCAGAATTTTCGCCTGTCGGTGTTTTCCGGATGGGGGCACAGCTTGCAAGCAGGCGTTGCGGTGTTGCTTGTGCCGTTCTTGGCCGGAGCCGTGTCGCGCACTTGACCCGTGAGCGCCTGGCCATGGCAAGTGTGTCGCGACGCTGTGCAATGGGGCAGGTCACCCGCGTGTGTCGCGACGGGGTGCAATGTCCCTCCTCCCCCAACAGAGCTTGTCAGTTTAAGGCAAGACTTCACCGTACGGTGTCATTTCTAACTTCAACAGGCAGGTTGATCTCACGTTTTGAGGTTGTCTAGGTCAATTACAATGTCAGCTAAAATGGTATCACCTGATGCTGTTAGAATCTGGGATGTACCGCCAGTCGTTCGCATGATCCTCTTTCAGTGTGCCGTGGAAGTCAACATGAGAAAAACGCATTGTTGGCGACCGTTCATCTAAACGGTCATATAGATAGGTCTGGGATCTCCCTATTCTTTTCCTTGGCGTGTCTCGTCCGCTTAGTGAAGCTCGCGGCGGCCTGCGAACTAAAGGCGCTAGTGGTAGTTCAGCCCATTGTTATTATTGCGTTAAATGGACATTTCGTGTGTAATATGACAGTATTCCTAATTCCGTCTCAATTTTTGTAATTTTTGAAGTGAAACTTAATTGGGCGCGATGGAAGTAAAATTCCAAGCCCGAATTTCAATCAACGATTTCGTGAAACATTGTTGTAAAACGATTTCTGACGCTAAAAGATTGCGGATGGTGAAAACACTGATCGGACCCCATTCCCTTCAGAGGGCTCCACGTGGTGGTGTGCGGCTCAGGTTGAACACTGCTAAGCTGCAGGGATAGGCGGGTCGCGGCGGTAGGGACCCGCCTGCGCCTGACGCCATCCGACTTGCTGGCATCTAGCAAGGGAGTATTTGGGCGGAGGGCAACACAACGGGGTTTGAGCTTATTGTTGTGCGCCATGCCACGGGCCATATTTGCAAGAAAATTGTGTTATTTCAAGTGGGTATTATTTTTAATTACTTATGTAAATCAGAATTGTTAAACAATGTTATATGAGAATTGTTTTAGCTGTGAAACTAAAAATATTTTGCTTGTGTAATGCTTTTCAGGCTTTAGTTTGACACGGTAATTATTTGTTACGAATTATTATTTTATTAACTAAATCACACACCATATTATAACTATGAGCCCAAGAGCGTGTGAAAATGTTAATTCCAACTAAAAATAGGCTAGTTTAAAAACGTTTAAACAAATCCCATGCGTGGAATATTAATTGTTTTTATTTTCAATTCGTGGCAATGTGTTTATAATGTAAAGAATAACCGTGAGGTAGGTCCGTGCCGTTTAGTTATCGCGTCACGGAGCGGCGTACATGTTGTCATTGTTCATTCATTCGACCCAAAACATTAACAATGCCTATTAATGCAGAATCTGTTGCATCATAACTCTATGATAAAGTGATATTTGCAAAACTTCAAATTCAATCTATTAGAATGCTTGAACACATCTAACATATATATTATAATATTAAATTAAAAACAAATTTATTATAATCAATCATAGCTTTAATATTAATTAAACAAATTTTCTTTATGGTGTGAGTATTTAAACACTAGATAATATTGTTAATTAATCTATATTTATTGAATAATTATTGATATCCTGAGCTGTTATTTTGAAGTGAGTAATAATTTTGTTAATACATATTTGTTTAGAAAATTGACCTCTCTCTTTCTTTTTCTCTTTCTCTATCTCTTTCTCTATCTCTTTATCTCTCTTTCTTAATCTCTCTCTCTCTCTCTCTCTAGGCCGTTTTACCCCTTACGATATACTTACGATTCGAGGTTTGGATTGCCAAATAAGTTTCAATTCTATCACATGTACTGAGCAACACGCGCTTTTTTTTACATATTAGTATTTTTTTCATTCGTTTGGGTACTTGATAAGTTCCTAATCCGTACCAATGCCTTAAAATTTATCAGCATTTGCCACTTTAGCTGAAGTGGTGGAAGAGAATGCCTCGTTTAGTGCAACTGGTTGTAATGAAGGTTACGGCTCAAAACTGCCGTGTTTCTTCTAATTTTTGTGATAAATTTATGTTACTATTCTTATATAACGCCATCTGTAAAGTAATCCACCACATGTATTGGCTTTCCTTACAAGCATGACATGGATTAACATTTTGCAGCAACCATAAGTGAAAGTGAAAATTATTTTAAGTTCTTAATAAAAAAAACTATAAATTTAACACACTAAAGTAATGTCTCAAAATGAATTTCAATTCGAAAGTCACATTCTGGGCACAAAGTAAAACTTTAAAATTACAATTTAAAACTAGCACTCTTTTGAATAAAGATAATACAATCCATTAATTATAATGCCTAAAAATTCGATTAATTTTAAACAAAGCTTTTGATTACAAACACTAAATTTAAAAGCAGTAGGCCTATATTTTGGGCTTTAGGTTATGACAAAACAAAACGAACTTCTGCTTATTTACATGAAAAAGAATTACTTTATCTTAAAAATCACATTTGAAAAATTACACTTGCTTGAAGATTAAAAAATATAGCAAACAAATATTCTTCATTAAAATTTGCAATTAATTTTTAAAACGTGCTTTCTTATTGGGGGATCCCAGTTTGTTTGGGATCCGCATTCCCATCACTACAACTTTTAACTGACAATTGCGGCAAAGTGACAAGTTGTTGCTATGAATTTAACCCATACAAATCTTCCAAATAAAATTTAAAATCCTAAACTGTAACCGAAATTTAAAAAGAAACAGAGTTTTAAATAATATGCTCACTTTTTTTTATACGAACCTCCCAATTAACACAAGGTTAATAATGGGTTTCACTACTACTAGCGCTGTTAGTTCGCAGGCCGCCGCGAGATTCACTAAGCGGACATAGAATGAAGGTAACTGGCCATACCTATCTATATGACCGCTATCTGAACAGCCACCAGTTCGTCTTCCTTTATGTCTCGTCCATCAAGTTGTGTGAATTCATGACCAATGGCTTTGTGTTTGACTCATCACAAAAATCGTGTTGACGCGTTTTGTAGGTGTATACACATCCATATTAACATGATGACATGGCGGTGTGTATGTTGGTATATGCATGCAGGCAGAGCCTAGCTGAAACAGTCTGCAACCACACGGAACGAAAAGTAGTCACGTTATGTCGAACGCACTCACATGCACACACCCCGTGTGCCTCAGAATCCCAAGGCAGACTATCACTGAGCTACACAGACATGTCGAAAATGAACGTAAACTTTTTTGACGTGACAACGTCTAATAAATCGATGAACGCCGGCTGCACGCACGAAAAAGTGTCCCGAAACGCACATTGTCCTGTTACGCTGTGTCCCGTTACGCTCATTGTACGCTTGCACTGCATCTATCTCTCTTCCACTCGATTGGAACAACCATCGATTTGACTTTTTCGAGGCACATTAAACTTGAAACACTCCCATTCGTTTCCTACTTTTCCTATCATCGTCCTATTCTTAACAGAATAACACAGATTGGAAGAAGTTAAATAGCAAACATGTACAAAAAAAAGTTATAGTTAAAATAATCTCTTCGTTAAAGCAATAAACATATTTGAATTAATGAGTGCAAATAAAAGTAAATTTATCAATTAAATTGTAGATTTCATTTCACTCCTTCTTTGTATCCATAAAAAATAGTGATAATTCAATAAAAATGATTCAATTTTATTCATAAAAGTATGCAATCATTTCATCAATGTTTTGTTATGATGTTGTCACGTTAAACCATCGTCCGTAAACCGACTTTACAGACAACCAATCTTTGTATAATGTTATTTCAGTATAAAACGTATTTTAATTCACAATTATTTATTTTTTTGGTTATTAAAGTGTGTAAGATATTTATAAAATATTTTTGTTACCAAAAATATTTATTTGGCACACCGATACGCTTTAAACGTCCCCCGATTTACATGTAAGCGAATACATACAGGTTAATGCCACCACACGCGTTTTGCTGTCTGGACTACGTCGGCATGTGGCGCTTGCGCTTAAGATTTATTTCATCGCGGTAAACTTCCGTCCGTGGTGCGCGCGCAATTTATCGAGTTTTCGTTGCTTACTAAAAATGTTATCCTCAACGCGTCTAAATACGTATAACATAAAAAATGCAAGCAATGTGCAATTACTATTTTACTATGAAGATTTTACAAACTTACCATACCGTTGTATAGTGAAAACAGAAACAATTAACAAGTTTACAACGGTAACCAAAATATAATAAATAGTTTATGTTTGGGGCTTCTCTCCCAACTTGACGTCGACTTACATTGAAAAGTAATTTTTTAACAATCGGTAAAATCAGTGTTAAATAGTTTAATTTCACCTTTTTTACGTTTGTCTTTATTATTTGGATTTATTAATTCTTGCAGCTGAGATAAACAAGTAAATTATTACTATTCAAATTTTTTATGAGTATTTTGGTATTAAATAAGGTGGACTACAATTTTGCTATTGCGGCGACTCGATATTCTCCATTGCACTGTTGTAAAGTTGTATGTGTAATCCTTCACTAAAACAATTTAACATAAAAACATAATGTTGCATGTTCATTTTACCATAGCATTACACTGCTGCTCATTCACAACGATGTCCCTTTGGTGTAATATAACCCTCGCATATTGTGTGTAGTGCGTGTTGCCTACTGGCAGATAGTTCAAATATAACGTTTGCGACAAGGATCTGCATTGAACGAAAATTTCTTAATCGAGTGTGTTGTGACAAAACAAAAAAAAGGCTGTTTTTTCTGGTTCATTAAAATGTACTGGTTGGTAGTATTCCACCAAATACGTATTGGAATTTAGTATTAAAAATATTATATGCGAACTAAACAGGCCACCGCCATTTTATTTATGAAGGAATATGACACTTATCAACTTTTTTTTCACATGCGTAAAAACATTGCCATAGGGAAATAGTTCGTCTTTTTTTCCTTATCAAGGTTTAAATGTTTCTTTTTAAAATTTCCTGTAAATATTTTTTCTTGGTGGTTTCGCCTTATTATCCTGTAAGGAATCACCGGCATTACGATGTCAGGGTTATTTTGAAATACATTTTAAGTGTTTCTCAGACAATGACGATCCCGAATGTCCGACTTGTTGAATCAGTGGATTAAGAGTCCCAGGTTCAATTCCACACTGGGACTGGGATTTTTCATAAGTAATAATTCGTTTTCCCGGGGATCGCTTCTAACTCGCGGAAGGCAACGGCAAGCCACCGCTTTGGTCACGCCGTGAAAATGTTCAGGTCAAACCTCCGGATCGCTCACCTGATAATCAGCATCTATCTTCACCACCATGTTCGTGAACGCAAAAACTTGATTAAAATAAATTATCTGCTTTTTTATGATAGTTTATTTTATTTTTTTTGTTTTCGGTAAGTTTTATCGATATATTTTCACACGGTACTTCAAAAAGAGATTATTTCATTACTTCAGAATTACTTAAGGACATGTTCGGTTAGATTTATAGGTATTTTTTCAAGTCTTTCACATAATTCCTTAACTTTAGCCTATGTATGCACGTGTTAATAGGTGTGTGTGTGCATTTGCTTGTGTTTGTATGCAGTGCGTGTGTGTTTGTGTTTATGATTAAAAATTAATTAATTTTCTACACTATTACGAAATAAATTTTGCTTGATTAATAAATTACATCATTAATTTAAGTTCCTGTAATGGTAACCACATATCCAAGTGAATAACATTCTAAACATTTACCATTTATAAAAGATTTATTGCGCTGAAGTACACGAGTGACACTTATATTGGCATCCACAAATGTGTTCAAACGGAAGTCTACATTAGTGCACTACACAATGCAAACACTTATTACACTTACCGACACAAGGATTGTGGTTAACTGTGGTGAATATCCTATCGCAGCGTCGCTTCATGTGGTTGTTTGGGCAGATACAACCAAACATAGGGGATAACCTCAACTTTGTCCAAGCATCATGACACAAATCCCTGTGGAAAATAACAATATATAATAATTAACATAACTTTGACAAAGATCTATGAGTTAAATATGTTCGATTTTGAAACGCATTTATAAAATTCAACAAGTACTGTTAGAAATTTTTTCAGCATCCCACAAACAGAATGTATTAGATTGATGATTTTTTGAAATAATTTAATTTTTGTTAATGATACTGCACTAACTGAACGCATTGTAATACAGTGAGATACACGGGCATTAAGAAGGATCAGTTTGGTTAGTTTGTATTTCTTTATTTTAAGCAGTAACATGCCTATCGACAGCTGACTAGCCATAGGTGGTAGGCGCCATACATAAAATACACAAAAATATTAAAGAAGAAAAATGTAGAAATACATACAACATAGACACAATATAAATGTAACACAGACAATTAAAAATACGAAAGTCTAAAACAAAGAACCACTTCAATAAAGCAAAACAGGAATAATTACAAGAAACAATAATAATAAACTACTTTTTTAATGTACCATGTTTTTATAACGTACTAAAAAGTATAAAATAATTTCTCTAATCCTTATGAAGGATAAAACCATATATATTTCTAACTTTTTCTAAATTATCCTGAAAATTTATACTTGGCAACTTTTGATAGCTATTAAAATACTTGTAAGATAGGAAACGAAAAACATGGGGCACATGCAATACATAACTATGAAGAGCGTAGAGAATAGCTATCAATAAAATAACTTAATTATCGGTTCACATTATTTGCGGTGCAATAAAATTGTTAGTTGGGCTATTAATGCATCAATTATCTGCTGCACGCGCCCCATTTTTTTTGTTTTCAATCTTACAAGTATTTTAATAGCTATCAAAAGTTGCCAAGTATAAATTTTCAGGATAATTTAGAATAAGTTAGAAATCTGTATATGGTTTTATCCTTAATAAGGATTAGATAAATAATAGTGCGTGGAGTCCCTCCGCGCGGAAGAAGTGAAATTTCGTAATGTGGAAATGAAAATAGGAAGGGGCAGAAATTGATTTTTAGTGAAATCATATTGTTTCTTTAAGACAAACTTTATTAACTTTGCTTACAATTCACAATTGATCGCATCTTTTAATTATCATTTTCGAGTGGAGAAATATCCAAATCTATAACATTTACAATGGGATTATGATAACTAAAGTACGATACGAAATGTTTGAGTTCTATTTTTTCAATATTTCTTGCAAAAACTGCATCAATGGTAGTTCCCCTTTGGTTTTCACGACGCTCACACAGTTTACTTCGCTGCATAGCAAGAATACCACGCGCATGTGCTTGGGATCTACCGACTCACTCTCTTTCTCTCTCCTACTTTCTACCTTTGTGTATCTTTCTTTCTCTCTCCCTCTTGCGTTGGCCTGTAACAGGTATACTACGCGCATGCGTTCGAGTGCCACGCATTCACTCTCGCTCTGTCTCTTTCTATTCCCCCTCCCCAGGAGCGTTAAACGTTTAACGCAACCTTGTTGGAAGTCGCATTAGAAGTTTCACTTCAATTATTTTATACTTTTTAGTCCGTTATAAAAACATGGTACATTAAAATTTTTATTTTATTATTTTCATGGTTGATGTTAACTAGATTTAATTAACACCATTCCGTGGTTACATGTTGGGGTTCGCGGTTCAATATGAGATGTACAGAAATTAAAGTTTGGGCACAGTCCCGTTCGTGGCAACGAGTAGCCAGACAGTGGTCGAGATGTGAACTGAAGTGTCGGTTGGCTCACTTGGGCAGGGGCAGTACACGAGGTATCCAGTTCGCGGTTGAAGATATTTTATCATGCAACAAGTAAAGACAATGTTAGGGTGCGGTTACACGGGAGTCTGAACTAGTTCAGGTGAACATGTTCAGCTGTTGAGTGCGGTTACACACAGTCTGAACATGTTTCGTTCGAGGCCATTTCCCATTTAACTTAAACAGGTTGGCAAAGTAGTTCAGATCGACATATCTTCTACATTAGCCTCTGATTGGCTGTTAAAATATAAACAGTCCTTTGCAGAAATTCAAGATGGAAAGTGTTTCTGGCACAAGTTCGAGTAATATTTCACCGAATGCAACAAAAAAACATCAATAGATAATTATATATATTTTTTTTAATTGATCCTGACCTTAATTTTCTTAAAACTGAGATAGGTACTCTCGCTCAAAAAATAATAAAAAATAAGTTTAAAAATGTTACTGTGCATGTTGTTTGAATTCCCGATTTGTAAAAAAATATTGAACAATATGTAAACACATTCAATTTCTGCTGATAATGCTGTATAAACAAGTGAGAAAATCCCGCGTTTTCTGGATACAATTACAAAATAGAGATCAACAACACAGTCATTCGTTGACAGTAGAAAATCGGTTTTAGAGCTAAACACACTTTTCAGCAACTACCGTGTAACCGTACACTTTCGCGTTTGTAAACGTGTTTACTTAAACATGTTCACCTGAAGTAGTTCAGGGTCCCGTGTAACCGCGCCCATAGACTCACTTAGATGGGAGCGGTTCCTCTGAGATGACGTGTCGGTGCTAGATACTTCCCGGAGTTGAAAGGGTAGTAAGTCGTTAAGTTCGTTGCGGGCTGGTTTTCCTATCGACCGGTTTTATCCGTCACGTAACACGTAAAACGCTATTAAAAGACGTCGCGTCGGGTAGAGTGGAACGTAATGCGCTGCGTGCAGTGTTTTACTGGGCGACGCTCGTCAGATGTGCAAGCCTAGCGTGAAGACATGAGGAATGAGGAGTGGTGCAATGAAAGGAACAATAAAGTGCATTATGTATTGAGAGTTGAATCCATGAAATACGAAGACGAAGAAAACGATCACCCATATGACCAATTTACCGACTTTTTGACGTGACAACGTCTAATAAATCGATGAACGCCGGCTGCACGCACAAAAAAGTGTCCCGTTACGCACATTGTTCCGTTACGCTGTGTCCCGTTACGCTCATTGTACGCTTGCGCCGCATCTATCTCTTTTCCACTCGACTGTTTATAAAGTGAAGTGAAAAGTTAATGTGGTTTTCATTGCTTATTACAACAACAATTTCGGAAATAAAGGTTAATTATTCTTGCATTTTAAAAATATGATTACTAGTATAATTTCAAGTATTTATTATTTTATTATTAAAATAAAAATGATTCAATTTTATTCATAAAAGTATGCAATCATTTCATCAATGTTTTGTTATGACGTTGTCACGTTAAACCATCGTCCGTAAACCGACTTTACAGACAACCAATTTTTTCATCACAACTATTAAACTAGCTTAATGATAAGACTTACTGCTGATTATGAAAGACAGTGTAACACAAATGTGCATGTAACTTAATAGCGGATACGCTGTTCTTGTGGTTAAGGGTGAATATTTTATGGCCTAAATTCACTGATAATAACCTATTATTATACTTAATAGTGGCCTCAGATGTTGTGTGCAAAGAACTGTACATAAGAGTGTTTAGCAGTGTTTACACCGATAAGTGGCACACGGATTCAAATTGCTTGAAAGATATAAATAACCAGGGCTCACTTTACCCCCCAAAAAAACCTATAGCTGCAGTGACTATATATTATTTCAATATAATTATATACAGTATCATACGGTCATATACTTGATCTGTTCGCCATTCAACATTATTTGCTCCGTCAGTATTTGCTCTTTTTTTTCAACAGGTTCTTGAATTCAGCTTCTGCCATGTTGTACAAAATTGGATGCCCAGCTACCAAATCAATCAATTGTTCATTCTCTGCTGCCGAGAAACGAACCACATACAGTAGGGGGAGCATAGGAGAATTGGATCAACAAAGTATACATTTTCAAGGGGAATAAAAACATTTTTTTATGTTAGATTTTCTCCTCATTTTTCATGCATAGTAACCGTCTTTTAAAGGCAAAAATACTTTAAGGTATTCCAAACTTTTATTTATTGAAGTTATACTTCTTTAGGCGCGTTATGAAAAAATGATGAGAATGAAATTTTAAGATGCGCGCGCATCACTGTAACACAAAATTCGCGGGTGCGCGGGAATAAGGGGATAAGTCAAATATTGGCAAAAATTGTTTTTTATGGTATGAAATAAAGGAGAACAAGCTCTACAAATTGGTCCAAATGGGTTAAGTCTAGCACCCTAGCACTGAACTTTTGGAATTATTAATTATTGATCTTGTATAATTGGAAGAACTTTAAATGTTTGATATCTTAATTTAAGTAATATTGACATATCCCCTTTTTCCCGCGCACCCGCGAATTAACAGGTTGAAGCTGCCCGCTAAACCGCACATTAAGTCTCGAAAAAAAGCTACCAACAAAATAGAAATAGAACCTCTATTAGTCGCGCATCTTGGCACGCTCGTCGCCTCTGATCACTGTTTTCATATTTATAACATTTATCCACAAGTTTCTAGTTTCTACATTCACAACACGTGTTTTAGTTTCATACAAGTGCGAATTATATATGTGCTAGTAATATTTATATTCAGTAGTGATTTAAATGGAATATTTTTATTAATATTATTTACTATTCGTAAATATTAGTAAAAAAAATTGTGCTAATATACTTTTTCAAGTGTTCCAATATAATTGAGGTTAACTATTTGTATGTATTATTTATTGATATAAATTAAAAAAATATTATTTAATATAATTAATACTAAATATAAAATTATTAATATTAAATATATATGATTGGTTATTTAATATTTACAAAATAAAGAAATAAATTTAATAAAACATTTAATAAAAAAATTGTGATAAAAATTAAAACCGAACATCAAATTAAAATATAAATTTTTAATATTTATTATTAAATTGAATAAATAATAAAAATTTATAAAAATAAATGAATGAATTTAATGAAAACTTTTTGATAAAAATGAAAATTGAATATTTAAATTAAGAAAATAATAACTATTTAAAAAAAGAATAAACTTAATTTTTTTAATTTATTATTAAATTTATTTATTTTCTTTTAAAATAATAAATAATCAATAATAAATATTTAAAATTAAGAATCTTATAATATGTATTATATATTTATTATTCTCTAAATTTAATTTTTTTAATTTTTCAAATTCAAACTGAACTGTGTTGACTATCTTTTTCCAGCTCTTTTATTATTTTATTGTAATTAATTATTTGCATGCAATTAAAAACTTTTTTTAGTGATGCCAAAGAAGTATAACTTCTCACGCGCGTACATAAGTAAACGCACCAATTTTAATTTTATTTTTGAAACATAAATTTTTCTTGGAAAACTGAATTTTATATTTTTCAGATAATTCAAATATTTTTTGGTGTAAATATTTTTCTAAAAACAAGAAATTTCGGCAAATTTCGGCGAAATTCGGCAAATTCTGAATCAAATTTGGCAAATTTTGGGTCAATTTTGTTAAATTTTATAGGTCAAGGTCAAAGGTTATGGCCATCCAAGATGGTCGTCGTGACGTCACAATCCAAGATGGTGGTCGAAAAATCAATCGTTACCCTGCATCCTTCCAAAGGACATAGATTTATATACTACTCCCATGTCATCCACCATTTTCATAATACCACAAATTTTTAATATCTACACCTAACCTAAAAACTCGTTAATATGATAAACCACAAACCTTTTTTTTTATTTTTCATTAAAGTGGCTTTACTTCAGTATTACCAATAATTTAACCAATCATCTTACAACTCTACCAAAATACAGCACACAGGCTATAAATGGATATGAATTTAGACATAGACCTGGTTTTATAACATTTTTTTTCTTAACACAAGTTAATGAGTCAATATCGCCTTATTTACTCAGGTTTAACGTTATGGCTTGCTTGTCAACATGCGTAGTTAAGCATATACTATGCTCGGTGATGTTTCTATAAACATAACATATCAGTCACCCTGCAAAACCTATGAATCTCTAGCAAGATTTCGGTTTGTCTCAGAGGCTAGCACAATTTGACTGAACATAATTAGTAAACTCATGATTCTATGTTTCATAAAGTGGACATTCCCGGACATGGCTTAGTAGGGAGGGTATTTCATTATAAATACACTGCTCCAGTACCAACATAACTACACTACTCCCGCAACAATTAGCCCCAGTTTACCTTATACTATTAATTATTTTACTCCACCCTCAGACATATTAGGAAAAAATATTTAAGTGAACTGGCGCAACTTTCGAACACATTCATTACATTAATCACACCTTCCATCGTTCGTGACACACTTTATTTTTTTCCCGAATGTATTATTTGTAAAAATTTGTTTTGTTACCAAATGAATACTCACCGGTCATCCATTCTGCATTTTCCTTCTCGTACTTTACAGTTAGTCTTGAAATCATCAAACAGTGATATGCATTTCCTCTCTTGCTGGCAGACGGACAAAGCGTGGTTACACGTTGGCAGGGCATCGACAGGATATGGATCTTTCTCTGCAAAACACAATTAAGTAAAAAAATAATTGTAATTTTTCACTGCAGGTCATTCACACTTGTTCAAAGTAACATGTTCAAATTATTTGCTTTGCGAATTTAAAATGATTTTGCTAACTCTTTGCTGAAAGAGTTTTTATAACAAGCTCGTATTAAACAATCGCAAAGGAAAAACATGTAAATGTGTATTTTAAAAGTGTATTGTAGTTTGCTTTGGCTTTTACGTACATTTGAGTTAGTAAGCTAAATGGTTTTGTGACTCTTAACTATTAAGATTGTATACTTTTGTACTGCTAGGAGGTTGTAAGGTGCCTAAGGCGCCGATTAAAAATGATGAATAAAACACTTAAATTTAATAGTTAAGACGTGTTTCACTTGCATTTCAAATGTTACCCAATTGTTACCCTTCAATTTTCTATTGTATAGGTACACATCTCTATGGAGTACCTTATATTTATGCCTCATGATAGACTTGTCTCCAAGGTATACTTATCTCTTTGGTGTTACAAGTCAGTGAGTGATGAGCGTAAATATATAAAGGATTATTTGAGGATAATTATTTAGTTTTGAAAATTTATTTGACACTAATCAAAGTCAGAAGTCAATGCATAACATGCATATGCATAATAAAATTCAAGTAACTTATAAATTCATAATAGTATTTCTAGATTGTTTTGAGGTTTTGTAATCTCCATGTTAACAAAATTATTTAGTTTGCTGGGAAGATGCCATAAATTTACTTTTATTTTTGTTAAAAACATTCTGGTCAATAAATATAAAAAAATTTAAAATAAGAATATTATTATGGTTTAGTCGAAAATATTATTTTTTGTATTGGGGTTAGTGGTATAGAAATACTGCGTCTGGAACAATGTTAATCTTATGGGACTACGATTTTGGTGGTAGCTTGCCAATCTTAAGGATTCGGCTATGATCGGGACCTCGTCGAAAATCTTCAGGCACTTTCGTCCTTTTCATTTGAAATCCTACACAGTGGTTTATAAGTTGACTAGTATCTCCTGCGAGGCGCACTACCATCGTGGATAGTCATATTTTTTATATTTTTCTCGGTATTGGCTACTCATACTGTAAAAATCGTTTTATGTTAGTTCTTATGGTGGTTCCTTAAAATATTTAAAGAAGTTAAAAATACTTCGGAGGTGGGTGGATTCGAAGCCTCTACCTTCAAATTACCGATTTAATCTTGGGTCGATCATATCTCAGAACAGATTATAAGTGTGTAGGTACTAGCAAGAATTTCTAACTTTGATAGCTCGGACCTCTGGATTGGAAAACATTAGCCTTTGACCGCAAGGCCATCGAGACATTTACCAGACCGGGAATTAAATAAGGTGTATAAAAAATAAAACATATATTCTGACTTGTATCATTATTATTTTTTAATTTGAAGGAATAATAGCATCACCAGCTAGAGGGCGTAGTCACCATATTTATTTTCAATATTTGCGATTAGGAGTGCTAGTTAACACACATGGTCAGCAAGAGGGCGCTGCCGCCATCTTGTTTTCAGTGATCGATACAAGGAGCACATAGTACATAAACCATATTCTAGATTGCGCTGTATAAAGTCAACGTTTGTACTTTATAGAAATATTTATATTGATCAATTTTGGTGGTTGCAGAAGTCGAAACAAAAAATTGTTTGATTTATGATATGCAAATCTTTACAAATTTTAAATAAGCTAAAACGTTATTTTGTCTCTGGAAGTATGCTTATCTTTGGTTTTTTAAAAAAGGTAATAAATTTGTTGTTTATTACTATATTTGTAAAGAATAGGAGATTCATTTTGATTTTATTTTGCTTGCGTTAAAGCATTGATTTTTTTTTGTTTAAAGAAAAATTGTAGAATCGCGTATTACAAACAAGGACAAGTAAAAATATTCTTTTAGAATATTCGTTTTGTTCCATTTTTCGGTCATTGATAATATGCGTCCGTAATTTTAGCAGCAAACTGGAAACTTCGTATGATTTGAATTAATACTTAAAAGAGATATCGAAGAGCTGTTATAGTAACGGTAAGATTTATTTATCGATATATACCAAGAATTAAGTAAATTTATTGAAAATATTGTGTTTTGATAAGAATTGTTAATTATCGTCGAAGATTTCAACACTAAAATTCACGGAAGAACATGCAACGAAACTTTTATACTAGAACGAAGATCTGCCTAATTATGTTACCTTAATCGACGCAAAGAAGAACGGTTAAAATATCTTGAGGATTTGAGAGAGAGACAATTCAATTATTCAATCGACGACGACTGAACCACGTTAAAATAGGAAAGGTGCTGCAGTTTTGACGACACGAGCTAATAAGAAGACGTCTCGGGAGCCTAGCAGGAGGACAACCCAGCAGCCCGGTCCGCGAGAAGGACCGACTCGACGGCGCAAACTAAGAAGGAGGCGGCCCACGAGCCGAGCAGTAGAACAGCCCAGCAGTCCAGTACGAGAGGAGGACTGAGTCAACGACCTACCAGCTATCCAGAGCAGGAGAGCCAGCTACACGCGGATCGTCGCAGAGTACTGGTCATCGAGGAAGTCAATACGTCTGTAGAGGCTATAACTGTCACTGAGGTCGGTTTTTTTTTCAGTCCCCGTCCAGTCGTCGATTTGGAACGTTTCCCGTTTGTTGAATTTCACGAACATTATTTTTTTTTATAAAAACATTGATTTCCGCCTGAAAGACTTACCAGCGTCATAATTTAAATCCAAATCTGAATCTCTTGTTCTATAATTATTAGAATAACTAAACTAATTAATTTAAATTAACTCTCGGGATCCCAAGACTATTGAATAGTAAATATCTGTTTGGAATTCTTTCAGGGCATTAAATTTGATATAAACGTTAGTCTCTGATGTAGTAATGTTTCACCAACACTCAGTGGTCCACGCTCACCGAGTGCTTTCAATCCTGGCTTAATACATAATTTTTACTTAATTTGAACTTACCACAACTTAACTTTCAACAGAAACATATAGAATTATTGAATCGTTTACATGATATAAAACAAATTGTTGATATATTTACACTACACTAACTTTGAATGAGTTTTTTTGTTTTGTTTTGAATTGGATAAACTTGTTACATACATACACAAAGAATTCCAAGCATTCTAGAATAAGTTAATAGTCTAGTAGGATAAAAATGTGATCAATGTATGTATAATAATAATTGTACCCTGCAACGGCTCTGCCGCACTCACATTAGGTCTAAAATACACCTACTTTAGTTACAGACGCAATTTTACTTTTATTTACGACACATAAACTAGTTACATTGATTTACCTTGATAATTTTAGCTGTTTGAACCAAGAACATCTAATTCATTTTTTTTATACTGACGGAACTCGACGGTTGTGAAAATTTGTTAAAGAAACATAATAAATTTTTTTTTAGCTTCACACACCCGTTGGTACGTCAGCTGCAGTCAAATAAGTTTAATTTTTACCTGCTAGAGTACCCAGAACCATACTGTCATGTCATCCGCCATCTTGTCGACCGTCTTAGCCGCTATCTTGAAATTCTGTAATTATTGACCTATAAATTCGGGAAAAATTCCAAAATTCCTCAAGAAAGTCATTTATTTAAATAATGATTCATTCGATCGATTCTTGTCCTTAGTTCGATACTTACTTGGTGTAAAAAATATAATTTCTGTAAAAATGTACTAATTTAAATAAAATTACCATAAAAGAGATAGGTTCGAGAAATAAGCAAAAAATTTAAAACATAAATTCTACAAGTACAAACAGTCTTCATAGAAAGTGAAGCGAGTCCTTTGCATGCCTTGACATGTGTTGTCAGGCCAGTTATACATAACAGTCGATTAACCAGGCATGTCTATTTAGTAGCCAGGCACGTAATTGGCGGCCAGGCACACCCGGTCAGTGGTTAGGCACATCCAGTCCGTGGCCAGGCACATATTCGACGGTCAGGCACGTCCAGTAGGTTGCAAGGCGCATCCAGTCGGTGGCCAGGCATGTATACTTATTGATCAGGCATGTATTTAGTGTACAGCCACATTCAGTTTGTTGGCTAAACACGTCCAGTTGGTGGTTAGACACTTCCAGTTTATGGTCAGGCTAACACGATCAGTTAGCGGCCAGAAACATCCATTCGGTGACCAGGCACATCCAGTAGTTGTTGACTAGACACCTCCAGTCTGTGGCCAGGCACGTATATTCAGTGGCCAGGAACGCACGTCCATTAGGTGGCAAGATGGAAACAGTTGGTTGCTAAGCATATATATTCAGTAGCCAGGTACGTAATCAGCAGCCAGGTACATTCAGTTTATGGCTGACATGTCCAGTCGGTGGCCAGGACGTATATTCAAAGGCCAGGAACGCACATTCAGTAGATGGAAAGGTACATCCAATTGGTGGCAAGGCATGTATTCGCCGGTCAGGCACGTCCAGTCGGTGGCAAGGCGCGCCCAGTCAGTAGCCCGGCATGTCTATTCAGTTTCTAGAAACGCACGACCAGTAGGTGGCAATACACATCCAGTTGGTAGCCAGGCTCATCCAGTAGGCGGTCAAACAGATCCAGTCAGTAGCCAAGAGAAAATTTTCGTCTATACTCGGCGAACATTTTAAACAGTTCATGTACAAATACATGCAAATAAGCCAAGCGTCTCTGAACCAAAAGGTATTATTCATCGATATGCGACCAACATTTTAAACAGGTCATGTTCAATGGAAGGCATATATAACAATCGTCTCCGAACCACGAGGCCAAACATGTTCTGGGTACAGAATTATCAATGCTGATGCATCGTCAAAAAGGAAGCATATTCTAAAAAGAAAGCACATTCGTCAAAAAGGAAGTACATTAGAAAAAAGGAAGCACATTTAACATGGTAGGATATAATCTTATTAGCTACGATCTCGTCAGTAGGACACGATCGGTCGCAAGATGCGGTATGATACAATGCCTCCAACAGTATTGGCTCCAAAAGTCATTGGCTCTAAACGTTACTTGCTTCAAAAGTCTTTGGCTCCAAAAGTCATTGCCTCCAAACGTCATTCGGTCCAAAAGCCATTGGCTTCAAAAGTCTTTGGCTCCAAAAGTCATTGATTCGAAAGTATTTGGTTCCAACAGTCAATGACTCCAAAATCATTGCCTACAAAAGTGTTTGGCTTCAAAAAGTCATTGGCTCAAAAGTATTTTGCTACAGCAGTCTTTGGCTCCAAAAGTCATTGGCTCCGAAGTCATTGACTGAAATAAAAATTACTTTCACGATTTATCAGTGTCACAAGATATATAGTGGCACAGAGATATCTAAGAAAGTAAAACAAATACGTGATCTGTTTTAGTTGGGTTGTAGATAGCATGCATACTTTGGTAATTTCCTTAACAATATAACATATTATATAATAGAAGAATAAGAGTTAACATTGCTATAGAATGCATCAGAAATTCGTAGAATGATTAGCCAAGAGAAAATCATTTAAAAAGGTTTCAGACAGAAAGTGTTAAATATTCTTAAAGAAGCCTATCGTTTCAAAACTAAAACTTGTGAGTGAATATCATCTTTGTAATAAGTATGTGTCAAGAACTTTATATGTAAGGTAAATATATAAAGATAATTTAAACATACTATTACAGTCTCGGGTTGATTTTTTAAATTTTAATCTAATTTTATTTCACCATCTCTATGGCAGCAAGACATAATTAGAGATAGTTATATGGAGAAATGGGCCAGGGATATTAAGTCAGGAACCATCCCAACATTTGCCTGGAGTGCACTGCTAAGAAATAACAGTAAATGTACAGATTTTTCAACAAAGATTTCATCCAAATTAAGCAAAGGGTTTTTCGTAGTACCAGATAACTTTATCTTCGTAGAAACTATGCTGGATTCTGGCTTTCGAGTTCTACTTCCTGTTGTAAACATTGTAAAAAGGCACGTGGTACCCAGAAGAGTGATCTTGCATTAGAATAAAAAGTGTTTGAAGGTTTTTTTAATTAAACTCAAATGTTTTGTTTTGTGAACAGAGTGTTAAAAAAAAGTCCACTTAGTACCGGTAAATTTACGAAGACATCTTTTAAGTTATGAACATCTCTGGAATTTTTTTAACCATTGTTATTTGTGAATTTTAGGTGAACATTTTTAGCAGTTTAATTTCGGAAAACAATATCAAATTGAAATGTCTGGAACTGGATTCAAATTTGTTTTTTCTGGAATACGAGTCCAATGTCTCACCACCACTCCATAGCTCGGGTGGGGTGCAGAACAGTGACATAGAAGCGAACCTGAGTTCAATAGACGAATGTTTTCCCTAGTTTCTCTCAGAACACTCCCGTTTATCCAGTGTTCGTTGTGATAAAAAATAATGTTGAGAAGGATGGCTGGAGCTACCCGTGTCCATTGTACTCGATTTCTGACGCATACTTACCTTTCTTCGAAACGAAGATGCAGGGATGGTCGAAGAGGAAATCCCTGAACGAGTTGCATTCGGGCTCCACATGAGGTTCTCGACACAGGCACGTAGGTTTGAAAAATGGAAACGCCTGTAAAGTCCTCAGAGCCGCCTGGCATTTTGTCACCGTAACAGTAGAGCAGGCAACTGCGAACATAAACACAACCGTACATTACCTCTTAATTTGTCTTCGGTGCAGTTACAGCTATTAAGGATGGCCACAAGGACAGCATTCAGGGATTTTTTTTAACATTGTGATTAAAGGGACAGTGATGTTGATGATGATGAGTCCTGATGCTTATTTCTGAGCCTACTGGCCCGAGATAATGTCGCGGTGTGGAAGAAACGACACATCTGAGACTGTCATGACAGGGTGGTTGTCTGGTGTTTTTCCATTGCCTTCCGTAGTATAGAGATGAAGGGACAACACAAAACCCAGTTCTGAACCTCTAGAATATGTGACGCAGGTAATGCTAGATAACTATAAGTTTAAGTTATGCATAAATTTAAAGATTAGTTGTTAATAGTAATGTAAAGAGAGCTGCATCAAATTAAACCTGTCCAAGAAATATATCATGTTCCTCCTAATAAGCAGTATATACGGAAACCTAACAAAAGTAAACTCATTTCTAGTTCAAAGTCCAACTAGAATAAATAAATTTATTTGCAAAATGGAACTAATTCAGAAAAGTTTCTTTGTTTCAGATTTGGTTTGAACAGACTGGTCTTATGAACCAGTGCGGAATAGGTACTTCATGTTGTGTAAGTGAATGTATCAGCGATGGATTCCTTCTTTCGACATTCCAAGTTTTAAATGTAGAACTGTTTCGAACTTCCTACTTACCTACTGCTCAAATTGAACTTCAGCTGCATAAGGCGAGATCACTAAACACACAAGCTATAGACGTGACTAATTAACAAGGCCACGATCATATCGCAGATTCTTTTCGCTCCAGGCTAGAATCAACTGTTATACACATAAGCAAACTACCCCAGGGTGCTTACTGGCCAATACCAAGAAACGTTTTTTGGACTTGGTTGCCCATGACTGGGTCAACAGTTTGTGTTCTTGTTTATTATTGGCTCAAAGCAGTCTATGGCGTGTCAGAAGAACTGCAATTCAACCACAGAAGTAAAGCAGATGAATTTTATTTCACTACTGAATAATATTTGCGATATCATAATCCATCACTTTCCTATAAAATATTTGGGTTCTATATAGTTTTATAAACACCATGACTTCGTATATTGTTTGGAAGAAATGTGTTGGCAGGTGTAGTCGATTTAAGACTAATCACGGGCGACCTGAAATGCTGCAGCTTCGTTCTCTTGGGCCAGTCATTATAGCGACCACCCCACTCTTGAGGAGTGGGCCTGACTCCATTGGGGGTATCGGGAATGGCTCCCTATGGGAAGGTGATCGCTTGTAGCAAAGTGGACAACAATTTGATGTGTCCAAGATAGCGCCTTCTAGCGGTTGACAACCCTCCCACTAAACGTATTACACTAGCACTCGCGACACTAGTGCTTTCTTGTAAAAAATTTCGAAATATTTTTGATATGCATCCAATATGGCGCCTTATAAACATTACTATGTTTTAAGATTTTTATGCTTGGTACGGGATAATAGTACCGTATTAACGAATCGTGGGGCCGTAACACTTACCTTTGTCATAAGAGTATAGCTATACTAGTATTTTTAATTGAATCATTTTTATGTATTTTCTTGAACACATTACAATAAACTAGACAAAAAAAGGGCATATGATAAAATACATAACAATGTCTTAAGATTATATTTTAATACTTTATTTAAATATATTAACTGTAATTTAAGCATAATTGAGAATGTATTTTATGTTTAAAAGGGGCGTAAACTTAAGGACCTATTTCTAAAATTACAAATAAATTAATATTTTATTTAAAATTTGAATTTATTTATTTTAGCGTAAGTTATGATAATGGTATGGGTAAAGGGACTGTACACTAGCCTATCGTACAGGTCACGCTGAAACATTAAATTTTATTATTCATCCATTTTAATCACCCTCGCAACAGACATGATTGACTGTGCCAGGAAGCCGAAACGTGTAAACTCCTAGTTTGTATTCTCTATGGATTATGCCTGTGCATTTTAACACAATGTTTATCTTTAGGAATTGCTATTGTTACAAGTCATTTTGTAACTCAATATGTTAAATTGAATGACTATGTCAAAGCCAAATACTAGGTTTATAGCAATATCCTTTTATTTTTGAACTTAATTCACATATTTTATTATCATTCTCTGTAACGCGTGCTGTTTGGATTTGAACCTTGACGGCGCGATATTTTAGTCTGTGTAAAATCCAAATTTACATTGTTTGAAAGCTAAAGATTTTAATTTAATGAACAATCAAGTGGAGATTTCCAGAAAGACTCGGGAGCTACCATGTAGACATAGCGTCGTGATCGGCGGTGTAAAAGAGTATTGGAATTAGCCATTACTTGGTTGGCTAGACCAGTTTCAATATCATTAGAAATTTTTACGAGTCTCAAGTTACTAGTTAACAATAATCTGATCTGATGTCATGTTGAAACGATATTTATTTGCAGTTTTAATTCAGTGAAAAGCTATGCATTTGTAAATGGGGCGTCTTGAACTGATTTAAAGTACTGTTTTATGATTGCCGAAAACTCAAGACAATAGGATATAAATTGTATTTGTTGATCAAGACATTTCCAAAGATAAAAAAATTAGCAAATTAGATAACAACTTAGTAGTCCGGAGTGTATAGAGCTCTGTGTTTTATTGGTTTGAGTTTTATCAGAGTGAAAATTAATAAAACTATAAATATTTATCCCTGAGAAAAGATATTTTTTTTCGAAATTCATAGATTTCTGATATTTTCTTTGTGTCATCTTATAACGACGCAAGGATTAATGTATCGGTATTTGTCCAACATAATTATTTACTTTATTATATACAAGAAAGTTAAGAAAGACAGGTTAAAATATATTTACATATTAGATTTTAATAAATATGATAATTCGTTACTTACGAAGTCAAGTGGTTGATTTGTACTGCATAATATAAATGTGATTCAAGTTCTATTATGGTAAGTAGTTGCATTGCTGTATTGTGTGTATTTTGTTATTTGTAAATATTACCATAATATCAGTGTCTCTCTTCCAATTAAAATAAAAAGAGTTTTTGTTGTTATTGCTATTAGTAAGTTATCTATATACCAATAAACTTAATATCCGTATCTTTGCTACGAAGGTAAGGAATCTTACAGCACGGATATGAACAAAAGTAATGGTTGACAATTACCATACCGGCACTAGTCCTAAAATTGAAGTTATTTCTTTACAAAGTGTATACTACAAAAAAGTATTGGTAGGAAATAAAAGTGTAACCACATAGGACGATTGTTAAAGGCACACCTATGTGAGAAGATTATAATTTACTAATGTTTTATTTATAAAACATTTAATTTTTAAGTACATGTAAAGGAAACATTGGGTAAATTATTTACCTATGTCATAAAATTATAAATGTATATATTTATTTTAAATACTTTTTAAATGTATTTAAAAGTTTATTATATTCGACACGAATGAAAAGGGGTTATATTAAAGACATACCTGTCATAAAATTATATTTATATATAAAGTTTTATTCTAAATCTTACTAAAACTATTTTAATAGCATATGTTATTTATTGTATAGAAAGGGAAAGACATAGTCTAAATACATACTTATGTAACAAGATAATATTTATATTAACATTTTAGAAAAAAATTGTTTCAATAAAATTATTTATGATATATTACACGAATGAAAAGGGCGTATTTTAAAGTCATGCATATGTCATAAGTTAATAATTATATCAACTTTTAATAACAATTTTTAAATTAATCATCATATAATATACTAATGATAAGGACGTATGCTAAAGACATGCCCATGTCATAACATTATAGTTACAATAACTTTTTAATAGAAATTTGATTGAAAGACATAACTATGACTTAAGATTATAAACTAATTTTTATTCAAACCTTTTTATTTACTAAAGGACTCGTAGGAATTGTATTTTTTTCTGAGGTATTATTTTATATTAATACTTAAGACAACAATTTTATGATGTTATGATGGCCGACCGATTGAAGGTGTATGTTTTTCAACCTTACCATTCTATTATTAACATGGTCTTATTGTTCGATCCAGACTCACCAGACCCAAAAGATTTTATAAAAGTATAAAAATAATAACACTGCGGCTTTGAGACGGCCGCGTATCGGACTTAACCCCCCCCCTCCCTTCCCAACGACTCATCACCTTTCCTCTTCGCCGCTCCCTCGCTCCCGTCATCCTATTCCTCTTTCCCCTCTCTCGGCCACCCGTAATCCTCCCTCCCGTCAACAATTCCTCTTCCCCTCTCTCTCCATCCCGTAATCCTATTCAACTTCCTCCACCCCCTCTCTCCTTACCGTCAACAATTCCTCTTCCTCACTCCCTCGCGCCCTCCCCTGTACCCTCGCTCCCTCACAACCCACCCCTGTACCCTCGCTCGCTCACAACCCTCCCTTTGCTAATTAGCATATTGGATCCTCGATCCTCCGCCTGATGCTGAACTCTCGTTTTACTTCTACTAACTGTATCCAAACACGTTGATCGTGACAGTGCCGGGTTTGGAAACAACGCAATACATTGTTTGTAGAACGTACAATGCACGAGATAGTATTTAGCCTGCTACCGATTTTCCATTAGCCTCCCAGTCAGTCTTGCCAGAAGGTGACAGTACAACTTTGTAGAACTAGTGGAAATGCTTACGTTGCACTTGTATACGATTGTTTTGTTCACACGGCTTATCTCTGATTGTTTTCGTTCTGGAGATTAAAGATAGATTTTAAAAAATGTATTTTAAGGATCGTTGCTGGTCCGCGGTGGCCGAGATCAATAATTAGAGACCGGAAAAATTCGTGGGTTCATTTCGCGATAGGCTAAAATACAAATAGTTATACCTCAGTGCTGCCTCTGCTATTGGATCACAACTCACCTGGATGACTCTGAGCCAATGAGAAACACCCAACCAAAGCTGTATCGAATCACAGGCGTCTCACAAGACAGCAACCAACGAGTGGGTGACATTTGACCGAGTGTACGTAGAACTATGGAGTTCATCCTACAGGTCATTGAACCCGCGAATTTATTCCGGTCCTTATCAATAATGCGTCGCGCTGATATGACCAGGGTCATGAGTTTGATATCAAACCCTGGTATTACTCAATTCATGAGCAACGAGACATTTTCCTAGTGGTTCGTAGAACGTAACTGTGCCACATGAAATCATGTTTTTACCGTTTCATTAATTTTTTTACTGGTCGTGAATAAGAACGAAGATTACTGTGAAAAAAATAATTCTTAAAGAACTAAAGAGATTTATGTTTGCGCTTGATGTCTCATAGTGGCGCGGTCATAAGAAGACCGCGAGAAATTTCAACGCCATGCGCGGATAGGAGGTGCGGCGTCTGATACGCTTCCAGTTCGACGGATCGAAGAGCGGATATTGTGGTAGGGCGAGTTAACGATTATTTGCTCTATGCCAACATGTACCTCACGGTGAAGGTAAAGCGCTGGTTATATATACTAGTAATTGCAAGAGTAAAATACGAACATTAGAATATAACTATTTAAGAATATAACTATAGAATATAACTATTTTTAATGTTTGCAGCATTTCTTTTTTTATTAATGGTTTTTAAGAAATGGTTTCCAGTGAAATTATCTTTTTTTTAAATTTATAAACAGGTTTTAATACACGTTCAGTTATGTTTTCAGTGAGTTTCATGCGACTAAACAACATAAGTACGTCTTATAATCCATCAACAGTACAAAATTACAATTAATGACAAGGTAGCATTCCATTATACAACTAGTACAAAATCTATATCATTTATTATGTTTTACTCGCACATAAATTGTTTGGCAGTACCGTAGAGTGCCGCGTAAGTAATATTTACATGAATCATTTTCTGCTTCTTTTCTTCGGCATGTAAACTTGATTCTGATTGGCGAAGCGAACGTATCACGTGTTTGTACGGACAATTAATGTTGTTGGACACAGCGTTTTCATATCCTGAAGTCTACCCTACCTCTATATTTACGCGACAAACGGATCTTGAAAACGCAAAATTTCTCAAGCAAGATGGAATACTTATGACTCGTCTTCAAACTCCATGAGGGTTATTACATTTTAATGTTATTATTTTTGTTTTATTGTGATTTTACTTACATTTCGCTATATCAGCATTGCATAAAACTTTATGTTATATATGTTTGAAATATTTGCAGAGAGTCAGTTAAATTTCATAAATATACATATATTTTTTCTATTGACTATTGGCTAGTTCCAATATTATAGTTAGTGCGTAATCTTGCTGTATAAACTGGTTTGGTCATAGTTAGACTTCATGTACTGGAGAAGGGTATGAAGGGAACAAGCTTACCTAAGTGAACTATTATTTTTAAGGATTTTTCTTCGTTATTTTGAAGTTTTATTAAAATTAATATTTTCTCTTTTGGGCATCCACCATTTAAAATGAAAGAAAGCTTTACTTATAGTCGGTTGGAGCAATTGTCTGCAAATGTCGCCTGGCTATACAGGCCTGTGTACAGGATTTTTCTCATGTATCCTGATGGCTGGATTTGTGGCCAAGGCTACATTTGTAGCCGATCCGAGGTTACATTTGTAACCAATTGGTTACATTTTAATTCGATCCGAGGCTACATTTGCATCTGATCAGAGTCTACATTTTTAGCCAATATGTAGCCGAAGCTACAACTGTAATCGGCTCAAGGCTAAATTTGTAGCCGATTGGCTACATTTATAGCAGAAATATAACCGAAGCTACATTTGTAGTCGGTTCAAGGCTAAATCTTTAGCCAATTGGATACATTTTTAGGCGACTGACTGCATTTGTAGCAGAGGTAACATTACTACTGATTAAATGGTTCATTTGTAGCCGATTGGCTACATTTGTCATCTGTAATGCACGAGTTTGTTCATGAGGATTAGGGCTTTCAAAGTGTGACATACGTTTTCATATCCTTGCAGGTTCCCTCTGCTTAATTTTGTTTTAGTTTAGGCTATTTATCTTCTAAAATTTTGGAGTTACATAGCTTTTTATTTGTTTATTAATTTATTTTTATTACTGTTATTTTATTGTTACGCTTAAACGATTTTTTTCTGCTATTCTTCTTTGTGTTTATTTGCAGTGGAAATATCGCCTTACACGCAGAAGATAGGTTGGATACTAAGTGGAGGTCGAACCTGATGTTTTTTTTCCCATAATAGTGGGATGTGGTTGTTGCTTCCATGTTTCTGACAGTTCTTCTGGGTGGCGTGACACGGGGTTGTCTTCGGGTTCGCGGTATGCAGTTTTGAGGGTTCGTGTAATGGTGTTATTATAAATTATATTAACTTTGTCATTATATATTTAACTACCGAATACAGTGCGTATTTAATGAAATCATACCTCGGTTTCCATCGCAGGAGAGGAACTTTGTGAGAATTGTCGTTTGAGTTGGAGTTTCCTCGGGGCACTCCTAGTGAAGGAAGTTTAGATCTGAGTGTTACCCCGCAAGCGATTCTATGACGTAATAAGTTTGGGGTTTTATCAATTACTTGGATTTTGAATTTTTAAATATATAAATTAATATATTTTTATTATATTATATAAGTTAAAGTTTGATATTACCAATTATTTTAATAGATTTAATAATTTTTTTAACTGTCGACATTTAGATTTTTAGTCGATCCTCTCCATGAATCAATTTTTTTCTTTGCATTTGGAGAATAAAAACTATTTTTATTATTATTTTAATTTGTAAACTTTATTTGATTATAAATGTAATTGAAATTGCATGTGCTTGTCTTGTTTATATGTTTTCCCCGATTGTATTCTTCGGTGTTATTCATGTAAAATTGGAGAGTATAAGAAAACAATAAATTTTGATATCGATATGGGGAAAGTGGTGAACGTTCCCAAATTTCGGCATAATTCCTCTGGTTACTCTCGTTTCCCCATGATTTCAATGTATTTTTATTTCTGTCTTGTGTTTAAATATTTCTGTGGTGTATGAAATATCTCTCAATAAGATAGCTCTGATTTGACACTCGATGAAGGCACAACTGCATTTTTTTTTTTTTTTTAATAATTGGGGAACTGTTGTGAATTTTATTTTCATGTTACTTGGGGGGATTCTCTGGTGAGGGCGAGGCACTCGTGTTTGCAGTATGTAACTTTTAGTTTCTGGATATTTTATGTACCTGCGACCTCCTGTTGTGTGTATGCGGCAAAGCTGCGCCTGGCTGGTTGGTGCGTCCCCCTTGGCCTAAATGATGCTGGAGTGGAGGGGGAGTGCGTCCCCCTTGGCCTAGATGATGCTGGAGTGGAGGGGGAGTGCGTCCCCCTTGGATTAGGTGATGCTGGAGTGAAGGGGAAGTGCGTCCCCCTTGGCCTAGATGATGCTGGAGTGGAGGGGGAGTGCGTCCCCCTTGGCCTAGATGATGCTGGAGTGGAGGGGGAGTGCGTCCCCCTTGGATTTGGTGATGCTGGAGTAAAGGGGGGGTGCATCCCCCTTGGCCTAGATGATGCTGGAGTGAAGGGGAAGTGCGTCCCCCTTGGCCTAGATGATGCTGGAGTGGAGGGGGAGTGCGTCCCCCTTGGCCTAGATTATGCTGGAGTGGAGGGGGAGTGCGTCCCCCTTGGCCTAGATTATGCTGGAGTGGAGGGGGAGTGCGTCCCCCTTGGCCAAGATTATGCTGGAGTGGAGGGGGAGTGCGTCCCCCTTGGCCTAGATGATGCTGGAGTGGAGGGGGAGTGCGTCCCCCTTGGCCAAGATTTTGCTGGAGTGGAGGGGGAGTGCGTCCCCCTTGGCCTAGATTATACTGGAGTGGAGGGGGAGTTCGTCCCCCTTGGCCTAGATGATGCTGGAGTGGAGGAGGAGGGCATCCCCCTTGGCCAAGATTATGCTGGAGTGGAGGGGGAGTGCGTCCCCCTTGGCCAAGATTATGCTGGAGTGGAGGGGGAGTGCATCCCCCTTGGCCTAGATGATGCTGGAGTGGAGGGGAAGTGCGTCCCCCTTGGCCTAGATGATGCTGGAGTGGAGGGGGAGTGCGTCCCCCTTGGCCAAGTTTATGCTGGAGTGGAGGGAGAGTGCGTCCCCCTTGGCCTAGATGATGCTGGAGTGAAGGGGAAGTGCGTCCCCCTTAGCCTAGATGATGCTGGAGTGGAGGGGGAGTGCGTCCCCCTTGGCCTAGATGATTCTGGAGTGGAGGGGGAGTGCGTCCCCCTTGGCCTAGATGATGCTGGAGTGGAGGAGGAGTGCGTCCCCCTTGGCCTAGATGATGCTGGAGTGGAGAGGGAGTGCGTCCCCGTTGGCCTAGATGATGCTGGAGTGGAGGGGGAGTGCGTCCCCCTTGGCCTAGATGATGCTGGAGTGGACGGGGAGTGTGTCCCCCTTGGCCTAGATGATGCTGGAGTGGAGGGGGAGTGCGTCCCCTTTGGCCTAGATGATGCTGGAGTGGAGGGGGAGTGCGTCCCCCTTGGCCTAGATGATGCTAGAGTGGAGGGGGAGTGCGTCCCCCTTGGCCTAGATGATGCTGGAGTGGAGAGGGAGTGCGTCCCCCTTGGCCTAGATGATGCTGGAGTGGAGGGGAAGTGCGTCCCCCTTGGCCTAGATGATGCTGGAGTGGAGGGGGAACGCGTCCCCCTTGGCCTAGATGATGCTGGAGTGGAGGGGGAACGCGTCCCCCTTGGCCTATATAATGCTGAAGTGGAGGGGGAGCGCGTCCCCCTTGGCCTAGATGATGCTGGAGTGGAGGGGGAGTGCGTCCCCCTTGGCCTAGATTATGCTGGAGTGGAGGGGGAGTGCGTCCCCTTTGGCCTAGATGATGCTGGAGTGGAGGAGGAGCGCGTCCCCATTGGCCTAGATGATGCTGGAGTGGAGGGGGAGTACGTCCCCTTTGGCCTAGATGATGCTGGAGTGGAGGGGGAGTGCGTCCCCCTTGGCCTAGATGATGCTGGAGTGGAGAGGGAATGCGTCCCCCTTGGCCTAGATGATGCTGGAGTGGAGGGGGAGTGCGTCCCCCTTGGCCTAGATGATGCTGGAGTGGAGGGGGAACGCGTCCCCCTTGGCCTAGATGGTGCTGGAGTGGAGGGGAAGTGCGTCCCCCTTGGGCTAGATGATGCTGGAGTGGAGGGAGAGTGCGTCCCCATTGACTTAGATGATGCTGGAGTGGAGGGGGAGTGCGTCCCCCTTGGCCTAGATGATGCTGGAGTGGAGGGGGAGTGTGTCCCCCTTGGCCTAGATGATGCTGGAGTGGAGGGGGAGTACATCCCCCTTGGCCTAGATGATGCTGGAGTGGAGGGGGAGTACGTCCCCCTTGGATTACGTGATGCTGTAGTAAAGGGGGAGTGCGTCCCCCTTGGCCTCGATTATGCTGGAGTGGAGGGGGAGTGCGTCCCCCTTGGGCTAGATTTTGCTGGAGTGGAGGGGGAGTGCGTCCCCTTGGCTTAGGTGATGTTGGAGTGGAGAGGGAGTGCGTTTCCCTTGGCCTAGGTGATGCTGGAGTGGAGGGGGAGTGCGTCCCCCTTGGCCTAGATTATGCTGGAGTGGAGGGGGAGTGCAACCCCTATGGCCTAGATGATGCTGGAGTGGAGGGGGAGTGCGTCCCCATTGGCCTAGATGATGCTGGAGTGGAGGGGGAGTGCGTCCCCCTTGGCCTAGATGATGCTGGAGTGAAGGGGGAGTGCGTCACCCTTGGCCTAGATGATGCTGGAGTGGAGGGGGAGTGCGTCCCCCTTGGCCTAGATGATGCTGGAGTGGAGGGGGAGTGCGTCCCCATTGGCCTATATGATGCTGGAGTGGAGGGGGAGTGCGTCCCCCTTGGCCTAGATGATGCTGGAGTGAAGGGGGAGTGCGTCACCCTTGGCCTAGATCAGGGGTCGGCAACCTGCGGCTCGCGAGCCACATGCGGCTCTTTGGATGTGAAGCTGCGGCTCTTTAGTTCCGTTCCAGAAATACTGCATCACCAAGTCATTTATACAGAAAATACTTTTTTTATTACAAACCAGTAGTAAGCCTGGTTTTTTTCCACGCTTGTTATATTTCACTAAACAAAATGTCATCAAGCAGTTAAATTATCCATTTAAAGCTATCCATCCGCCCGAGTACTTACGGGCCCACCCAACAGATAGGCTTATATATGAATAAATTTTTCTTATGGATAAATATTAGTTTTTTTTATCAAAAAACTTTATTTATGCAAGTAGGTACTATTTATTGTTGGCAAGAAAAAAATTTGTGGCTCTTTAAAAACACTGAAATTTTGTAAATTTTAATTTTTGGCTCTTCCGACTCAAAAGGTTGCCGACCCCTGGCCTAGATGATGCTGGAGTGGAGGGGGAGTGCGTCCCCCTTGGCCTATATGATGCTGGAGTGGACGGGGAGTGCGTCCCCCTTGGCCTAGATGATGCTGGAGTGGAGGGGGAGTGCGTCCTCTTTGGCCTAGATGATGCTGGAGTGGAGGGGGAGTGCGTCCCCCTTGGCCTAGATGATGCTGGAGTGGAGGGGGAGTGCGTCCCCCTTGGCCTAGATGATGCTGGAGTGGAGAGGGAGTGCGTCCCCCTTGGCCTAGATGATGCTGGAGTGGAGGGGAAATGCGTCCCCCTTGGCCTAGATGATGCTGGAGTGGAGGGGGAACGCGTCCCCCTTGGCCTAGATGATGCTGGAGTGGAGGGGGAGTGCGTCCCCCTTGGCCTAGATGATGCTGGAGTGAAGGGGGAGTGCGTCCCCCTTGGCCTAGATGATGCTGGAGTGGAGGGGGAGTGCGTCCCCCTTGGCCAAGTTTATGCTGGAGTGGAGGGAGAGTGCGTCCCCCTTGGCCTAGATGATGCTGGAGTGAAGGGGAAGTGCGTCCCCCTTAGCCTAGATGATGCTGGAGTGGAGGGGGAGTGCGTCCCCCTTGGCCTAGATGATTCTGGAGTGGAGGGGGAGTGCGTCCACCTTGGCCTAGATGATGCTGGAGTGGAGGAGGAGTGCGTCCCCCTTGGCCTAGATGATGCTGGAGTGGAGGGGGAGTGCGTCCCCGTTGGCCTAGATGATGCTGGAGTGGAGGGGGAGTGCGTCCCCCTTGGCCTAGATGATGCTGGAGTGGACGGGGAGTGCGTCCCCCTTGGCCTAGATGATGCTGGAGTGGAGGGGGAGTGCGTCCCCTTTGGCCTAGATGATGCTGGAGTGGAGGGGGAGTGCGTCCCCCTTGGCCTAGATGATGCTAGAGTGGAGGGGGAGTGCGTCCCCCTTGGCCTAGATGATGCTGGAGTGGAGAGGGAGTGCGTCCCCCTTGGCCTAGATGATGCTGGAGTGGAGGGGAAGTGCGTCCCCCTTGGCCTAGATGATGCTGGAGTGGAGGGGGAACGCGTCCCCCTTGGCCTAGATGATGCTGGAGTGGAGGGGGAACGCGTCCCCCTTGGCCTATATAATGCTGAAGTGGAGGGGGAGCGCGTCCCCCTTGGCCTAGATGATGCTGGAGTGGAGGGGGAGTGCGTCCCCCTTGGCCTAGATTATGCTGGAGTGGAGGGGGAGTGCGTCCCCTTTGGCCTAGATGATGCTGGAGTGGAGGAGGAGCGCGTCCCCATTGGCCTAGATGATGCTGGAGTGGAGGGGGAGTACGTCCCCTTTGGCCTAGATGATGCTGGAGTGGAGGGGGAGTGCGTCCCCCTTGGCCTAGATGATGCTGGAGTGGAGAGGGAATGCGTCCCCCTTGGCCTAGATGATGCTGGAGTGGAGGGGGAGTGCGTCCCCCTTGGCCTAGATGATGCTGGAGTGGAGGGGGAACGCGTCCCCCTTGGCCTAGATGGTGCTGGAGTGGAGGGGAAGTGCGTCCCCCTTGGGCTAGATGATGCTGGAGTGGAGGGAGAGTGCGTCCCCATTGACTTAGATGATGCTGGAGTGGAGGGGGAGTGCGTCCCCCTTGGCCTAGATGATGCTGGAGTGGAGGGGGAGTGTGTCCCCCTTGGCCTAGATGATGCTGGAGTGGAGGGGGAGTACATCCCCCTTGGCCTAGATGATGCTGGAGTGGAGGGGGAGTACGTCCCCCTTGGATTACGTGATGCTGTAGTAAAGGGGGAGTGCGTCCCCCTTGGCCTCGATTATGCTGGAGTGGAGGGGGAGTGCGTCCCCCTTGGGCTAGATTTTGCTGGAGTGGAGGGGGAGTGCGTCCCCTTGGCTTAGGTGATGTTGGAGTGGAGAGGGAGTGCGTTTCCCTTGGCCTAGGTGATGCTGGAGTGGAGGGGGAGTGCGTCCCCCTTGGCCTAGATTATGCTGGAGTGGAGGGGGAGTGCAACCCCTATGGCCTAGATGATGCTGGAGTGGAGGGGGAGTGCGTCCCCATTGGCCTAGATGATGCTGGAGTGGAGGGGGAGTGCGTCCCCCTTGGCCTAGATGATGCTGGAGTGAAGGGGGAGTGCGTCACCCTTGGCCTAGATGATGCTGGAGTGGAGGGGGAGTGCGTCCCCCTTGGCCTAGATGATGCTGGAGTGGAGGGGGAGTGCGTCCCCCTTGGCCTAGATGATGCTGGAGTGAAGGGGGAGTGCGTCACCCTTGGCCTAGATGATGCTGGAGTGAAGGGGGAGTGCGTCACCCTTGGCCTAGATGATGCTGGAGTGGAGGGGGAGTGCGTCCCCCTTGGCCTAGATTATGCTGGAGTGGAGGGGGAGTGCGCCCCCTATGGCCTAGATGATGCTGGAGTGGAGGGGGAGTGCGTCCCCATTGGCCTAGATGATGCTGGAGTGGAGGGGGAGTGCGTCCCCCTTGGCCTAGATGATGCTGGAGTGGAGGGGGAGTGCGTCCCCCTTGGCCTAGATGATGCTGGAGTGGAGGGGGAGTGCGTCCCCCTTGGCCTAGATGATGCTGGAGTGAAGGGGGAGTGCGTCACCCTTGGCCTAGATGATGCTGGAGTGAAGGGGGAGTGCGTCACCCTTGGCCTAGATGATGCTGGAGTGGAGGGGGAGTGCGTCCCCCTTGGCCTAGATTATGCTGGAGTGGAGGGGGAGTGCGCCCCCTATGGCCTAGATGATGCTGGAGTGGAGGGGGAGTGCGTCCCCATTGGCCTAGATGATGCTGGAGTGGAGGGGGAGTGCGTCCCCCTTGGCCTAGATGATGCTGGAGTGAAGGGGGAGTGCGTCACCCTTGGCCTAGATGATGCTGGAGTGGAGGGGGAGTGCGTCCCCCTTGGCCTAGATGATGCTGGAGTGGAGGGGGAGTGCGTCCCCATTGGCCTATATGATGCTGGAGTGGAGGGGGAGTGCGTCCCCCTTGGCCTAGATGATGCTGGAGTGAAGGGGGAGTGCGTCACCCTTGGCCTAGATCAGGGGTCGGCAACCTGCGGCTCGCGAGCCACATGCGGCTCTTTGGATGTGAAGCTGCGGCTCTTTAGTTCCGTTCCAGAAATACTGCATCACCAAGTCATTTATACAGAAAATACTTTTTTTATTACAAACCAGTAGTAAGCCTGGTTTTTTTCCACGCTTGTTATATTTCACTAAACAAAATGTCATCAAGCAGTTAAATTATCCATTTAAAGCTATCCATCCGCCCGAGTACTTACGGGCCCACCCAACAGATAGGCTTATATATGAATAAATTTTTCTTATGGATAAATATTAGTTTTTTTTATCAAAAAACTTTATTTATGCAAGTAGGTACTATTTATTGTTGGCAAGAAAAAAATTTGTGGCTCTTTAAAAACACTGAAATTTTGTAAATTTTAATTTTTGGCTCTTCCGACTCAAAAGGTTGCCGACCCCTGGCCTAGATGATGCTGGAGTGGAGGGGGAGTGCGTCCCCCTTGGCCTATATGATGCTGGAGTGGACGGGGAGTGCGTCCCCCTTGGCCTAGATGATGCTGGAGTGGAGGGGGAGTGCGTCCTCTTTGGCCTAGATGATGCTGGAGTGGAGGGGGAGTGCGTCCCCCTTGGCCTAGATGATGCTGGAGTGGAGGGGGAGTGCGTCCCCCTTGGCCTAGATGATGCTGGAGTGGAGAGGGAGTGCGTCCCCCTTGGCCTAGATGATGCTGGAGTGGAGGGGAAATGCGTCCCCCTTGGCCTAGATGATGCTGGAGTGGAGGGGGAACGCGTCCCCCTTGGCCTAGATGATGCTGGAGTGGAGGGGGAGTGCGTCCCCCTTGGCCTAGATGATGCTGGAGTGAAGGGGGAGTGCGTCACCCTTGGCCTAGATGATGCTGGAGTGGAGGGGGAGTGCGTCCCCCTTGGCCTAGATGATGCTGGAGTGGAGGGGGAGTGCGTCCCCATTGGCCTATATGATTCTGGAGTGGAGGGGGAGTGCGTCCCCCTTGGCCTAGATGATGCTGGAGTGAAGGGGGAGTGCGTCACCCTTGGCCTAGATCAGGGGTCGGCAACCTGCGGGTCGCGAGCCACATGCGGCTCTTTGGATGTGAAGCTGCGGCTCTTTAGTTCCGTTCCAGAAATACTGCATCACCAAGTCATTTATACAGAAAATACTTTTTTTATTACAAACCAGTAGTAAGCCTGGTTTTTTTCCACGCTTGTTATATTTCACTAAACAAAATGTCATCAAGCAGTTAAATTATCCATTTAAAGCTATCCATCCGCCCGAGTACTTACGGGCCCACCCAACAGATAGGCTTATATATGAATAAATTTTTCTTATGGATAAATATTAGTTTTTTTTATCAAAAAACTTTATTTATGCAAGTAGGTACTATTTATTGTTGGCAAGAAAAAAATTTGTGGCTCTTTAAAAACACTGAAATTTTGTAAATTTTAATTTTTGGCTCTTCCGACTCAAAAGGTTGCCGACCCCTGGCCTAGATGATGCTGGAGTGGAGGGGGAGTGCGTCCCCCTTGGCCTATATGATGCTGGAGTGGACGGGGAGTGCGTCCCCCTTGGCCTAGATGATGCTGGAGTTGGGGGGGAGTGCGTCCTCTTTGGCCTAGATGATGCTGGAGTGGAGGGGGAGTGCGTCCCCCTTGGCCTAGATGATGCTGGAGTGGAGGGGGAGTGCGTCCCCCTTGGCCTAGATGATGCTGGAGTGGAGAGGGAGTGCGTCCCCCTTGGCCTAGATGATGCTGGAGTGGAGGGGAAATGCGTCCCCCTTGGCCTAGATGATGCTGGAGTGGAGGGGGAACGCGTCCCCCTTGGCCTAGATGATGCTGGAGTGGAGGGGGAGCACGTCCCCCTTGGCCTAGATGATGCTGGAGTGGAGGGGGAGTTCGTCCCCCTTGGCCTAGATGATGCTGGAGTGGAGGGGGAGTGCGTCCCCTTTGGCCTAGATGATGCTGGAGTGGAGGGGGAGCGCGTCCTTATTGGCCTAGATGATGTTGGAGTGGAGGGGGAGTGCATCCCCTTTGGCCTAGATGATGCTGGAGTGGAGGGGGAGTGCGTCCCCCTTGGCCTAGATCAGGGGTCGGCAACCTGCGGCTCGCGAGCCACATGCGGCTCTTTGGATGTGAAGCTGCGGCTCTTTAGTTCCGTTCCAGAAATACTGCATCACCAAGTCATTTATACAGAAAATACTTTTTTTTATTACAAACCAGTAGAAAGCCTGGTTTTTTTCCACGCTTGTTATATTTCACTAAACAAAATGTCATCAAGCAGTTAAATTATCCATTTAAAGCTATCCATCCGCCCGAGTACTTACGGGCCCACCCAACAGATAGGCTTATATATGAATAAATTTTTCTTATGAATAAATATTAGTTTTTTTTATCAAAAAACTTTATTTATGCAAGTAGGTACTATTTATTGTTGGCAAGAAAAAATTTTGTGGCTCTTTAAAAACATTGAAATTTTGTAAATTTTAATTTTTGGCTCTTCCGACTCAAAAGGTTGCCGACCCCTGGCCTAGATGATGCTGGAGTGGAGAGGGAGTGCGTCCCCCTTGGCCTAGATGATGCTGGAGTGGAGGGGGAGTGCGTCCCCATTGGCCTAGATGATGCTGGAGTGGAGGGGGAGTGAGTTCCCCTTGGCCTAGATGATGCTGGAATGGAGGGGGAGTACATCCCCCTTGGCCTAGATGATGCTGGAGTGGAGGGGGAGTGCGTCCCCCTTGGATTAGGTTATGCTGGAGTAAAGGGGGAGTGCGTCCCCCTTGGCCTAGATGGTGCTGGAGTGGAGGGGGAGTGCGTCCCCATTGGCCTAGATGATGCTGGAGCGGAGGGGGAGTACGTTCTCCTTGGCCTAGATGATGCTGGAATGGAGGGGGAGTACATCCCCCTTGGCCTAGATGATGCTGGAGTGGAGGGGGAGTGCGTCACCCTTGGATTAGGTTATGCTGGAGTAAAGGGGGAGTGCGTCCCCCTTGGCCTAGATGGTGCTGGAGTGGAGGGGAAGTGCGTCCCCCTTGGGCTAGATGATGCTGGAGTGGAGGGGGAGTGCGTCCCCATTGGCTTAGATGATGCTGGAGTGGAGGGGGAGTGCGTCCCCCTTGGCCTAGATTATGCTGGAGTGGAGGGGGAGTGCATCCCCCTTGGCCTAGATTATGTTGGAGTGGAGGGGGATTGCGTCCCCCTTGGCCTAGATGATGCTGGAGTGGAGGGGGAGTGAGTCCCCCTTGGCCTAGATGATGCTAGAGTGGAGGGGGAGTGCGTCCCCCTTGGGCTAGATGATGCTGGAGTGGAGGGAGAGTGCGTCCCCATTGGCTTAGATGATGCTGGAGTGGAGGGGGAGTGCGTCCCCCTTGGCCTAGATTATGCTGGAGTGGAGGGGGAGTGCGTCCTCCTTGGCCTAGATTATGTTGGAGTGGAGGGGGAGTGCGTCCCCCTTGGCCTAGATGATGCTGGAGTGGAGGGGGAGTGAGTCCCCCTTGGCCTAGATGATGCTGGAGTGGAGGGGGAGTACATCCCCCTTGGCCTAGATGATGCTGGAGTGGAGGGGGAGTGCGTCCCCCTTGGATTACGTGATGCTGTAGTAAAGGGGGAGTGCGTCCCCCTTGGCCTCGATTATGCTGGAGTGGAGGGGGAGTGCGTCCCCCTTGGCTTAGGTGATGTTAGAGTGGAGAGGGAGTGCGTTTTCCTTGGCCTAGGTGATGCTGGAGTGGAGGGGGAGTGCGTCCCCATTGGCCTAGATTATGCTGGAGTGGAGGGGGAGTGCGCCCCCTATGGCCTAGATGATGCTGGAGTGGAGGGGGAGTGCGTCCCCATTGGCCTAGATGATGCTGGAGTGGAGGGGGAGTGCGTCCCCCTTGGCCTAGATGATGCTGGAGTGGAGGGGGAGTGCGTCCCCCTTGGCCTAGATGATGCTGGAGTGGAGGGGGAGTGCGTCCCCCTTGGCCTAGATGATGCTGGAGTGGAGGGGGAGTGCGTCCCCCTTGGCCTATATGATGCTGGAGTGGACGGGGAGTGCGTCCCCCTTGGCCTAGATGATGCTGGAGTGGAGGGGGAGTGCGTCCTCTTTGGCCTAGATGATGCTGGAGTGGAGGGGGAGTGCGTCCCCCTTGGCCTAGATGATGCTGGAGTGGAGGGGGAGTGCGTCCCCCTTGGCCTAGATGATGCTGGAGTGGAGAGGGAGTGCGTCCCCCTTGGCCTAGATGATGCTGGAGTGGAGGGGAAATGCGTCCCCCTTGGCCTAGATGATGCTGGAGTGGAGGGGGAACGCGTCCCCCTTGGCCTAGATGATGCTGGAGTGGAGGGGGAGCACGTCCCCCTTGGCCTAGATGATGCTGGAGTGGAGGGGGAGTTCGTCCCCCTTGGCCTAGATGATGCTGGAGTGGAGGGGGAGTGCGTCCCCTTTGGCCTAGATGATGCTGGAGTGGAGGGGGAGCGCGTCCTTATTGGCCTAGATGATGTTGGAGTGGAGGGGGAGTGCATCCCCTTTGGCCTAGATGATGCTGGAGTGGAGGGGGAACGCGTCCCCCTTGGTCTAGATGATGCTGGAGTGGAGGGGGAGCACGTCCCCCTTGGCCTAGATAATGCTGGAGTGGAGGGGGAGTGCGTTCCCCTTGGCCTAGATGATGCTGGAATGGAGGGGGAGTACATCCCCCTTGGCCTAGATGATGCTGGAGTGGAGGGGGAGTGCGTACCCCTTGGATTAGGTTATGCTGGAGTAAAGGGGGAGTGCGTCCCCCTTGGCCTAGATGGTGCTGGAGTGGAGGGGAAGTGCGTCCCCCTTGGGCTAGATGATGCTGGAGTGGAGGGGGAGTGCGTCCCCATTGGCCTAGATGATGCTGGAGTGGAGGGGGAGTGCGTTCCCCTTGGCCTAGATGATGCTGGAATGGAGGGGTGTACATCCCCCTTGGCCTAGATGATGCTGGAGTGGAGGGGGAGTGCGTCCCCTTGGATTAGGTTATGCTGGAGTAAAGGGGGAGTGCGTCCCCCTTGGCCTAGATGGTGCTGGAGTGGAGGGGAAGTGCGTCCCCCTTGGGCTAGATGATGCTGGAGTGGAGGGGGAGTGCGTCCCCATTGGCTTAGATGATGCTGGAGTGGAGGGGGAGTGCGTCCCCCTTGGCCTAGATGATGCTGGAGTGGAGGGGGAGTACATCCCCCTTGGCCTAGATGATGCTGGAGTGGAGGGGGAGTGCGTCCCCCTTGGATTACGTGATGCTGTAGTAAAGGGGGAGTGCGTCCCCCTTGGCCTAGATTATGCTGGAGTGGAGGGGGAGTGCGTCCCCCTTGGCCTAGATGATGCTGGAGTGGAGGGGGAGTGCGTCCCCCTTGGCTTAGGTGATGTTGGAGTGGAGAGGGAGTGCGTTTCCCTTGGCCTAGGTGATGCTGGATTGGAGAGGGAGTGCGTCCCCCTTGGCCTAGGTGATGCTGGAGTGGAGGGGGAGTGCGTCCCCCTTGGCCTAGGTGATGCTGGATTGGAGAGGGAGTGCGTCCACATGCTATGGCTGGCTCGCGCCAGGATTAAGTCTCTAGTGCTGGCTTGCTTGCATAGACCGCGTTTATTTTTATTGCTCTGGTAAATGCTATAGTTATCGCGGCAAATTAAATTGGGATAATTGGCATGCCGTGTCGCTAACAGCTCATTTACTGCAGTTTGCATGCACTGATATTTTGAAGTCAGTTTTATACTGGGTGTTCGGTGTTGATCGTTTTGTGCGGTTTTCCACTTTAAATGCTTACATGTCTTTATGGCTGGAGTATAAAACAGTCAAATATTTCTATAGGAAAGATTTTACATGAGTTTTATTCTTTTTAATTATTCTTTGATGTTTTTAGACTGTGCCCCTACCTACCATGCTTTTTTTTCTTTCGGCTGCAATATGTCCTGTCCTTACCGTTTTTTCCCTCCTTTCAATACCGTTGAACGTTTCTTGGTTATGGCATACTCTGGCAATTCAATACTTACTTTTAGCGGTCCTTTCGAGTGATTTCAGAATTCATCTCGACGCCCCTGATCTAAGTCAACTCGTCGACTACTGACGTCGAATTTATTGGAGGCAAGTAAAAATTAAAATTGCAATGGCACCTTTGGCGGTGATTTTTTTAAGTGTAACGATTATTGTGGCAACTACCTTTTGATCGGTAGACTCGTTCAGTATTCTGCCTTCAACTATTAAGTTCCAGCCTCAGCATTTGGTATTTGTAATTTTAATTAAGTTTTTTTTGTAACATTATTTTAATGCTTCAATTTTTTTGATGTTTTTGATATGATTATTATATTTTAAAATCACTTCTAAAATAATATTCCAAAACATTAGAGTTTGTAATTTAAGTTTTAAATGAGTTCTGTTTTTTAAAGCAATGGCTTTAAACATAAATTTAAATGGTAATTAAATGAAAGATTGCCTTTTTGCTTGCCTGCTTTGTAATAAATTTTAGCCAGTGGTTAATTTCAATTTGTAATTTGTAACGTGCTGGTACCAGTGTAATAATTTTGTTTTCTTGTATTTGCAGAATAATCTGGAAATGAACTTGCTATAAACTTATTTTATTATCCAAGTCATATTAGCAAGATATTATGTTATTGCCTTGGTTTTTTATAGTGTCATAGATTGTTAAATAAACCTAATGTGAATTATAGCAGCGTTGAACACATTCGCTCACTGCTTAAGACGTGTCCTTTAATTGGTTCAAGTAAAAAGCGTTTTGTACTTATTTTGACAGCCTTAATACTTCTGTGACTCCATGATTCCATTATATTTTACCAAATTCATGGGGGGAAACATACTGTGTGCATTACTGCGATTATTTGAGTTTGTATGCTGTCATGCGTTGAGGAAATTGGAAGTTTTCGTGTTCATGAAAACTTCGCAGAAGCTGTTTTTTGTGGAACAAACTCTGAAATGCTGTTAAAGCGGTATGGAATACACATAAGACACATTGTGTAGGTTATGTCAAATTAAACATTGGTTTCTGTCAAAGTTTTAATGAAAATTGGGATTAAGAGTTGGTGAATTGCACCTGAAATTGTCAGGGGAGGTGGGGAAATTGTACCACCTTAAGGAAAACACGATATAGTTATCGAGATAATGATGATTGACTGAAAATAAACCGTTATACCTAACAATAAGTAGGGGCCGGAAAAATTCGCAATTTGCGATAGATGCGATTTTTTTGCGAATTTTGAGGTTAGATGCGATTTTTTACTAATTGTTGTTATAAATGCTATATTTGCGAAATCGCGGTAAAATTGCCATTATCGGGCGAAAAACCACTATAGAATGCAACAAAATGGCTTGAACACACATTCCTCAAAGTATTTTTTTTGAAAATAGCCACCATAACACAATTACCGTAAACAATAGCTTCTGACAAGGCTTGTTGAAGGAATAAAATCCGAATCCTAACCTTTATTTATAAAACATTCCTTAACCAAATATCACGCATGATAGTATAGAATAAGTAATTTTGTAAATTTATTCTTTACGATTTACTCAAGATACCGTTGAATGTTGTTTAGAAAAGAATGTTCACACTACTTATCGACGCAGTTATTTTGTTTTGTTAGATCACATCACGTTCGCCTACGTTCGCCATTGCATCGTGTGTTGCCTGTTCATGAAGAGTATCTAACCTAACAAAACAAAATTTCCCGGGAAGCGCATCACGGAAACCAACAACCTAGAAAATATCTAGGTCGTTGACGGGATCGTAGTGAACTTGCAAAGATAAAAATGAAAATATTTTAAATGCTGAAAACTACTACAAATATTTTAGTACGCGGTTTTTTACATTCGTTGATAATCACTTTAGTCTTCAAATTTTTTTCTGATCAATATTTTACATAGGGACAAATCATACATTTTGTGGTGCACGTTTAGCGTACTGAAGTTGGTCAACTCGAATCGTCAGTTTGTTTCCATCTGAAATTACTAGTGGTCAAACGTTTGTTTACAAATACCGTTTAATGATTTTGGTTTGTGTTAAAATTCGTCATAATGGGTATAAACACTATTACAACTTCTTGTATTGTTATGTAACTTTAATATCTTATGCAAATTTCTTAAAAATAGATGCTAATTTCTGGAAAATAGATGCTAATTTTCAACATCATAACTGCTAATTATGTAATAAATAGATGCTAATTTTTCCAGGCCCTAACAATAAGTGATCTTAATTACACTGCTATCCATTTAAGATCCTAATATCCAGTTAGTATTATAGAAGTAAAAATATTCCTGGAAAAGTTCATAATACTCCGTTACTTTGGGAAGTATCACCAATGATTTTAGAATATCATACTGTGTGCAAATAAGACCTAATATTTATTATAACTGTAAGTTCCTGTGTTATAAATTACATTTACACTTATTAGAATACACTAGAATAATGAAAAATATTTACAAGCATAAGATTTGGCTATTTATAGCTAGACACGGAAAATTAACAAAAGTCACATACATATAAATTAGTCTTTAGCTGATTCATAACCATTCCATTCTGAATAATTATGGAGTAAACAGTACATCATAACATAATACAACAATTTTCTAAATTCCCTCCATAAAACACACACATTTAAATAATTACCAAACTGGACTGGGTTAGAATCGTCATTCTCATTGTCACTGCACAAATTATTTTCATCTGTATCTTCCTCGTTTGAAGATGACAATGATTCCAATGTAAGATCTCTTCTGTATGTCTTCATGGCCTTTCGTAAACATTTGCTGAATGCTTTCCTCTTCTTCATCTCATCTGTGTCAGTAGACCTGCGTTTTATAAATTTCTTGTTATTTATTTCTCAATGTAGTCATTCATTGGACTGGAAGTTATTATCTCATAGTGCTGCTTTATAGAGACCCTATGTGCACCCGAGTGGCATAAAAATGTTTAAGGAGTTAAAGAGAAATTTCTTCAACAGTGTATTGCGAGAACAAAAAACAGTTTAGAATACCGCATGCGACGTTGCGCATGCGATATTTTAACATTGCAGATGATTTAAAAAAGCTGACAATACCATTTTTGTCTGTAGCTGCAATTGGTAAAACAAAGGAAACCTTAAAGCATGTGCAATCATTCGCAAGTACGCATACATGCTAGTTTAAATTACATTCACTATCAAATGTTTAATCTTTTTACTATTAGAGAGTATGAAAACTGAAGATATAAAGAAATTAATTAAGTTAAATATATTTTTTTTTATCTTACTGGTTATGTTGCCGTTTTCTAAATAGATATTCTCAGTAAACTACCCGGCCACGGTGGTTCAGTTGGTCACTTAACGTGAAGTCAGAAACACGGCGGGGTCAGATCAGAGTTATTCGCCAGTGGGAAATATGGCAGAATTTGCCGGGAGCGGAAGGTATTCCCTCACCAATGCATTCCGTAGCTGCTTTAAAGCATAGTTTACCTCTCATCCTTCTAAGAGCCTTGATGTTGAAGAGACCTTCAATCCTTTGTCATTATGGTACTACAAATTGAAAACGCATTTTCCCTTAACGAAACAATAAAAGTTTGTGTAAACTCCCAATAAATTACCCGGAAGGAACTGATTTGTCACCATCTAACAATTTACGAAAATACTTAGCAAACTATAAAACAACTATATGACCAACCCGATAACTGAACTTGTGAACTTAGAAAAAAAAAAAATATTTATCGGGATTCTTCTCATTGCTATTTTTTTCAAGTAAAAGTGTAAAATTCTTAATGATTTGAGCTAACTGCGTTATTTGCTTTCACTGTGCAATAGTTAAACAAGTGAAAAAGTGATGCGTGTGATAAAAAAAACTGTAGATGTCTGCAGCTTCAAATTTTTGGGGAATACTTCCATTAAAATATGGAAGGCCGAAACGCAAGAATATTTTGCGTCTTGCGAAATTATTAAACATGGATTTGAAAACGAACTTCTTTAACTTTCGGTGTCTAAGAGTTTCTTGCGTTCTTTCGTTTCTTGAGCAGATTATAGGTTTTCGGATTTAAAGCGCAGTAGAAACTGCACTTGCCGTCGTAATTTCCTGTTGGAAGGACGTAAGTGCTCACTTTAGACGAGCTGGGATATGGCTTGCAGTTTCCACCCGCTACCTACTTGGATTCCACACGTCCGTCGGTCACGCCAGTCCACGCTCGCCATGCAGCTATGTACGTAAAGCTGTACTTATTTCGACCATTACACTCCCATTTGTACCAACAAAGAAACTTGCGATTCCTGTGGCCGCTTATACAACGGGTCGTTACCACAACGCCGAAATACCACAACGCCGAACGTACAATAACGCCAAATACCATAACGCCGAAAGCCAAATTGACCGCAACGCCGACAGCTAGAAAACTGCTGTGTACCACAACGCCGAAATACAGTAACGCCGAAAATGTTGCTGCGGGGAGGGGCGGCCACAGGAGCAAAATGAAAAACAACTGAATGGATTTGTGTGTGTTTCTTAAATGTATCTTAACGCCGAAAAACCACAACCTAACCTAACCTAGGCTAGCCTAACCTAGCCTATCCTAACCTAACCTAACCTAACCTTTGTGGCAGTCCTGCAATGACATTTTTCGGCGTTGTGGTAATTCGGCGTTGTGGTATACAGCAGTTTTCTAGCTGTCGGCGTTGTAGTCAATTTGGCATTCGGCGTTATGGTTTTTGGCGTTATTGTACGTTCGGCGTAGTGGTATTTCGGCGTTGTGGTGCATCCCCTTATACAACTATGAAATCATTTGATACGGCGTTGAGACTTGGGAATACAGTACATTTTCAGCCACCAATTTAACTCACCGGTGTAGTGAACAGGCATTCTTGTCTTCCATTGTCATATTAGGGTGAATGCATCCTGGATTAGAAACTAATATTGATCGCACGCGTCACCGTCACTCTTCAAAACATTCCGTGACTCCCCGGCTCGTTCAGTTATTCATGTACATCTGCCAGCATTCGCACCCGCTTTGCGCATTCAATGTGGCGACAGGGCACTTCGACATTTTCAGGCGTTAAATTTTTTTAAAAAAAAAAATTAAGCTTTTCCGTTTCGTAAGACGGTGCGAATTACGTCTCACTTCAATCGCCATGTTTTTCGTTAAGGCCACATTACCTGCCAGCAAGTCTGCTATATGCGTGGCTACATTGTTTTAGGCGCGACTGTACTGTCCCTAATGTATTCCCTCTCCCCTACCACAAACAAACACACCTTTCTCCAGGAGGACTACCTGCAGTTTCCAGGAACTGAGGGCACGCGACCAGTCTGTAGCCTCGCATTCACGATTCCAGTGTGCTACATGCATGGCTACATTGTTTTAGGCGCAACTGTACTGTCCCTAATGTCTTACCTCTCCCCTACCACAAACAAACACACCTTTCTCCAGGAGGACTACCTGCAGTTTCCAGGAACTGGGGGCATGCGACCAGTCTTTAGCCTCGCATTCACGATTCCACTGCAAATTCCAGCTGAATCACAGCACTGCGCAGGGTAGCCACCTTACATATCGGCCATCATATCATGTTCAAAGGAACAACACTAAAAACGCAAGTATTTTCTAATCCTAAACGACAATTTTTATGAAAAAATGTGAATTAATACTCCTTAATATCGAAAAGGATCGTGGTCACAAGAAAGAGAGATACAGCAAAAAAATGAGATATTTGAGTTCGGCAGTCCCACAAGTAAGTATAGTTTATTACTGTTCACTCACGAAGTCGCGGCAAACTTTCACAAAATCTCGTTTCGATATAAACTGATTGAGCAGGGCAAAACAACCACGTACCTAAAGAAAAAAAGGCAAAGGAAATTAAAAAAATCTAATTATGTCACTCTGGATATTGTGTACAGCAAAGACTAACAAATATAAAGCAATTTAAATTTAAAAAACTAAGGATGTTAGTGTGCAATTTAAACTGCCTTAGATGCGATACTTTTGAGAAAAGATCTATTTATCTGGAAATTTTTAAACATCTGTTTGTGGTGAAGCATTAGAAAAACACTTTTTAATAAAAGCTTGACCGTAAGAAAGAGCGAAGCAGAAGAAAGCGGTATAATTTTTAACATAGTCCAAGCAAAACATTTTAACATACCGGATGTTTATTTCCGGGACAGAAAACGGATTAAGTGAAAATATGATATAGACAAAAGAATCATAGAGAAACATAAACTTCCGATATCTGATTTCTAACCAAGACTCAGTTCTCGCGACTGCGTGTTCAATGTGTGCATTTCGTGTTCATTTCTTGTTCGGTGTGCATTGCGTGTCCAGTATGTGCGTTGCATGTCAATTGCATGTCCAGTGTGTGTATTGCGTGTCCATTGCGTGTCCAGTGGGTGCATTGCATGTTCATTGTATTTTTTGGTGTGTGCATTGCGTGTCCAGTGGGTGCGTTGCGTGTCCAGTGTGTGCGTTGCGTGTCCAGTGTGTATTGTGTGTTTGTTGTGTGTTCGTTGCGTGTCCAGTGTGTATATTGTGTGTTCGTTGCGTGTCCAGTGTGTGCATTGCGTGTTCGGTGTGTGCATTGCGTGGCTAGTGTTTGTTCGGTGTGTGCATTTCGTTGGATGTGCGTAGTCAAGTATGTAGTCAGCTCTGAATATTTACTGGTTCAAAACTTCTTGGTCTCGATTAAACATTTTTCAAGGATTCTTGGTCCTCTAGTAAGCGTAAAACATGTTCCGTTCGTCTAATTTCTTGTAATTGATTTTATCGATAGTGTAGGTCCGACAGTTCGGAGACTTTGTCTTGACTGCTTTAAAAATGCTATATTTGTTATGGACGAAGAAGGCGTTGTGGTTCGAAGACGTCTGGTCTATACGCCTGACATTGTACATGACCGGGCCTCGTGCTCCGAAGAAAATTGACCTTTTTGTCTAGCATTGTACATGAACTGGTTGGCAGATATTCCATTCATCGAAAAATTAGACTTCTTTGGTAGGCACAGCAACAACATATTTATTTCCATGGACAGGTATCCTATTTAGAATCGTATTTTGTAGAGAGAATGATTTATTAACTCCACAAAACGTAATGGGAAAGAGAATTTAATTTAATTTTAAACATTATTTACTCTTATCACTGGTTGAGAAACTAACGAAAAACGGATATCAATCGAATCAATCATTATTTTTAGAAGTGATTTTTTTGATGAACTTTGGATTTTTTTCTTCGAATTTCTAGGTTAATTATTACGAATTTACAAGATGGCGGTCATTATGTCATCATCGGTTTACTGAAGGCTGATACATGAAAATTTAAGCTGCTTTTAAGATTTTTCACCAAAGGCAAAAAATTGATGTGGGCAACTCCCCAGATTTTAATTACGACAGCGTATCAGCCTGAACATAAGCTTTCTATGCATATACCAATACTGATGCAAATGTCACCTGATGCACTGTGTGTTTAAGTTTTCATGACAATAATGACAATACAAACATCTTTTACACTGGCTCAGATGATGCTAGCTACTATAGCATTTGCAATTTGAAAAAACCTGCAAATGATCTGTCAAACCATGTTGTTGGTAACTATTCATATTCTATACGATATAAAAACCGCTAATTATTTGGGGAGTTTGAAGTGTATCATTCTCTGCTTCCGAAATGTTTTTAATAAGTATATTAACTGTTGAAATATATTTTTGTAATGATTCCTAAGTGCAAACATACTACGAAGTAAACCAGTGATAATATCCTCCAAACAGGCAATAAAAACACAGCACACTGTTTTGCAAAGTTCATTTAAAAACCATAAATCACCAACTGTGCCAACCTATTTTCTTTTGTAGTCTTGTTACGGGGAATTTCCCTGTAACGCAGCTTAATGCACGCGTAACCACCGGCTGACTTCAGGCCAATGCATGTTAGCACCGCGTGCGCGAAAAAGGAGGCAAACATACCCTGAGGATGTGAAGTTGGTGGAAACCGAGATTGGTGTAGAAGAAGAGAAAACATTCTAGAACGAATGGACCAAAGCAGGCGGAGAAGTATAAATAGGGGCGTGGCCGCCAGAGACGACACAGTACGAGAGAGACAGTATAGGAGAGACGACAAACAAAGTCTACATAGTCACAACAAAGAAGTCAGTCTTTCTCGCGGCGTTGTTCAGCCATGATGTCGCCAGAAATAAACGAAGAGACTTCGAAAATGACGACGGTGAATGAACAAGAGAAGGGCACGATTAGCTTAGCGAGTGAGCTTATCGAGTCTCATCGAAGCAACCTGGGTTTGAATCTGCAGCCATGTTGGTTACGAGCCGAAGGCGACGAGCATGGTACTCGCTGGGCGAGTGAGCTGCAGTCCAAGTTAAAGAAGATCATCGGTGCAGTCGGCTGCGGGTCGCGCTCTCAATCGTGATGCTACCGAGTACGGGACTTGCCAGGCGAGGAGAAGTTGGAACTCAACTCGCTGTGGCTGTCTCCACATACCAGCTCATCGAGCTAGTGCGGAAAGGATTCGCTTGCGCGGCAACTGACTGAACGAGGTGTCCCGCGGAGGTGTCCAAGGGCGGTCGAACTCGCCGGACAAGTTACCTTGCTGGAGAGGACCTGGAACGACCACTCGTCGTGGTACGAGTGCGCCGCTGAAGCACTCGGTGCACGCGAGTGCCGGAGGAGCCAACCAAAGGAGGGTTGGTGTGAAGGAGTCGAGAACCGAGGAGTCGTCGCAGGCCCCGAGTCCAGGCGATGCAGCCGAGTAGGGGAGAGGGACCCCAGCGTACCTGGAGTGTGGTTGACTGCCGGGGAAGACGACGATCGACGTTTTAGAGAAGGCGTGTAGAAACTTTCTTCACTAGCCAGCCTTCGGTGGCGAGTAAATTGGTGTTCAAGCTTATTGAAGACTCGCCTTAAAGTCAACGCGTACACTCATTGAAGAGAGGGCATAGACTAGAGTTTCATTGTGAGTTTAATTTGAAGATAAGTCTTTCATTTGTTTTTGTTGTAACCTAAAAAAAGTTCGTATTAAAAGGAAGTGCACGTTTGATGTTAGTCCGATAGTACATTCAGTAAATTTGTCTTGACGGGCTCTTAAAGACAATGGCTAGGCCAAACAGTTATTAACGTGTCATTTAAATGTTGTTCAAGGAGAGTTGTGTTATGCCTAACGTTTAATGGCACGCATGTTATTTCGTTCACATATTGAAGGGCAATGGCAACGATACGCCCTTCAGAGGAACATAATGTATGCAACCTTGTTATGATTGTAAAGAGTACTCTTAGTTAGAAAACAAGATTGTATTGTCGTTGGTTCTGTTCCCCTGCTGAAATAAAAGCTTGGTATGTTGGTTTGTTTAGGTTATGTTAGGTTAGTTGCATAATTTAAAAAAAATATTTCATAATTTAAATAGTTTAACAAACATTTTCCCTATAATTATTGTAGCTGTCCCAGGGCGACACCCCACCGTTTTCTTTCGGTGGCAAAGCTTTACTTTTATCATTCGTAGGGACAGGAATTTTTTTTTCTTTCGCGAATTCAATTTTGTTGTCCAACCGCAACAGTCTGTGGACAGCTATACCTGGGCAGTGTGTGGAAGGCCAGCGTTTCGGCGAGTGACGCTGCGTGGACAATGCGTCGCCGGGGGAGCGCGCCTGGGGAACACGAGGCCTCGGCAGGGCGCAGGTGGGCGCGGGTGGGCGCGGGTGGGCGCGGGTGGGCGCGGGTGGGCGCGGGTGGGCGCGGGTGGGCGCAAGGTGGGCGCGCCTGGGCGACTCAGGTCACCTCGCGTGGAGGCCCTCATTCAAAACAACGCCCCGCTTAAAGCTGCGGCGATCGATCGCCCCCGTTGAAAGGAGCCTGAAAGAAGCCGACCCAGCCTGCGCCACTCTCCGGTCACCGGAGGAATCTCGACGCCTTCGCTCCGCCACACCTTCCGGCCGAGGGCGCATTTACCTTGGCCCACCTTGTTGGATACACTCGCATACAGCATGGGACCTCCACCAACTAGTTCTAGTCAGGTGTCACAATACGAGTTTTTTTTTTTTACGTCGCAGCGTTTTATTTAGGCTGAATACTCTTTCGTAGCTTGGCTTCTGGGTTGAAGCCGTGTCCTTGGCGAATAATTCGCTGACGTTTCGGTCGACATTGCAGTTGCCGTGTCCTTGGCGAATAATTCACCGACGTTTTGGTCGACATTGCAGTCGCCATCATCAGGGAGCAGTTACCTACTGATGGCTTTAAAGTTAACCTGAGAATCAGCTAGAGGGTTGACAGCGCTACCTACCGAGTATTCTATACACTACTTTTAGAGCAATGCTGCTGTACCTACTCATTCCATGGAGTGTATAAGAAAATATGGCAGAATTCCGCCTCGTTATGGCATTTTTCCGTTTTGGTATTTTGCCACCTTTTTCGAAGAGGCCAGACCCACGTTTTTCGTTTCAAATCTTACAATTATATTCATAGGCATTAAAAATGCAAAATCATAAATTTTTATGAAAATATGTGTGGGTTTGTAAATCCATATGGGACCAGGATAAATATATGTATGTATATATATATATATGTATATATATATGTATATATATATGTATATATATATATATGTATATATATATATATATGTTAGACTTTTTAGTCCATTTTAAAAAGGTGGTGTGTTCAATATTTTTATTTATTATTTTTTCATAAAAATCGCAGTTTTCAAACACAATGAGAGACTATTCGCTGGATGATCCTCTGAAAGTTTCGACCCTGCTAGCGACTGGGGATTCCCGGTCGAGTTGGAACCCCCCGTTCTTATACCATTGCCACGGTAACCTATTCGGTACTATGTACAACGATAAAGTCACGCTAAGTAAAAGTATTTTTGGCATTTTCAGAGAAAATAAATTTGGTAGACATTATACAGTGCATCCTAATCACGATGAATTTTTTTTCTATTTATTAACTAATATTTATACTACTAATTAAATCATTGATATTGTAACTCTTTACAATGACTTTTGGCCAACTGCCATGCCACCTTCACTGCCGCGTCGTTCAGTTCCAAAATGTCCTTTCCCATGAAAAATAGTGCAAAACTGGTACATCATTCTGCATATCGAAATGATACAAAAGAAATAACTGGTCACGAAACAAATGGAAAGGAACATAAAGAAACATTCTTGTAATTCAGTTTCGGCGCAACAGCCCGGTGGTCTCGGTTCTGCAGGCGAGCGGGGCTCGCGACTGAAGTGCTGGCTGAAGTGCCGACTAGAGACCCGTGAAATTCGCGGGTTCAGTGACCTCCAGGATAGACTCCAATATCCTCTACACACTCGGGCAAATGCCACCTGTTAATTGGCTGCTGACTTGTGAGTCGTCTCGACTGGGTGGCCTGTGATTCGACACTTCTATGAGTGAGGGTCTCTAATTGGCCCTCAGTCCTCCAGATTAACAGTGAACCAATGACAGAAGCAACACTAAGGTATAATTATTTGAATTTTGGCATAACACGAAATGAACCCGCGAATTTCACGGGTCTCTAGTGCCGACTGAAGCGCTGGCTGAAGTGCTGAAGCTCGGCAGGGCGAGAAGTGTCGTCGGCGCAGACGCGGGGCGCTCGGTTCGGGTTTCACGAGCCGCCCGTCGCAGCCTCGTTACGGGCCACGTTGCAGTCATGAAATATTGCGTCGTGCGATCCGACGCGCAGCGCTCGTCGGCCGCCGGGTTCGGGTATCCAAGTAATTCAACAACGGGACGTTCATCAGTTCAAACTTGCCCCAACCGCCACGAAAGCTGATCATCGCAGTTTCCTGTCAGCTGTCACCAAGCACCCGTGACCATGTTAAACAATTACTTCATATTCACGGACCTTTCGACCAAGAACCCAACTGAAATTCACGAAGGTTTCTTCCAGATAACTAGAGCTTCCTAACACTACGCGGGTTTCAGAGTTCCTAGTTATGTGTTTCGTATTATAATGGTAAACAGGCATGAACAGTGTTGTCGTTATAGATGTAAAACGTTTAAGAAGATTTTGTTAATATACTTGTGAGTTCATGTTGATAGTTAGAAAACTCAATACCCGATTCATTTAATAAGATATCCGTAGATTGTAGAAGATCCCTGGGTAATTTGGTAACCAGCGTTTTTCGTAGATTTAAGGTGAAAATTTTTAATATTGTATTTGTATGTCTTAACCAACTCGGCTTTTGGACGTAATATATCTCATAGCAAAAATTTACTATTTTTCTATATCAATTTGATAAAAAAAATATGATTATTAGAACTATTTTTATGACTATTATAACTTATTTTATATCAATAATACCTTCATTAAATTAAATTAAATTAAAGAATAAAAGCATATATATTTTTACACGGTATACTTATAATTCAGCATAGTCATTCTTAGGTTTTAAATCCATTGAGAAGTTTCTCACTGCGTGGGTTATTTTAAACCTCTCTAGACGTGAATTTTTTCCCAAGGTTGTGCTCCAGGTATTGATCTTCAAGCACTGTCACACCATGGCGTGTTAACTTCCAAGGTTGTCGTGCGTATTTCTCCCCTTTCCCAGTTGTATTGATTTCTTAAGACTGCACAGCGCCGTCACAAAGAATTTCAAAAAATAGAAACTCGCTCGTCCACATTTCTTGAAATAACCTTTTTGGAGTAAGTTACGTGTTCGTGAACTAATAAAGTTATCGTTTTTCTTACAAAGAACCAATTGAACCAGTCATAGCAGCTACTGCGGATATATTAAATTACGTATGAGATAAATTATTATATATTTCTTCTATAACTATCGGCAAAATTATTGAAAATAGTAATTTTTTTCAAGGACCATCCCACACAAAATTTCTCTGAGAATACATAACTTACCGCAACATAAGAAACGTTCTTTGTTTTGTAAAAACAACAGTAATATACCCCAATTTTTTTTTTTTTAAATTTGGTATTGAGTACATATTTGTAACTTATAAGTATGAAAATGTATACAAACATTACATTAAAAATATCAGTAGTAAAGTATTTTCTGGCCCTGGTTCACGGTTCAAGTGCCGTGTAACAGTGTCCGCCATCTTTGATTGGAACATCATGGTGGCTATCTTGAATTATGACGTCACCGTTGCAATTTTCGTTATGATAGAACTTCCTGCCATATTGGATTACGCATTCCCGTCCGCCAACTTGAATTCCATCATCTTGAAATCTGATATCCCACTGAAGATTGTTGCACGTTTCGTTACTGTAGAACCTTCTACCGTCTTGATGACGTCATGGCGGCCATCTTGTTTCTGTATGACGGAGGCCGCCATATTTGATGACGTCATACCACTGTTTCGATTCTGATGATACCGCCGCCATAGTGTATTCGTCTGCTGGAGGTCGCCATATTGAATAACGCCCATAACGCCATCTTGTTTTTTATTCTGCTGGAGGTCGTCTTCTTGGATGACATAAAGTCCACCATCCTTGTTTCAGCTGTTTATTTATAGCGAGTGCCAGCATTGCTATGTCTCATGCAGGTAAGGTCGATGTTCCATTACCTACCAGTGTTATGGTCCTTATTGACATATTAAATTTAATTTTTCATACAAAATACATAGGAAGCGAGGTGATTATAATCATTACAGCTCGGAACTCTGAGTTGGAAAACATATGCCTTTGACCACACGGCCATTGAGACATTTACCAGACTGATAATTAGATGTAATTTTTTTATATGACGAAATAATAGCAGTACTTGCAACTAAGAGCGATAGTGATCACACATCTGCAAGAAGGCTCTACCACCATTTTTGTTTAAGTTTTAGCTTCTAGAGTTCAGTAGTATTTAATACCATGGCATCCACCATCTTCTTGGCCATCTCGGTCACCATCATGAAATTCTGTAATTATTAACCTATAAATTCGGAATAAATTCCAAAAATCATCAAAAAAATTAATCAATAAAGTATTGATTCGACCGATTGCAGTCTTTGGTTCGATCCCTAGACGACGCAAGAAATATAATTTTAGGTAACAAAATTATTTAGTTAAATATCAATTCAATTTAGCATTTTACCATAGTATTATTACTAGGCCGTTGTTGCTTCGGCCATCTTGGCTGCCATATTGACAGTTTCTAATTTTTAATCTAGAAATTCGAGAAAAAGTCTAAAATTCTGCAAAAAAAATTACTTATTAACATAATGATTGATTTGACCGATTTCCATTCTTGCTCGATGTACAAAAACAATTTAGGCTCTGAAATATTTATTTATTCTTTCTCACTAAGAAAAATAACTCTATACACGACAACGGTCCGGCTGAATAAATATGTTACTGAATAACACTATGCCTACCGTGGAGGCTGTATTCAGCACACCTTATGATTAGTCGAGTGAAAACTAAAAGCATATAGAACGAGTGCATCAGAACAAAGAGGACTTATTTTCGATACTTGTTATATGTTCTAAACGGGGCATGTCCAATGTCAGGCGTAGAGACCAAGCATCTCCTAACCACGAAGCCTTCATCGTCGATATTTGTTATACCTTTCAAACAGATCATGTCCAATGTCAGGCTATAAGACCAGTGTCTCTGAACCACGAGGCCTTCTTTATCGTTAGTTTTCATATTTCAAACAAATATGACCCATTTCAAACAGGCAAGACAAGAGTCTCCGAACTGTCAGAGCTACAGTAGGGATAAAAATTATTGCAAGCAAATATTCCAACTAACAAAGCATGTTTTACGCTACCTAAAGGATCGAAAATCCCTGAAAAATATTTTATGCTTACTACAAGTCCTAGAGGTTTCGAGCCATTAAAATACTGAGTCCAGACAACATACATAAATTTAACGAAAGGACGCACATTTGGACGAATATTCTACTCGATAGAATACGATAACTAAAATACGTTTGCTGGAATACGAAAGGATACGTTAGGATCCAGCTCCAACTAGCTTCAATTAGAACTGGCTCCAACTGCAGGTGGCTCCAACTGATCAAATTTATCTAAATGCACGTGGGTTCAACTGCTCCAATTGATACAACTGAATTTTGCTCCAACCGCTCAAATTGCTCCAACTGGCTAAAATAGCTCCAATGCCCCAATTGCTCCAATAGGCTACATTAGATCCAACTGCTCCTATTGCTCCAAATGGCAACAATATTTTTAACTGTTCCAATTTCTCCAACTGCCCTAATCGTTCAAACTAGCTACAATAACTCCAACTGCCCTAATTGCTCACAACAATATCTCCAACCTCTTCAATTGCTCCATTTGACCAGATTATTAGCTCCAACTGCATCCAATTTCTCAGACTTCTCCGATTGCCCTATATAGCTACAATATCTCCAACTTCACCAATTGCTCCAAATGGCTTCAATACTCCAACAACTCAAATTTCTCCAACTGGCTACAATAACTCCAACCGTTTCAAATACAGCAGGCCTATTTTCAGAAGAAAATAAAATTTCAATATCATCTGCAAAAAATACTATCTACCTCTCCCTCTATGTAGATGTTACATAAATCACTTTATATATATATATATATATATATCAGATTCGTCCTCGTTATCATTGGTCCGCTTGGTTGTACATATATTGCTTTGTTTATATAATAATTATCTTTGACCAAAGGATTTCTGACACTGGCTTGCGTTGGGGAAACTTGCAAACTGGAGAAGTAGGGCCAAAAAAGGTGTTCGTACAATTCAACTGAACAGGATTTCTCGTTAACAAGGTTAGATGCTACACATCACTATCGAGTATTGAAATACTCGATTCTTATTTATATTTCCTACCTTACTAGTAGTATAGGTTAGCCGGAACTGGCACAGGCGCAGGCGCGTGGTGCCGGTGCCGGTGTCCGCCATATTGGATTGTGACGTCACGGCGGCCATCTTGGAGAAGTGTAACGGGACATAACGTAACGGGAAAAGTTTGACCTTGACCTTTGACCCTCAAAATTCGCCAAAATTGGGCAAAAATTGCCCAAAATTCCTCAAAATTCGTCAAAATTTACATTTCTGTGAAAAAAATTCCGCCAAAAAAAATCTCAAAAAATTCCACAATTCAAAAATTCCCGTTTTCGAGAGAAAAATTCCCGTTTCGAGGGAAAATTTCCCGTTTTTAGTCCTTAAAAATCCCAGCGGCTAGAAATGTCCATATGTAGGCTTAAGCATCCATGTCTACAGCCTACGATAAGCCTCTGACGTCATCATGGATTATGACGTCACTGTTGCATTTTCCGTTACGGCCGCCATCTTTAACTTTTTTATTTATTATCCGATTTTAATGAAAAAAATTTTAAAAAATATAAAAAAATTCAAATAATAAAATTTTAATAAAAAATATTTAAAAAATAAACTTTTACGACACGGAGTTCGGAGTCCTCGGTTCGAACCCGGTGAGGGCAAAAAAATTAAAAAATGGCGACCGATCCTTCCCTCACAGTGACTGCTGGCATACTGACTCCCACCACTTTTTTCATAGCATATATCATCCGGCAGTATGACGTCATGTACGCCATCTTTAAATTTGGACGCCATCTTGAAAATCTTTATTTATTATCCGATTTTAATGAAAAAAATTCCAAAATTCATCAAAAAATTAACGTATTTGAATTCTGTTTGATTATACCGATGTACGTCCTTGGTTCGATTCCCGGCGAGAGTAAACGGTCGATCCTTCCTCCATGAAAGCTACCTAGACTGATCTACCACCACCAGTACCAAGGTATATATCATCAACTGGTATGACATCATGTCCGCCATCTTATCTTCATCCGCTGGAGACCACCATCTTGTTTTCGTCAGCTAGAGTGTGCCGATACCATGTAGTATAATTATCTGGTCACTATACTTGTGTCCTCAACTGTTGACATTGAACATTGACCTTGAACTTTGACCTTGACCTTGAAATTTGGCCTTGACCTTGAAATTTGACTTTGTCCTGGAAATTTGACTTTGTCCTTGTCGACCATCATGGATCCGACATTTTATGTTCAGTACATGCTACCAGAGGATACCACCTGCTGGAGTACGCCATCTTGTGTGTGTACTTGTATTATAGAGTACATTTCCATCTAGATAATTTTATTCTAACCCGCTACAGTGCAGTAATCATTTATTACCGAGGTGCCCCCGCCATCATGAAATTCGACCGCCATCTTGAAATCATGTAATAATGTAGCTAGAAAAGCTGGAAAAAATCCAAAATTCATTAAATAAATCACTCATTAACTTACATATCGATTCGATCCGCTCCAGTCCTTGGCTCGATCCTCGATCGATGCAAAACATTTAATTTTATGAAAAAAAAATAATAATTCCAATAAACCATGTTCAACATTCATAAAGAGACTTTAAATCCTCTACTACCATCATCCTATCAGACGTCAAGACTACCATATTGGAAATTCGTAATTGTAATGCTAGAGATTCGGGAAAAAGTTCAAAACTCATTAAATAAATTTGTAATCTATATACTGATTAGATCGACTAAGGTCCTTGGTTAGATCCCTTGTCGATACAAAACAACTTTAATTTTAAAAAAGTACCAGAAAAGTGTAAGGTTCGAGGAATAAAACACCTAAAAGTCTTTTACAAACATAATATTTATTACACAATTTCTATCCTACTACAGAATCACTTGCGAAAGCCAGCAATCTTATAAAAATTTAGCCCTGCATAGACGTACAACGACTACTTCTTAGCTCCAAATGGCTCCAAATGCTCCAAACGGCCTCCAAATGGCTCCAAAAGCTCCAACAGCCTCCAAATGCTTAACACAGTTCCAAATGGCTCCAAATGCTCCAAACGGCCTCCAAATGCTTGACAGCTCCAAATGTTTCCAGCAGCTCCAAATGCTCCAAATTCTTGACAGCTTCAAATGCTTCAAAAGGCTCCAAATGCTCCAAATGACTCCAAAAGGCTCCAAATGCTCCAACAGCTCCAAAAAAAAGGCTCCAAATGCTCAAACAGCCTCCAATGCATAACACAGCTCCAAATGGCTCCAAATGTTCCAAACGGCCTCCAAATGGCTCCAACAGCCTCCAAATGCTTAACACAGCTCTAAATGGCTCCAAATGCTACAAACGGCCTCCAAATGCTTGACAGCTCCAAATGTCTCTAGCAGCTCCAAATGCTCCAACAGCTCCAAAAAAAGGCTCCAAATGCTCCAACAGCCTCCAAATGCTTAACACAGCTCCAAATGGCTCCAAATGCTCCAAACGGCCTCCAAATGCTTGACAGCTCCAAATGTCTCCAGCAGCTCCAAATGCTCCAACAGCTCCAAAAAAAGGCTCCAAATGCTCCAACAGCCTCCAAATGCTTAACACAGCTCCAAATGGCTCCAAATGCTTGGCAGCTCCAAATGCTTCAAAAGGCTCCAAATGCTCCAAATGGCTCCAACAGCTCCAAAAGACTCCAAATGCTTCAAAAGGCTCCAATTGCTCCAAGAGCTCCATCTTCAATTGGTTCCAACTCATTCCTATTACTTTTATCGAACTTGGCATGATTACTAACATGTCTTTATCAGTATACATTTTGACTGGCAGTGGTAACGTTTTTTACACCTTTAAGTTATAAGTTTTATTTAGAAATCAGATTTCGATAAATGATAGCTTCCATCTGGAAAGAAAATATATTAATTTATCTTCAAGTTTATACACATACATTTAATTTAATCCATTATTGTATGTAGCCAGCTTCCCTCAGTTCTTTGAGTATGAAGGATATTTCTTTAATGTTCGAATAGTTTCCTGCACAAAGCGATCCATGTAGTAGTCGTAGCCTGTTAACCAATATGTTAGGATCTTCCCATGAGGTATAATCAATCTCTTCTGCTGCCTTCATCATCCTTGCATGTTTATAATAAATATTATCTCTGGTGTCTATCGTTTTAACACCAACCACAAGGTCACTTTCGTCATCTTGCCAGTGATTATCACAAGCTTGATCAGGATAATTTATTTTATTACGTCGTTTCCATCGTTTTGGTCTCAAACCACCATCACAGTCTTCGCTCTTGCATGCTTTTGGTGCTTCAGTACAGTACTCAATCATGCCAGCTTCTGATGTGTCACCACAGTCTTCAATCATGTCAGCACCACAAACTTGATCAGGATAATTTATTTTATTACGTCGTTTCCATCGTTTTGGTCTCAGACTGCCATCACAGTCTTCGATCTTGCCTGCTTTAGGTGTTTCAGTACAGTACTCAATCATGTCAGCCTCAGATGTGTCACCACAATCTTCAATCATGCCAGCCTCAGATGATTCATCAAAGTCTTCGACCTTGTAAGCTTCAGGTGGTTCTCCATCTTTCACATTTTCATGGAGACGACTAGATATTGGAGTAAATATATTTTCATTTCTAATGTGGTTACAACTTCCTTCGTTTGTTTTAAATTTTAAATTATTATCTTGATCTAGATCAGTAATTTTAGCATTAGCTTTTTCGCCTTCGTTCCTCTTCAGCGATGTTGTAGCCCAGTCTTCGTTATCTTTATTCATCTTAATTGTACAGGTCTTGTAATGTCTATCCAAGTAATATCTTCTACCAAAGGATTTCTGACACTGACTGCAATGAAATGGTTTTTGACAAGGACCCAAATTACACTCGCTTCTCTCATGTCGTTTAGCATTCTTTCTCAAGGTAAACACCTTGCTACAGTATCTACAGTGATGACGTTTTGATACAGCAACAAATCCCGTTTCAGGATTCATATTAGTTATTGAGACTAATGCCAGATGCAAACTAAGAGTTTTAAATTAGATATATTACTTAAATAGAATTTTTTAATTATTTCATCAGCGAGAATTAATTTATCTCATTCAAAGGTACTTGTTGCAAGTAGTTCTGCTTTTCAACAACAGATGTCGCCACATGTTACTTGCAGGTAAATAATATTTAGTTCTTTTATGCGGGATGCGGGATGCTCACTAACGATCGCAAAAGAAGGATGGCTTCGCTAGACTCCAAGGAGAAGGAAGTTCGTCCATCCTGTTAGTGCTTCTTAGATTTCTCAGAGATTATTTGACTGAGTAATGATATTTTTTTTTTAAATTTCCACCTGATAAAAATATTACAAGTGCTGATTTATTGACAGAATTTCAATAATTAAATGCAACCTTGAATAAAAAAATGACATGACTCATTAAGTAAAAAATTCTTCATGCAGAGATCAATTCCTCATCAGTAACCAGAAGCACTCGGAGAAAACCATCAGATGTCTAGTCAGGAATAATCAGAAGCACCCAGAGAAAACCATCATAATATTGTCAAGAATAAACGGGAGCACACGGCGAAATCCACCATAATATTGACAAGAATAATCAGGAGCACACGGAGAAAACCACCGCAAGTTTTCTTTGATATCATAAAATTTCAGGAAAAAAAATAATAAAAAATAAAAATAAATTAATAAAAAATTAAAAAAAAATAAAATAAAAAATACATAAATATATTCTGCTAGCTTGTGAACTTCTCATTGTTGAACAAAGATAGAGTTCTAGTACAAGCCAGAATTTTATGTATTTTTTATTTTATTTTTTTTTAATTTTTTATTAATTTATTTTTATTTTTTATTATTTTTTTCCTGAAATTTTATGATATCAAAGAAAACTTGCGGTGGTTTTCTCCGTGTGCTCCTGATTATTCTTGTCAATATTATGGTGGATTTCGCCGTGTGCTCCCGTTTATTCTTGACAATATTATGATGGTTTTCTCTGGGTGCTTCTGATTATTCCTGACTAGACATCTGATGGTTTTCTCCGAGTGCTTCTGGTTACTGATGAGGAATTGATCTCTGCATGAAGAATTTTTTACTTAATGAGTCATGTCATTTTTTTATTCAAGGTTGCATTTAATTATTGAAATTCTGTCAATAAATCAGCACTTGTAATATTTTTATCAGGTGGAAATTTAAAAAAAAAATATCATTACTCAGTCAAATAATCTCTGAGAAATCTAAGAAGCACTAACAGGATGGACGAACTTCCTTCTCCTTGGAGTCTAGCGAAGCCATCCTTCTTTTGCGATCGTTAGTGAGCATCCCGCATCCCGCATAAAAGAACTAAATATTATTTACCTGCAAGTAACATGTGGCGACATCTGTTGTTGAAAAGCAGAACTACTTGCAACAAGTACCTTTGAATGAGATAAATTAATTCTCGCTGATGAAATAATTAAAAAATTCTATTTAAGTAATATATCTAATTTAAAACTCTTAGTTTGCATCTGGCATTAGTCTCAATAACTAATATGAATCCTGAAACGGGATTTGTTGCTGTATCAAAACGTCATCACTGTAGATACTGTAGCAAGGTGTTTACCTTGAGAAAGAATGCTAAACGACATGAGAGAAGCGAGTGTAATTTGGGTCCTTGTCAAAAACCATTTCATTGCAGTCAGTGTCAGAAATCCTTTGGTAGAAGATATTACTTGGATAGACATTACAAGACCTGTACAATTAAGATGAATAAAGATAACGAAGACTGGGCTACAACATCGCTGAAGAGGAACGAAGGCGAAAAAGCTAATGCTAAAATTACTGATCTAGATCAAGATAATAATTTAAAATTTAAAACAAACGAAGGAAGTTGTAACCACATTAGAAATGAAAATATATTTACTCCAATATCTAGTCGTCTCCATGAAAATGTGAAAGATGGAGAACCACCTGAAGCTTACAAGGTCGAAGACTTTGATGAATCATCTGAGGCTGGCATGATTGAAGATTGTGGTGACACATCTGAGGCTGACATGATTGAGTACTGTACTGAAACACCTAAAGCAGGCAAGATCGAAGACTGTGATGGCAGTCTGAGACCAAAACGATGGAAACGACGTAATAAAATAAATTATCCTGATCAAGTTTGTGGTGCTGACATGATTGAAGACTGTGGTGACACATCAGAAGCTGGCATGATTGAGTACTGTACTGAAGCACCAAAAGCATGCAAGAGCGAAGACTGTGATGGTGGTTTGAGACCAAAACGATGGAAACGACGTAATAAAATAAATTATCCTGATCAAGCTTGTGATAATCACTGGCAAGATGACGAAAGTGACCTTGTGGTTGGTGTTAAAACGATAGACACCAGAGATAATATTTATTATAAACATGCAAGGATGATGAAGGCAGCAGAAGAGATTGATTATACCTCATGGGAAGATCCTAACATATTGGTTAACAGGCTACGACTACTACATGGATCGCTTTGTGCAGGAAACTATTCGAACATTAAAGAAATATCCTTCATACTCAAAGAACTGAGGGAAGCTGGCTACATACAATAATGGATTAAATTAAATGTATGTGTATAAACTTGAAGATAAATTAATATATTTTCTTTCCAGATGGAAGCTATCATTTATCGAAATCTGATTTCTAAATAAAACTTATAACTTAAAGGTGTAAAAAACGTTACCACTGCCAGTCAAAATGTATACTGATAAAGACATGTTAGTAATCATGCCAAGTTCGATAAAAGTAATAGGAATGAGTTGGAACCAATTGAAGATGGAGCTCTTGGAGCAATTGGAGCCTTTTGAAGCATTTGGAGTCTTTTGGAGCTGTTGGAGCCATTTGGAGCATTTGGAGCCTTTTGAAGCATTTGGAGCCATTTGGAGCTGTGTTAAGCATTTGGAGGCTGTTGGAGCATTTGGAGGCTGTTGGAGCATTTGGAGCCTTTTTTTGGAGCTGTTGGAGCATTTGGAGCTGCTGGAGACATTTGGAGCTGTCAAGCATTTGGAGGCCGTTTGGAGCATTTGGAGCCATTTGGAGCTGTGTTATGCATTTGGAGCTGTCAAGAATTTGGAGCCATTTGGAGCTGTGTTAAGCATTTGGAGGCTGTTGGAGCATTTGGAGCCTTTTTTTGGAGCTGTTGGAGCATTTGGAGCTGCTAGAGACATTTGGAGCTGTCAAGCATTTGGAGGCCGTTTGTAGCATTTGGAGCCATTTAGAGCTGTGTTAAGCATTTGGAGGCTGTTGGAGCCATTTGGAGGCCGTTTGGAACATTTGGAGCCATTTGGAGCTGTGTTATGCATTGGAGGCTGTTTGAGCATTTGGAGCCTTTTTTTTGGAGCTGTTGGAGCATTTGGAGCCTTTTGGAGTCATTTGGAGCATTTGGAGCCTTTTGAAGCATTTGAAGCTGTCAAGAATTTGGAGCATTTGGAGCTGCTGGAAACATTTGGAGCTGTCAAGCATTTGGAGGCCGTTTGGAGCATTTGGAGCCATTTGGAACTGTGTTAAGCATTTGGAGGCTGTTGGAGCTTTTGGAGCCATTTGGAGGCCGTTTGGAGCATTTGGAGCCATTTGGAGCTAAGAAGTAGTCGTTGTACGTCTATGCAGGGCTAAATTTTTATAAGATTGCTGGCTTTCGCAAGTGATTCTGTAGTAGGATAGAAATTGTGTAATAAATATTATGTTTGTAAAAGACTTTTAGGTGTTTTATTCCTCGAACCTTACACTTTTCTGGTACTTTTTTAAAATTAAAGTTGTTTTGTATCGACAAGGGATCTAACCAAGGACCTTAGTCGATCTAATCAGTATATAGATTACAAATTTATTTAATGAGTTTTGAACTTTTTCCCGAATCTCTAGCATTACAATTACGAATTTCCAATATGGTAGTCTTGACGTCTGATAGGATGATGGTAGTAGAGGATTTAAAGTCTCTTTATGAATGTTGAACATGGTTTATTGGAATTATTATTTTTTTTTCATAAAATTAAATGTTTTGCATCGATCGAGGATCGAGCCAAGGACTGGAGCGGATCGAATCGATATGTAAGTTAATGAGTGATTTATTTAATGAATTTTGGATTTTTTCCAGCTTTTCTAGCTACATTATTACATGATTTCAAGATGGCGGTCGAATTTCATGATGGCGGGGGCACCTCGGTAATAAATGATTACTGCACTGTAGCGGGTTAGAATAAAATTATCTAGATGGAAATGTACTCTATAATACAAGTACACACACAAGATGGCGTACTCCAGCAGGTGGTATCCTCTGGTAGCATGTACTGAACATAAAATGTCGGATCCATGATGGTCGACAAGGACAAAGTCAAATTTCCAGGACAAAGTCAAATTTCAAGGTCAAGGCCAAATTTCAAGGTCAAGGTCAAAGTTCAAGGTCAATGTTCAATGTCAACAGTTGAGGACACAAGTATAGTGACCAGATAATTATACTACATGGTATCGGCACACTCTAGCTGACGAAAACAAGATGGTGGTCTCCAGCGGATGAAGATAAGATGGCGGACATGATGTCATACCAGTTGATGATATATACCTTGGTACTGGTGGTGGTAGATCAGTCTAGGTAGCTTTCATGGAGGAAGGATCGACCGTTTACTCTCGCCGGGAATCGAACCAAGGACGTACATCGGTATAATCAAACATAATTCAAATACGTTAATTTTTTGATGAATTTTGGAATTTTTTTCATTAAAATCGGATAATAAATAAAGATTTTCAAGATGGCGTCCAAATTTAAAGATGGCGTACATGACGTCATACTGCCGGATGATATATGCTATGAAAAAAGTGGTGGGAGTCAGTATGCCAGCAGTCACTGTGAGGGAAGGATCGGTCGCCATTTTTTAATTTTTTTGCCCTCACCGGGTTCGAACCGAGGACTCCGAACTCCGTGTCGTAAAAGTTTATTTTTTAAATATTTTTTATTAAAATTTTATTATTTGAATTTTTTTATATTTTTTAAAATTTTTTTCATTAAAATCGGATAATAAATAAAAAAGTTAAAGATGGCGGCCGTAACGGAAAATGCAACAGTGACGTCATAATCCATGATGACGTCAGAGGCTTATCGTAGGCTGTAGACATGGATGCTTAAGCCTACATATGGACATTTCTAGCCGCTGGGATTTTTAAGGACTAAAAACGGGAAATTTTCCCTCGAAACGGGAATTTTTCTCTCGAAAACGGGAATTTTTGAATTGTGGAATTTTTTGAGATTTTTTTTGGCGGAATTTTTTCCACAGAAATGTAAATTTTGACGAATTTTGAGGAATTTTGGGCAATTTTTGCCCAATTTTGGCGAATTTTGAGGGTCAAAGGTCAAGGTCAAACTTGTCCCGTTACGTTATGTCCCGTTACACTCCTCCAAGATGGCCGCCGTGACGTCACAATCCAATATGGCGGACACCGGCACCGGCACCACGCGCCTGCGCCTGTGCCAGTTCCGGCTAACCTATACTACTCTTACTCTGCAAGTGGCCCTTAATATTACATAAAGTGGAGAATGCTACTGTGGTGTGGTTCTGTGGCTATTGTTACAATTAAATGTAAGTCTTGCACTTATATTTTCTTATCTAATTACCGACTATTTCTTTATATTTGGTTCATATAATTTAATAAACTTTGACTGACTTATTCAGAATGTTTAAGTTTTTCTATGCAGCTGTATATTTATTTGTGTATGCATGAGTACACCAATTTCAAATATAACATAGCTATTAATATATTTGTTTATATTGTGAATAAAATAATAATAGGTATTACAAAACAAAAATTAATATACATACTAGACATAAAAATTCATTTATATTAGTGCGATTTTGGTATAAAGTCAATAGTCACCATTTATTGCAGACTTACCGAGCTCTGGACCGCATACACGTGGAATTATTTCTAGGATCGCTGAGCATGATGGATCTTCAAAACACAACTGGCGCGCTATCAAGCAATTCAGTATTGCAACAGCAGTCTTTATGTTTGGTCCTGCAACAGAGAATTAACGGCACATCTTAAGGCTTTATATTTAATCATCAGAAAAATATAGTAAATAACACGGCAATGTAGCAAATAATTCTGTATTATAGTAAATGTCTGTAGAATATAGTAAATAACACTGTTTCCCATAGTGCCGGCAGAAATTACATACTTAAAGTAAATTTGTTCACTAGTATCTAGATAAACGTGCAAAACAAATTCACGAATAAGGATAACAGAAAAGAGAATATTTAAATACGTACAGATAAAGTTTCTATGTTTAAGAGAAAAACTTGCAAGGGAGAGTTTTGCATTAATTCGATTAAATTTCCGAAACCCACCAAGGTATTCTGCAAAGAAACATGGAATTTTACTGAACACGATGTAACGCGAGTTCTTGAATTTTGCCAAAATAACACACCAGTCAAAATTAATAGTAAAATTTTCTAATCGCCAAAGATTTCTCTTTTATAATAACAATACTGAGACTATAAAGGTCGTATGCTTTCATATTGTGTGATTTTTCAATCTAGTTCCTTTATTATGTGTATGTATATATATCTAACGAACATCTGGCCAATGTTTTATAGTTGCTAACCTTCATTGGATGTAATAAAGATGTGTGGGATTTTACATCAGAATGGAATTTAGCTAAATGGATAAATACTAGTAACTCATTAGTTGAAATACTGAAATCTGAATTAATATACCATATGGGCCCGGTAGGTTTTTTTAAACCTTTTTTCTGAAACAATGATTTATGTGGTTACCTTGCTTTATGTGTGTATATGTGTCTCCTCTCTAATGAGTAACAAACCGTTTTGAATTAAATATTCAGTGCATAATTTTCATTCCACCCATGTTTAGTAAAAATTGACAAACATAATAAAATTATCTATTTACGTTTCGTGTGATTATATTAAGTACAATTAGCTATAAAAAAGGGAATTTTTTGGATAATTTCAAAAATCAGTGTATTTTCTCTCGTTTTCCACTAACACTGTGGCAATGATCGTAGCGTGTAACCAGATCTCTCTCTCCTCAACTTATGGATCTGCCGTCTGTGAGAAAAGCCCATACTGCACAGCTTATTTCATGCATCTGTTATCGATTTTACAAACTTAAGGCATGTTAAAACAGCCGAGTTCCCTAAGACCTGAATTACCTACGTCATTTGGTTTTAGATATAGCTCCATGTGACAATTGTTTTTTTTTAATTTGAAGAGGTTCTTAGGGCGGTAAGCGCTACAGTCACCATGACTATACGAAACAAGCTTTGCATCGTTAGCTGTCCTCGCAGACCACTCCATTTTATGTAGAAAGTAAAGATAAGCTGGACCCACGCCAAGATAAATGCTTCAGTTTGGTGTAAATTGTGTAGAAAATAAATTACAGTTAATTCTTTCAATGCATATGTAAGTAGTATGTAAATATATTTATTGGCCCTGGGTTCTGGGTGAGGTGCCTGGTACAGGTACGCCATATTGGATTGTGATTTCACGGTGGCCATCTTTGATGCCGACCGCCATTTTGAAACCCGCCAATTTGGATTACACTACTTTGTTTTCTTGAACATTCCACCATTTTGAATTATGACATCACGTCCGCAATTTTTAATTATGACATCACGACCACCATTTTGTATTATGACATCACATCAGCCATTATAGGCTACAGATTATACCAGCAACCATGGGTATGTAAGCGAGGCCCAGACTACAGAACCCTCAGTCCTTTTCTGGCTGCAGTGTAATGCCGATCGTCTAGTTTGACTAGTAAAGCACATATGTCACATAATCACCTATTATTGTGAACTCTACGGCAACTTTACCATCATTAACTCTGACCTTGAGGGAAGGTCTGCCATCAAGAGTGCAAACCCTGATGGCAGCAATGCCGATGGCAGCGTAATTCCTGTTGACAACGGCGTTAACAGGTGTACCTATTGTTCCAGCATTGCAAGAAATTTCGATGCGCGCATTATTATCAGAAGAGCAGACTTCAGAGACTTCCGCGGTTGAAGTTTCGCCAGTGTTGCCTGCAACCACAGAGACTTCAATGAGCAACGGACGTTCATTGGCATATTCAACGCGCCAGTGAAAATAATGTGGAACGTCTTTCACTACAACTTTAAGTGCTCGTTGCCACGAAAGAAGCTTATGTCCAAATAATGTACACAGAATACTGTTTCAGTGCGAAATGTGTATTAAACAATTTGGACGACGGGGATAACTTGATAATACATCTTATAACCATCAGAAGGTCTATGAGCTTGTCTCGGGAGACATAAACGTGTGACAAATGCGATAAGGTATTATTACATAGTAACAGTCTGAGTAATCACAAGAAAATGTGCACATTAATACAAATAATTGCTAGTAAGCCGCAATACCACCAGAAATAATTATTGATTTATTTATTTACCTGAGTTGGTCGTTGACAAAAGAGCAGTAATCAAGTGTCAGAACTTCAACGATCAGTTTTGTTTTAAATGGTGTATTCTGGCAAGATTTGTCGAGGGAAGTCATCAAAACCGTGTTGATAAGAGGTATTATGCTTTGAAATAAGTACCACTTAGGTGGTCTGGACTATTCAACACCAATACATCAGATAAAACGTTTTGGGGGAAACAATACCAAAATGTCAGTTAGTGTGTATACACTGAGAATAATAAGGTATGTCCAATATGTGTAACTGAAAAAGAAAGAAACACCATTTCGATCTGTTTGCTTTAGACAAATGAAAGAAATGCTGCACACCAATGTTCCATCAAAAACTTTTATTGTTTGTGAGATACCAGGTTACAAAACATCAGCACAAGATTAATTTGTGTAAAATGTGCTTTAAGTATTTCGCTGATCAATCTCGGAAATCGTGTCTACGATTTTACAGTTTCTTGAAATGCACAAAATAAAGTGTGGAGATGTACGTTGGCCAGAAAATGTTTGTGCTTGTTTGTACTTGTAGTAGTGTAGACTTTATGTAATAAAATTTATTTGTAAAAAAGGGGTGGTTTTATTTCCTTTAACCTGTCACTTTTGTGGTAAAACATTAAAATGAAGATATATTACATCGAATAAATACTTTTAACCTATAATTAACTTAAATTAATTGAAAAACATTTAAAGCAAATTGTTTTGGTATCGACACACAATCGAACCAAGTGCTGTAATCGATTAAATCATCATTTCACAAATGAGTAAATTTTTAATGAATTTTGGAATTTTTTTCTGAATTTCTAAGTTAAAAATTTAAGATTTTCAAGATGGCCGACAAGATGGTGGATGTTAATAAATAATACTGCTCTATAATGGGTAAAAATTAAACCAATATGGTGGGAATGTCCTCAAGTAGATGAAAACAATATGGAAGATGCAAAATGACCGCCATTACGCATATGATTTAGTGTAATATTTGCCTTGGTAGTAGTGGTGGGAGGTCAGTCTGCCAGCGCCCTCTGTGGAGGAAGGATCCATCGTTTTTTTTCCCTCACCGGGTTCGAACTAAGGATTCTAAGCTCTGTGGTGTAAGTGCATTTTTTACTCAAATTTTATTTAAATTTTAATTAAATTTTTTAAAAATATTTTTTGATAATAATTATGTATTTTTAATAGGCGGGTGTGACATAATTCACAATGGCGGAACATTCTATAAAACAAAATTGCATAATACATAATGGTGGAAAGTTCTAGAAAACAAAATGGATGATTTCAAAATGGCGGAAAGTTCTAAATCCAAGATGGCGGACATTTATAGAATACGAAATGGCGGAAAGTTCTTTAACACAAGATGGCGGAATTAAAAAAATTGTGGCCGGGATAAAGGTCATCCAAAATAGCTGCCAAGGTCAAGGTCAAAGGTAATTTAAGATGGCCGCCGTGACGACACGATATAAGATGTCGGATTGGCACCAGGCACCTCACCCAGAACTCAGGGCCATTAAAAACATTTACATACTACTTATGTATCTTACAAAAAAAAGTAATTTTCTTTAAATTTTAAAAAGTAATTTTTTATAACAGGCCTCGTTTATGACACCAAACTCGATAAAAAAAATAGACGGTGAACATAGCCTGTAACGAAACTACAACAATTCTGAATTAAAATGACTTCGAGCTGGTCTATAACACGCAAGCGTACAAAAGAAAGTGTGAAGAAGCCCACACTCTAAATGCAATGTTGAAGGGCTACCACCTCTTCTGCTGGAAGTGAGTGGGTGAAGGTTTGCCATGACATGATCAGCTAGTGATCGTGCAACCATCACGGAAACATTAGCAACGTCGCAGAAGGTTAATTCTAGCTTCATCGTATACTCCATCGAGATAAGCCAACTTAAATTTCTTCACTTTAAAAATTGGCACTTCTTACGACCCCATGTTCACTGGCATTTCTAACTTGGTTTTGTGTAGCGTAGAAATTGTGAAACGAATAATATTAATATCCGAATATTCTTTACAGCTTAATGAGCGTTACGCAAGAGGTGAAGAGCTCACAATCATCTTGGAGTTCTAGTAGCCCTGAGTACGTTTTTGGTAACCAAGTCTGACACAGATTCACGCAATGTCACGCAATGGTAAAATATTGGACTCGCCCGCAATCACTCCAAGCAATGCTCGGGTGGCTCCTACCCACAGGCAATGATCAACACCTTTCCGATTTCCCAGCGATGTGTTCGTTGTTTGTGTCCGTATCTGGCGATCCCGCTGTCGACAACACATAAAGCAAAACTAAATAAATACTTGTTCAGGGTTATCAGGAGTTCATCAAAAAACTTTGGTGAAATTATAAATAAAAATGTCTGTATTTAAATACACACTATCCTTGCATATACTCGCAAAATCCTCATAACTAAAAAAAAAAAAAATAGTCTACGCTAGTGCAGTTAAGCGCTTGTGAAACTATGCACATATTTGTCCACCAAGGCACTCAGAAAAAGGTTGGGTTGAGCAACGAAGGTTTTTTTTTTTGTTTATGAAGAAACCAACGTTTATTTGCTAAGTTATTTTATTGCTAGGTTGGATTCAAAATGGAAAAAAAATACCCTTCGTATTGTATACCAAACAAAACATACATTTCCGTAAACAAAAGCTGTCCAAATAGAATGAAATATTTATTTACATCTCCATATTTTTGTTCCGCCGTATATTAACAAACAATATCTTATCGAATGAAACCAATATCTTAGAGTAAAATCAGTTAAATTAAATCTGAAAAGATTTGCAAGTAAATTTTTTTATTGAGCTGCAAAAATTAAAAACTCTACTGCTGGTGGCTAAATCGTGTTCTTGTGTTTTACTGTTTAAATAGCTGGCCACAATGTTGAACTATGCTAATTATGGAAGCAATAAATATTCACGGAAAACTGTATGCGAATGCATCAAAAATGTTACTTTTCGAAAAGATTAATAGTTTGCGAGAAAGCACGGGTAAAGTGGTGCTCGAGAAGCGACGAATTCAAAGCGAGAACTTGCAAGTACTTTGCCCTTTCCAACCCTTTGTTAGCAGAACGTCCATTCCTCATCATGACTGTACTTCATCGTTATAAGTTTAGAGCGCATAGCAAAAGAGGTTCGGTGATAAAGGCAGGAATTTCCAAGTTAAAATTTTCCGGGTACTTAAGAAGGATAAAAACTTTTATTCAGAACTTCGCCAGGTGCTAATATTATACAGTTTCTCATTTGAATTTAATCCGTTGCTGTCATAGTAGTAAAATATATTAGCTGAGAGAAGTTCAAAGGATAGAATTTCAAATATTTAACTGCAGCCATCAAAGCAACAATAATTGAATTTTTTTTCTGTTTTTGAAATCAATTGCAAATGAAAATGCGTATAAATTATACTGAACCACAGTTAATAAGTTAAATTATGAGTAGAAAAAAAAATTCACAAGTGTGACGGTTAAAAGACCCAAAAGACTAAAATCTAATTAAAATTTCGGGACATACGTCATTGAATAGCTATGATATACTGCACAGACGACGCAATATTTCACAAAAAAAAAACCTCAGTTTTGATGTTATTAAATGTTAAAAACAAAAAAAGTATTTTCTTAAACTTAAAACCGACAAGGAGTATAGAAATATTGAGACTAGACAGATGAAATTAATAGATACATGCGGACAATATTGGATGGAACAACACAGTCTACAAAAAAGTAGGGGAATACATACCTCTGCATACAAAGGCTTGTATAATATATACTACGTAAATAAATCTGGTAACGTACTTATACTTTATTTGCCATAAAAACATCTTACATTTAAAATAAATATAAATTTTTCATAAACAAATGTAAAAAAGGTGCTATGGATTCGTGGGAAATTAATAATACACCAAATTATAGTTTTATTACTTACATTACATATTTAAGAAGTAATGAAAAAATACATATTTTTTAAATTGAACTTAACACAACTTAAAAATTATGGCTTCTTATGAGAAACAAGAGCACTGTTGCAAAAATTTGTGTCTATTTTCGTTATAGATACACACAGAATGTGTGTGCCTTGCTGTTAATGTTCTTATCAATGCGCAAATGCAAAGGAATATGCAATTTGGGATTTATCGGACATAATTTCTGTTATATAAGTTATTATAAGACTTCCAGTATGTAAATACGGCTTGTATTTCAATTATCTTATGATAAACTACACATTTTTAATTAGAAAAATTAAAGGTGTGATAAACCTATTAATTCAATACATTAATATACAAGAAACAGCTAAAAACCCAACGAAATGAACGAAAGCTAGTTCCTAAAACAAGTAGATTTGTATTATTACATCACAAAGAAAATAGTTTGAAATTTTTAAAACTAAAATCAATATGTTAAATTTTTACACAAATAGCGAATAAAATGTGCGCCTAACGGTTTAACGTTTATAGATGATTATATTTAGATATATGCATATATATTTATGTGTATGTTTATATAACTGAGTGTTAGTGTTCTAATTATGGATAAAAAATTAAAATGTGTTTTTATTTTACGTATCTATTAAAATTATCCAACACAAATATTCAATAGAAATAGTAATTTCAAGGTATTGTATTGTTTTTAACATGCAATTTTAGTCTAATTTCATAACGCAATTTTCATGATCGTAAATTTGAAATATAAAGCACTTAAATTCCTTTTCTGGGAAAGTTTACAACCATGCTTAAGTTGCTATCCACTTTTGGCATGTAATTTACTAGTTCTTCACTCCTAAATATTAATATGTATGTTACCTATACTTAAAAATAATTACAATGTCCACCTTGAAAGAACTCGTTTAGATGGGTCATTCAAGAGATAGCATAATGTTTAGACTGAAAGGTGTCAGCTAAGGTATGCAGTACTTCAGGAAAATAAAGTACATAGGTCATGGATAGCAATGATTAGCGGAATGACGCGCCCCATCAAATGGATCATGAATTGTGTACGCTGACGGAATGTAAGAAATGTCCCGAAATTAAGAAACTCGTATTTCTGAAGTGAAACTTATTTTCTGAGGTGCTACAATTTTCGAACGTTATGAAAATTCCGATAGAATGAGGGGAATATTAAGGTATGTGGTGGGGGAACCATTAGAGGAGACGACAGGGGAGAGGTAGAAATGACGCAGCATACTTGCACACTTGCATACGTGCACACTTGCATGCTTGCACACTTGCATGCTTGCACACTTGCATGCTTGCACACTTGCATGCTTGCACACTTGCATGCTTGCACACTTACACACTTGTATACTTGCAGACTTGCATACATACTTGAGTAATTGCACACATGCATACCTGCACCTTTGCATACGTGCACACTTGCATACGTGCACACTTGCGTACTTGCAAACTTTACACTTGCATACTTGCATACTTTCTAACTCGCATACTTGGGCAATAGCATGATTTAGCGCGCGCAAACTTGAATATATATTTTTTTTAATCGGCGACCTCAGCCAATGTTTCCTATATCTAATAATATAACAAGCAAGAAGTTTCACTTCTGTCGCGGTTGGACTCCACGCACACATTAAAACAATTGGTTGTCTGTAAAGTCGGTTTACGGACGATCGTTTAACGCGACAACGTCATAACAAAACATTGATGACATGATTGCATACTTTTATAAATAAAATTGAATCATTTTTATTGAATTATCACTATTTTGTATGGATAAAAAGGAGTGAAATGAAATCTACAATTTAATTGATAAATTTACTTTTATTTGCACTCATTAATTCAAATATGTTTATTACTTTAAGGAAGAGATTATTTTAACTATAACTTTTATACATGTTTGATATTTAACTTCTTCCAATCTGTGTTATTATGTTAAGGATAGTACGATGATAGGAAAAGTAGGAAACGAATGGGAGTGTTTCAAGCTTAATGTGCCTCGAAAAAGTCTAATCGATGGTTGTTCCAATCTAGTGGAAGAGAGATAGATGCAGCTCAAGCGTACAATGAGCGTAACGGGACACCGCGTAACGGGACAATGAGCGTAACGGGACACTCTTTCGTGCGTGCAGCCGGCGTTCATCGACTTATTAGACGTTGTCACGTCAAAAAATTAAACATGCAGTTTTCTCACATATGGCTTTGTGACGATAGCGTGGGCACATAACTCACATGCTCACGGTCACGCCTGTGGGATATTTGATTCGGCTTCTTGGTGATGCAGTCTGGAGTTGCGGGTTGCCTATACCAGGTGCTGGTGGGCCAGAGCGTATGGTATCTCCCCTTCTGCTTGGTGCTTGCTTAGAACGCACTCCCCAACAAATTACATCAGCAGGCGGAGGAGTAATAAGATGAAAGCCCGCAATGATATTATCGGATGGCATCAGCGATACAAAGTTTCGTCGGAGAAGGCTAACCCTTCCAGCTTTACCACCGCTTCGGGCAGTGCAAGTATAAAAGCTAAAATTATCATCTCATATGCTGGACAAGTATGTGCATATAGTTGCTTGCTTTTCAAGTACATGTAGAACATATCAAAGGCTTACTTTCCTTTGAGTGAATTAAAAAGAGAGAGTAGATGCCATTTCTCTATGGAACATGATGATTCGTCTGCAATAAGAGCGAAAAAGTGAACTGAATTGCAGTTAAATATTTAGTCATTTATATGAAGTGAATTGTTTAAGATAAGTTGAATATTCGTTGGCTGTTTTGGACACTAGTATTTTTTTTTTAAATTCTAATGTTTACAGGTAATCTTTGACAGGTTTCAAATATTATTTAAAATAATTATTTAAAAACTACCCTATACCCTACTCTTCTTTACAAAATAATTTCTCTATTATATACCCGTGAACTTATTGCTATACAAAATATTATATATTTTGGTAATTGTTAAAAATATAAATGCGTATGTAATGTTTTATTAATCCTACGTTGTAGATTGTAATTTTTTTAATATTGTAATTTCATATGGTTTATATTTTCATTTTATAATCCTTAAGAAAAGCAGTCACTTCAACACGACTCTCAGATTACTAATATTTCGTCGACCACATGCCACACGTAACCAGAAAACATATTATTTAGGGTATTAAGACCACACAACAGTTAGGTTGATTAAAAATATATATAAGGTACTGTGTTTATTCTGGTTTTATTCCATAAATGCTCCCTAATATGTATCCAAAAACAACATATTTGGATTAATGTTGAATAAAGGAGTTTTGTTCAATAATCACCATTCAAAATGAAAATTTTATAAGCTTTTCTAAAGAAACTTCCTTCTCTTTCTTTTATAATCAGTTCCATTTGTTGATTGGAATTTTCATTTTAATACGTAACAGATTTTGTAATTTTACTGTCCAGGTGTATGTGTACTTAGCGTAAATATATATCCTTATTTATCTCCAAACTTGTTAGTAAACCTTTGGGAAGGATCGGATAATGCACATTTCCTTCTTTTATTTAAAAATAAAAATCGATACACCAACTATGATTTTTATTATTCTAACTAAAATTTACTGAATTTTGATCTCATGAATATTCACTGAATCCTGACGTTTTATGTAACGCGCGGTTGACTTAAGTGAATGTTGCAAGTATCTGTGTCGTATGGTGCAAAGGCACTAGAACCGGGGAGACTGTGAGCGTATGGGGGCGCTGCGCCACAGCGTTTCCCCCTCCCCTCACTCCTGCAGTGCCCTGGCCAATACCCCCCCCCCCCCCCTTCACCCGGGGTTGGCCGCTGCCGGTCCCGACTTGTCGGCGGGCAGTGACGGTGGGGGGCGGGCAGTGACGTGCTTGAAGTGGAGGGGAGGGTGGTGCCGGGCGGGAGGGGAGGGCGGGTGCTGGCAGCTGGCGCGCCGGGGCCATGTTAACTGATCCCGCACGCGTCACGCGCGTCACGTGCGGCCGCTGCGCGCGCTGGGGCGCGTTCCGTAAGGCTGGGCGCCTTCTCGCTCATTTTCATTTTTTTTTTATTCGCATCACTGATGGAATACGAAAAATACCGCAGTTTGGGACATATAAAATTCAGAGCTTTTAAAATTGTTTCAAGAAAAGTGGTGGAAACAGATTGAAAAGCCATCGTGAATTCAGCACTCTTTAAACTATCATTTTTCTATCGATATTAAAGATGTAACCTCTTATAATAATAAAATATAACTTAATGTAATGCATGAAATATATAACAATTGGCAACATTTAACATTTTGCTTTGTGAAATCTTTAATTTACGAAATCTAACGCAATATTTCTTGAGTTATTGGTCTGGTCTACAAATGGGATTTTGCATAAAATTAGAACACTTGTTACTTGTATTAACTCATACTCATCGTGAAACAGAATTGATAATAAGTTGTTCAGTTATATATTTTTTGGCATGGGGAATGTATGTTCTTTTTTTTTTATGTCACGTGCTCTCCATAAATCGCGCTTTCGTCCCAGAAATTACGATTTGTAATAGAGTTTCCGTATTTGGTAAGCCTCTTATATTCTATAGTTTGCACTGTTGATATATTTTCTTTTGGTTATTTTGTGTGATTGAGAAACTTTTTTTTATTTAAGATGTGTTTATTGCTGACTCCTGTGTGTAATGGTCCGATTTATGGGATTCTTGACTGACGATAATAGTTTCATAGAATTCTCCTGATTATTGATCCTCAATGCCAGGCACAATGAACCCTTGAAAGACATATGCTCATTTTATAAAACTACTTGAATTAAAAAATATCAGTTGTTGAAAATTCCGTTTTAAGGTAAGAGTATGATTAAAAATAATATATCATGCCATTGAAGTAAGTATAATATGCAGAAGACTGCTGCAGAAAGATAGAGGAGGAAAGGAATCTAATTACCACTGAGCCAAATGAAATCGTCCACTTTGCCTTGGGGTCATAGTAGAATACTACAGTTACCAATATACAGCGGCAGAGAAAATTTAAACTATAAAAAGAATGTTGGTGTTGTATTTTTTTTCTGGGGTTTGCTGACTCAGATGTCTGTTTTTTGTTTACCGATATAGATATCAAATACATAATTTCTGATATAAGTGTGCTAGAAACTTTTTTTGCAAAACCAAAACCAAATAAAAATTAACTTCGTTTCCCTTCTAAAGACGTTTTAGGAGCAGTGAGAGTATAGGAGTTCGAGACCACCCTATGCTTAAAAGGAACCTAAAGACCATTCCTGCCAAAATAGTATGCTTCCCCTCCCCTCCCCAGACCACCCAGAACATGTTGCGAGACAGATACGTCATCCCCCCACTCCTGGTGGTCATCTCTCACCTCGAGGAGGACGAGTTGGTAGGGACACTGATTGGTCGAGACTAGTGTGGTACGCAGTAAAGTGCGGATGGCATGGCGCGTGGAGGAAGAAACACCCAAGATCCAAGGAGCCTGCCCCGCCGAAGGAGTCCACGTGTCAAAGTTATCGTCCAGAGTCATTGGTCCAGCCCTAGCTTCCAGTCGACTGAATAAATGATGTTTTTAGCTTCGGCACGTGTAGCATCCCCTCCCCCTATCTAATGGCACTAAGCCGACAGTTGCACTGGCTAGAGTACGAAATGTGAAGTATTTAATAGTGTTAGTAGTATGTAAATGTATGTCCGGGGACACGGGTTCTGGGTGAGGAGCGAGGAGACAGTCCGCCATCTAGGATTGTGATTTCACGGCGGCCATCTTAAATAAATATTTTCAAGATGGCGTCCGTAACGATAATTGATACAGTGGTGACATAATTCAAAATGTCGGGTGGGATGTAAGACGTTTCTATTACTTTTCATTGAGAATTTTTTAAATACATTAATAAATTACTGGATTACTCTCGCCGGAAATCGAACCGAGGACCGAAATCGTTTAAATAACTAAACATTTGAAGTAGGCAAATTTTAATATTTTTTGGAAATTTACGGAATTATAGCATTGAAATGACGGATTTTCAAGAAGGCAGCCGTAACGAAACATGCAACGTTTTTAAAATATTTTAAATCAAATTTAGATAATTTAATTTTTTTATAAATTTTAAAACTTTTTTCAGTAAAATCAGATAATAAATAAAGTGTTCCAAGATGGCGGACATGATGTCATACTCGCTGACGATATATATACCTTGACATAAGTGGTGGGAGGTCAGTCTGCCGATAGCTTCCCTGGAGGAAGGACATGTCGCCATTTTTTTATTTAACCTCGCCAGGTTTGAACCGAGGACTGCGAGCTCCATGGCGTCAGTGTACATAAATTTTTTATAAATATTTTTTAAATTAATTTTTATTATTAAATTCGATTTTTTTTATAAAATTAAAAAAAAATTCTCGATTTTCTAACATTAAAATTACGGATTTTCAAGATGGCGGCCGTAATGGAAATCGCAATGGTGACGTCATCAATCAAAATGGCGGTCGTGGTATACTTATTCCTAGAAATGGCTTATCGGAGGCTTTAGACTTGGATTCTTAAGCCATTTTTAGGACATTGTGTTCTTTCTAAGGCAAAATGACATTTGAGGTTTTCGAAATCCTAATTTTTGAATTGCGGAATTTTTTGAGATTTTTTGGCGAAATTTAAAAAAAAAATGGAAATTTAGGTGAATTTTGAAGTATTTTGGGCAAATTTTGGAGGTCGAAGGTCAAGGTCAAAGTTCAAGGTCATCCAAGATGGCCACCATGATGTCACAATCCAAGATAGCGGACTGTCTCCTCGCTCCTCACCCAGAACCCGTGTCCCCGGACATAAACTTACATACTACTAGTGTTGTAACTTTTGGCGAATTGCCTTCAGAGAAATTTGAATACTTTTAAATTAAAATATATATTATTCATATTTTTTCTTAACGTGCAAGCCTGACGCTAGCCCGAGATAAAATAATACACTGCATTGACTGTGGTCGACTTGTAGAACGCACGAAGGATAGAAACCTCCTTTCTTCACCCCTCGTCTTGAGAGTACTCTAGCCGGACCACAGCGTCCTACCTGCGCCGATAGGGAAGTGAAATGATTTTCTTAGAAAAACAGTTGGCCGCCTCTCGCAGCGCCACTCGGGAGCATTGCGTGCGTGCGCCTGACATCACAAGACATGCAACCCGCAAAATTTACAAATATAGTTACTTGGAAGTAGTAAAATCATAATGTGCTATGCCTAGCAACAACACGGTCAAGACAGGCAAAATAATTTACATAAAAAACCAATACTTTATAACCAAGTATGTACAAAACTTTGTTAACATCGCCGACAAGTGCTGTACAGAACACAGCAAAACACAAGTGACTGTACATGGAGAAACAAGTACAACAAAACCCTTCCACAGAAGTGACCTTCATTCATTCAACTAAAAAGCGTGTTGTCTTTATTGCGGAAAGACGGTTGAAAGGAAGCTTACAAGAAGCACCCACATCGCTATCTAAAAATATGATGGAAACTGTCCTTAACTTTTACAAATTCGGAGTATGTGCGCAAAGAGGTGTGACATGTGGTAGAAAATTGTTTTTAATATATCTGATAGCGAATGTGTTGATATTACAGCCGAAGTGCAATACCATAAAAACTGTGTTGCATGACTTTCAATCGTTGTTTCAAGTATGCCAGGCCTTCCATCTGAAAGTGTGGCTGGAAGACCTGTTGACGAGTCCAAGTTAGAGACTTTCAATAAACTTTGCAACTTCCTAGATGACAACGATAATTGTCGGTACCTACTGTCTGACCTTATGGAGTACCGAGAGTGACACGTTGTATAGTAAAAAGCACCTGAGGATGTTATTGTCAGATGCTATGGCAATACCATTCTTATCTTAGGTAGCACGAAATGTTGCGGAACTGTTGTTTCTTTGAAGCCAGTTGCAGCGAGGATTTTAAAGGACAATTGGTATGCCAGCCAAAAAAAAAGGATGCTATTGATGAAAATAAGAGGATTATAGACGTGGCTATTAGCATCTTCCAAGAGAAGAAAAGCTATCAAGTTTATGATTGCTCGACATATCCAACCTGCGAAGAAATATCTAACGTGTGAGAAAATCACGTATGAGTGATACTCACTCATCTTTTTTTCTGGTTTAATGAAACCATTTAAATGCCCCTCTTGCATACAGAATATGTTTAATGTTGCGCACTCTGTCATCTCTTCTATGCGTCCACGTTAATTTGTGTCATGTTGGAATTGTAAAGTTTCTTCAATGACATTTCCAGTCAAAACATCTAATAAACCATCTGCATAATTTAGGCTGGTCTGTTTCATACTGCGAGATCTGTAAGTATAAAACTTACCTAACAATGAACACTTAAAACTACGTTCTGAATCCTGTGAGGCTCACTCTCACTTCAGCTGCTATGAACCAGCATAGTCTGCGAGTAAGAGGTATGGCTATAAATAACCGGACTAAGGTCATAACACTTTTTATTCGTCACCAATCACAGCAGAAGTTTTATCGCCTTCAATGTACTCCCCTTGGCGATCCCTACACCGCTCCATATGACGTTTCCATTGTTGAAGTCCTCTTCTGTCAGCTAGTTGAGAACCTCCGTCGCTTTTGCTTTAACCGCTTCCACACTTTCAAATATTGTCACCTTCAGCGCCGACTTTACCTTGGGAAATAGAAAAAAGTCACAGGGGGCAAGGTCGGGCGAGTACGGTGGATGTTCAAACAAGGTAATGCGGTATTTTGCGAGGAATCCTTTCACAGACAAGGCAGAATGGTCTGGTGCATTGTCTTGGTGAAGGATCCAGGATATGGTCTTCCACAAATCGGGTCTTCGTCTTCTCACACGCTCACGTAGGGCCGTCAAAACCTCGATGTAGAAATGTTGATTGACCGTCTGACCCTCGGGTACCCAGTGAACGTAGAAAATGCCACGAATGTCGAAAACGACAATCATCGTTGCTTTGAATTTGGATTTGCTCATCCTGGCTTTTTTTTTTTTTTTGCCTTGGCGAGCTTGGGCTCTTCCAATGCATGGATTGCCTCTTTGTTTCGGGATCGTAAGTAAAAAACCACGATTCATAACAAGTAATCACCTTGTCCAACAAATCTGGATTAGTGGCGATGTTGTTTAGGATGTCAGTACAAATGTTCTGTTTTGATTCCTTTTGCTCGGGAGTGAGGAGTTTCGGCACCATTTTTGCGCAAACCTTCCGCATGTTAAATTATTCATGCCAAATACGTCGAACACTTTCTTTGTCGATTTCTGTCATTTCAGCAAGCCCTCGGATGCTCAGACGACGATCAGCGCGGATTAATTTACCAATTTGTTAAATGTTTCCGTCCGTTTTTGACGTTGAGGGCCGTCCTGGGCACCGATCGCCTTCGGTCGTTTCACGCCCTTCTTTAAACCGTTTAAACCACTCAAAAACCTGTGTGCGGGATAAACATTCATTTCTTTCATTTCTTGTCTAGGGAGCTCAGGGTGGGGGAAGGACCATCAGACACAGTCATGTTCAAACATGTCGCGGCACGCTCGCAGTTTGCTGGGAGCAGCATCAGTTCGGTTATTAATAGCCACACCTAGTATATAACCTAGTCCAGGTGTGGAAAGGTAATCTATTTTCAGGCTAAACATTTGGGCGGGACAATGAAAAAGGGACACTAAAATCCTGTCACAACCACTTTACCACCGGCGCCAGAACACCTACTGCACCTCGTACGTTGTGAGTGCAGAAGAGAATGCTCCCGAAATTGCGAAGTGGGCTGATATGCACCTCTATGTGCGGCGAATTTGCGGGAAGGTCCTGCTTCAAATCGAGATATTCCGGATTCAAAGGATGAATACGATATAGAAGGTAACTGCGATACCAAGGATCGTGTCTAAGCCAAACATACCAGCGCCTAAACCAGAGAATATTATGCAAAACGAGGACCAGTTTAATGAAAAACAAAATTTGTCAGACACACCAAACAGTAATTGTTTATTTACACATTTTCACATTTTTTTATTTCAAAATTCACATCAAGGTACCAAATTAAGTCTACAATTCTTTAGTGATAAAATACTGTTTTAGCATGTTTTAAAACCTGTTTTACAGAAATGAGTTAGATTAAAAAAAAGTTTAGTAACAACAGCATTTCCAAATGGTTGTGCTTTGCTGAGTTATGGCATTTTTTGAAAAAAAAATCTAATGTGCCAGCTATTTATTCAGAACTTAAGGGTGTTCCCCATACAGTATTTTTTTTATTATTCTGGGGAAGTAGTACAGTGGGACCTAAAAAAGTATATTAAAAGGAATCAGCTTACTTGTAATTATATATGTCTATGATCTTAATTTGCCTATACTACAGTCGGGCATGTGTTCGTTTTTAATGACCTACCAAATGACGAGAAGAAACATCACAATAAAAATGATGATGTGTTTTCTTTTCCCTTCTTTCCTGGAAGGACCGTGCGGTAAAGCACCTCGGAGATTCTTCACCGAAGAAACTGCCTACAGTGCCAAGACCATGGAGGATCTCGCAGCGTTCGCGAGGCTGTGACATCGCCGGGCCTCTCTCGAGTGGGTCCTCGGATCTCCGGGTGCTCGACGTGCTCCGCGAAGCGTCGCGGGGAAGGGTCAAAAGCCACGAGGCTGGATGGACCCGGCACCCAGCCGCTCGGAGAGTCATCGATTGGAGCGTCCCGAAGGCGAGGCCGAGAGCTTGCCTGCAGCCGCCCTTCGCCTCTGCGGAGCTGTGGCGCGTGCCGATGATATCGGGCCCGAGATATATCACACGAATATTGAAACCCCTCATATTCTTACAACCGGGCCGTGCAGACTGAAAGTCAACGAGGTTTTAGCACATTTTTAGTACTCAATGTTTCAATTTTACCAGGCTTCTGAAATTATATTGCATAAACATGGTTATTACTGTATATCTACATTAAAATATTTTATTAGTAACATATATATTGCTCAGTTGTTATAATATTATCACATTTTTAAAAACAGATTTCATGACTTTTGTATGGGTTAATATTCTGGTGCTTCAAGTTTAATGTAACCTGTGGATGTTGTGAAGCAATCCCTCATAAAAAAATTAAGTCATCTTAAAACTGTTTCTATTGAGAATACTAAGTGTATGTACTGTGAATTTCCGAAAAATTAATTAACATAAGTAGTATGTAAATAAATGTGTGTCCGGGCACAGGCCTAAGGCTGTAGTGCCTGTGGTGCCACCGCCATCTTGGATTGTGACGTCACGGTGGCCATTTTTGGTGTCAGATTTCCTCAAAATTCCTCAAAAATAACACAGATTTTCTTAAAATTAATGTAAATTTCCAAATTCGAGGAAAAATGCCCATTTTGAGGTAAAAATTTCAGTTTTATTTCTTAAACATTCAAAAACTCAAAATTCGGAATGCCCCAAAAGACTTCCGCCTTAGAAAAAAATAAAATTCCTAAAAGCAGCTAAAGACTCCTGAAAGGAGGCCGCCCTGAGCTGCTATTGTCATTACCTCGACCTTGACAAAAAAAACTGGAAATTCTTTCATTTTTGATCAAAAGGGTCTGAAAAAAATTCCAAGTAATATTAAAAAATGTTTACTTCAAACGTTGCACTTTCCGTTACGCATGCATTATTTTTTTTTCAAACCATATTTTCCCCCCGCCATTTTGGATTCTAGAATATTCCGCAATATTGGAATATAGAACATTGCACTTTTCGTTACGGCCGCCATATTGGATTTTCAAACTTTGCAATTTTATTTACGGCCGCCATATTGAAAATCCACATTTTAATGATAAAAATTGAAAACAATTTATAAATTTATAAAAAAAATTATATAAATTTTTTTATTTTAAAACGCACTTACGTCATGGAGTCCTCAGTTCGAACCCGGCGATGCCATTCGATTAAAAATGACAATGGATACTTCCTCATGGAAGCCACCGGCAGACTGACCTCCCACCACTAATGCCAAGGAAGATATTATGTCGGCCAGTAATACGTCGTGGCAGACATCTTGTTTTCGTCTGCTGGAGAGCGCTGTCGCAATATTAGTTTAATTTTTACCCTCTAGGGTACAGTATTCATTTATTGCCAGAGCGGCCACCATTTTAACATTTGTCCTCCATCTTGAAATTCACTAAATATTTACCTAGAAATTCGGAAAGAACAAAAAAAAATTTAAAAAAAAATCATAAGTTAAAATAAAGATTTATTCGAATTGCTTCTGTCATTGGTTCGATGCTTGATCAATACAAAAAAAATATTATTCTAGGTAAAAACAATATTTAATAATTCATGTTCAAAATACTCAAAGCGGCTTAAGTTTCTCATCTACCAGCCTCCAGTAACCCGATAAGGCCACCATCTTGAAAATTCAAAATATTTGACTAAGAAATTCGGAAAAAATTCCAAAGATCATCAAAAAATCACATATTAAATGCAAAGAATGATTCGATAGATTTTCATCCACGGTTCGATCCTTTACGGATGCAAAATAAAGTTAATTCAATTAAAATTACCATTAAAGTGACAGTTCAATAAATAAAACAAAATTACAGATAAAAAATTAATATATTATTATAAGTACAAAAAAATTTATAAGCTTTTCTCCATTTCTACAATCTTCTTAGAAGGCGAATCGAGACCTTTGCATGCCTTAAAATGTTTTTTCGGGGCAGTTATACATGACAGTCGATTAACCAGAAACATTAAGATGTTAGCGAGAAATCTTCAGTCGATTAACCAGACACGTACAATCGACGACCAGGAAAATTAAATTCGTGGCCAAGCATGAACAGTCAGCAACCAGACACGTCCAGTTAGAGGCTAGACACGACCAATTGGTCGTTAGGCACTTCCAATTTGTGGTTAGGCACTTCCAGTTTGTGGTCAGGCACATTCAGTTGGTGGCCGGACACATCCAGTTGGTGGCCGAACACATCCTGTTGTTGGCTAGACATCTCCAGTCAGTGGCCAGATACATGCAGTCCGTGACCAGTCATGTATTGATGTAAGCTAGACACATCTATTCAGTGGTCAGAAACTCATGTCCAGTAGGTGGCCAGCCACATCCAGTTGGTAGCCAGGCGCATACAGTAGGTGGTCAAACACTACCACTCAATTGCCAATAAGTATTTTTCGTCGAAACTTGGCAAACATTTTAAACAGTTCATGTACAAAATCATGCGCATTGGCCAAGTGTCAATATAAGAGGTAATATTCTCCGATATTTGACCAAAATTTTTAACAGGTCATGTTCAATGTCAGGCGTATATACCAATCGCTTCCGAACCACGAAGCTAATCATGACCTGAGTACAGAAATATCGATGCTCATTCGTCGTCATAAAAGAAGTACATTCTAAAAAGAAAGCACATTCGTCACATTCAAAAAAAGGAAGCCCATTAAAAAAGGAAACACATTTAACGAAAAGGACACACATTTGTACGAAAATTCAAATTATAGGATACGACCTCATCAAAATGATACTATCAGTCGCAAAACGTGGTAGGATACAATGCCTCCAACAGTCTTTGGCTCTAAAAGTCATTGGCTCCAAAAGCCATTGGCTCCAAAATTATTTAGCTCCAACAGTCTTTGGCTCCAACAATCTTTGGCTCCAACAGCTCCAACGTTCTCCCAAAAGTTCCAAGTGCTCCAAAACTCCAAATGCCCCCAAAACTTTTAAATGCTCAAAAGCTCCAATTGCTCCAACACCAATTGTTCCTACAGCTCCAAGTGATCCAACTGTTCCAATGCCTCCAAAGCTCCAATTGCTCCAAGTGCTTCAATGCTTTAATTGCTAAAATTGCTCCAATAGCTCCATTCCGCGACGGGCGTTAATTTATCTCCTACAAAAATCTGGTTACGTGTAGTTCTGTTTTTCGAGAACAGATGGCGCCACGTGTTGCATGTAAGAAAATATTTTTTTTTTTTTTTTATGTGGGATGTGGGATGCTCTCTCACGATCGCAAGAGAAGGGGGGCTTCGCTAGACATCAAGGAGCAGGAAGTTTGTCTTGTATGACAGTATTTCTCAGCCATCTCAATACATAGTAATCGACTGAGTAATGAATCACCTTTGTTTGAATTCCACTATATATAGGCTATATATATGTATATATGTGTATGTATATATATATGTATATATATATATATATATATATATATATTGTAAGTGCTGATTTGGTAACAGGAATTTACTAAATAAGCAAAACTCTGAATAAAATTGCTTATCTCACTATGAAAAAAAAAACAATATTTTCTGCAAGGATTGTTTTCCCAGGAATAACCAGAAACACTCGGAGAAAACTAACAGGCAATTTGTCAATCTGTCCAGGCAGGCCGACCGTCCCCGTTTAGGGCAAACGAATTTCATGAAATTTCCTTCCTGGAACTGTTGGGCATCGAAAATACATTTTTAGGTCAAAGGCCTTTAGCTTCAGTCGAGGTCAATCAATATGGCAGCAATGACGCCATTCAAAATAGTATTGAAAGTCTCGGGGCCATCGGTGTCTGACCACACCACATACCACAGACAGACAGACACCAGGTGTCGGACCTACATAAATATACAACTTAAGGTATGTAAGATTGGGCTATACAATGATTTGAATTAATATTTATTCTACTTTCTGAGGTGTATCACTCTATGTATCACTTTCAGGCACGGTTTCACATTCCATGTTGATATTTTCATTTTTGACGTGACAAAGTCTAATAAATCGATGAACGCCGGCTGCACGCACGAAAAGTGTCCCGTTACGAACACTGTTCCGTTACGCTCATTGTACGCTTGCGCCGCATCTATCTCTCTTCCACTCGACTGTTTATAAAGTGAACTGAAAAGTTAATGTGGTTTTCATTGCTTATTACAACAACAATTTCGGCAATAAAGGTTAATTATTCTTGCATTTTAAAAATCTGATTACTAGTATAACTTCAAGTATTTATTCTTTTATTATTAAAATAAAAATGATTCAATTTTATTCATAAAGTATGCAATCATTTCATCAATGTTTTGTTATGACGTTGTCACGTTAAACTATCGTCCGTAAACCGACTTTACAGACAACCAATTTTTTATGCTATTAATTTTCTGTAAGGATATTTATGTCAATTTTAAAAGTTACATTTCTGGTGTTTATTGTTCTCTCGCCAATATTTTCAAAATTTTATCACTTAGTGTAATATAATTGTTGTAAATATTCGCACAAGTGTTTGAAATTATTATCACTTACGCGACTTTCTACGTCCACTATATTAACTTAGAGAATATCTGATGAAAATATTTGTGACAGAACAAAAAATTAAAGAGAGTTTTAAAGATTAATTTACTGAAATAGCTCTAACTACCAGTATGACGAGAAATATATTAACCTTGGCGTGTGAGAATGAGCCCTAAAGGTATAACCTTAATTTTTAAGGCAAAATAAAACTTGACTGTTAATCTATTTAATGTGTACTAATGCCCATATGTGAGTAGCCACAGGCACACAATAAAAATACAATATTATACGTAGAAAATCCCATTGTTGGTTAAATAAATATGACATGAGGTAATAAGTGAGTTTACAACATTGCACGCATATAGTTCGTAAAATACCTCAGCACCTTGCGAGGGGTTGTACACGACACCAAACAGAATAGAAAAATCCAGTCAACATTGGGTGTAAAACGTGGCAATTACGACGAGGAAAACTTGTAGTGCGCTAATAAGGGACATGAGTGCAATAAATGTGTGGCGGCAGGCAAGTTGATGTGCGTCCCCTATCGCCACAAGCCACCCACACGCCATCTCGCCAACTGTTTGCACTAAACAGTCACGCTTACCGCAAGAGGGTTGTCATGCACCCATTACCGCATGCGTGCTGCGTGAAGCCGCGATGGTACATCATCTGATGGTCTTCACGCTTGCCACAAGAGGGTTTCACGCACGCATTACCGCATGCGTGCTGCGTGAAGCCGCGATGGTACATCATCTGATGGTCTTCACGCTTGCCGCAAGAGGGTTGTCACGCACACATTACCGCACGCGTGCTGCGTGAAGCCGCGATGGTACATCATCTGATGGTCTTCACGCTTGCCGCAAGAGGGTTGTCACGCACGCATTACCGCACGCGTGCTGCGTGAAGCCGCGATGGTACATCATCTGATGGTCTTCACGCTTGCCGCAAGAGGGTTGTCACGCACGCATTACCGCACGCGTGCTGCGTGAAGCCGCGATGGTACATCATCTGATGGTCTTCACGCTTGCCGCAAGAGGGTTGTCACGCACGCATTACCGCATGCGTGCTGCGTGAAGCCGCGATGGTACATCATCTGATGGTCTTCACGCTTGCCGCAAGAGGGTTGTCACGCACGCATTACCGCATGCGTGCTGCGTGAAGCCGCGATGGTACATCATCTGATGGTCTTCACGCTTGCCACAAGAGGGTTTCACGCACGCATTACCGCATGCGTGCTGCGTGAAGCCGCGATGGTACATCATCTGATGGTCTTCACGCTTGCCGCAAGAGGGTTGTCACGCACGCATTACCGCATGCGTACTGCGTGAAGCCGCGATGGTCCATCATCTGATGGTCTTCACGCTTGCCACAAGAGGGTTTCACGCACGCATTACCGCATGCGTGCTGCGTGAAGCCGCGATGGTACATCATCTGATGGTCTTCACGCTTGCCGCAAGAGGGTTGTCACGCACGCATTACCGCATGCGTACTGCGTGAAGCCGCGATGGTCCATCATCTGATGGTCTTCACGCTTGCCGCAAGAGGGTGGTCACGCACGCATTACCGCATGCGTGCTGCGTGAAGCCGCGATGGTACATCATCTGATGGTCTTCACTTTGTTTGTGGGACACCCAAAACATTGTGTCTGCAGTGTGGAAACAGTCTTAAAGGACTGTATTTAAAGGCAGTGACTTTTAACGACGTAAATTCTGATTAATGCTTATTGACCATCGCCAGGTGTGGTTCAGCAGTTTTTCCTGCAAAGTTCTGAGTGTTTAAATATGGCGACGGTGAGGTAGAAAGTGACTTCACGTAGTCACTGCATGCTATCTCCTAAAATTTCCCGAATCCGTGCTTGCTGTGGTAATTGAGGTATGAGTAGTTAATATAGGGTTCTAAGTAACATGGTATTGCACAGAGGCATACAAGCTATGGGAACACTTGAGTAACCGACTCGATTCTCTTCAATTAGATTCATATCGCGAGGAATAATGGAGTGCGGTGGCTTAGTGGTAATTAACTGGACTTGCGTTCCGGAGGAACCGGCTATACTGATTTTGATTTTTCACTGTTTCCCTTTAAGTATTTTTTTTAAATATTCTTGTTATGTATCGCTACATGTTAAGCCGCGTCCACGTATTAATAAGTGTCAACCTAATGCCAACGCGTAGCTCGCGACCCTTGGAAGAGTGTGTGTAAATCTCTGACGAGGTTCCATAACCCCGTCACGAACATGCCAGTGCAACATGGAGTACACTTATCGTGATGCGAGAGTCCTGCCACTTGTCGGTATTCGGGCGTCACGTTAAAGAAAGTTACAGGACGGGGTTACGACAAGTCTGACGAGCATTCGAAACGAACATCGGTCATCATATTTTGCTACTTTCTCATTTTACATTTACATTGTGTCCTGGAGACGAAGTTACTGCGTTGAAGTTAATTTCTGTACAAGATGACAAGAAATCGTCGTGGAATGCAAGACACAACTTTCTAATAGCACACGTCGCAATGACGCGTAGAAAGCTATAGTAGCAAAAAAAATATTTATACTTAAGAGGCGTGAAAAAAAAGATGTCATCTTGTTCGGGACACTTAGACGGTAAAAAAAATGTCAAAAAATTAAATAAAAAAGATTCCTGTGACAGGAAAAGTTTAGTGAATCAAAATATTGTGAATATTACATTTTTTAAAGTTAAATATTTTGTAATTAGTAACAATTTAAAGAGATACAAAGATAAATATTAGGTCTTTAGATGTTAATAGCAATTATTTTTTACTTGCTTCTAAGCAGAAGCTTTTTTTTTTTTGCTACTCTAACGTACTACGCGTCATTACGGCGTATGTTATAAGAAAATCGTGTCTTGCATTCCACGACAATTTCTTGTCATCTTTCAGAGCCATTAACTTGAAAGCAGTATACGCTATGAATATAAATGTTCTCTACGATTACACAGATGTTTGAAAACGCATTGCAGGTGCCGACGAAATATAAAAGCACTTGTTTGCTTTCCAAATGCTTAATTTCTTGTGGAATAAAACAAACCATGGAAACTAGGACAGTAACTTTTAGTCTGTTTGCTTACAAAAATTAAAAAATATATATAAAAGGTCCCAAAAACACAAATAACCCATAAAATTAAACAGGCTGCGGTACAACCAATGACCCGTTCTATAAATGCACGAATATGGTCCGCGTTTTTGAATGACTGTTTTGCTGAGGAACTTGAACCTACATGCATAAACTATTCTGCCAATTCCTCTCTGACTGATATAGCAGGTTTACTTGGCACACGTCTCAGTGGAAGTAATGAAGTCCTTTCCTTGAAGTCTGGGAACTAGTTATCCTTCTACTTCACAATCCTTACTTGTTGTAGGTGAATAGTATTGCGCGACTGCTTGTTACTTCGCAAGAATTTGTGAAGGCTAGATACAGCCATCACAAACAGTGTAGCTTTTTCTGGCTGTGGTAACAGTGTTTTTCTGAGTACTCTGAACCTTATACATTTTAAACTACTCGCCTATCTCCGCATAGCAAATAATTTATAAACAGGTTAAACAGAATCATCATAAAATGCATTCATGAGAACCTTTTCATTAAATTAGAACTAAGTGCAAACGCCTCATCCCCAAGGAAAAAATTATGGATTTCTGTATCCTTCCTTTCAAGCTTCGAGGTGATATGAGTATCCAGGGCATTCCGTTCTAATATTTTACTCTAACATAAGAGCAATTTTTAAAACAACCACCGTCTGAAATTCTGGTTTGACATCCTGCATCGACGAATAAATCTTTATGACCTGACATTATTCACCTGAGTGAAGATAACAATGATTATGTCAATACAGTTATTACAATCACTTCCACTATTGAAGGGACCTTGAAGAACAAAATGCTTTCAATCCAATGGCGCAAATGACTAAAAAAAGTTTCACATGTTCTCAAACTGTTTTGAGATAACAACATTCTTCAGTAGTAGGTTCTAAGTAGTGTAAAATAGAGACGTATGGTGCAGGATTCAGCCTGTAGTGCGCTGCCATATTGAAATTTTAGGGAAAATTTGCAAAATTCTTAAAACATTATTAAAAAAATACTCACAATGACAAAAAATTTCCCTATTTAGAGGGGGAAATTCCCGTTTTAAACCATAAAAATGTCGAAGGGTTGAAAAGTCATAATAGAGGCCTAACTAAGCCTCCATAAAATTTTAAAAACAAGCCGCTAAGCCTGAATCGTGATCTTTTACTCTCATGACGACTGAAATATGATCCCTCGAGTGAAATTCGACACCTCAATTACATTTATACCTAAAAACTCATAAAAATATTTATAAAAAGTTCTTAAAAATTAATTTAATAAATTCATTTCATACGTCATCGAGTCCGGGGTCCTCAGTTTGATTCTAGCAAGAGCAATTTAATAAAATATTAATAAAAGTCCCAAAAATTTATAAAATATTCAGGGGGAAAAATGTATTAAATACTAATGAAAGTTCTGGTGGTCCAGAATTCTTGCCAAATTATGATCTGTGAATGTACATTTGAAGATTACATTTGTGGGTTTTTCTCAGTGTGCTTCTAGTTATTCTTGAGTCACCAATCCTCCATTTTTTGCATTATAAATTATTTCATTTTTATTAAATTAATACTGAAAATTAATAAATTAGAATAACTATTCTGCATATTTAATGATTTTTGTTACTAATCAAAATTTATTACGTATATTTTACTTAATTGATTAAATTATTTTATACACACTTTTATATTAATACTGAATAGTGAGTATTTATTTAAATATTTAATATTGCATTTGCACTTTACCAACCGTAATTATAATATCACTCTAGTCCTTATATTATTTTATTTACTATTAATTATTTGCATGCAAACTTAAAAGTCAGTTTTTATCACGCTAAGTACGTACTGTTACGAACGCGAGAGACCAGACCGCGATGCCAGCCAGGTTCGGTGCTGGCTGGCGGCCCCGCACGGTCACTTACGTCATGCGCCATTCAATTGATGTGAGACATGCCACGCGTGCCTGTGCGGATTACAAGGGTCGTTGCAACCCCCCCCCCCTCCCCCACAAATCTCCCCGCGCGGCGCCCTGCCCGGTGCCGGACAGCCTGTGGGAATTCCGCGGGCCATCGCGCGAGCTGCCGACACCCTTCTCGACGCTTCGGGCGTCGGGTCGGCGCGGGATGACGCGAATGGCCCCAGCCGCGCTCGTCACTTCTAGAAGCGGTGCCAGGATCTATATAGGCCGGACGCCGGACGCCGGCCTCCGGGGAAGGGGGGGGGGGGGGGGGCTCGGCGAAGGGAGTGCGACGGCTGCGACGGAGTACGGCGAGAGTTCGGCGACGGAGGTCCACGAGGAGTGCTGCGGCGACAGTTGCGCGAGGAGTGTGGCCCAGCGAAGTGTGCGGTGTGTAAGGACTTGAGATACTGAGTGCGATTAATTGATTAGTAGGCATTTTAAGTAAGATTATGTATTAGTGTTGTAAATATTAGCAGTCAAAAAAACTGTGAGAAAAATATTTGGGCTATCCCTATACGAACCCAGTTCTTCCCACTCAACGTTTATTAAAATCGTAACAGTATGTATAACTTTTAACGGATATACATAAATGCATGCGCCCATTTTTTAAAAGCATATGAATAATATATAATATTTGACTGATTTATTCAAGAACAAAAATTTGCAATTTTTCCAAGGTCATATAAATGACTGACCACCGCTCCGACTCCCCGCCCGGAACCCAGGGCACAGACGTACCAATATATATTAGTCATTATATTCAATCCAGTATTTATTAAAACACTTCCGATGACTGGGCTCTAGGTATTTATGTTTAATGCCGTACCATAAGACGTTGTCCATTAATACCACCCAGGATCGACCAGGTAAACTTGGTTGCGCAGCACCACGACCTGGTACAATCTATCGCGGAAGCACAGGAACTCGCGTGCGGTCGTGCATTCGCGGTGCTTTCTTAGCCCACACTCGTGGCAAACAGCTGTTTCGCCTAACCCTCCCCGACAACGCACTGCCCCGCACACTAGTGTTCTGCGTCCTACGCCACTGGCCGACCGGTGTTCGATTTGTATGTCCGGTGGTGACGTGTCCGGCACGCACATGCAACAGTCCACGATCCTACTACCGGCACATAATTTGGCACCTGTGCCATGTCGATGGCTACGTACACGTTGCGCATGGCCACATCCACAGCTGTCCAGTTCGAGCGCCGATAGCAGGGCGGTGTCGGGCTAGTGTCCCGTGTTCGCCCGCCTCCTGCCTCTCTGATTTCCGAAAGTTTCCGCAGCCGCGCGGAAATGTGAGAGTGCCCAGCTTCGACAATATTCGGTTCCGCGATGCTCCCGCGACTCGGAGCGTGAGACGCGCCGTCACCCGATCTTCCCTTATCGGTTGCCTCCTGTCGCGCCGGCTTCCGCTATCTCGCGCCTTGTCCCCACACCTGTCCCTACTGCGCAGCACTGGTTTGGACTTGGCCATTTTTCCACAAAATTGAAGTTTGGAAAATTTTGCCTTCGAAACTTGAAACCGTTTCAGTGGCCACGCGAGCTGGGCATCATCTGACGTGCTCCGCCTGTTTCACAGGTGATGGTCGAGTCCCGAGCGCTGGCTAACTAGTGGAGCACTGTTCCTCAGGGAGAATATGTGTACCACGTGGCTGGAAACAGGGGAGACATTGCAGCAGGGGACCCCCGAGTTATTGGCCACTCGGGACGCCGTAAGAAATAACGGTAGACACAGTTTCTACGACGTTGCTTTGACTGCACCGAAACACTCTGCACACTGTGCTGTTCGCGGAACTGTCCCTTCACGTCTGAGTGCCGCAGCACCTTCCTACACACTGATTGCCCACGGTACCAGTTTCTCTCCGATGGTGGCACGTATGACGGGATTGAGTATTACACCAAAACTTAAGTCACTGATCAACACAACGGGCCAAAATGTGGTCCTTAACGAAGACACGAATGTTATACTCAGTATTGTGATGCAAGAGACGAGCTGTTCACACGAAATACGTTACACAAGTCCGTGGAGCTACATGCACAATTTACACTAACACAATAACACGTAGTAAGCTTGGGCAGAGGGCCATTGTAGGTACGCGTCCAGCAGTATGTCGACATGGCCGCCTGGCAAAATCCAGAGTGAAATTAATGGCGAATGAACTATAGTTGGCGCGTGTAGCCCGGAGGCCGAAACACCTTTGGCAGATCTGCAGGGACCGAGGTGGGAACCGGGTGGTGTGGCCCTCTTGACCCGGCGCGCGAGGTCAGTAAAATGCAATTAAGTGAAGCGGTTGACTTGATGGGCCAAGCCGAGTGGAGGCCGGCCGCGGAGCTGAAGAGACGGTTCTGTAAGACTTTAACGACTATTGTAGCTGAGGTGGGAGGCAATGTCGAGGTGATGCTGGCTCCGCGCCGCGCGGGCTGTTTTTGGCACGCCGAGTGCCGGGAAACAAGAGACCTTACTTCCTAGGCCAACCGCGTGGATGAAAGCGCACGGTGAATAACAAATGAATCAACTAAAGAAACTTTCTGACACCACAAAACTTGTTACAAACACATTCAATTAATAAATAAACAAATCTATACTAATATTATAAAGCTGAAGAGTTTGTTTGTTTGAACGCGCTAATCTCAGGAACTACTGGACCGATTTCAAAAATTCTTTCACCGTTGGATATGTACGTGATCCCTGAGTGCTATAGGTTATATATGTACCACGGGCGAAGCCGGGGTGGACCGCTAGTAGATTTATATTCGGCGGATTGATACACAGCGGATGCACACAACAGTGCCGCGTGATCGTCGCGCTAAATCGGCCCGGGGTACCGTTCTTTCCGCTGCACCTCACACGTTCGCGGCACTGCACCCGCGAGAGAGTGTGAGGAACGGCAATGGGCAACAGCGGCCTAAGCGACCTGAGGCAGCACTGGAGGCCACGTCAGTACATCACCAATTACCAACACCGATATTCACGGAAATGTTGCGTTATGCATGGTTTGCATCCCAATTGTCGGAGGAAAGATGTCAAAATGTCAACGAGGTTTTGTTTTTCCGATAGAAACTCTGAAGATTCCTTGTGTATGTGGGAAAATTGCATCCATTCAATGTAGTAAATGCCATTTTAATTGATGTTTTCTGTGTCTCTATGACAAAAATATCATCCTGGAACTTGTAATGTCAAAAGCACATCCTTTATTTAACGATATTTGACTTGGGATTCCCAAGCCCGTTCCTACCCTTGTCCTTTCTCATCAAATCTGTTTCTGCAGGTCGCAGCGTCCAGGTACAGAGCAATACCGGCCACCTTACCCGATCGCAGGTATACGGAATGTCACAAATTACAACAGACATACATTTTCAGCAAAACTTTATATGTGTATGTTAGTCATTCACTTGACGATACTTATAAATATAATATTTGTTGTGTAATATACACTTGTGAACAGAAAAAAAAATGAAAATTCAATAAAAGTTCATGCAAATACACGTAATTTTTGAAGTTATACTTCTTTAGGCGCGTTATGAAAAAATGATGAGAGTGAAATTTTAAGATGCGTGCGCATCACTGTAACATAAAATTAACAGGTTGAAGCTGCCCGCTAAACCAATCATTAAGTCTCAAAAAAAAAGCTACCAACAAAATAGAAATAGAACCTCTATTAGTCGCGCATGTTGGCACGCTCGACGCCTCTGATCACTGTTCTCATATTTATCATATTTATCCACATGTTTCTAGTTTCTACATTCACACCACGTGTTTTAGTTTCATACAAGTGCGAAATATATATGTGCTAATAAATTATATTCAGGTGTGATTTAAATTGAATATTTTGATTAATATTATTTACTATTCGTAAATATTAGTAAGAAAAATGTGCTTATATACTTTTTCAAGTGCTCCAATATAATTGAGGTTAACTATCCGTATGTATTATTTATTGATATAAATTAAAATATTATTATTTAATATAATTAATACTAAATATTATTAAATTATTATTGTTAAAAATTTATAATTGGTTATTTAATATTTACAAAATAAAGAAATAAATTTAATAAAACATTTAATAAAAAATTTGTGATAAAAATTAAAATCGAACATCAAATTAAAATATTTATTTAATATTTATTATTAAATTGAATAAGTAATAAATATTTATAAAAATAAATGAACAAATTTAATGAAAACTTTTTGACCAAAATTAAAAGTGAATATTACATTAAGAAAATAATAAATATTAAAAAAAAATAAACATAAATTAAATTTTTGAATTTAATATTAAATTTATTTATTTTCTTTTAAAATATTAAATAATCAATAATAAATATTTAAAATTAAGAATCTTATAATATTTAGTACAAATTATGTCATATATTTATTATTCTCTAAATTTTATTTAATTTATTTTTCAAATTTAAACTGAACTTTATTGACTGTGTTGACTATCTTTTTCCAACCCTTTTATTATTTTATTGTATTTCATTTTTTGCATGCAATTAAAAACCATTTTTTAATGATGTCAAGAAGTATAACTTCTCACGCGGGTACATAAGAATAAGCACCCATTTTTTATTATATTACCTTTGAATTGTAATATATATGAAAGAAAATGACCAGCGTTTAAAAAATATATGAATTACAAAAACCATGAGAACTCGATCCCGTGTTCCAGCGATTACGGAGCTTGAACGCCGATCACTCGACCACCGCCATATCGCGCTCATAGCGCCCCGTTATATCGAAGCGTAAAACTTATCTTGTTATCTTCTCGAAAACGCCGAAGTAGTGCGCCTTACTACTTGCACATTACGTTGCCCTAATGGCCAACTAAAAGTTTACAAAGTTTGAATAAAATCCGTGATCCGAACGTCGTAGCTTCCCCCTTGTTAGCGAAAATCCAAACAGCTCCCTATTAAATTGAAACTTTTAGTTCGAAAAATAGGAAAAGATAGCGCCTCGTTCGCAATTCTTTGTAGAACCAACAAAATGTTAAGTCTCTTTGATGCCATGTTTGTTCCAAAGAAATTTTCCTCCTTATATTTAATTTTTTTTCAAACGACTCTCATTGTGTTCTAGCGAGATAAATTATGTAACGGTTTTTAAATCTAATCATAAGCTTTTAAACACAAAATGTTTCATCAAAATCAGTAAAGTAGTTTATGGGTGGGTGGTGCTCCAACAAACAAAGACGTGACGTACGCACCAAGCGATAGCGCGTTTTTAAATTCAAGGCAACGCCATCTAATGAGGAAATTTATAACTAAACTGTTATTAGCGCCGTTAGTTCGGTAGCCGCCACGAACTTCACGAAGCGTACAAGTCTCACCAAGAAGTGTAATGAAACGTTTGGTGTTATTGTTTTATCTCCGGCTCTCGTCATCGTAGAGAAATAAAATATACGCCAGTTTTTAAGCCTTTAAGCTTTAAAACACAAAAAGTTTCATTAAAATCGGTCCAGTGGTATTTGCCTGATGCTTGATCAAACTAAAAAATAAACAAACAGGCAAACAGATATACATATATATACATATACATATACATACATACATACATACATACATACATATAAGCTAAAAGCCTAAGCGCAGAGTTCGGTGTAGTAAATCTAATTAACTAACTTTGTTTCTTGTTTCAATATTGTAAAGATTTTAGTTTATTATTAAAAAAACAATAAATATCATGCCAAGTACATTTTTTACACCATAAAAAAAATATATTATCTCTTAATTTTTCTTTTAGTGCCTCAAAATAGCTTCACAAACCTTTGGTTTTATGAGAGGAATAATTACCTTTGATATTTTGAAAATAAATTGTAGGCTACTATAATAATTCCTGTTCCTAGAAAAGCAATGCCAGAATTTCCTGAACAGTAATGGATTTCTTCATTTATGTATGATTTCCGGACACTTTGCAGTCAATAATATTATGAGAAATTGGAACAAAGGGGTGTCATCCTTGGAAAATTGTTATTCTGCCCACCGTCAGCAAGTAAACTATATCAAATCTAGTCCGCCCTCCTTGCATTCAAAAGTGTCTGCCATCATCTTCTTCGCCTTTTATTATTGGTGGTAATATGGATATACGTGTATGTTGAGGAAGCCACTCGCAATTTACTGAAACGCACCAAACTTCCGACGTCTACCGACTACACTTCAAGCACCTGACTGATGGAATAAATAGAACACTTGGATGTTCCTGGCGGCGAGAGGTTCCGGCGGAGTTGTGTTACGATCATTGTGTAAGCACATTAGCCATTTGACAAACAGTGTCATGACAAACAGTGCCAAACTGCAATGGCGTATGTCCAAAAAACTGCATTAAATCAAAATTCCCCATCGCATGAATCATTTGAAGAACCTTAACTGTTCATCATGACCACATCGTCATGAAAAGGGGTGTAGGAGGGGGGGGGGGGAATTGGAACTGCGACCCTCGCCACATCAGTATGAAAGCTTAGCGAACTCAGCCATAGAGTGTCTCGTGAATGGTGGCCAATAAATCGGCATTGGCAACGATGGAGTGTGCAACCCCTTGCTTCTCTCGCGTGTTTGTCTGGAGTTGGATAATTTCGAGCCCTACACATTTTAGAATAGTTGTGATCACGCCCTATCATAGAATTTTCGCTTCCAAAATATGTAGCCATTATTCCTGAAGAAATGAAAAATAAAGATTTTTATTTTTCAAATAAATAATATTTATTTTTTATTTTTCGGCTTGATAATTTAATTGATGACGAGATGTGTCTTACTTATATTCGTGACCATAATTAAAAAAAACGAAATAAAACAGTCAAAATTTTAAAATACTTTCAAATGCTCACGTAGTATGTTTTAAAACTGTACAATAACGTACAACATTTTGTCAGATAAAAGGATTAATAAAACAGTTTATTTAGCTAAGGGTATTGTATTGCATCACTCAACGACTCCGCTGGGTAGCCTTAGTGTGAGTTGAGTGACGTGGCTTACACGACTTTTGGCAGCGGGCTAGGGAGAGTAGTTTCATGTGTTTAACGTCTTATTGAAAGTAAAATGTCTGAATAAATAACCAGTAAAATAAATTGCCTTTATTCTATAGTACGTATAACCAGAATCACCATAATAATCACAGGATCGCTTATGCTAGGTAAGTTTGCAGGATACTCACATACAAATTATTCACTTGCTGCTACCAAACCCGCTCCTTGCAATCTCAGTGACTAGTTGGTTCACAGCTGGCTTTGCTTCAGAACGAGTTAAATCTAAGACCACGCTATTTTTCCCGCTGATTTCTTGGCTGCTCAACCTTCGAATCCTAGATTTTTTTAATACAGATGAACTACAAAATTAATAACTTATTTAAATAACACGGTATCTTATCACTGCACTTAAATTTTAATGCAAATAATACATAATGATGTATTTATAAAAATGACAACATGTACTACCGCGGAACCTCTAACGATCAAGAAGCGAGTTTACTAGCATTATGTTACGGTTACTCGCTGCTACAGTGACAAAATGTTCGCTCACACACGATTTTACCAGCTCGTGCAATTTCATCGATCCTTCAGATGAATTATGCATGATGGCAACCCATTGCAGCTCACGTTAGGGTTGATTACAGTATGACGGAATGATGTACAAGAATGTGAAAATATATTTTAAGCAAAGCTTCGAAAATCTTTTCAGTTATTCAAACGTAAAATATGGAAACCAGGAGAGACGTCTCTCAATTATTGCCACAGACGTTCTAAAATTAATTTTTCGAGTGACTTCATTTCATATTATAACAACGCACAAACATGAAAGTTTTCGTTGCTGTTTGTAAGAAAATATTTATTTTCAGAACAGATAGTCATTTGTGTGATAAACATATCTCGTTGACAAAGCAATTAAATTCACTTGCTTTGTCCACGGATCCAATTACCGCAGGAACTCCATTGGAAAAATGCAAAGCGATATAACTGTCTAGTAAAGCCATTAAGCGATGTTAAGCTGGATATAACAAAGAAATAAATACTATCATTGCAGATGATTTTCCATTTTTAACTTGCTGAATAAACTGGCCGAATGAACGTTTCATTACGAAACATCTTACATTCAAACAACGTTGGTAACAAACATTTTCAAAATACTTTACAAATACGAATAACAGTCACATAGAATAGGGTAAAGGTGGGGCAGACGGACATAGGGGCAAACGGACAGATCGTAAGAAATTGGAGTAAATTTTAGTGACTTGAGTTGGTAACACTGATCTGGCTACTCTGAAAGTACCGCGGAAGTGTGTGGTATCGTGTGTTTATACTGAAACTGTCGTATTTTTAAGTGTAATTGAAAAACAGCTCATAACATAACTACAGGCAAGGAAACTATACGTCATTATTTACATCGTATAACTAAGAGCAATTATAAAATAACGATTTACGCTTTTAATACGAACGGGAAAAGGTTTAGCGCGGCAAGGTATGTTCCCGCGGTATTTGGTGCGTCACTTTTCTGCCCAAGTGATTGTTCCTGCTATCTGTTGGGATTTGAAGGTACTACGTGTGTTGTTACACACGTTGGGGGCAAACGGACATAATTGTTTGGGGGCAAACGGACACTTTGTTTGATATAGTGTAAAATACGTGATAATGAATTTTACTTAAGGGGTGGAGTATAAAAGTGATTAGGGGAATACTTTATGGTTATATGTCTATATATGTATATACTCAAACATATTCCCGTGCATTTAAGTAAATAAATGGACAATGTCACGAACAGCATTCGCAGTTCTCTCAGTTCATAGACCACTTTATTGTTGCCAAACTAGCAGGACCAGTAATGTTGATCCTTGATGGTCACGGATCTCACTGCTGGGATCCCCCAACGATCGAGAAAGCGATAGCGAATGATATATCTTTATTATGTTTACCCCCACACACTACACAAAAGCTTCAGCCACTTGATGTGTCTCTCTTCGGCCTCTTAAAGAAATGCTACAATGAAGCATGCCGAATTCATTTAAGAAGAAACCCTGGTAAAGGATTAAACAAAGTGGTGTTTGGTGGTATATTTGCTGAAGCGTGGAACAAGGCTGCTACAGTCGGAAATGCTGTTAATGGATTCAAGGCCTGTGGAATTTTTCCTTTCAATCCAAGTAGTCTGCCTGAACATGTTTTCTTGCCAGGAACTGCCCACAGGTCAGACATCGACAATTATGATCTTCAACATTCTGAATAAGTCGTAGTGGAGGCACAATATGAGGCAGAGGGAATTACACTAAATCAGCTACCAGCATGTATTTCACCTGCATCATCAGCACCCACACCTGAAGGAGGAGTGGCGTCAACATCCACCTCGCGAAGAAACAGTTTCGAAGAGCTGAGCACAGTTCCTATTAGGCCTACACCTAATGTACAGAGAAGGAAATTAAAAAAATTGGCGAATCTCAAATACTTACTGTCCCAGACTTCATTCAGAAGCTTAAGGATCAAAAGGCTGCAGCTTCTAAGCGCTCCAAGAGAAGTGACTGCAAGAATACCATAAAGTCCAAACAGCAAAACCATCAAGATAAGTGTCAGTCATGCAAAAAAGTGTACCAACAGGATGAGGATTGGGTGCAGTGCCTGCAGTGCAAGTCCTGGTTCCATGTCAAGTATGTAGATGATGGAAGTGACCCATATTTTGAATGCAATGATTGCATTTCAAAATAAATTTAAAAGGAATCAGATCTGTCCGTATGCCCCACACAGTGTGTCCTTCTGCCCCATAGCTAGGGGCATACGGACACTAATGTAGTGCTAATTATTGTTAATATTTTCTATGATATAGATTCCAGTTACAGACATTAATTTTCGTATATAAGTATACCAATGTCTAATACATATACTGTGCATTTATGTTAAAGTTTCAATTACTTTCATGCGAGATTTGCGATATTTTATCCTTATGCTGTCTGTCTGCCCCGCCTTTACCCTATTAGCTGACAGACACAACATTCTTGGTCAGTAAATACCCTAAATAATACGGGAATGTAAATGCGGTGAATAAAGGACGAAGGATAAAACAAGACGACTCCGAGTACATATTCGCGTCAGAAGTGACCGCTGTATTAATTGCTCCGTTTACGGTGAGGTTAGATTGTGAGAGTAACGCACAGCGCTAATGGCGACTCTCTCTAGCTTAACTAACGTAGCATCGCCCCTACACGCAAATCTCACAACTGGTGTGCCAACTTTCCGTCCCGCTGCGTATAACTGTGAAACTTTTCGAGAAGTCTCTTTCATTGTACCAGCTTAAAGTCTTCATAATGCAAGTTCTTCAGTAAATTTTATATGTATTTACTAACAACGTAGCTTGAAAATCCCGTTTTCTCCCAATGTAAATGGGTCTCTAAATATTTATGTAGCCAACAATTTATTTTGAAAGTTTTCCAAAATCATCCGAAATTCATTTTTTAACGACACCAGTGTGTATGTGTGTGTCTTTTTCCAGAATATATTACTTTGAAAACTTTAATTTTAAGTTCGCTGTAACGTATAGTTTACATTCCTGGCAAGCGGACCTTAAAAATGTTTATCTTCTGCGATAACCCAGGCCTCGGGAAAAGGCGATCTACATCGGTTCCTAAAATTGCGGTAACGTTTGCAGCATTATACTTTAACTACATACGAAAATAACTGATAAACAGTGAAAATCTTTCCGACTTGAAAATAGCTATTTCTGATTCGTTTCATCATGGATAAAACTAAAATGTCATTTAAAACTGGCAGTTAGCTCTTGTTTCTCAGGTATAGCCCATAAAGTTGTAAGGATATTTTTTACGAAATTTGATGCCTGGAGATTGTGTTGGCACATCTGCACACAGAAGTGATGGGTTAAGGGTAATTTTTAATAACTAGTAGGAAAATTTGAAGACTAGCGATAATGTTATCACAACTGAATGCAGGAATCATCAGTCATGCTTGCTAATGTTTAGTAAAATTTGTCATTCTTGCTAATGTTTTGTGCCATTTTTCATTCTTGCTAATGTTTTGTAAAAATTTTCATTTTTGCTAATGCTTTGTGACATTAGCTCTGTATAGCTTGATTCAGGTATTGAATAATATTGAGTTCTTAAAAAAATCGTTTTTTTGTTTTTATTTAAGTTTATATAGAATCCAGGATGCCACGTAATTATAAAAAGTCTCCTGACAATTTTTGTCATGTGTGTGTGAGATGACATTTTCTCTCCAGAAACGTCAAATTACTCCAATCATCAAGACAGAATATCACCACTATTTTGGGATGAAATTAGGAGATATGGACAATTCCTGGGCACTGCATACAATCTGAAATTCATGTGCTGTGAATCTACATGGATGGTTAAACAAAAAAGTATATTAAATGCAGTATGCCGTTCCAATTATTGGAAGAGAGCATTGAAATCACATAAACGATTGCTATTTCTGCATGATAACCCCCGGTATGACCAGAAAAATTAAGCGGACTGTAGAATACCGCAACATCCCGTCAGCCATTCGACCAGTACCACATAGAGACAGTCTGCCTGTACCACTCCCTCCGGAAGAGTACACTCAACAGTCGGATATAGATGAAGACTGTGGAAGGGAGAAATCACTTCATCCTTCATCTTCAAAGAATACTGATATTGTACTTGAAAATGAACTAACCCGTGCGCCACAAAGATTTAGCTAGGCTGAACTAAGTGATCTAATTAGAGACTTGGACCTATCTAAAGACAAAGCTTCAAGCTTCGACGCTTCAAAAACGGAATCTTCGACAACCTAATGTCAAAGTTTCTGTGGACAGGACTTTACAAAAGATTTAAGTCAGTATTTTTAAAAAAAACATACTCTTTTTGTCTTCTGTAATGTGAGTGGTTTGATGACAGCTTTACATTTGGAGTACAATCCAAAAGAGTGGATTCATCAAAGATATGTTTAAAAGCTGTACTTTTACACGATGGAAAATCCCTCCTTTCAGTGCCTAAAAGCATGTGGTCCACAAGAAAGAAAGCTATGAAAATATAAAATCATTTCTGACAGCAATTAAGTACACCAACCATCAGTGGTAGATCTGTGGACATTTGAAGGTCACTGAAATATTGCTGGGCATGCAGTTGGGATACACAAAGTACTGCTGTTTCCTGTGTCAATGGGACAGTCTGGCTAGGTCATCTCACTACAAGGTAAAATCTGCCAGCCAAGGGGATAATCTCTGGATCTAACCCGGAGAAAAAAATTTCCGGGATGATATTCTGGTAGAAAGAAGCAAAATTATTTTGCCCCTTCTACAAATAAATCTGGATTAATTAAGAACTTTGTAACGGGGATGGAACAGGGCAGAAAAGCTTTTCACTAGGTACCTCAGAGGACTATTTCCACAGATCAGTGATGCTAAAGTTAAAGAACGTATATTCATTGGCACGCAGATTCGTCATCTTCTCAAAGACGATAATCCCGATCATGTTCTTCCGGACTATGAAAAAGCAGCATGGGAAGCATTTAAAGATGTTGTGAATGGTTTCTTGGGAAATCGAAGGGTTAACAATTACATTAAGATTGTAAATAATCTTCTAGAAATGTACCATCAATTAGGCTACAACATGTTACTCACTTAAACTCTATTTCCTACATTCTCACCTGGACTTCTTCCCTGACTACTGAGGTTCTGTAAATGACGTTCAAAGAGCAATTCCATAAGGACATTTCTTAAATGAAACGAAGGTGTAAGGAAAAATGGAACACTTCTATGCTTGCGGAATACTGTTGGACAGTGACAAGACAAGACCCAGAAAAGGAGTACAAGCGACTAGCAAAGAGAATACGTTCACGTGAATAAGTCGTTTTATTTGAGGTTAGTCAAGCTATAAAACCAGAATCTAATGTCAACTGAACTCATCTAATGTCAAATTCTCGATCCAAAATTAGGATAGTTTAGCTATTTTCAGAAAGTAAATAACTTCGAAGTGTATTTTTAGTATATATTTCTACTTGAAATTGATATATCTTAAAAACTAAAGCTAACACACAAAATTTAATGTCATATTAGTTTTTCTCGATCCAAAATTAGGGTATTTTAGCTATTTTGATCAATGAAAGAATTCCAAAGCACATTTTTGTTGAACAGTGACATATAATTTCATTAAAATGTAAAATATTTTATAAAATGTACCAATTTTACAACCTATGTTTTACTATTGTTATGTAACTTGTTTATACATACAATCCTAATTTATTTGCTAAATTAAAATAAATTAGAATTCATTCAGTAACATGGTAAATAATTTTAGACAAATATAATTTGATTAAGGGGCGCACATAGCTTTATAAATACTTTCACCATTGTAAAACTACTGTAAATTTTGCTGTCGGTTCTGGCCTTCAAAAGTATATAAGAAACGTTGCACATACCTCCATGTGTGTCGGATTCTTGAATGCTTGTAAAAGTGTGTTTTCACTAACGTAAAATGGCTCAAAAATTATCTTTCAAGAAGTTTTGGGTAAAGGAATGTCTGATTATAAAACTTAAAATAGTATAGGTATGTGAAACAAGCTTTTGTCGTTTATCGGACGCAAAAATCACATAGGGTACAGCTTAAAAGTCCCATACTAAATACTATAACTGTAAGTCAATTGAATTGGTTCCGTGACATTACTCGTTCAGCCAAGAAAACGCCGGGTGACACGCAGTTTCTATACATTCGGCATCGTTTATGTTCGTTGAGTTCGAACGTGGAGCAACAAGACATGATTTTCATCACTGGCCTATTTGAAGGATCAATTCCAGCATTTGCCTGGGGTGATTTCCATTTACCATGGAAAACCGAGATCAGGAGTCACAACTTGCTTCGTTTCTGGTTTCAAACGGTTTAGGTACATTTCATGGCACACTGCTGTGAGTTGTATTAGATTTATGATCAATTTCAACAAGTATCGTAGTTTTTCTCGGATATGATATTAAATTAGGCACACAGTAACATCATAAACTTGATATAAAACGAACAAAATATACGGTTACAGAAAATCGTTTGGAAGCTTTGTCTCTATAGGATTGTTTGTAAAACGCAGAATAGAGTTTTCCTGTGTACATATCGTTAGCGGCCGCTCCCCACAACGCCGCTTGTTGTAGTTCATGTCGCCTCGTGGTGGACAGAAGCGGTGAGTGGTATTTTTGATGAATGGTTGTGGGGGGGGGGGAGGTTAGGGAAGAGAGTGATCGAGAGAGGAGGGTGGGATGTGGTGGGGACCTACCCACCGCTGACATCACCACAGCTTGACTGAAGTCTGAGGACCGCTGACTATCGCAGTGTGGGTTCTTTTTTTTATCCCGCTGCAGGACACTGCTCTGTTTCCACCGCCACAGGAGCGCCAGTGGGAAGGTATCGAACTGTCAGGTCAACGACCTAATGTCGGGACTGTGGTCAAGCGGCGAACATTGCAGACGGTCTGGCAAAGAGAAGGCGTGGCGCATCATGGTGGGTAATGGGTGAGGTGACGCAATTTCAAAACATTACACTCGTTTTTGTCAGAGGACACGGGTTCGAATCATGGTTTAGCCATTTTTGGTTTGGATTTTTTCCTTTTCCTCGATACAATTCCAGGCGAATTATTTATAAGTTAGTGCCTTACCAACAGGCCATATCGCCTATTCCTGCACATATTTCCTTTCTTTGTGCCCATATTGTGTGTTCTTCTTGAGTGAACGACACACACTATGCATTCAGAGACAGGTATAGGGGGAGAGAGTGTATTCAGATCCTGAGTGTGGCTACTAAGAGCGAGAGAATGAACTGAATACGTCGTAGCACCTAGTCGACATCAGGGTCATTAGAGGCGACGAGGGACGATGAGATGAGAATGGAGCATTGAAGGAATCGATCGGATGTGGAAGCGGGAGTGCCCCGAGGAAACCCACCCGCTCACGGCAGCGTCCGACACGTTTCCCACTCGCGAAGAATCCGGGTTCGACCCAGCTGTGGATGGAATCCAGAGCACCTTCGTGGAATGCCATCTACGTGACTGATCAACCAGCGTGACACCAAAGGCAAGAGAGATACAGTCGGGAGTACGAGAGCAAGACTAAGTTGGTGGCGCGAGTACTTCAGGCCGATATCCTATGCGAGTTAACTTCTCAGATCACTGTTGCGTCTAACAACAATTTAAAAGCTAGAAAAGAAAGCTGTAAACATCGTTGTGTAGTGTATATACATAGTTATTTTATTTTATTTATTATAATTATTTGAGTGCCTACCAACAGCCAGAGCCTTTAACAAGTGGGCACTTAATAAATATAACAAAAAAATAACAATAACATACACATAACACAATAATAACACAACAATAAAATGGGACAACACAAACATAAACACGTGACAGAATACACTTAAAAAATTATAACTAAATTTGTTAATTTTAAATTAATTAATGAAATAACAATAATACATTATTTACATCAGAAATTATCTTAACTGCAAGAAAATTAAGAATTAAAAATGTCTTTCATTGAGATTTTTGCCCTTTTGAAAGGGTATCAATCTTTCAAAATATCAATACAAATTTCAGTACACCGTTTTGATAGCTCATTTTTTATGTGATACGTTCGAAAAGGTCTCATTGTTCTATGATTGAATGATATATATAATATTATATATATATTTGTTATTCGGCAATTAAAACTGCAGTTTAAATCGTCAAAGGTAGAAAATTTAGAATACATATAAAGTTTCTTTGATAAATTTAAAAATAAAAATTCAATTTGCTTTTAAATAGTAACTTTCCTATTTTGGAAATCATTTTTGTTATTTAAAATACTCATTAAAATATAAAGCAAACATGTACGCCAGGCATCATAAGAAACTTAACTGCGAAAAGGATGTATGGATAGAGCCTAACATCTCTTCGACATGGAACTCATTAATTACGGCAACAGCAAAAGAAAAAAAAATTGATTGTCTGTAAAGTCGGTTTACGGACGATAGTTTAACGTGACGTCATAACAAAACATTGATGAAATGATTACATACATTTATGAATAAAATTGAATCATTTTTATTTTAATAATAAAGAATAAATAATTAAAATTATACTAGTAATCAGATTTTTAAAATGCAAGAATAATTAACCTTTATTGCCGAAATTATTGTTGTAATAAGCAATGAAAATCACATTAACTTTTCACTTCACTTTATAAAGAGTTCACGTGTAGATGACTTGTAATTAATTTTAAAAACTGGCGTTTAACTATAAAGTTTAAATATAATTATGAAAAAATTTTCATATAAATAAACTGTAATCAAATATCTAACATAACCTATTATTACTGCACTCGCCGACAGATGCTACTTTTTTTTAATAATAAAAGAATAAATACTTCAAATTATACTAGTAATCAGATTCACTTTCTTACATACATTTGACGTAGAAATTATTTCATATTACACATTTATAAACAAAGTTTTAAGTTTTCACTTCTGTCGGTGCGGCGCAAGCGTACAATGAGCGTAACGGGACACAGCGTAACGGAACAATGTGCGTAACGGGACACTTTTTCGTGCGTGCAGCCGGTGTTCATCGATTTATTAGACGTTTTCACGTCAAAAAAGGTAAAGTGTAACTACATTGTAACGGTCATTCCTTGCAGCCTGCTGCTCACCTTACACCTAAAAGATGGACTCCTCAAGTGCGCTGGGGATAACACGTCATCCCGAGTGAGAGTCAGTGCGGATCAAGAGCGTGTTTGTAAAGATCTGCTGCTTCCACCGCAAAGGGAAAGCTAAACAAATAAATGTGAGCAACATCAAGACTATCACGTTATTCTTGAAGGAAAAGGAAGCCCGCTCGATATTAAGATATGTCATAATCACAATGGACTTTTGGTGGATTCCTAGACATGCTTCCCGAGAATACTTGCGCCACGGCTGTTAGGCGGCCAGACAGTGTCATTAAGTCTGATAACTGAGTCCTGTGCTAAGTGAGATGAGTGTCGAGTTGCGTGTGTGGAGAAACAAAGCTTTGCGTGTGAGAGCAACAGTTATTTATTGCAGCTGTAGACGAGTGGTGATTATACTAGCGACTATTTGTGTACATTAGATTTTTTTATTTGTTTATTTTAATTTTCCTCTTTTTTTTTTACACATTGATCACAATTCACTAAGTTAAACAGGAAAAATGCAGCACTCACAAAAATCAAGCTTGTGTTTTCGTGCAATAAGTCACTTTAAACAAGTAGCGGTATTCAGACTAATTTAACATTTTAAAAATTGTAACAAATGACAAATAAATGAAAATAACTTAAGAAATCTTACATACGTTTTCATAAAGTTTAAAGTTAAAAAGATCAATTAAATTTATTGAATGATAGTATAACATTGTTTCAAAAAATTCTATATATAAAAAGACAAAAAACAAAAAAGGAAAGTAGAAGTACACACATTAACTTAGTATATAAAACCTTACTTAAATATTACAGAAATCTATTCATCAGTTAAATTATTCAGTCAAGGATTCACATATTTTTTTATTTGAAAATAATTTAATGTATTCAATTTTTCAGGAAGAGTAATGAAATTCTAAACATCTCTGTGAAATTGTTTTATGAAGTAGAGGAATTGGTAAATTTATGTTTTATCTATGCCGTGTAGGAGAATTATGATCTACATAATTTAACTGATAGTCCCTTCGATTTATACTGCCGCACCTGAGTACTTTGCACAAAAACAAAAAAGTGAAATAAATCAACGAAGAAGTAAAGGCAATTTTTTTAGTACCTACGTCGTGCATAAATTTGGTTATAGATGCGTTTTATGTATATTCGAGAGCAATTTCATATATTTTATATTGCAAGTAGCTTGGATTGGTTTTTACTGCTTACACAAGCATTTCGTGATAGTTATAAATGTTATAGTAAAAGTTTACTACCTTGTTAAACTATCGATATGGTTTATTTAGTGTGGTCACGGTATTTTTCATGGATGTTGTATGTGACGTCGTTGGAACTCAGCGGTGTTGAAAAGGAGCTGCCAGGGGCGCATATTCGCCCGTGAGCGCTCGAGGCAGTAAAGTCCTTTTATTCACACGTTTGCGCTCGCGTTTGCTCGAACGCCGCGTTTCCGCCAGTGTCCTTTTATTAGCGCGTTTTGCATGCGGGATCGTTTATTGGCATCTGTGGCGGCGGTATTTACAACGCAGTTGTACCAACTCCTGTTGCTACTGAAGTTCTTTGTTTTCATCATCTCAGGGGTCGTATTCCAAGAACACGGCCTCAACTTTAGCTCCGCAATAAAACGTCCCACGTCGTTTCCCACCAGCTCACTTCTCAGTACAAGTCCGCACCAAACAACAATCAACTGGAAATGCGACAGTGACGTAGGAGGGAGCGACGAGGTAGGCAACCCTGCGTGCGTGGGCGCTACGCGGGAAGCTTTCAGCCCGCAGGGAGCGGAGCCAGGCGCCCGATTTATCCGCGTTCCTGCTTCTTCGGATCTTTTATTTATTTTTTCTGCTTCTCTGAATCAACATAGCGATATTGGTAGAAGAATAAAAGCAGACGATGTGTTGTTTCTTGTTATACTTTAAAACGATCACGAGAAAAACACTCAATGGTGCTTAAAAAATTATTTAGAGGAAAATACGACTTTGAATATAACCACGTACGCCATGGGTGAGTTCCTACTGTGCTTGCAAACAGCTTGCCATAATAGTAACAGGTATCAAGTCATGCAACGAAGATGCTTGGTGCAATTTTCAAATACGAATTCTATTGAATCAGAAAAATATTTATTTGATAAATGCAGCAAGTAATTTTAACTTGCGCGGTTTTATAAAATAATGTTTGCATCCCGAAGTTGCACGAGCAAGCGGCGAGCTTCGGGGAACTTCGGAACTATTCGGGAGTGACTCAATTTCCTTGTGAACTGCAGGCTTCCCGCGGATCGCAACAAAACGCTATTAGGAAACACTAAAAATCTGCAACTAAAAGCGTTGCGGTTTACGAAATGCAACGTTTGAAAGTACGCTCCAACACGAATAAAAACTATCATTTGATCCGATCTAGGTTGGCAGTTTCAGTTGGTCGTTGTTTGGGGTGGACTTGTACTGAGAACTTAGTTGGTGCAAAATGAGTGACTGCGATGTTGACCCGTTTCTCTTGACGACTTAAGGGAGATTTGGCCTTGATATCTTGCATTTTAAAATATTTTGATACCGCTTGCAATAAAGATTTCGTGCTAAATTTTTTTTGGGTCGACATGGCATAGGACTTAGCTTTGGCTATTTGTTTAAGTCAACACTCGTGAACTGGTGTGGTAATCATGATAGCTGTAGTTGTGCGCGTGCAATAATAAGTTATTTCCTTGCGGCGCTTACAGACAAGAACCAGTTATCAAATATGTGGTTGCTACAAGGCACAGAAGATCTGGGAGATATTATTTATTTGGGATACATAATTCAAAAATAGAATTTTAACAAAAATATTGAAAAACCCTAGATGGCGGGGCCTAATCCCCTTGAAGTTGAGTCGTGTATATGTAATACGGACAATAAAGACCATTAAAATAAGGAACGTAATAAGCAACAGTGGTTGGTGTAATTGCATTGTAAAATCTACCAACACAGATGCCAATAACGTTCGCGCATGCAAACACGTGACTGAAAAGACTACGGTGCTCGCGAGCAGGCGGTTGTGTACAAGCAACTCGGGGAAAGCAAGATAGTCGGATAGCCCGAAAATCAGATAGTCGGTTAGTCGGTTAGTCGGTTAGTCGGTTAGTCGGTTAGTCGGTTAGTCGGATAGTCGGATAGTCGGTTAGTCGGTTAGTCGGATAGTCGGATAGTCGGATAGTCGGATAGTCGGATAGTCGGATAGTCGGATAGTCGGATAGTCGGATAGTCGGATAGTCGGATAGTCGAATAGTCGGATAGTCGGGTACATTAGGCGCAATATAACTCCGAGCTTGAGCTACGTCACACATGAGGAGTAGGGACTGCAACACGTGTGGGGGGTCGGGTGGATGAGAAGAGGGTATAAGCAGATACGGCGACCTTTCACAGCAAGTAGAGAAAAGCAGAAAACATTGACCACTTACCACTGACGTTCCATTCATTTCTTCAACGCCACTACTGTCACTGTTTGCATCACCTAACTGAACAATCACTTTATCAATTTCAATGTCAAAACGCACATCCTTATCCCAGTATTCGTTCTAGAGTGTTTTGACGTGATTGCAAATCGGTATCCAATCTTCTGGACCCATTCGGTTAAATATCTCCTCACAAAGTTTTTTTACATTTGCCAAATTGCAAGTAACATTTCTTGAAGCGACTTCTCCTTTAACTTTAGCCCATATGATTTCCATCTAATTCAAATCCGGATGATAAGGGGGCAGACGAAGTAATGTGTGGCCACTATTTACCAATAGTCTGTCTGCCGAGTACTGCACTTGCGAAGGTTTGTGCTTCTTTATGAAGTTATACAAGTTTGGTTTGAGCATGTCGCTAGTAAAGGAAATATTCTTCTTACTTAACCACTGCTGCATTTCCAATTTTGTCGAGCTGGAGGTAGGCGTTTTATTTATTTTTACATTGTGATAGGGAGCATTATCTATCACAACAACACTGTTTGGTGGAAGATTTGGTATTAATTTTTTGGTGAGCCATTTTTCATAATTATCTTTATTCGTATTTTTGTGATAATCTCCTGTTGCCTGGTGCGACTTCCACATTGCAAGAGCATTTGGGATAAAACCTTTTTCGCCACCTGCGTGAATAATTATTATTAATCTTTTACCCTTCGCGACAGGCACTAGTAAACCATTTGAGGACATGTCACTCCACATTTTATTTTTTACATGAGACGACAATATGTACGACTCATCCATGTATATAATTGTGCGTTCATCGTTTCTATATTGACGCATACTCTTGAGATATTCTACACGTTTTTGCCGAATATCTGATTTTTCTATTAAAAGTAAGCGCTGCGATTTGGTTTTCTGCCACCTGAATCCTAGCTTCTTCAAAGTCGTCCTTAAGGTTGTATTGCTACCTTGGTAATTTATGTCATTCTTTAGTTTACATCGTACAGTTTCGACAGTCGGCACACGTTTTTTAAGAAGTAAAAATTGGACACAGTACGTCGTACCACAGCTTCATCAAAGGTGTCAAGTTCGTGTTTACATGTTTTCTTTCGCTTCTTGTTGGGCGTCTCGAAAGATGTTCCTTCACCAGCTTCATTCCTCTTAGCCTCCCTTTTAATTATTTGTACAGTCGTGCGAGACACCCGTCGCCTCCTGTTCTCAGCAGTGCTTTCTCTAGTGAAATGGAGGGTTCCTGCAATCGCGCTTCATTTTTCATAAACTGCAGAACGTTATAGACGATTTCCCGCGCCTGCGAGTGCAGTTTTTTACTCTTAACTTTTGACAACACTGGAGGCATTTTATGTATAAAGTTGTACTTTACTGAAGTACTGCACTACATACGTAACACTGGCTCTGAACAAAAGTGATACACTACATGCACACAAACCTCAGATCCAAACTGTAAACGAAAACGTTTAGTAAGTACCACGGTTATGTTAACGAACGTATTCGTCGGATTTCACCGAAGGACTACGTTTTCACTCTGTGCAGTAGCGTGTAGCCCCTGTTATCAAGTTACGCATTATCGCTCGTTGAAGCACAACGTCTGCCTTCCCCAATGTCGTGACTCACATACACACATCAATTTTCTAACCGCCACCCAGGCTCGGAGTTATGTTGCGTCTACTGTAGTCGGGTAGTCGGGTAGACGGGTAGACGGGTAGTCGGGTAGTCGGGTAGTCGGGTAGTCGGGTAGTCGGGTAGTCGGGTAGTCGGGTAGTCGGGTAGTCGGGTAGTCGGGTAGTCGGGTAGTCGGGTAGTCGGGTAGTCGGGTAGTCGGGTAGTCGGGTAGTCGGGTAGTCGGGTAGTCGGGTAGTCGGGTAGTCGGGTAGTCGGGTAGTCGGGTAGTCGGGTAGTCGGGTAGTCGGGTAGTCGGGTAGTCGGGTAGTCGGGTAGTCGGGTAGTCGGGTAGTCGGGTAGTCGGGTAGTCGGGTAGTCGGGTAGTCGGGTAGTCGGGTAGTCGGGTAGTCGGGTAGTCGGGTAGTCGGGTAGTCGGGTAGTCGGGTAGTCTGGTAGTCGGGTAGTCGGGTAGTCGGGTAGTCGGGTAGTCGGGTAGTCGGGTAGTCGGGTAGTCGGGTAGTCGGGTAGTCGGGTAGTCGGGTAGTCGGGTAGTCGGGTAGTCGGGTAGTCGGGTAGTCGGGTAGTCGGGTAGTCGGGTAGTCGGGTATAGGGTATAGGGGGAAAAGTTAAATCTGAACCATCTCTGTTATCGCTGTGCGCATGGTCTGCCTTCCCCTTTACCACCCCTTAGCGCAACGACAGTGTCTGCAGGGGAAGATGTGGCGACCCCTCCAAATCAAGGCGATGGAGTGTCAGCCCATCTTACACGAACGCGACACAAGGGTTATAACGCATGAACTGCATTATGTAATCACAACTAGAAAATACACAACATCGTTAACCCAGTCGAAATCATTCAAACACATAAATATTTGCAAAAATAAACCAAGTTAACAGAACATCAGCATGCTAACAGTCACGCTATTTGTTTGCAGTCATAAAAAACCTCTCTGTGAAAAAAAAAAACTATATTATCATAAACAAAAATGCTGCATGTGTTAAAATTACTCTTTCTTTGAAGGCTTGGTTATCAAATTATCATTTGGTTAAGGGTTCTGTAAAAATAGCATTTTCTTAAAGGTAAAATACAGAACATTTGCGTTTTGTCACTACTTTTTCCGTCACTAATGTTCGACGCAAAAACGCGTGTTGATTATAGATACATAATTTTAAGATGCCAACGTAATATTTTAATAGTTAGATAGTACCTAATCTGAGTCTGATGTGAAGCTGGCATTTTCCGTTTCACTAGAGGAATCAACGTCTGTAGATTATTCAAGATTAACAATAATCTTATCTATTTCAGTATCTAATAACCTTTCACTGTTCCAGTATTCATTCTCGATTTTTTCCACATGCCGGCAGCATTTTTTCCAATGCTCTTTAGAGTAGCTACTAAACAGCTGTTCACATAATGTATTTTTGTCCTCGAGTGAGGATGATATTTCTTCGCACACTTGTCCTTTAATATATCCCCACACTAACTCAATCGGATTGATGTCAGGATGATAGGGTGGAAGCCTTATTACTTCGTGGGAGTTCATTTTAATGATTTCGTCAATTTTTTAAGTTTTGGAAGTGGGCACTTGTTTCGCAAGTAATAGTAGTTTGGCTTTTGTTAGGTCAGAGGAAAAAGCTACGTTGTTTAATTTTAGCCATTCTTGAATCACTTGTTTGGTGTTAGCGGAAATCGGCTTCTTATTTGTCTGTACATTGTGATAACTTTCATTGTCGAGAACAATGACGGAGTTTTCAGGCAAATTTGGAAGCAGTTTATGTGTAACCCATTTCGAAACGTTTTCGATATTCATGTCATTATGATAATCTCCCGTTGTTTGTTTTGACCGGAATATCAACAATGCCATCTGCACAAATCCCTCCTCTCCTCCTGCATTCACAATTATTAAACGCTGGCCTTTTCTGATTGGCTTTGTAACACCCAGCTCATTGTCCGATTGCCAACAATAACTAACGCTGTGGGTAGCATTGATATACGTTTCACCTACATAAACGATTGAACGACCATCGTTTCGAAACTTGCGCTTTTCTTGTAGGAAACGCCCCCTCCATGCTGCTATATCAGACTTCTAAATCAAAATCCTTCTCCTTGACTGACACTTCGTCCAACGGAATAGTCTCTTTAACAGTTTTATCAAAACATTTTTACTGCAGTCCAAAACACCATAATCTCGCAAAGCCGTCTTTAATTTATGTAATGGTAGGACAGTTTTCCTGACAGTGTAAAATGCATGCACTTTTCTCCTCACAGCACCACACGTAAAATCGTCGACTTCTAACCGTTTTTTGCGTTCTTTTTTTTTTTTTTTTTGGCCAGTATGTGTTGAAGAGTTCAGACCAATTTTACTTTTTACTTTTCCCTCAGCCAAAATCCTTTTTACCGTTGATTCAGGGAAACTCGTCGCAGCACTTGTCGCTTCAGTAACATTGTATTTTAAACCGTACAGAAACTTCTTTTCTTTCAGATGCGTCGCAACGTTGTATACAATTTCACGCGCCTGTCCTCGCAAGGGTCGTCCTGGAATAAAGTTCGACTTAATTCCCGAGGTTGATGGGATAGGCTCGCTTGTTGTACCGTGTAACCCAGGTCCCGGCATGACGCGCGGACGCAATCCTCATGCAGCCGAGTGAAGCGCGTAACTGATCCCCACCACTTCCCCTGGCGGCTATCACGTGACGGTAGTGTGCGTCACGCCATGAAATGGGGTCTGCGCAAGGTCACAAGTATCTTGCCGTAGTAGTCGGGTGGCCGGGGCGGCCGGGGCGGCCGGGGCAGTCTGCGCAGTCGGGGCAGTCGGATAATCGGATAGTTGGATAGTAGTCGGATAGTAGTCGGGTAGTAGTCGGATAGTCTGGTAGTAGTCGGATAGTCGGGTAGTAGTCGGATAGTCGGGTAGTAGTCGGATAGTCGGGTAGTAGTCAGATAGTCGGGTAGTAGTCAGATAGTCGGGTAGTAGTCAGATAGTCGGGTAGTAGTCGGATAGTAGTCGGATAGTCGGATAGTAGTCGGATAGAAGTCGGATAGTCGGGTAGTAGTCGGGTAGTAGTCGGGTAGTAGTCGGATAGTCGGGTGTAGTCGGATAGTAGTCGGATAGTCGGGTAGTAGTCGGATAGTCGTCGGATAGTCGGGTAGTCGGGTAGTAGTCGGATAGTCGGGTAGTAGTCGGATAGTCGGGTAGTAGTTGGATAGTCGGGTAGAAGGATAGTCGGATAGTCGGGTAGTAGTCGGGTAGTCGGGTAGTAGTCGGGTAGTCGGGTAGTAGTCGGATAGTCGGGTAGTAGTCGGATAGTCGGATAGTAGTCGGATAGTAGTCGTATAGTAGTCGGATAGTAGTCGGATAGTAGTCGGATAGTCGGATAGTAGTCGGATAGTCGGATAGTAGTCGGATAGTAGTCAGATAGTCGGATAGTCGGATAGTAGTCGGATAGTCTGATAGTAGTCGGATAGTCTGATAGTAGTCGGATAGTCTGATAGTAGTCGGATAGTCTGATAGTAGTCGGATAGTCGGATAGTAGTCGGATAGTAGTCGGATAGTCGGGTAGTAGTCGGATAGTCGGATAGTAGTCGGGTAGTCGGATAGTAGTCGGGTAGTCGGATAGTAGTCGGGTAGTCGGGTAGTCGGATAGTAGTCGGATAGTAGTCGGGTAGTCGTCGGATAGTCGGATAGTAGTCGGGTAGTCGGATAGTAGTCGGGTAGTCGGGTAGTAGTCGGGTAGTAGTTGGGTAGTCGGGTAGTAGTTGGGTAGTCGGGTAGTAGTTGGGTAGTCGGGTAGTCGGATAGTAGTCGGGTAGTCGGATAGTAGTCGGGTAGTCGGATATAAGTCGGGTAGTCGGATAGTAGTCGTATAGTAGTCGGATAGTAGTCGTATAGTAGTCGGATAGTAGTCGGATAGTAGTCGGATAGTAGTCGGATAGTAGTCAGATAGTAGTCAGATAGTAGTCAGATAGTCGGATAGTCGGATAGTAGTCGGATAGTCTGATAGTAGTCGGATAGTCTGATAGTAGTCGGATAGTCTGATAGTAGTCGGATAGTCTGATAGTAGTCGGATAGTCGGATAGTAGTCGGATAGTAGTCGGATAGTCGGGTAGTAGTCGGATAGTCGGATAGTAGTCGGGTAGTCGGATAGTAGTCGGGTAGTCGGATAGTAGTCGGGTAGTCGGGTAGTCGGATAGTAGTCGGATAGTAGTCGGGTAGTCGTCGGATAGTCGGATAGTAGTCGGGTAGTCGGATAGTAGTCGGATAGTCGGGTGTAGTCGGATAGTAGTCGGATAGTCGGGTAGTAGTCGGATAGTCGTCGGATAGTCGGGTAGTCGGGTAGTAGTCGGATAGTCGGGTAGTAGTCGGATAGTCGGGTAGTAGTTGGATAGTCGGGTAGAAGGATAGTCGGATAGTCGGGTAGTAGTCGGATAGTCGGGTGTAGTCGGATAGTAGTCGGATAGTCGGGTAGTAGTCGGATAGTCGTCGGATAGTCGGGTAGTCGGGTAGTAGTCGGATAGTCGGGTAGTAGTCGAATAGTCGGGTAGTAGTTGGATAGTCGGGTAGAAGGATAGTCGGATAGTCGGGTAGTAGTCGGGTAGTCGGGTAGTAGTCGGGTAGTCGGGTAGTAGTCGGATAGTCGGGTAGTAGTCGGATAGTCGGATAGTAGTCGGATAGTAGTCGGATAGTAGTCGGATAGTAGTCGGATAGTCGGGTAGTAGTCGGATAGTCGGATAGTAGTCGGGTAGTCGGATAGTAGTCGGGTAGTCGGATAGTAGTCGGGTAGTCGGGTAGTCGGATAGTAGTCGGATAGTAGTCGGGTAGTCGTCGGATAGTCGGATAGTAGTCGGGTAGTCGGATAGTAGTCGGGTAGTCGGGTAGTAGTCGGGTAGTAGTTGGGTAGTCGGGTAGTAGTTGGGTAGTCGGGTAGTTTTTGGGTAGTCGGGTAGTCGGATAGTAGTCGGGTAGTCGGATAGTAGTCGGGTAGTCGGATATAAGTCGGGTAGTTGGATAGTAGTCGGGTAGTAGTCGGGTTGTCGGATAGTCGGGTAGTAGTCGGATAGTCGGATAGTCGGGTAGTAGTCGGATAGTCGGGTAGTCGGGTAGTAGTCGGGTAGTAGTCGGGTAGTAGTCGGGTAGTAGTCGGGTAGTAGTCGGGTAGTAGTCGGGTAGTCGGGTAGTAGTCGGGTAGTCGGATAGTCGGGTAGTATTCGGGTAGTAGTCGGATAGTCGGAAAGTAGTCGGATAGTCGGAAAGTAGTCGTATAGTCGGAAAGTAGTCGTATAGTCGGAAAGTAGTCGGATAGTCGGATAGTCGGATAGTCGGATAGTTGGATAGTTGTCGGATAGTCGGATAGCTATCGGATATTCGGATAGCTATCGGATATTCGGATAGTAGTCGGATAGTAGTCGGATAGTAGTCGGATAGTAGTCGGATAGTAGTCGGATAGTAGTCGGATAGTAGTCGGATAGTAGTCGGATAGTAGTCGGATAGTAGTCGGATAGTAGTCGGATAGTCGGGTAGTCGGTTGGTGGGTGTCTCGTGACGGGGCAACTTGGCGGACTCTGGTACGGCCTGCAGCAGCGGACTGATGCGTCTTCAGCGCGGACGTCGGCCTAGCTGGACTGCATTGATTTCATTGAATCGATGAAAATGAGGTCGGCGCCCATATCTATTCTAGCTCTGTTCATGAATATAATGTAGATTAGTCATGTTGAATGTAATCACATTGGGTTTTTAAAAAAGCTACATTAATGTGTCGCACAGTGATTCCCATTAATTAATATACATAATGTTGGTGAATTGCGGGGTATATATTAAATGGGTAGTAGAGAATGCCAAAAACGACAGTTTTTGTTAAGGAACATATGTCTGCAATCGCAATCCTGCAAAGTTGCTGGCGAGAACATTAGCGTGCAAATTTGAAATTCCCGCGCGTTAGTCGCCACTACAGTGGCTGAGAGAACGCGCTTAAAATTAATACGCATCAAGGACCATAAGTTTTTAATTTTTGAAATCATATAGACTACTTTTAAATTTCTTGGCATAGGATGTATTTGTATATCATTAACTGGAATTCATTGTATCCATATAAAAACTTTGTTGGAAATAATATTTTTTTAAGTTTGCAGCCCAATATAAATTAATAAATCATTTATTATGTGTTTTAGAGTGAGTTTTTGTGTATTTGAGTGTTTGAGTGTTTCTGTGTTTGTGTGTGTGTATGCACGCGCGCACGCGCGCACACGCTCGCTCTAGATTTCTTCACCCGCGAGGTAATTAGAAACGGTTACGCTCATCATCACACGGAGAGGAACTTGGACCACCGTAAGAAACATTCAGACATACCTATCATTTGCCTGCAATGATGTCGGGGAACCACGGGAAAAAGGAAGTCAGGATTTCCGGACAGGGATTCGAACCAGGGTTCCCTTGGAGTGCGAGTCGCTGGTTTCACCACTGCACCACTTAGCTTCGCTAAGTTTTAAACGTGAGGTGGTCGTGAGTTTGGTTCTTTGACAACGCATTACATTAAAGGCCATTTTAAAACTTCTTAATTATGAGAGAGTTATTACAGGTAGACCAATATGGCTTGCAGTTTACAGTCACAATTAAATACGTACCGCAAAATAAATGAGAGTTTAATGTGTTTGTATGCAAAAAAATATTACATAGCCTAAAAATTATTACCCTGGAAAATATTATTTTCCTTAGTAAAAAAAAAATAGTTTATGAATACTCAAAACAGATTGAAACCGTTAAACATTCGTTCCCTAAAAGGTGGCTATAACTAGTAGACTAACTAAAAAAAAATTTGTTTTAAAACAATAAACACGTTAAAATTTTTTAAACATATTGGATGAACGTAAATAAATTGAAAAGAATGCTTATATTAAAATAATTCTTACCATAAAAGTTGTTTTGATGTCATTTGTTATATTATTTAAGAGTTCTCACCCAATTTTCAATGTAGAAATGATATTACCAAAAAAAAGTTAATCACTCATAGACGTAACATTATTGCATGACTTTAGATATGTTTGCGTAGGCTGAAACTTTTGCCAGTCCTGCACTTCTCGTGGTTAAAAAAAAACGCTAAGAATTTATTACCTAACCAAATGTTTATAGGTAATATAAATATATCGTATTAATTTAAAATTATGCAAATCTTTTGTCAAAATGTGTTAGCTAGTGCAGTTTTAATCCATTTTTAACTATGGGCCAACACATTTTTGTCCTATACACCCACACCCATCCACACGTACAGACTGTCTCTCCCTCCCTCCCACTCTCTCTCTCTCTCTCTCTCTCTCTCTCTCTCTCTCTTTCTCTCTCCCGCTCTCTCAATGTAGAAGTGTTCAATAATTCAAAATGTATACAGTAATACGGTAAATTGATTAGTATATTATTTGAAACGTAGATAGTCAAAAAAAGTGTCACTTTTTATAACGCATGCGTAAGGTAATGTGAAATAATAAAAACTACATTTATTTGCTCCGGTAAGACTTATTATATCATGTAAAATTAAAAACATGTTAACATATCCAAACTGATGCAGAAATAAAGTTTGTAAATATTTGATTTTGATACGGTAGCATTTGTATTGTAAATTCATAAGTAAAAGTCATAATATCTATAGCATTCATAACTGCTTTCTAAATTATCTCTCAAGCTAACCTCTCAGTGCCTTTTTAATCTAGCGTTGTTATTGATGTTGACTGTGTTCACAGCATATGTTTGTTTACACAGTTAATGTCATCACCTAATTACCTATTACAGACCTAAAATGATGGAGCACTACCAATCAAAACAAAACCAACATGTCAATCGTTACTTCTAAATGTATTTATACAGATCACTTCTGTAAAATTTTGATAAATTAAAAAAATATATTTACTAATCTGAATAGATAAAAATTATTTATTTTGCAGGCCAAGATTTTTTTCTGCGATATCAGAATTTTTTTTTTTAATGAGCGCGACAATCGCATAAAAAGTGACACCTTGCACGTAAATGCGTGGACGGAAAGTAGTACAAGGAACGTATTCCCTTTTACGCTTTACTACGTGCGCGGCGATTACAAAATCAATGCTGGAAACATCGGCGAGATGGTTTCCGCAGGAAGATTGGAGGGGGGGAGGGGACGGAGGGAAAAGGGGCGCTGGCGCTCACCTGAACGGCCGGTCGGCGTGGCAGCTGACGGATATGGCGTCGTGGAGGCGGGCGGCGCCGGCAGCGGGTAGATGGGGTCGCAGCACTCGCGCTCGGGGAACTCGCTGGCCTGGGCCAGCACCAGCCCCAGCAGTAGCCACCAGGGCGGACCTCGGCGCTTCTTCATCGGGGCGCGCGGCTCGTCATCGGTCCGCCGCCATCTTCCCGCCCGAGCGGCGCACTCGGGATCAGCCACGCACACACCCCCCTCCCTCCCTCCCTCCCTGCCTTCCGGCCACCTGCCCGCCCGCGCACTCGTGCACACGCGCGCGCTCGCTTGTTTTTGTTTTCCTTTCTAGCCCGGGTGGCTGTGGCGGCCTGCTCGCTCTACCGCCGCGCTGCCTGCTTCGACCGGCGAGACTGGCGAGTGGCGAGCGCCGCTGCGTCCATGGCGGACGGCGTGGCAACTGCGCCCGGCTCGAGCCGCGCATGCGCACCAGCCGTCCTCCTCCCTGCCCCACGATTGTGGCGCGTACCATTATTACGGCATGTTGTGATCGAACAGGCTCTGAATTCACGACAAGTAAAACTTATAACTCCCAACTAATTTCATCATTTGAGCCTTAATAAAAGTATTTAGAACATCATGTTTATTTTTCCAGGTAGCTCAGTAAAGTAGCCTAGTATTTAATTTTTAATTTTTTTTTCTTCATTTTTGTTCAGTTTTACGTCTCGTCGACAACGAGATTGCTATAACCGACAGCATAAATTAAGGCTATTGGGTGAGAAAGAGCAAGGAACCACTTAACATGTACCTGGGTTGATTTCCGCTAGCGATGGAAAAATCCAGCTAAAGTGGTCGGACAAAGATTCGAACCCGGAACTGGCTACTCCGCCACCTGCACCTCGCACCTTTTGCTCTTGGTATTCCAGCGTTCGTCCATCATGATTATACGTCCCCGAGAATGTTTAAAATTCAAAATCAAATAGGCAAATTTTATTTAGTTAAAAGGCTCCAAAAATAATTTGAAGTTGCTTCACTTTTATGGGTCGCAAAAATATCGACAACGGCAGGCTTCGTCGCATTAAGCGCTGGTACCTGTCGAGCAAATTAACACGCTCTAAAGTAAACAAAGAGTGAATAAATCTGCAATTTGATGTACTAAAACATGACATACAATTGATAAAAGTTTAATAAGTGATTTTCAGGTAAAAGCGTGGTTACGTCGCAAGGACTCTACTTGTCTGGGCCACCAAACCCTATGCAGAGTTTCAAGACATAGCGATAAAAAAAAACTTATAGGCTTTCCGAGTAGTTCCTGTTAAGGAATCTTTTTTAACGCTGAGGTTGGATTGGTAGTTGTTTTCTGATTTAGTTTTTAAATCTTTTTATGCATTTTAAGAATTATTTTATTTTACGTATGAAACTTACGGTACATATTTATGAAAACGCAACAATTGCCTTTATTACACCTTTCTGTTCATACAACGTCATAAAGATAGTCATATTTCAAATTTCCTTTAATTATCATGGCACTGGAAAAACGATTGCACGCCAGTTCATAACGCAGCGCATAGATTATAGCGCATTGGTTATTGGTCGCCGAACATTGTGTGAAGCTTTAGAAGTAACCGCGCTATTTAAAACCTTTCCAATATTCTTTTATGGCATCCTGTTATGAGTATCAATTACGAAGCTGTACACAGCTGAATGTATTTTTTTTATTAAGTCTTTTAAATGAGTTTCATTACGCACGAAAATGGTTGAAACGTGAATTTAAACCATGACATGCTGTTTTGTATTTCTGCAAAGTTCTTTAACTTTGCATAGATGTATGCAGCATGTAGTTACTTTTCTTTTACCATAACTGCAATAATTATGGATACAGACCGCAAGCGAAAGCTGCACATTGAAGCATTTGTGGCTTCAAATTTGAACGGCTAATTTTTCCAATAGAAATATCAAAAATGTGTGTTATGACGGAAGCAGCTGGCGTGTTTTTGAAGTTATAACTCTCACAGCAGACTGTATATTTCAGCTTCTAAGCATATATATTTCAATATAAGCGTATTGAAATATATTGTGGGTCAAAATACCAACTACTTAAAAATTAAAAATTTTAACAAAAAAACTTTCGCCTGCTGGAAGACCATTTGTAGGTACACAGTTATACATCACGTTGTTTAGATTAAATAAAGTCTACAGTTATGTTGGCAAATCATTAGCCAATGACGGTCGAATGTGCAGAAGACAACAATTGGTCTACGGTATAACAAGTTTTACTCTCTGGCTTTTGCATTACAAAGTTACAGCATAGCCTCTGCTTAAAATATGACACATGTGCCGATAACGACATGACTGCACGCTAGATAAGCGCAGTGCGCGGAGAGGCGACGAGGTATCTCATGTGCGTGCCATAGTCACCCTTAGCGCTCCTGCACTCCTAGTCCTTGAATATGTAACACACGTTCAGGTGCATGGTCCTCTTAAAGCCACGGGACTCCCAGTATTATAGGGAGTGCCGGTGCCCATATATTAGCCGAGCTGTGCTTGGAATTGAACCTACGACCCTACGAATGTGTCACGTTTTCGTCCACGACCTCCAAGAACCCTTAATTATGCCAGTATCTCAGAACTGTTCCTTATTCTTGTACAGTGTAAACCAGGTAACATAGGTATATTATTTTGAGATATTTTGACGTGACAACGTCTAATAAATCGATGAACGCCGGCTGCACGCGCGAAAAAGTGTCCCGTAACGCACATTGTCCCGTTACACTGTGTCCCGTTACGCTCATTGTACGCTTGGAAGAAGTTAAATAGCAAACATGTATAAAAGTTATAGTTAAAATAATCTCTTCGTTAAAGTAATAAACATATTTGAATTAATGAGTGCAAATAAAAGTAAATTTATCAATTAAATTGTAGATTTCATTTCACTCCTTCTTTGTATCCATACAAAATAGTGATAATTCAATAGAAATGATTCAATTTTATTCATAAAAGTATGCAAACATTTCATCAATGTTTTGTTATGACGTTGTCACGTTAAACTATCGTCCGTAAACCGACTTTACAGACAACCAATTTTTTTTTTATTTCATGAAATTCAAAACTTTTTATCCTCTATGATAGAGGTCGGGTTTGCACACACAATTTTAACATAGGCCGGGCTTCGAAAATGTTAAGAGACAGGGCTTTAATACAATAACCACCTTTAGGAATAACGGTAATAGTTTTTGATTAATATCCAATCCTAAGCATAATACAGTCAACCGTATAAGAAAGTACGTCTAATTTAAAATGCTGTAAAAAAACAATATCTCATGTTGAGTACACAGAATATAAATATAGTAAATAAATAATTAAATACTACGATTATTCTTTCTTTTTTTCTTTTTTTATTAGTTTATTTGCCACTGATACGGGCAGCAGTGAATCTTTAACCATTTATGTAGAAATAATTTGAATAAAAAGAGCCAACAAAAATATATTTCACGTGTGTACAAAAATGTACAATAATATGTACGACGTACCATGAATTCGGGTGTACTGTACTATAATAGGGCACTGCCGACCTACCATCCCCTTCCTTCGCCCTGGCCAAGGCCCACTCGAATCTTTTATTCCGTCCCGATGCTTGAGGACGCGCAAAGAAAGAGAGAAAACCTTCGTCGGCATTCGGTGTTTTGTGCCACCGTCCACAATTCACTCAATGATGAGAAATATTCCTGCTGCTAAAGATCACCGAACATAGGGCATGGAATGCAATTCAATATCGCGCTCACGTGATTAACACCAAAAAAACCTGGTTTGAACTTAGAATGTTAAATATCATTTTTACTCTACACGCGCATTATGAAAATGCACATAAAATCAACTCTTTTATTTAACAGTATTTTGAAGAAGGGAAAAAAAACTATAGGTTAGTAGTATATAAATGTATATCCGGCGTCAGGGTTCAAGGTGAGGAACCGAGGAACCAACCGTCATCTTGGATACTGACGTCATGGCGGCCATCTTTGATGACCTTGACCTTTCAACTTGCCCTTCAAAATTTGCCAAAATGATTCAACATTTTCCAAAATTTTGCCTAAATTCGCCTAACTTCGCCAAAATTTCCAGTTTTTAGAAAGCAATTCCTCCAAAAAATCTTGAAAATCAAAAAATTAACATTATCTTATTTCAAGGGGAAAAAAATCCCGATTTGAGGGAAAATTTCCCGTTTAAGTCCTCAAAAAAGTCAGAGGCTTGTACTGTCCTCAAAGAGGCTTAAATTCATCATCTACAAACCTCAAATAAACTTCTGAGGACGTTTGATCTAGACAAATAGGATGTCATGGCCGCCATTTTTGATCATGACGTCACCATTGCAATTTTCGTTATGTCTGCCATATTGAAAATACATAATTATTATCCAGGGAGGCCACCATTAGACTGACCACCCACCACTAATAGCGATGTATATATTATGGAAACAAGTATGACATCACGTCCGCCATCTTGGTTTCGTCTGCTGGTGGCCGCCATCTTATATTATAACATCATAGTTGCCATCTTATTTCCGTCTGCTGCAGGCCGCCATCTTGGATCCATCATCTTGTTTTCATCTGCTGAAGACCATCATCATGGATTATGACATCATAGCCGTCATCATGTTTTTGTCTGCTAGGGGCAGAAATCTTTATGTTCAGTACTTGCTACCATGAGTACTAATTTCAAATAGTACACATGTCGTCTGCCAGAGTGCACTGCCGCCATCTGGTTTTTGTATTCGATACCAGGAGCACTAGTTTCAAATAGTACATATGCCATCTGTTAGAGGATGCCTCTGCCATATTGACTTAATTTTTACCTGCTAGAGTGTCAATCACAAAACCGTCGTTGCATCTACCATCTAGACGGCTATTTTGGCCGCCATCTTGAAAATCTGTAATATACTGCTATAATTTCGGGAAAAATTCTAAAATTCATTTTAAAAAATCTGCAATTATATGCTGTTTGATTCGATCGGTTCCTGTCTTTGGTTTGATACTAGTACGAAGCAAAAAAAAAATAATTTTACATAAAAATTTTAATATCAATAAATATGGTGGAAAGTCCTAAAAGAGGCTTAAGTTCCTCTACTACCAACCTCCTGTAAGCCTATGATGACAATCCGGCCACCATCTTCGAATTCGTAATTATTTAGCTATAAACTCGGGAAATATTTCAAAATTAAAAAACAAATCACTCATTGATTTACTCATTGAATCGATGGATTCCTGTCCTTGCCTTGATCCTTGGTCGATGCAAAAAAAAGTAATTTAATAAAATATTGCAAATATACCATAAAATTACAGGTTTAAGAAATAAAATAAGTTATTTTACAAACAATAAATAATTTACATAAATCCTACACTACTACAGACACACTTGTAAAAATTAGCATTTTAATGAACATTTAGTTTTTCATTGGCTTTAACTGAATAATTCTTAGCTCCAATCTGTTTACTGAAGACAGATACCAGCCAGATCCTTTACCTACATAGTCTTTTTCTTCTGGGCAGAGTTTAACAGACTGCTTCACATCTTTGGAATTATAAATGAGAGTATTCACTGTCTTGAAAGCGCACTTCTTCAATTGGTCCTCGAACGGATATGGTTTACCATGTACGCAGTCCAACCACAAGTTAGGCTATATGTTAAGATCCATGCGTTGCTACTTCATATGTGAGCTGATTGATTATGTTCTGCTTGATATCATCAAGAAAAGCAAAAATGTATTTTGACTCACTAAATATATTTAGATAATAGTAGTTTTTCAACGTTACATGAAATGCAGCTTTCGCTAAGTGGAATCCATTTATTATTTACCTGCAATGCACCAAGCACAGTCTTAAGATTTATGTTAATTTTCCAGGCATTATCGCAATCGGTTGATGAACATCTGTTTTTGTACTTGTACGCATTCGAGTATCCACTCTAATGCAAGGAGTCGAAATGTCTGCAGGTAGTTCATCAGTAGGCACACGGACTTCGCCTTTACATTTTTTCGCATGCCATCCCAAACTGTCAATACGTGTAAACAAACATGGCACTCATCGCAGTCAAACTTTGTACGAGAAAGATTTTTTACACATTTGCTCCTCTCGTGTCGTCGTGCATCATGGGAAAATGCGAACGACATATCACAGTAGCTGCAAGGATGCCTAGTTGATGAATACGAACCTTTCACACCCGAACCGGAGATTAATGTTCCTGTAGTTGTACCAAATCCCGGTGTACTCTTAAGCGAATCAATCGATGTTGTAGCGAAACCTTTACTTTCTGCCGCGCAACAGGACCTTTGCATGTACTTATTCGAGTGTCCTTTCAAACCGGGGTTCTGGTAATGAATCCTGGGAAGCCCTATGCTTAATTTGGTTACATATGTTCAGGGCCGCAACTAGAGTCTCTGGTACCCGGGGCATGAATGGATTCATGCGCCCCCCCCCCCCTATTTTTTTGCACATACCACACCAATAAAGCGGGGGGTCCGGGGGCCCTCCCACGGAAAAATGGTGCTATTTACATGTAACAGTTTCTGTGCTACTGTAACTTCCATGCATGAACCCACTATGTCCATAAAGTAGTCCGTATAATCACTACACTTGTTTATTAAATTGTCGTCATAAATGTTTTTTAAAGATTCAAATTCAACTTGCGAGACCTTTTTGCAGCAAAGATTTTGATATCATCATATAGCAAATAGAGGATGCTCTCTTGTGTTCTATGGAAATAATGCTCAAATTCGACAGTTTGTTTTGCCTCATACTATTTCTTAAATAATTTTAACAATTTTCAATTTGCTGAAACTTCTTTCGCCTGAAGAAATTGTTACAGGAAGAGTAAGAAATATCTTAAGGGCTGTGGTCAGTTTTGGATATCCTTCTTCAAGTCTGTGTTCTTGAATGAGCTTCAAGAGGGTCGCTGCAGATGCTGTTTTCATAGTGTCATCAACTGCCAAGGCGTGATGTTTAAAACTTTCAATTTCTTGAACTATTTCTTCTCCATTGATGTCATCTTTGTATGTTTCAGACAACCATTTAGCTGCAGTCCTCAAATCTTAACTTCCATTTTGTAGATGTTATTCCCATTTAAAAAGCTAAACTTGTCATTAATTGCTTGAAGAGCCTGAAACCGGGATTTTAAGGCATTTACTATTCCATCAATGATATCTAACAAAGCTATTCTAAACAGATCGTGTTCTGATAAGTTGGAAATTTCATCTTCGCAGCATTCGTCAAACATTTTCTTCTTTTTAATTTTCCTTTTTTCTTTAAAATCAGCAGGTACATTTTTGTTCTCAGCAATCTGCTCATGTCTGTGGATGAGATGATAGAAAAGCTCAAAAGCTGCAGTGTGCAAAAATCAAAATACATAATTGACAACCGGAGTCGGGTGATGTAGCAAGATTAAACATCAATTATCATCACACAAGACATTAAAACGTAGAAATATACGTATAATTTTACTCAACATACCTTTGTTGCATCCTGGCTCAGATAACCATGACGACATAAAACATGATGATAGATGTGCCGCTTTGTTTCGTTCTTTGGTTTTCTTTCTGTTTTCAGATCCCGAAGGTTTCTTTGACATTTTAATCAATTAACAATTAATTGCTCTAAACTAATTTACCACAAAAAAACTGCTAACTCTTGATCAACACAACCACAACACAACCAATTATAGCCACGGTCTTATAAATATAAAAACTGGAAACACTACACGCACACATCGACGCCACTCCGGACAGCTCAGCTCTGAGTGCTGTATGACTCACGCGTCACGCCACCCCGACGAGTGACTTGAGTACCGACTGCGGTGCGCCACTGCTTCCTCACAGCCAGTGTATACTGTATTTGTATAGAGGACGCATTAAAACATTCTAACTTCTCCCTTTACAATTTTTTATGTTTATGATGCCCTTAACATTTTTCTCAGAGTATTTTAAAATAAATATGTTGAGATGTGATATTGTAAATCAGATTAGACATTCCTGGCATGCAAGTTAAAAAGCATTTTACCAGTTATCATTTGTAGTAGGAATTACAATTCAAGCGATTTCGGCGCCCCCACAGCTTTGCGCCCGGGGCGTATGCCCCGCTTGCTCCCCCCTAGTTGCGGCCCTGCATATGCTCCGGGCTTGAATCTGAGGCGTCTGTGGGTCAGGTACTGAAGCTGGTGACAATTTGAATATCCTTGACGTCTAGTTCTAAAGAAAAAATGTCACCCCTAAAGAAATTTTAAAACCTAATTAATAAATTGACATCTCGAATGTCATTTGACACCTCGATGACATTTTACCTAAACATAAATATTATTTTTATATAAATAAAATTCTAGTTCGTAGAAATTTAAAAGAATATCAAGTTCGAAAATAACAGAATTTTTTTTAAGGATGGTACATGAAATGACAGTCACAGATTTCATTAAAATGTTATAACATATTTCAATGGTTGCAGAGCAATTTTTTTAATATAAGATAAAACTGAAAATTTAAATTAAACAACAAAAATACCTTAAACAAGGTAAGCTATTGTTATCTGTTTTTTTTGTTGTGTTGAATCATGGATTACATGTGACATATATAAACATTAATTTTTCCAAGTTTTTGGATAAAACAATTTTCATTCAAAAAAATTTTTTTTCGCGTTTTACCTTTTTGGCTTGAAACTGCTTAAATGAAGTACTTAAATTATTATCAAATATTTCTGGGACAGGCAGGGTCAATAACTTTAGGATAATAGTTATTTGGCAACGTAAATATATAAAACTGGAGTATATAAAAGGTAGCAAAATATAGGCGTGGTAACATTTTTTTACATAAATTTAGTAATTGCATTTTTAATAAACAATGATTATTTAATAAAATAAGACACATCATCTAAGTTGAGGTCCAAGATTCTGACACTGCTGCAAGCGCAAAGAAAAATAGCATCGCATCTCCATGTGAACAGCCTCCTCTTCATCGCAAGATAGTGATAATTACTAACCTATGTTTTAAAAGTAATTTTATATGAATGAAAAATTACAGTAATGACATTCACTACGTCAAAAATCTGCTAAACCATGTAACAAAGAGCTGTTCATAACATATGCAAGAAATTTTGTCCAAAAAGAAAGCTTTATGTTTTCGCTAAACGAAAAAAAATTCAACCACTAAAGATCCGTTTTGAAGAGATATTCTATCAGACATAATTAAATGTTATAGTATTTTGTACTGAATAATACAGCAGAAATACATGCATGCTTTTCACAAAGGCAGTGCTAAAAATGATGTAATGAAATTAGTTAGTTTTGAGCGATTATTTACAGATGACCCCTCGGAGATAGTAGAACCACGTTTATGCCGGGGATAATAAAACACATTTATGCTCTGATAACTGCAGCAGACAAAAAAAACCCCACCAATTGTTGGGAATGAGTCTGTCGTTATCACTAGCTGACATGAACTTCAGAGAACTAAACGCAATATTATGTTTCTTATCGGAAGCTTTATATCTAGGCATGCAGCTGGCATTTTGGTATTATAATTAAATTTACAGAAAGCTTAGGGTTTTAAATGTTCATCGACTTATTTAATTAACATCAACAAACGCAGAGTTTATTTCCAAACTGTTAAATTATGCACAGTATTTAAACAAATATTCATTACTGATTTCTACAAAGAATAACACTTCAGAAATACTTTCGTCCAAAAGTGTCAAAAGATTTAACAACTGAGTTTTGGTTCTGCAAAATTAAGAATTTCCTCTAGAATACTGAATTTAGAGGTGCCATTGCATATAATTAAATACCTAATACACGGAGCTGCGATCATACATTCCGTTTTACACATCCTGGCAAACGAATTATAAACATCACTACAAAATAAGCCTTCAAAACATCAGAGTTAATATCAAAAAAAAGGCAAAATTATTCACATGTTTAAAATTAATCTTTAAGGCACTTGCACTATAAAATGTATTATTTCAGTACTTCAAAGTCAACTTGCACTGGAAGTTTGGTAACGTCACTAAAACGTCACCACTGCTTGACGTAATTAGATGACAGTCATTTTCATCTATGTTCTTCGGTGTTTTAATTTAGATTTTAATATTTTTTTTATAAATCAGAACCCTTATCCATCACTTGCTTGAATATTAATTGAATCTTAATTTTAAAATAAAATAAGTTGTGAAATGACCAAACAATTGAAATGTTAAAGCTAGGTATAGAAATAAATTCATTTCTTACGTGGGTAGCTAGCATCGCATAAAAATACGGATTTTTAAGACGGCTGCCGTAACGAAACTTAAAACAATGACGTCATAATTCAATATGGCGATAGTGACATCCATATGATAGATATCATGACCTTGGCGGTTTATGGTGGCTTGTCACCGGGGAATTGAAGCCAATTTGGGGGATTTTCAAGCTGTTGGAATTTTTGAGGACTAAAACGGGAAATATGCTTTCGAAACGGAAAATTTTCCCTCAAAATAGAGAAAGTTTTTATTTTTCTAATTTTTTGAGATTTTTTGGCGAAATTGTTTATCAATAGATTGGAATTTCGGTTAAATTTTGAGAAATTTAAGATCATTTTTGGCAAATTTTTAACAAGGTCAAGGTCATCCAAAATGGCCGCCGTGAAGTCATAATCCAAGATGGCGGACATCGGCTCCGACGTCACACCCAGAATCCAGGTGCCGGACCGGCCAATATATACTACTGTCCCCCCAACAACCCACTTCAACAACCGCTGAAGCACTCTTTGTACAAAATTACAGAGAAAAATGACATTACGGTATTTTGACAACCTCAAAGCTCTTATGGCCAGCTCAAATACAATTTAGTTGTATTTTATATTAAACATAATCGCCATTTTATAGTTTAAAAATATGTTATTCTTTGTAACTGCATGGGATGAACATTTTAAGTACGTACAAACAATCTGTTACAATTGTGTTATTTCTCTTATTTTTGTGTGTGTACGCTAAATATTTTTTGAATAGTAGTTTCATTTTTACTTACTTAATCATTTATTTTTTTATCTTTAAAGGATCTTCAACACCGATAATTATTAAAAAGTTTTATCAGTTCTCTGAAAACTTTTTTTATTTCCGTATAAGTAGTATATAATAGTTCCTCCTGCGCCTGGCGTTGGCGCGTGGTGCTTGGTGCCGACCGCCATCTTGGATTGTGACGTCACGGCGGCCATATTGGATGGCCTTGACCTTAAAAATAAACCAAATTAGCTAAAATTAGCCAACATTTACTCGAAAATTGCCAAAAATCGTCAACATTTCCAATTTTTGGCGAAAAAAAATTCCGCCAAAAATTCGCAAAACATTCCACAATTCAAAAATTATGATTCCGAAAACCTCAAAAGTCATTTTGCCTTAGAAAGTTCACAAATTCCTAAAAACGGCTTAAGCATCCATGTCTAAAGCCTCCGATAGGCCATTTCTAGGAATTAGGATACCATGACCACCATTTTTAATTATGACGTCACTGTTGCAATTTTCATTACAGCCGCCATCTTGAAAATCCGCAATTTATATGTTCGAAAATCGGGAAAATTTTTAAAAATCATAAAAAAAAATTAATTAACCGAATTGAATAATAACAATTTAATAAAAAAAATTGAAAATTTAATTGTACACTTACACCATTGAGCTTGGAGTCCTCGGTTAAAACCCAGCAAAGGCAAAAATAAAAAATTACATCAGGTCCTTCCTCCACGGAAGCCACCAGCAGACTGACCTCCCACCGCTTATGCCAAGATATAGGTGTGTATATATATATATATATATCGTCATCTAGTATGACATCATGTGCACCATCTTGAAAATCTATATTTATTATCCAAATTTTAATAAAAAAAATCCAAAATTTATAAAAATTTAATTTATTAAAATTTAATATACCTAATACTATTTAAAAACTGCCTTTCACATATCGTTACTGTCGCCATCTTGGATGATATAAATGTTGCATGTTTCGTTACGCCCGCCAGCTTGGTTGATTATGTTGTCATGGTTACAATTTTCGTTTTGCCCAACATATTGGATTCTAGACCATTGCTCGTTACGTTACGGCCGCCATCTTGGAAAACAGAAATTTTTATGCTAGAAAATCAAGAAAAATTCCAAAAACTATTTTAAAAATTGCCTACTTGAAATGTTTAGTTACTCTAACGATTTCGGTCCTCTGTTAGATTCCCGGCGAGAGTAAACCAGTAATTTATTAATATATTTAAAAAATTCTCAATAAAACATAATAATAAAAACGTCTTACACTACACCCTACATTTTGAATTATGTCACCACTGTATTAATCATCGTTACAGACGTCATCTTAAAAATCTTTATTTATTAACCGATTTTAATGAAAAAAGTTCCAAATTCATCAAAAAATAACTCATTTGAATATTGATTGCTTAGATCGATTCCCATCCTTGGTTCGAAACCGGTAAGATCAACAAATAAAAAACAACAGATCCTTTCTTCACTGAAGCCACCTACAGACTTACCTCCCTCCACCAGTGCCAAGGTATATATCGTAAACTGGTATGACGTCATGTCCGCCATTTTGTCTTCGTCAGCTGGGAGCCACAATCTTGTTTTAGTTTGCTAGATTGTTCTGATGCCATGTTAGTGTAAATTTCTGTTCACCATACATTTGACATCGACTGTTGGCATTGAACTTTGACCTTGAACTTGAACTTTGACCTTGACCATGAACTTTGACCCTGGCATTGAACTTTGATCTTGACCTTGAACTTTTACTTTGACCTTGACCTTGACCTTGGCCTTGAAATTTGACTTGGACCTTGACGACCATCATGGATCTGACATTTTGTGTTCAGTACACACTAACAGGAGCCACCACCTGCTAGAGGACATTGCCACCATCTTGTTTTCGTCTGCTGGAGGACACCATATTGTTTTCGTCTGCTAGAGTGCGCTGACGCCATGTTAGTTTAATTCTTACACAGTAGAGTACATTAATAATTTATTATTACTGTGACACCCGCCATCGTGAAATTTGGGCTAGACATTCGGGGGAAAATCCAAAATTCATCAAAAAATTCACTCATTAAAGTAAAGATTGGTTCGAAACTTGGTTCGATTCCTGGGCGATACAAAAAAAAATAATTTTATGTAAAAATACATCAAAAATTACAGGTTCGAAAATAATACACCACAATTTCCTTTACAAACATAACATTTATTACTTAATTTCTATTCTACTACAGGAACACTTGCGAAAGTTAGCGATAATATAATCATTTAGGTCTGCATAGACGTGAAATGACTAATTCTTAGCTCCAACCGGTTTATATTAGACAGAGACCAGCCAGAACCTTTACTGACATAGTCCTCCTCTTCGTGACAGAGTTTCTGGACACCATGGTTAACAGTTTGCTTCACATCGTTAGAACTGTAAATTACTGCAGCCGATGTCTTGAATGCACACTTCTTCACTTTGTCATCGAACGGATATGGCTTCCCATATATACAGTCCAACCACAAGTTATATTTTAATGGACTGTTTGTTGCTACATCATCAGTATGCTGATTGATAATGTCCTGTCTGATATCATATAGAAAAGTACAAATGTCCTTCGACTCACTTATCGTATTTAGATAATAGTAGTATTTCAATGTTCCACGAAAAGCAGGCTGCGCCAAGTAGAAGCCATTATCATTCACCTGTAATGCACCAAACACAGTCTTAGGTTTAGTTCCATGTCCAGACGCCATAGCAATCGGTTGCTGCATATCGATTTTCTTGCTTGTACGCTCACGAGTCTCCAATCTAAAGCGAGGAGTTGAAATTTCTGCAGGTAGTTCAGCAGTAGGCGCACAGACTTCACCTTTACATTTTTTTCGCATGATGTCGCAAACTGTCAATGCGAGTAAACCAAACATGACACTCATCGCAGCGAAACTTTATATGAGAAGGATTCTTCTTGCATTTAGTCCGCTAATGTCTACGTGCATCATGGGAAAATGCGAACGACGTATCACAGTAGCTGCAAGGATACCGTGGTGATGAAGACGAGCCTTTCAGACCTGATCTAGATACTGATGTTGCCACAGTTGTACCATTTCCAGGCATACTGTTATGAACATCAATGCATCGTTGTTGTATAGAAACCTTTACTTTCTGCCGCACAGCAGGACCTTTACATGTCTTCATGTGCGTTTTCATATTATCTTTTCTGGCAAACTGTTTATGACATTTCTCACAACCAAACATGTTGCGAGGAGGATTCTTAGCACATTATATCTTCTCGTGTTGACGGACATTGCTGATGTTTGAGAAAATATTGTCACAGTAACGCTACCGATGTTCGTTAGTTGTTGACGAATCTCCATACATTGAAGTCTCCATCGAGGACGAAACAGCGTTCGTTGAGGTTTCCTGTATAGCCAGCACTACCGGCATTAAAGTCTCTTCTGCTGGTGGTACCACAACTGTTAAAGTCTCCTTCAGTGTTGACGTCAGGGTTCCCGTAGTCGATGATACAACCTCCATCGAGTTCGTCGTTAAAAACGGTAAAGATCCATCGAGTTCTCATGAACAGGTAATCACACGACTTATGCACCAGATGAAACAAACTAGGTGATCTTTACACCGTCGACGACAGTAACAAACTGAGCGACCTGCAGTCTAGGACTCGCTTATATACATGCACCCGATGGAATAATACGCTAGTCAAATCAAGAACCATTTCCTATAATACTCGAGTCAAAAAACATTTCAAAAAGAAGCACACAAAAATAAGGTAACCCAATTGGAAGCAAATTCTACAAATATTATGAACACGCAATGTACACACAGTACACGCAGTACACGCAGTAAACGGTACAAAGCCGCAATGTTCACGCAATTCATGCGCAATACACGCATTGTACACGCAATGTACGCAAAGACCACACAACGTTCACGCAGTTCAAGCATTCAATGAAACGGAAGCACAATCGGAAGCACAATGATAGAAAAGTACGCGCAATCGGAAGCACAATCACCGAAAAGTAAACCCATTCGGAAGCACAATCATCGAAAAGGAAGCACATTTGGAAGCACAACCACAAAAAGGAAGCACATTTGGAAGCACAATCTCAAAAAGGAAGCACATTTGGAAGCACAATCACCTAAAGGATCCACAATCGGAAGCACATTCAACAAAAAAGTAAGCACATCCAACGAAAAGGACACACATTTTCACGAGCATCCAACTCAGTAGATTGCGTTCGTTAATTTTACGTTAGATAACAATGCCTCCAACAGTCATTTGCTCCAACTGTCTTTGACTCCAACAATTAATGACGTCAAAAGAATTTGACTCCAAATAGTCTTAGGCTTAGCGCTATTTGACTACAAGACTAGGAGGCTACGAAAATACGAGACTACAGGACTACATGTTTACATGAGTACTTGACTACAAAGCTACAAGTCTACAAGGCTCCAATTGCTGCATCTGTCTTCGGCGGAATTTTCTCTTTGGCTCCAACTACTCCAGCAGCATTATGTTATAAGATTACATGGCTACTTGGTTACGTAGCTACAATTCTACGAGGCTCCAAGGCATCATGACTACGTGACTACGAGCCATGAGGTTACGAGACTACGCGATTACGAGTCTACAAGGTTACGAGACTGCGAGGCTATAAGACTACGAAGCTTCCAGAACACAAGGTTACGAGACTGTGAGGCTACAGGACTACGAAGCTTCCAGGACACGAGGCTACGTGGCTACGGACTACTTGGCTCTAACTGACTACAATAGCCCCATTCAGTGGTGAGAGTTAATTTATCTCATGCAAAATAACCTTTTAAAGTAGTGTCGATTCTTGTCAACAGATGCCACCACATGCTGCTTTCAGGTAAACATTATTTAGTTATTTTATGTGAGATGCAGGATGCTCACTAACGATCGCAAACGAAGGATGGCTTCGCTAAGCACCAAGGAGAACGAAGTTCGTCTTGCTTATTAGTGATTTTCAGATGTCTCAGAGAATATTATTATATATGACTGAGTAATGGTATTTTCGTTTGAATTCCACCTGATAAAAACATTACAAGTGATGATTTAGTAGCATAAATTCAATTAATTAAATTTAACTCTGAGTAAAATGACAAAACTTTTTAAGTAAAAAATCCTTAATGCATAGATTGGTTTTTCAGAAACAACCAGAAGCATTTGGAGAAACCACAAGAATAATCAGGAGCACACGGAGAAAACCATCAAAATATTGATAAGAATAATCGGGAGCACACGGAGAAAATCATCATAATATTGACAAGAATAATCATGAGCACACAGAGAAAACCATCATAATATTGACAAGAATAATCGGGAGCACACGGAGAAAACCGTCACACATTTTCTTGATATCAGAAAAATCACAGAAAATTTTTAAAAATAATAAAATAACAATAAAAAATATAAAAAAATAAAAATTACACAACAGCTTCTGTCAGCTTGTGAACTTCTCATTTGTAGAACAAGGATAGAGTTCTAGCAAAAGCCAGTATTTTTGAAATGTTTTTAATTTTTAGCTAGTTTAGCTAGTTTATATCAAATGTTTAAAATGCAACGACAGCTATCACCACCAGGTGTATAGTCATCTATACTACGAGGTGGCAACTCAATTGAGTTTATTTTTTGTAATGTCAATCAAAAGAACAATAAAATAAACTTAAGCGTTAATGATTTCACAGAAAAAAATATGTTTACGTTAGTACATCTTTAATAATACCCACATTATATTTCTGATGGGCTATTGGGGTTCACTTTTCGTAGGCTGACTTCACTACTACCTTACTTATTAATGGCTGTGGTGGTGTTTTTGTCATGTTGGGGATGTTACAGGGTATTGTGATTCCAGCATTATGGTTTTAGCATGTGCTGTGAAAACCATTAGAAGAGTATTTTAACATATAGATGTACAGAAAAAAAACAATTGCAATTAAGAACAGATAAAAACTATCACAGCATTTCCAACCTGTGAACTGCGAATACGGAATATTTTTTATACGTCACTGGAGAACGATTTACGTTTGCTGTTTAAGTTTTACTGATTAAGTAGTTGTGAAATTATACCTATATTATAACTGCCTCAATGACTAAGAAATAATTTATAAATACTGTAATGAGCTGGTTAAGTGAAAACATTTCAGAATATTAATTTATGAAAGCCTTGAAATCATTTTTATGTATGTTTACCAGGGGAATAGTCTATTTCCGATATCATTTTTCTACTTATTCTGAAATGATTACCAGTCCGTAAACAGATTAATAGACGGCAAAATACAACGTCACAGTAGAGCTACAATGTCAAATGAATTAGCCATGACCTACAGTAAGGAACCATCCTACCAATTTTCTATAAAAAAAAATCGGTGGGGCTGTATCAAGATTCACGGCTGTTGGTTTCGAGTGAAACTTCTATGTTAGCGAGTCGCTTTTAGTGTAATGGTTTAAAATAAAATACAATAAAAACGCGAAATTTACTACGTACTAAAATTTTTAATTCAAAACAGACATTAAATAGTTGCTTACGGCGAAAATTCTGTTTAACATTGTTCTGTGATATGATAAATGAGATACCACAGGCATAATATCAAAATTAATGTTTTTTTGGTGAACGTACAATCTGTATTGCCCAGTGTTGTCAGTTCTCTATACACAATCACACGAATCACCGAGCTATCACATCTCAGTCGTGAGCTACACTGAACAGAAATTTTTTCCGAACCTTAATTAAAATTAAGTGTATTTGGGAGGTCTAGGTAAGGAAGACTTAAGTGCGTCTCAGGCCGAAGCCTATATAGTTAGAAAAATGTTAAAGCAAGATGACACACACCTTTTCGTCAGACTTTTTCTGGTACCCATATGTTTCGCTGTGATTTTTTAGACGTTTCACGTCAAAATGGTATGACAATTACCAGTCGGGATTTGAACCTATGTTCTCTGGAATACGAATATAGTGTCTTACGACTCGGTCCATAAACTTCGATAGTGTATCTTTTCTCAACATCAGATTGTCTTGTAGTGATTCCTTATGCTACAGGCGTGAGTGTAAGATTATTGCATAACAGTGCAAATACATAGTTTCAGACTATAGTACTCCATGTAGGCTATCATCACATGTATTGAAAAAGTATTCACATCTAATATTATAAGTACAACTATCAAATATTACGGTCTCCTAAATTTGAATTCACGTCTTTTGAGTACATCCTGTACTAGTGCGTGTAACTACATGTGATTTTGTTTAAACATTTACCGTGGGTGTAGCCAGTATTTGTGGAAGGGGAGGGCAGAAGCCAGTCCCTCCTCCGGAAACTCTTTTACAAAGATAATGCTTGAAAATATATTTTTAGGTTAGTTGACGATCCCTTAAGTACTTTTTGAAATTCCTGCCATTGTAATTTTTGTAAAATAAAATTCTTTATCTAAATAAATCTGGCAACCCTACTTTCCCCCTTTATTTTTACTACGCTCTTGACACTTATTGTTACAGAAACAGGTTCCTCTTTTGAATAAGCTTCTCTGCACTAATACCTGTGCCTTGTTAACAGAAGTGTAACCAAATATACACATAAAACAAACAAAACACAAATCTGTTTAAAGAAAGTCAGTATCTATGTGAATATCAACAAATTGAGTATAGTTCATTAAATAAAATTTCCACTGACAAACAACATTTTAAATAATAGGTAAATTAATTCGAGATGTAGTTTCGGACAAACGCCATTTCTTATTAAACTGTATGTCATGACAAACTGAAGTCTGTTCGTGCCTTCAGATCTCTTTCCCGAAACGTTGCAACTGTTCTCTTAGGAATCATATACTGTGTTATTCTGCGCTATCATCGTTGTGATTATAAAAATATCTGTTTTTTCGCTCAACTTTTGCTTACGGTGTTTGTCTGTGCTGTCATCACTGTTTCTTCACATCGCTGGGTTCACCTGTGCATCTCTGTATAGCCGTTGTTTTTGTTTTTTTAATTTTTATCTGTTAAGATTCATCGTTGATAACTGTATCACTACAAAATAGTGTTACCATTAATGTTTCTTATTGCCCCAGTACCTCCAATATTTAGTTATTTGTAAACAATTGTTTGAATAGCTTTCCAGGGATTAGCTGTGCATGTTAAGCACGGTAAAACAAAATAAAGCCAAAAGTAATATAAAAAAGTTAACTTTTCTGTGGCTTTAAAACCAAATAAATAAAATGTTTATACAATAACTTCATGCTTGTAAGCACACGCATATTTTAACTAAATACACTCTTTTAATATGTAACATTTATTTCAAAATAACTTTACCATTGACAGTGCAAGCTCTTACATATGTTTTTACTAGTCTATATTTCTATATAATTATTGTATAGCGGGATTGTAAGTTTGTTTGCAGGAAAGTAATTATAAATTTTCCAGACTAGTTATACAAATTATATTTCACTGTTATGAAATTACATAATTCATGCGGAACGAACAACATAAGAACACATAAATTTGTACGTTACCGAGGTTAGATGTTACTGCACGTACTGCACGTGTTAATGACACAGGAAACTACAGTAAACTCGTGGAATAACATCATGTCAGTGTTAAGAAGACTGCAAGTATTCGCTCTACCACTCTGGTTCTGGGGTAGAGCGCCTGCCTTGTGACTTGTAGGACCCGGGTTCGCGCCCCGGCTCCTCCAAGGCGGATTGCCCAGACGAAATGGTGGCATTTTCTCTGGTAGGAATACAATCCCTTGTAACAAGTCAGGCTACCAAAGAAACGGTGGGTGGAACAGAAAAAAACCTTCCAGGTGGCTTCCAAATGGGGAGCCCGTTTCTTTTCTTGGGCTCCCCATGCGGTGGCCATTCCGGGGGTTTCTCCGGGGGAACGGAGTTTTGCAAAAATATGTTTTGTAGTTTTGTAGCGTTTAGTTTTTAGAAAATGTAGCATTATCATTCCAACATGTTATAAATTAAGCTCAAACAAACATTTAAAACATTAAAAAAAATTGCTTTTGTACAAAACTATTTTAATTAAGTGTGCATCAGTCAGTGAGTGGTTGTGTGTTCAACCATTTATCGGTATATATTTTCTTGAAGTATTATTGACGGTTAAATTCTACATTTCTTTTGTAGTATTTTAGCAGTTTTTGACGAATAAATATTTATAAGCACATGAATTTTATTTCTGTAAAACCACATAGTTTTAACTCAGGAATATCGTCGTTAACACACGCTTTTTTATATGTGTGTGTGTGCCAGTTCAATCCAGATGTAAATAAAATATTCTATTTATTTCAACATGACCAAAGCCTTTGATACATTACAGCATATTCTTATGATTAAAAAATTGTCAATTTTAGACCTCGTCAAGCGTGTTATATATATATATGTTTTAATTATCTTACAAATAGAAGCTTTGCAGTCAAATTTGCAAATTAAATTGCATGGTATTAGGTGTTCCGCAAGGTAGTAGTTTATCTCAACTACTCTTTAATATTTAATAAATTATATTCCAACTGTGATCAGATTTATCAAGAAAAGATGCTGGTGAAAAAATATATATAATTAGAAAATTTGTTTGTGAAACTATTCAGCAATATATTTCAGCTATCCGGATCTGATTTTCAAGTTAACAAAAGTCTCTGAATTACGATAGCATTTATTGTATAACCTTTTGTCAAAAAACTAATTCAATTAATCATAATTATGACATTAGTAAGTAATGACATTAAACGTGGTGTCCTCTTTTAAGACCTTCAAGTTATATTGGATGCCAAGCTTTTTTTCACCAACATGTAGATAATACTATTAGCAACACATGAAGATCTTTAGGTCTTATTACATTTTTAACTTTCTCTGCATCAAAAAGAATTGAAAGTATGCAGAAAAAGTTCATAAATTAAAATTTCAGGCATTTAAATTATTTTGAATATGCTACATTCCTATATACCCTATTTGCATTTTCTATTTATTATACGTTCGATCAGTGATGTACTTTTTACTATAAAGATTTTATTACCATTTTTGTTGGTTCAGACATAATGACTCGGTTTGGATTAATAATTCTAACTTGTAATTGCAGAATTAGTGACATTTTTAAAACCATTAGTAACTATAAAATGTGTCAAAATATTATAACTCCTTTTGAATAATCTACAAATACCTATTCATTGGTAAAACTTTTGTAATCTACATACTTATTTTAGTTTCGTTAAAGATTTTTGTGAAAACCAAAGTAACCAATTGGTTAACTGAACTTTATCTATCTATGTGTTGTGTTGTTTCGTGTTTTGTCGCATTGATGTATATATTGTGTTATTGTTGTTATTTTATGTCATAATTCGTTTATTGGTGCTGTAAGGCACAAAAACTGAATTTCAATTAGATCTGACAGTTTTAATGAAGCAGGACAATATGCTACGCATAGTAATATTTTTTTATTTTCTAATATAAAAAAATACTTAAATTTCAGCAGAGTTTATTTTTGAAAGACTGCAAGTCTGTGCAAATCCCATCAACATTCGAAATGAACGAGCCTATGTCTCCCCTAGAGCGCATGTGCCAACAAACTGCACTACACAAAAATATTTCCCTCTCATTTCAGCATCTTAAAAACACATTTTGTAGACTTTAAATAATTTATTATAGACATTAAAAACCTTAACATCTGAGTTTTTTGTGTTCAGTCACAGAAAACATTGCATAAGAAAATCCTTGAATATTTGCGTTGGATTTGCATTCATTAAATAATGTTCTACAATTACTTCAATTATTTCAGTGTGGAAAAATGTAAATTCTATGAAGCTAGTTACATTACAATTTTACGAGTAAGGCCGTTTTCTTCATTCCGTAGAATGTATAAGAAAATTTGGCAGAATGGGATACTAGGTACCACGTGTATTTTTTTTTAATCATCGTAATAAGAATACAGTGCTACCTATATAACATTTTTAGAAAAATTTCTTTCTTCTCGTCCGCGATCTGGATATGATTTGTTATTGCAACTATGACAGTCAGAAGCGGTATCTGTTTGCTTTAAAGTTAACCTGAGAAACAACTAGAGGGTTGACAGCGCTACCTACCGAGTATTCTATACATTACTTCGAGGACAATGCTGCTGTACTCATTCCATGGAGGGTGTAAGAAAATATGGCAGAATTCCGTCTCGTCCTTTGGACTTATGGCAGATTTCCGTTATGGTACTTTTCCGCCTTTATCGAAGAGGCCAGGCGGAATACCTCCATTATGGTAGTTTTCCGATATGGTAGTCTTCCGTCGCCCCCAGTCTGTAGGTGGCTTCCGTGGAGGAAGGATCTGTCGTTTTTTATTTGTTGCTCTTACTGGTTTCTAACCAAGGACGGGAACCAATCTAACCAATCAGTATTCTAATGAGTTATTTTTTTAATGAATTTTTAACTTTTTCATTAAAATCGGATAATAAATAAAGATTTTCATGATGGTGTCAGTAACAATAATTGATACAGTGGTGACATAATTCAAAATGTCGGGTGTGGTGTAAGACGTTTTTATTACTTTTATTGAGAACTTTAAATATATTAATAAATTACTGGTTTTCTCTCGTCGGGAATCAAACAGAGGACCGAAATCGTTTAAATAACTAAACATTTCAAGTAGGCATTTTTAAAAATATTTTTTGGAATTTTTCTCGGTTTTCTTGCATAACATTTACTGTTTTCCAAGATGGCGGCCGTAACGAAGCATGCAACGGTCTAGAATCCAATATGTTGGGAATAACGAAAAGTGTAACCATGACAACATAATCAACCAAGATGGCGGGCGTAACGAAACATGCAACATTTATATAATACAAGATGGCGACAGTAACGATATGAGAAATTGTGGTTTTTAAATAATTTTTTATTAAATTTTAATAATTTTTTTATAAATACTAGATGACGATATATAGGTATATCTTGGCATAAGTGGTGAGAGGTCAGTCTGCCGGTGGCTTCCGTGGAGGAAGGACCTGACGTCATTTTTTTTTTTGCCTTTGCTGGGTTTGAACCGAGGTCTCCAAGCTCCATGGCGTAAGTGTACATTAAAATTTTTTTATTAAATTTTTATTATTCAATTCAGTTGATTATTTTTTTTATTATTTATTAAAAATTTTCCCGATTTTCTAACATAAATTTACGGATTTTCAAGATGGCGGCCGTAACGAAAATTATAACAGTGCCGTCAAAATTAAAAATGGTGGTCATGGTATCCTAATTCCTAGAAATGGCTTATCGGAGGCTTTAGACATGGATGCTTAAGCCGTTTTTAGGAATTTGTGAACTTTCTAAGGCAAAATGACTTTTGAGGTTTTCGAATTTGAGATTTTTTGGCGGAATTGTTTTCCAAAAAAATGGAAATTTGAGGAATTTTGGGCAAATTTTGAAGGTCAAAGGTTAAGGTCTAGGTCATCCAAGATGACGGTCGGCACCAAGCACCACGCGCCAGCTACTGGTATAATTCAGGTTGTATGCCTTTCAGCCATTCAGTAGATTATCTACTATTATTTATTTATCTTTTTAAGTTTAAAGCAACCGCATACGCAATGATTTTTAGCATTAAAAAGGCAATTTCTGTCACAAAATTATTATTACTTAAAGTGGCTTGATTGCATATTTTACCTTGCCAACGCGCTGGCTTGAATACTTTATAGTTTCACCAGTACGTGGCTAGCGACACGAGGTCGTGTGAACCAGGCCCCCCACACCATTCTGTGGGCCCCATTGCTAGAAGTCATGATATAAAAAAATGTTTTTTTTTCCTTTATGTCCATTGTTTTAGTTAGATATATATATATATATATATATATATATATATATATATATATATATATATATATACATTTTAACCTTTTCACAATTATTTTAAAAACATCAGTGTTTCGATTTGTAAACGTAAATTTATTTTGAATAATGGCAAATAAATGAGTGTAAGTGTTCTGCACTGTCAACATGGTGTCGCGTCAATTGGTGGTGGTTTTGTTACTCACAGTTGAAGATTCAGACACGTTCTGTACGCACAGCATATTCCGAATAATATTACTCTGGTGTAATATTTCATCGGTAACTAAATTTAGGCCTTACTTTTTAATTGTTTTCTACGAATTATTTATAATTGTCTACTTTTTTGTTTTAAGTTTTTTTTTCTTTCCTTCGCAGGCCCCCTAGACCCATGGGCCCCGTTGCCATAGCAATGTGGGGGCCCTGGTGTGAACATACGGCAAACACCGAATGTAGCGCGCGGATGCAGAATTTAAAATCGGCACGCGGGCAGGAGATGCGACTTCAAAATTTTCCAACTTGTAGCAAGTTCGTTCCTGCCCTCACTCGCCCAGTCGCCACTGGGCGCGATAACGTGCCCCTAATGACGTTGTAATTATCCTGCGGCAATTACGTTAACGCGCCTGCAATGCATCACGCCCTTAACTGCAACCGGAGATGAGGCACCGGGCGCAAACTTCAAGCGGCGCTACAAAGATCTTCATTCACACTACTACGGACAAGTTCGAAAGAAAATCTTCGCTAATGTCGGAACTCATACTTACGCGTGAAAGAGGATGAAATATGCTCAATTAAAAATTTGTGGTACCAACATATGTTTTAAGAATGAAATTGTTTATGAACTTGGCCGATAATAATCAGGCGGGTTATTCTTTAGTAACTGGCCTATTTCAAAACAAAATTAGCACCTTACATTTTGTCTGAGCGTTGGCGTGTATCGGCCTCGCCTTATCAACCCTTATCACCTTCGATCTAGCTTGACTGATTTCAAAGTAATTTATTATAATAACTTTTAACTAATTATGTCATGATTTAAGTTTAATAATAAAATTCGTTCCGTGGTGGTCGAGTATCCGAACACCGTAGCGCAGATATATACACGCCAAGTTTAGGTGTGAGGGTTTATGTGTTAGGGTCCCGGATAACGAATTGGTACACATTTGTATAGTCAAAAATAGGTCGTAAATACGTCCAAGTCATCTAAACTGTAAAATTAAACAAATGTTTGTCAGTTTATTTAAACAACTTGAAATAAATTTGGTGAGATGAGAGATTCTATATGGCTCAATATTGTTTAGAAAATTTTAATTTTTGTCAGGTTAATAAACACATCTGTGAACGTGAACAACTTACGTTTTCACCTAGACAAGAATGTGGAGGTTGATGCTTGATAAAAAAAATGTGTCAAACAGAATGGTGGCCAGTTAGTCAAATTTATAGCCGGGCCATATTAGGCACACGTACCTATTTAATTACCTCAAGTGTGATTCTACGAGACGTTACAGAAACTATTCAAATGTAGATTTCCATAAATAAATAAAATTGTAATGTTTAGAAACGAATTTATATATTGTTCCAATGCCTTTCTGGTTTGATTATAATTATGTATTGAAAATGCACCCCAAATTAGTTTTATATAAAAAAAATTATTGAATACGTATTCTTAATTGAATTTTAATTCTGTATGTAAATTTAAAATATATTTTCAGATTTTTGGTAACATTTTGAGATTTTTAATGATAACAGTATGTTTCGGAGACAAATTATTTACTGTTTACCTTTGATACTCTCAGGTTATACCATGTTTCGGCTTGTGTTTACAGGAAAGCTTATATAACTCGGCGATGGTAGGTATGTCGGGCTAGGGTACTTCCTCATTCGCGAATTTAAGCGGTTTCCCGGCTGTTTATAGCCCACTGAATAAGCAGTTTATGCACGTTTCTGAATTTTATCGGCACACCACCAATGCAATAACTGGCAGTCAGGTCATCATTACTGTAAGATATGCACAGGAAAACATCCTAGTTGAGAGTTTTAATAATGAATCACTACGCAGTCTTATTTATAGGCGGATTTTAAGTGGTTTTATTGAAATGAATCGTGGAAATCAGCCATCCCATCGCTTAGACCGTCGATCTCCGCATCCCTGCACTAAAAAAAACTGTAATTTTTCACAAAATGTATGTGGCAGCAGTATCTCCGCCGATGTTACACCTGTTGGTGTATTTTTACTTAAACACAAGAGTGTAAATACTCCAACCCGTGTAGGTGTAAAACTACACTAACATCGGTCGAGACTTTGTGCCACATTCATTTAGTGTAAAATTATAATCGCTATGGTTTGTTAAATATATCATTGCTGTTGGTGCATTTTTTACTCTGTGTTGTATTTGTAAATTTACTACGACTGTTTATTAATTTAAATTACATCATTTACTAAACGTACAATAACACCTAACCTGCTAATTTGCACCAATTAAAAAAAAGTTCCACTTTTTGTATATTATATTTTATCAAACTATGTGTAATTTAAAGGGAATTTTAATTTATTTGCTGTTAAATGATATTATATACTGCATTATCAGTGACCTAGAGGAGGTTCGAACCCACATCATGTTGGTTGTAAACATCTTAACCTCACGACCATCGTGCACAATGGCAGTGGTGAAGAAATGGGAATAAGACTTTCGTAACCTAATGTAAATTAAATGGGGTTTTCGTCAGTATGGATAGTAAATTAAATTGTACTTTTTTTGGTTTCTTGGTCGTTGTGAATTTACTGTGACAAATTTTATGCACTTTTACAATGACGCAAGTCTGTATATAAAACTACAGTCTACTCAGGAAAAATAGGACTTTAATTATTTTAAAACTAATTGTATGTGTAATTTTGCATTAACTTCCAAATGTGGTATTTAACACATAAGTTATTCAAATGAAATATTTACAAAACATGTAGCACAATTTGGCTATCTATAGAAATCTGTGTAAAACTACACTAACTATAATTGTTTTTAAAAATTACGCTACAAAAATAAAAATTACTAAACGTTTTTATATTTAATTTTACGAAATATTTTTTCAGTGTAGGTGATAATTTTTAAAGAGAATCGTTGATTTACACGGAAGCTCTGTATTATTTACAAAAAATACGTTACGATATTTGAATATCAACCTACATTTGTTGTAAAATTACATAATGTTGTGGTAATTCTGCACAAGGAATGTTGCCTCATGGGCATACAGAAATAAAAAGTGAGTAAACATATAATTGCTAATAGTGTTTTAAAATGCATACTGCATACTACACTGTGATTTATTATCACAACAATACGTGTAATTTTACTTTATGTTTATGAAATATTACTTGGACATTGTGGGTGTAAATCTATTTGAAATATAGATAATTTACATGGAAAATATTTTTTTATGTTAAATTTCTAGAATATAAACATACATTTGGCGTAAAATTACCCGCTGTAGTAGTAATTTTGATCCAAGAAATGTGTAAAAATACTCAAACTGTTTGTGTTTTTCTGAATAACACGACAAAAAGTAAAAAATAAATTAACATAAAATGTTTAGTTTTACACATTTTTTTTACATTGTGCTTTACATCAATCAGTCTTACTACAACATTGGTAATTTTTTTCTCGTTTGTTATGTGACCCATATTTGTGTTGCTTATTTAGTTTTAAGATAATGTGTGAGATTTGGAAAGTTGCTTTGTGGATTTTTCCCAACCTTAGCTGTCCGGAGTCTAAAACTTCATACTCTTGGCTTGTCGAGAAATTCTTCTAGTTATTATTTTAATAAAATAAATTTTAATACACATTCCAAATGGAATACCTCAAATCACCTTGTCCTAGGAGGGGCCGTTTACTCTAGCTTCATATTTAGTTGCACTTGAGTCACGGCTATTTTATTGACATTTCGTCAATCCTATCGTTTCGCTTTAATTTCTTCGAGATAGTGTAAATCTGAGGAAAAACCTTGGTAACGTGTTTTTTTTTTTTAATAAATATCGAATGTTCATAGGCCTATGATACTGTCTTGCTGGTATTGCCATAGATGTCCGTCTGTTCAAGTGATAATTGTGTCAAAGGGTTAAGCAGTGCTGTTGATATTTAACCTAGCCAAAGTGTACTTGTAGCAATGCTGCGATTTAAACTGCTTTGCGTCCCCAAGAACACTGACGAACACCTAACTCATACATGCCAACACGCGATTTATTAATTTGAAAATCAGTACAACTTACACTCCTAGAGGTATTTAAAACCTGTGCGTGCCTCCATATAATAGCAAAATACAGCGGATATTTTTAAAGAAACACTAGATAGTTACACATGTCCTAAAATTAAATATTATGCTATAACTCTTTACATAAAAATAGCTTCATATAATTTGTGTAGCAAATGTGATTTTATTGCTCATCTTCTATAAGATAAACTGACAATCTTATTGTTAAAATTTATTCACTAAAAATACATTAAAAAGTATTTTTTATAGTTTAATTACTTAATAATTTTTGTATGTATGAATTTTCATGTATTTAATTTGAAGACAACTAAATATATTGGTTAGCAAGCACTGTACGGCCAATGTTATAGTTAGAGACCCGGAAAATTCGCGGGTTCATTTCGTTTTATGCTAAAATTCAAATAATTATACCTTAGTGCTGGTTCTGTCATTGGTTCGCTGTTAATCTGGAGGACTGAGGGCCAATTAGAGACCCTCACTCATAGAAGTGTCGAATCACAGGCCACCCAGTCAAGACGACCCACAAGTCAACAGCCAATGAACAGTTGGCATTTGCCCGAGTGTGTAGAAGATATTGGAGTCTATCCTGGAGGTCATTGAACCCGCGAATTTTCCGGGTCTCTAGTTATGGTACTTATTTTTAATATGGAGTCAATAAAATTTCAAAAATATTAATTACGTTTAAGCTTAATTAAATATAATACATATCTAAATCAATATTTGCTGGTGTTTCAATACATCGAGAGTAGTATAGTATAGGTTAGCCGGTCCTGCTACTGGTGCTTGTGCGTTTGTGGTGGCGGTGTCTATTGCCTTGGAACCTACATCTCTGATGACGTCACGGTGGCCATTTTGGTGCCAAATTCCTCCAAATTTCTCAAAAATGACTCAAAGTTTCTCAAATTTTTACTTAAAATGTTTTTAACACGTCTTCCGATAGATGTACTATTAAAAAAGGCAACAGATACTTCCTGAACGATGACCTTATACCATAACATATACCGTATACTGGCACTATTGTGACATCGCGGCAGCCATATTAGTCGTAACATTGGATTCTCTTCTCGTATGTATGGATATGCCAATTCCATCTTACTTTAATCGTAATCTCCCTGGAATTTTTTCACTGTTGTGGTTAGCAGACTCATCTAAATTGGAATAAATGTAGGGATTTATATTCACCGTCTTGAAAGCATTTTTGAGAGCTCTTTAATGAAGTAGTTTAGGTAATCCATTTATACTTCAATGAGCAATAATTTTCTAAACCTTCTTCCAGCTGATTAAATATATTCTTTTTAGAATAAGCAAGCTAAGTGAATACTTTTTTTTGTCTTAAGAGAACCGTCTACGTTGTAATATGTTTGACTCAAACGAAATGTTGATTCTGCATTTGCACACAACCGCTCACCCACAACAACCAATCACTAAGGCAAGGATATCAGAAAGTGCCGGCTAATGGAATGCCCTTTTAGTCGTAAGAAGAGGATGAGGAGGAGGGACCTATGTCCAAGAGTAGGTGGGGCTATCCTGCTGGCTGGTGCGCCGGCTGGCTAGCTGGATTTGTCTCTAGCAGCCTCATAGCAATATTTAATTTCACCACCAATAGATTTAATTAAAATATTCAAGTTTTTTTTAGCAAAGATATTTGATTATTTTTTTTTTGCAAATTATTTATTAGATTTTATCTCTGTAGGAAATGTATAAGTTAAGAAGATATCATCTACACACATGTGTTTTTACTTTAAATATTAAAACCTGCATGGTGAATTTGTAATTTTGTATCGTACAATTTTGCGAGTTTGTTAAATAGGTACAAAATAAGGAGTAACCATTACTTTTTGTATACAATATCAGTAGTATAAGAATGGGGCTACTGAAACTGGCTTCTGGCTGTGGTGCTTGGTGCCGAGCCACATCTCTGACGTCACGTCTATCTGTGACGTCACGTCGGCCATCTTGGACGAGCGTAACGGGACACGGTGTAACGGGACATAACGTAACGGGACAAGTAGATCACGGCGACCATTTTGGATCCACCATCTTGGATCCGCCATCTTGGATGACGTCATTTTGTATTCTCGAACTTTCCACCATTTTGTTTTCCGCCATCTTGGATTATGACGTCACCGTTGCAATTTCCGTTACGGCCGCCATCTTTAACTTTTTTATTTATTATCCGATTTTAATGAATTTTTTTTTAAAAATTATAAAAAAATTTAAATAATATAAATTTAATAATATATTTATAAAAAACATACTTTTTAGACACGGAGTTCGGAGTCCTCGGTTCGAACCCGACGAGGTCAAAAAATTAAAAATGGCGACCGATCCTTCCCCCTGTGGTGGCTGCTGACAGACTGCCCCCCACCACTTTTTTCAAAGCATATATATCGACAGTGAGCATGACGTCATGTCCGCCATCTTGTCTTCGATGTTGGAAACCATCATCATTGTATCGGCGGTAATAGCCGGTCCTGAAACTGGCTTCTGGCTGTGGTGCTGTGTGTCCTTTCCGCCATCTTGGATTGTGACGTCACGGCGGCCATTTTTGACTCAAAATTCCTCAAAATTCCTCAAAATTGACTCAAAATGACTCAAAAATTCCCGTTTCGAGGGAAAATTTCCCGTTTTATTCCGTAAAAATCCCAGCAGCTAGAAATTCCTGATAGAGGCTTAAGCATCCTTAACTCAAGCCTCAGTTAAGCCTCTTTTAGGATTATGACGTCACCGTTGCAATTTTCGTTACGCCCGCCATCTTGAAAATCCGCAATTTTTATGTTAGAAAATCGGGAAAAAATTTAAAAATCATTAAAAAAATCATTTGATCGAACAAAAAAAAATATATTAAAAACCACTGTTGCAGTTATCGTTACGGTAGCCATCTTGGATTATATAAATGTTGCATATTTCTTTACACCCGCCATCTTGGTTGAGTACCATGCCATTCTTACACTTTACGTTACGACCACCATATTGGATCCTATTAATGTTGCAATTATCGTTATGGTCGCCATCTTGAAATTTAGTCGCCATCTTGTAATTTAGACGTCATCTTGTAATTTAGACGCCATCTTGGAAATCCGTAATTTTTATGTTAGAAAATCGGGAAAAATTCCAAAATTCATCAAAAAAAATTATCTTTTTAGAATTCTGATTGATTATATCGATTCCCGTCCTTGGTTCGAAACCGGTAAAGGCAAAAAAAATATCACATCAGATCCTTCCTCCACAGAAGCCACCTACAGACTGACCTACCACCACCAATAACAAGGTATTTACCATCAGCTGGTATGACGTCATGTCCGCCATCTTGTCTTTGTCTGCTGGAGGCCGCCATCTTGGTTTCGTCTGCTAGAGTGTGCTGACGACATGTTAGTATAATGTTCTGTTCACCATAACTTTGACCTCTTATATTGACATTGTACTTTGTCATTGACCTTGAACTTTGACCTTGACCTTAAACTTTGACCTTGAACTTTGACCTTGACCTTGAAATTTGACCTTGACCTTGAAATTTGACCTTGACCTTGAAATTTGACCTTGACCTTTAAATTTGACCTTGACCTTGAAATTCGACTTTGTCCTTGTAATTTGTCTTTGTCCTTGTCGTCCATCATGGATCCGTCATTTTATGTTTAGTACATGCTAGCGGTCATTGCCCTTCATCATGTTTTCGTCTGCTGCTGGACACCATCTTGTGTGTACTTGTATTATAGAGTACATTTCCATCATGATAGTTTTATTCTAAACTGTTACAGTGCAGTAATCATTTATTATTACCGAGGTGCCCCGCCATCTTGAAATTTGGCCGCCATCTTGAAATCATGTAATTATTTAGCTAGAAATGCGGGGAAAATACCAAAAGTCTCCGAGGAAATCAATTATTAATTTACATATTGAATCGATGGATCCCTGTCCACGGTTCGATTCTTGACCAGTGACAGTTGTAACTAATTATGAAATAAATTTTAGATTCTGTTTTCCATTACCTTTCAAGGAGTTTATTAATCATTCACTCTACGAAAAACAACTCAAGTCAATATACCTGACCAACGAATTAATACAGTGCCGATTAGCCTATTATGAAAGTCTAATTTTTCAATAATCTGAAAAACATATAAGCTGTTCATGTACAAAGCCATACATATAGATCAATTGTCTTCAGTCCATGAGACCGAGTCACGTCATTATCAGACGTATAGGCTAGTCATTTCAGGTCCGCATGAACTTCGTCGTTAGCTAATTATATTCAATTAATCCCTCGTGACATTTTTTATACTTACTAAAGGACCAAGTGACCTTGAAAAATATTTTAGTAACACCAAGAGGTTTTTAAACTAGTAAATATTCAATCACTACATATTGTACTACGCACAATCAAAAAAAAAACAGGAAGCACCATCATCGAAAAGGCAGCACCATCAATGAAAAGCCAGCACATTTGGAAGCACCGACAACGAAAAGGAAGCACCATCAACGAAAAGGCAGCACCGCCAACGAAAAGGAAGCACATTTGGAAGCACCGACAACGAAAAGGCAGCACCGGCATCGAAAAGGAAGCACATTTGGAAGCACCGACAACGAAAAGGCAGCACCGGCAACGAAAAGGAAGCACATTTGGAAGCACCGACAACGAAAAGGCAGCACCGGCTTCGAAAAGGAAGCACATTTGGAAGCACCGACAACGAAAAGGCAGCACCGGCATCGAAAAGGAAGCACATTTGGAAGCACCGACAACGTAAAGGCAGCACCGGCATCGAAAAGGAAGCACATTTGGAAGCACCGACAACGTAAAGGCAGCACCGGCATCGAAAAGGAAGCACATTTGGAAGCACCGACAACGTAAAGGCAGCACCGGCATCGAAAAGGAAGCACATTTGGAAGCACCGACAACGAAAAGGCAGCACCGGCATCAAAAAGGAAGCACATTTGGAAGCACCGACAACGAAAAGGCAGCACCGGCATCAAAAAGGAAGCACATTTGGAAGCACCGACAACGAAAAGGCAGCACCGGCATCGAAAAGGAAGCACATTTGGAAGCACCGACAACGAAAAGGCAGCACCGACAACGAAAAGGAAGCACATTTGGAAGCACCGACAACGAAAAGGCAGCACCGCCAACGAAAAGGAAGCACATTTGGATGCACCAACAACGAAAAGGCAGCACCGCCAACGAAAAGGCAGCACCGCCATCGAAAAAGCAGCTCATTTGGAAGCACCGACAACTATAAGGCAGCACCGCCAACGAAAAAGCAGCACATTTGAAAGCACCGACAACGAAAAGGCAGCACCATCGACGAAAAGGAAGCACATTTGGAAGCACAAGTTACGAGAACTTAGTCTTAGTTAGAAATCTGAATACAAGAAATAAAAACATTAAATTTTTATAATTCAAATTTTTTATTTCTGTACATTATACAAATACAAGTAAAACAAGCCATTATTGTATGTAGCCAGCTTTCCTCAGTTCTTTGAGTATGAAGGATATTTCTTTGATGCACGAATAGTTTCCTGCACAAAGCGAGCCATGTAGAAGTCTTAGCCGGTCAACCAATATGTTTGGATCTTTCCATGATGTGTAATCAATCTCTTCTACCACAATTTTACTTGCTTGTTTATTATAAATATTATGATCTCTGGTGTATTCCGTTTTAACACCAACCTCAGGGTAACTTTCATTATCGAGATAGTGAACATCACATGCTTGATCAGATTTATTTAATATATCTCGACGTTTCCATCGTTTCGGTCTCAGGACACCGACACAGTCTTCGATCTTGCCTGCTTTAGCTGCTTCATCAGAGTCTATGTCTTTGTCAACAGCCTCAGAGTCGCTGTAGCAATTACCGTAGAAGGCATCATCTTCACCCAGATTACCGTAAGAATTCGATGCCGATGATGTCGAAGTGTCTTCATCGTCTTCATGCTTCCTTTTTAGGAGTCCATCATTTTTACAGAGTAGGAAAGATCTACTTGAATTCGGCTGGAATGTATTCTCACTTTTCACGTTAAGGATTCTTCCATTGTCTTCATTCTTCCATAAATCATCATCATCCGTCAATTTAAGTTTTTTGTCGAGATTGGAAGAGCCGCGAACATAATCTCTCCCAAGACAAGGAAAATTATTGTCGTAATGCAAATCGCTCTTCCTTAGCCTAGTAGAGCCATCGTTGTCCTCTAGCTTGTACACAGGCTTGACGTTACAAGTTCTGTCATGTCTTTTTAAGCTCTCTCTCCGCGTAAACGACTTGCTACATCGAACACAACTTATCATATTACGTAGTGGATTTTTATCACAGTCATTCTTCTCGTGTTGTCTTCCATTCTTTCTCAAGATAAATTCTTTGCTGCAAAACTTACACCTGTGTCCTTTCGTTACAGCATCAGTCACCGAATCAGGATTCATATTAGTTACTGAGACTATGGTCAGATGCAAACTGAATTAATTAAATTAGATACATTACTTAAATATAATTTTTAATATTTCATCTGCAAGAATTAAGTTACATCATACAAAAGAAATTGTTACATGTGGTCTCGATTATTAGCATGTGATGTCGCCACGTGTTGTGTTGAGTCATAATTTATTTAGTTGTTTTATGTGGTATGCGGGAAGCTCACTAACGATCGCAAAACAAGGATGGCTTCGCTAGACATCTAGGAGAAGGAAGTTCATCTTACATGTTAGTGCTCCACGGATGTCTCATGACATATTATTTGACTGAGTAATGGTTGCTTAATTTTTATTTCCACCTGGTAAAAAAATTACAAGTGCTGATTTAGTAACAGATATTCTCGAATTAAATGTAACTCTAAATAACACGTCATGACTCATTAGGTAAAAAATCCGTCATGCAGAGAGCGGTTTCTCATAATAGACAGAAACACTTGAAGAATCCACAGGAATAATCAGGAGTTCATGGAGAAATCCATCATAATATTGAAAAAATAATAGGGAGCACACGGAGAAAACCATCACACGTTTCTTTGTTATCATATAAATACAGAAAAAATATTTAATAATAAAATAAATTAATAAAAAAATTTTAATTAAAAAAAAATTAAATTGAAAGCAGGAATAATCAGGAGCACACGGAGAAAACCATCATAATATTGACATGGATAATCAGATGCACTCGGAGAAAACCACCACACGTTTTCTTTGATATCATAAAATTACAGGGAAAAAATTTTTTAAAAATAAATAAAAAAAATTCAAAAAAGGAAAAAATTACCAAAAAAAAAATTCTGGCTTGTACTAGAACTCTATCTTTGTTACACAATGAGAAGTTCACAAGCTAGCAGAATCTATTTATGTATTTTGGTAATTTTTTCCTTTTTTGAATTTTTTTTATTTATTTTTAAAAAATTTTTTCCCTGTAATTTTATGATATCAAAGAAAACGTGTGGTGGTTTTCTCCGAGTGCATCTGATTATCCATGTCAATATTATGATGGTTTTCTCCGTGTGCTCCTGATTATTCCTGCTTTCAATTTAATTTTTTTTTTCAATTAAAATTTTTTTTATTAATTTATTTTATTATTAAATATTTTTTCTGTATTTATATGATAACAAAGAAACGTGTGATGGTTTTCTCCGTGTGCTCCCTATTATTTTTTCAATATTATGATGGATTTCTCCATGAACTCCTGATTATTCCTGTGGATTCTTCAAGTGTTTCTGTCTATTATGAGAAACCGCTCTCTGCATGACGGATTTTTTACCTAATGAGTCATGACGTGTTATTTAGAGTTACATTTAATTCGAGAATATCTGTTACTAAATCAGCACTTGTAATTTTTTTACCAGGTGGAAATAAAAATTAAGCAACCATTACTCAGTCAAATAATATGTCATGAGACATCCGTGGAGCACTAACATGTAAGATGAACTTCCTTCTCCTAGATGTCTAGCGAAGCCATCCTTGTTTTGCGATCGTTAGTGAGCTTCCCGCATACCACATAAAACAACTAAATAAATTATGACTCAACACAACACGTGGCGACATCACATGCTAATAATCGAGACCACATGTAACAATTTCTTTTGTATGATGTAACTTAATTCTTGCAGATGAAATATTAAAAATTATATTTAAGTAATGTATCTAATTTAATTAATTCAGTTTGCATCTGACCATAGTCTCAGTAACTAATATGAATCCTGATTCGGTGACTGATGCTGTAACGAAAGGACACAGGTGTAAGTTTTGCAGCAAAGAATTTATCTTGAGAAAGAATGGAAGACAACACGAGAAGAATGACTGTGATAAAAATCCACTACGTAATATGATAAGTTGTGTTCGATGTAGCAAGTCGTTTACGCGGAGAGAGAGCTTAAAAAGACATGACAGAACTTGTAACGTCAAGCCTGTGTACAAGCTAGAGGACAACGATGGCTCTACTAGGCTAAGGAAGAGCGATTTGCATTACGACAATAATTTTCCTTGTCTTGGGAGAGATTATGTTCGCGGCTCTTCCAATCTCGACAAAAAACTTAAATTGACGGATGATGATGATTTATGGAAGAATGAAGACAATGAAAGAATCCTTAACGTGAAAAGTGAGAATACATTCCAGCCGAATTCAAGTAGATCTTTCCTACTCTGTAAAAATGATGGACTCCTAAAAAGGAAGCATGAAGACGATGAAGACACTTCGACATCATCGGCATCGAATTCTTACGGTAATCTGGGTGAAGATGATGCCTTCTACGGTAATTGCTACAGCGACTCTGAGGCTGTTGACAAAGACATAGACTCTGATGAAGCAGCTAAAGCAGGCAAGATCGAAGACTGTGTCGGTGTCCTGAGACCGAAACGATGGAAACGTCGAGATATATTAAATAAATCTGATCAAGCATGTGATGTTCACTATCTCGATAATGAAAGTTACCCTGAGGTTGGTGTTAAAACGGAATACACCAGAGATCATAATATTGATAATAAACAAGCAAGTAAAATTGTGGTAGAAGAGATTGATTACACATCATGGAAAGATCCAAACATATTGGTTGACCGGCTAAGACTTCTACATGGCTCGCTTTGTGCAGGAAACTATTCGTGCATCAAAGAAATATCCTTCATACTCAAAGAACTGAGGAAAGCTGGCTACATACAATAATGGCTTGTTTTACTTGTATTTGTATAATGTACAGAAATAAAAAATTTGAATTATAAAAATTTAATGTTTTTATTTCTTGTATTCAGATTTCTAACTAAGACTAAGTTCTCGTAACTTGTGCTTCCAAATGTGCTTCCTTTTCGTCGATGGTGCTGCCTTTTCGTTGTCGGTGCTTTCAAATGTGCTGCTTTTTCGTTGGCGGTGCTGCCTTATAGTTGTCGGTGCTTCCAAATGAGCTGCTTTTTCGATGGCGGTGCTGCCTTTTCGTTGGCGGTGCTGCCTTTTCGTTGTTGGTGCATCCAAATGTGCTTCCTTTTCGTTGGCGGTGCTGCCTTTTCGTTGTCGGTGCTTCCAAATGTGCTTCCTTTTCGTTGTCGGTGCTGCCTTTTCGTTGTCGGTGCTTCCAAATGTGCTTCCTTTTCGATGCCGGTGCTGCCTTTTCGTTGTCGGTGCTTCCAAATGTGCTTCCTTTTTGATGCCGGTGCTGCCTTTTCGTTGTCGGTGCTTCCAAATGTGCTTCCTTTTTGATGCCGGTGCTGCCTTTTCGTTGTCGGTGCTTCCAAATGTGCTTCCTTTTCGATGCCGGTGCTGCCTTTACGTTGTCGGTGCTTCCAAATGTGCTTCCTTTTCGATGCCGGTGCTGCCTTTACGTTGTCGGTGCTTCCAAATGTGCTTCCTTTTCGATGCCGGTGCTGCCTTTACGTTGTCGGTGCTTCCAAATGTGCTTCCTTTTCGATGCCGGTGCTGCCTTTTCGTTGTCGGTGCTTCCAAATGTGCTTCCTTTTCGAAGCCGGTGCTGCCTTTTCGTTGTCGGTGCTTCCAAATGTGCTTCCTTTTCGTTGCCGGTGCTGCCTTTTCGTTGTCGGTGCTTCCAAATGTGCTTCCTTTTCGATGCCGGTGCTGCCTTTTCGTTGTCGGTGCTTCCAAATGTGCTTCCTTTTCGTTGGCGGTGCTGCCTTTTCGTTGATGGTGCTTCCTTTTCGTTGTCGGTGCTTCCAAATGTGCTGGCTTTTCATTGATGGTGCTGCCTTTTCGATGATGGTGCTTCCTGTTTTTTTTTTGATTGTGCGTAGTACAATATGTAGTGATTGAATATTTACTAGTTTAAAAACCTCTTGGTGTTACTAAAATATTTTTCAAGGTCACTTGGTCCTTTAGTAAGTATAAAAAATGTCACGAGGGATTAATTGAATATAATTAGCTAACGACGAAGTTCATGCGGACCTGAAATGACTAGCCTATACGTCTGATAATGACGTGACTCGGTCTCATGGACTGAAGACAATTGATCTATATGTATGGCTTTGTACATGAACAGCTTATATGTTTTTCAGATTATTGAAAAATTAGACTTTCATAATAGGCTAATCGGCACTGTATTAATTCGTTGGTCAGGTATATTGACTTGAGTTGTTTTTCGTAGAGTGAATGATTAATAAACTCCTTGAAAGGTAATGGAAAACAGAATCTAAAATTTATTTCATAATTAGTTACAACTGTCACTGGTCAATAATCGAACCGTGGACAGGGATCCATCGATTCAATATGTAAATTAATAATTGATTTCCTCGGAGACTTTTGGTATTTTCCCCGCATTTCTAGCTAAATAATTACATGATTTCAAGATGGCGGCCAAATTTCAAGATGGCGGGGCACCTCGGTAATAATAAATGATTACTGCACTGTAACAGTTTAGAATAAAACTATCATGATGGAAATGTACTCTATAATACAAGTACACACAAGATGGTGTCCAGCAGCAGACGAAAACATGATGAAGGGCAATGACCGCTAGCATGTACTAAACATAAAATGACGGATCCATGATGGACGACAAGGACAAAGACAAATTACAAGGACAAAGTCGAATTTCAAGGTCAAGGTCAAATTTAAAGGTCAAGGTCAAATTTCAAGGTCAAGGTCAAATTTCAAGGTCAAGGTCAAATTTCAAGGTCAAGGTCAAAGTTCAAGGTCAAAGTTTAAGGTCAAGGTCAAAGTTCAAGGTCAATGACAAAGTACAATGTCAATATAAGAGGTCAAAGTTATGGTGAACAGAACATTATACTAACATGTCGTCAGCACACTCTAGCAGACGAAACCAAGATGGCGGCCTCCAGCAGACAAAGACAAGATGGCGGACATGACGTCATACCAGCTGATGGTAAATACCTTGTTATTGGTGGTGGTAGGTCAGTCTGTAGGTGGCTTCTGTGGAGGAAGGATCTGATGTGATATTTTTTTTGCCTTTACCGGTTTCGAACCAAGGACGGGAATCGATATAATCAATCAGAATTCTAAAAAGATAATTTTTTTTGATGAATTTTGGAATTTTTCCCGATTTTCTAACATAAAAATTACGGATTTCCAAGATGGCGTCTAAATTACAAGATGACGTCTAAATTACAAGATGGCGACTAAATTTCAAGATGGCGACCATAACGATAATTGCAACATTAATAGGATCCAATATGGTGGTCGTAACGTAAAGTGTAAGAATGGCATGGTACTCAACCAAGATGGCGGGTGTAAAGAAATATGCAACATTTATATAATCCAAGATGGCTACCGTAACGATAACTGCAACAGTGGTTTTTAATATATTTTTTTTTGTTCGATCAAATGATTTTTTTAATGATTTTTAAATTTTTTCCCGATTTTCTAACATAAAAATTGCGGATTTTCAAGATGGCGGGCGTAACGAAAATTGCAACGGTGACGTCATAATCCTAAAAGAGGCTTAACTGAGGCTTGAGTTAAGGATGCTTAAGCCTCTATCAGGAATTTCTAGCTGCTGGGATTTTTACGGAATAAAACGGGAAATTTTCCCTCGAAACGGGAATTTTTGAGTCATTTTGAGTCAATTTTGAGGAATTTTGAGGAATTTTGAGTCAAAAATGGCCGCCGTGACGTCACAATCCAAGATGGCGGAAAGGACACACAGCACCACAGCCAGAAGCCAGTTTCAGGACCGGCTATTACCGCCGATACAATGATGATGGTTTCCAACATCGAAGACAAGATGGCGGACATGACGTCATGCTCACTGTCGATATATATGCTTTGAAAAAAGTGGTGGGGGGCAGTCTGTCAGCAGCCACCACAGGGGGAAGGATCGGTCGCCATTTTTAATTTTTTGACCTCGTCGGGTTCGAACCGAGGACTCCGAACTCCGTGTCTAAAAAGTATGTTTTTTATAAATATATTATTAAATTTATATTATTTAAATTTTTTTATAATTTTTAAAAAAAAATTCATTAAAATCGGATAATAAATAAAAAAGTTAAAGATGGCGGCCGTAACGGAAATTGCAACGGTGACGTCATAATCCAAGATGGCGGAAAACAAAATGGTGGAAAGTTCAAGAATACAAAATGACGTCATCCAAGATGGCGGATCCAAGATGGCGGATCCAAAATGGTCGCCGTGATCTACTTGTCCCGTTACGTTATGTCCCGTTACACCGTGTCCCGTTACGCTGTGTCCCGTTACGCTCGTCCAAGATGGCCGACGTGACGTCACAGATAGACGTGACGTCAGAGATGTGGCTCGGCACCAAGCACCACAGCCAGAAGCCAGTTTCAGTAGCCCCATTCCTATACTACTAATATCGGGCCATGTTACCATTTTGCATACATAGGCTAATCCATCCTACCAATAGGTTTGTTTTATCTTGCGCAGTTAATTATTTTAAATCTAGAGCACATATTTATGAGTTAAATTCAATGTACTGTATTAAACTACCTACTCGAAATAAACAAAGTCGGTTAAATTACTGAACTACAATTTGGTCACAAACGTTCAGTCGAAGAACGCTTAGCTAATTTTCAAGAGCATTAAACATCGTACTTACACATCGGACTACAATGAAGCTGTAATTAACACTATTTTTCACTCGTTCAATATTTATGTAATACCTTCAATAGCTGTGAAATAACGAAGAACCTACATTTTGAGATGATTTAGTAGCAACTTACAGTTTTCTCCAATAATAACCAATACTTTTACAACTTTATTTTGCCCACCAAGTTGTTGAAACACCTCTCTGTCTCTCTCGCTCGAATTGTAGTTACCCAGTCTGCCGTCGACAGCAGTAAATGGCATAGAAAGTAAGGCGATAAGAGTCTATATATCTTTGGGTCGTTGTTCAAATGTTAATAATAACATACAAATTATTTATTTTTTAATTTATTAAAACAAATTAAAATGTAGAAACCCCTGCAATACTGTCAAACTTTCATCTTCACGGGTAATTGGCATTTAGGTTTTACAACAAAATTTGGGAAATTATGTATTTTATGAAAAAAATGCTTTTACATTATTTTATGAAATAAAGTTGTACAGCACAATCTCATAAAGTTCAAGAGCATGACACACTCTTAAAGTTTATTATTTAACTACACTATTTTACAACTTTTAAATTTTCTAATTTAAAGAAATATAATAAAGTGAATTAAAAACCAGTTTAATTGTAAATTACATAAATACTTGTTGTACTATAATTATATGTTATTTATTGATACCAATTTTTAAAATCCATCTTGACCTTCATTTTGATCATCAAAATTACTATTACACACAACTTTCGTAGGCACATATATTTATTTTTTAATAGCTCTATTATAATTGTTCGATTTCATCAAAAATATGATAAACTCTTAGTTTTGTCCGTGTACCTAACTAGAAAAAAAGTTTGATAACAATTATTCACGCTAACCATATTACAAAACAACAGTTAGTTTGCACTAGTGAATTTTTCAGTGACGTCATGATCACACATTTAAAATTTAGCGAACTTTATTGGAAGTATTTCGAAGAGAAAATTTGTCACTATGCTGAGTGTTATCGGTTCTGTGTATAACAACGTTCGAGGACACCTGTCCCGTGGGTGTTTGAGGGGTCGTTACCACAACGCCGAAATACCACAACGCCATACGTACAATAACGCCGAATACCATAACGCCGAATGCCAAATTGACCGCAACGCCGACAGCTAGAAAACTGCTGTGTACCACAACGCCAAAATACAGTAACACCGTAAAATGTTGCTGCGGTGAAGCGGAGGAGGGGAGGGGGGGGGGGGGCCACAGGAGCAAAATGAAAAACAACTGAATTAATTTGTGTGCTAACCTTACCTAACATAACCTCTGTGGCAGTCCTGCAATGACATTTTTCGGCGTTAATGTATTTCGGCGTTGTGGTAATTCGGCGTTGTGGTAATTCGGCGTTGTGGGGAACAGCAGTTTTCTAGCTGTCTGTGTTGTAGTCAATTTGGCATTCGGCGTTATGGTTTTCGGCGTTATTGTACTTCGGCGTTGTGGTGCGTCCCCGTGTTTGAGGCGCTGGCTTTCCCCCCCCCCCCCTTACACAGGGCCGGTGCAAGGTAAATTGGCGCCCTAGACGAAAAAACTTAATGCCGCCCCCCTTCCCACCGCCGGACATAACCAAAAAAATTTTTCTTGCCTCAAAATACATCACGTAAGCCTAAGATTTTGTCAACAACAATCAAATGTAAGCAGGCTTGTGTTTTTTTTTTACTTTTTTTACTTATTACAAATCATAAACAGGTCACCGTGGACTTTAAATAATTACTTAATATCAATATAAACATTCCAAGCTGTTACAAAAATCCATTTTCATCTTGTTTCAATAATCGTTAAACATATTATATCAGCTGTTGTGTGTCGTGCTGCGCCACCCCCAGCTACTTGGCGCCCTAGGCGGCAGTGGCGTAGTTAGGATTTGTGTATGGGGGGGGGGGAGGTTAAGAAACATGGTCCCCCCCTATTAAAGCGGGGGGTCCGGGGTTCCTCCCCCGGGAAAATTTGGATTTTAAGGTGTAAAATAGTGCTATTTTTAGCAGTTTTCGGTACTTAAATTTAAATTTTGTAATGGTAAAATTTTTATTAATTTTAATATGAAATTTGTTTGAGTGATGAATAAGAAATTATTAAAAGATTTGGTGCTAAGGGGGGGGGGGGTTGAACTTTTAAACCCCCCCCCCCCCCCCTGGCTAAGTCCCTGCTAGGCGGTTGCCTGGTTCGCCTGTACGGACGCGCCGGCCCTGCCCCTACCACTCCCCTCCGGCTCGCGGCCCGCGGCTCGAGCCCGGCCGAGGGCAGTCGGCGGCAGAGCGCCATGGCGGGAGGTTGCGGCGACTGCTTGGAGCGCGCTTCGGGCCGCATGGAGACGGAGTTGCTGGCGCACGTGTGCTGCACCTCGTACGCGCTGGCGTGGTTCGCGCTGGTGGCCCTCGCCGCCGGGCTGGGGCGAGCCGACGACAGCCACGCCTGCAGCGTGGACGCGCTCCGCTGGTGGCGCGACTCCAACTCCACGGGCGCCTGCGTCTCCTCGGAGGCCGCATCCCGCGCCATGGAGTTCTACGCGTGGACGCCCTTCCTGTACCTGTGCCAGGCGGTGCTGGCGCTGCTGCCCGGCTGGATGTGGTGCTGGTGGGAGGGCGGCTTCGCGACCCGGGTCTCCGCCACGCTGGGCGACGAGTCCTCAGGAGGCTTCCTGAGCAGGGTCGCCTTCTTGCGGCGCTGCGTCTTGAAGTGCAACCGCCGCAAGTACGCCGCCAAGCTGTTCTTCTGCGTGTTCCTGCACTTCGCGCTCAGCGTGCTGCAGGTGAGCTCACGCAAGGGTTCGAGTCTCGCGGTTCTCGTCGCCCTTATGACGGCACGACGTACCAGGGGGCGTAGCCAGAGGGGTTTTTTTTTAGGGGTTCTAACCCCCCCCCCCTTCCCTTAGCCATAATTATTTTTCTTATCTGAAAGCAGGTTAGCTAAAAGCCTGGGTGTCTTACTGCTATCATCGGCAGGGCCGGCGCGTCCGTACAGGCGAACTAGGCAACCGCCCAGGGCGCCAAGTAGCTGGGGGCGGCGCAGCACGACACACTACAGCTGATACAACATGTTTAACGATTATTGAAACCAGATGAAAATGGATTTTTTGTAACAGTTTGGAATGTTTATATTGATATTAAGTAATTATTTAAAGTCCACGGTGACCTGTTTATGATTTGTAATAAGTAAAAAAAGTAAAAAAAAAAACACAAGCCTGCTTACATTTTATTGTTGACAAAATATTAGGCTTACGTGATGTATTTTGAAGCAAGGAAAATTTTTTTTGGGGTGTCCGGCGGGGGAAAGGTGGGGGGGCATTAAGGTTTTTCGCCTAGGGCACCGATTTTCCTTTCACCGGCCCTGATCACCGGCCACTGCACTGGAGGGGAAGAGTAAGCGAGCCCTACCGATTATCCTTCCCTTCCCCTACCCCTGTCGCGAGCAGAAGTTATATGGTTGTGACGCCGTGACGGGTCCCAAGTTTTCAAATATCTTACACCTATTGTATTTAACCAGCGCGGTAATTATAAGCAGGTGGTGTGACTGGGTAACTGTTCAAGCTAAAGCAAATTGTTTCCAGGAATAGGCCAGTTCTGCCGAAACCCAACCATTTTTATTCCTTTTTTTTTGTATTGTCAAGCTTCGAGCATGATTTATGATTTTGAGTGGACGTGGACAAGGCATTTGGATTGATTAAAAAATCTTTAATTAATTTCTTACTTCATCACTTAAACAATTTTTTATTAAAAAATTAATAATATTTTTACCATTACAATATTTAAAGTTAAGTACCGAAAACTGCTCAAATAGCACTATTTTACACCTTAAAATCCAAATTTTTCCGGGGGAGGACCCCCGGACTCCCCTCTTTAATAGGGGGGGGACCATGCTTCTTAACCCCCCCCCCCGGCTCATACTTAAATCCTGGCTACGCTACTGCGTCGTACCATTGAATATATATAATGTATAGAAGTCGCGAGCCCAGGTTAAATTTTCTGTCCGGTTTCTCAGAAGAATTGTTGTAGTTCCAAGCTCCGCCGCTGCGATCGCTATCATCGCTGTGTATCGGCCGTATACGCCCCTGGCGGTATTTGGCAGAACTAGGTTAACCAGCCCAGTCGTGGCATCCTTCACCCCCCACCACCCTCTACTAAAATACCAGACCAACGATTCAAATTACCCGGCAGGTCTTATCAGCATCGTTAGGCGACCTTGAAGAGGAGCTTCCCTTACCGTCGCTTTGAGAATGATGAAATCCCAAAAGAAGCTAGCCACGGAAATCACTGAATGATGGGATTCTGTACCCGAGTGAAGTGAAAATTAGCTATTAAAACTTTGTATTGAGCCAATAGCCAGTGTTCCGTTCAAAATATGGTTTTATTTTAAAAGTAAATTCTTATTTAAACTATATTTCGCGTTTGTACAAATTTACTTTTAGATATTGGCAAGGAAAATCAACATACCTTAAACAACCTTCTCTTATTCAATGTTATCTATTAAGTAGTAAAAGGGGTAGATATTATTTTTAAAAATAAATAAAATGGAACCCACTAAATCAGTATTGGCAATATATATATATATATATATATATATATATATATATTCAATATTAAAATACGCATATTAAAATTTTTTATATTTAACTTTTGTCGGTAATAAAAATTCAGGATGATTTTGGTTTAATTGGTTTACGTATATTGCTATATTTTCTAAATCACATAGAAAAGTGAAAAGAGTACATCAGTGAAAATTCAAAAATTTAGTTTAAGTAATACTAGCCATACCAAAAAATCAATATGCGAGATAAGAAATTTGGTAACTGCTCTACATTTAAAATAAAAATGCATTGGTTTCATGAATATTGAAATGGATGCGTAATAAGGCATATAATGTTATTATCCTAAGCATGACTATAACTAACAAAAATTACAGTAATTTAAAACGATGGCAGTCTTAACATACAATAAGTGCGCGAGTCTTAGTTTATTTTTTAATTGTCTTCTTCGTCAGATGGAAAAGAGTTAAGATTTCATCAAGGAAAAATATATTCTCAAAGTCACTAAACCGGGAGATAGAAAATAAGGTAGGTTATTAATTTTAAATAAAAGTTAAAATAGGCTTACGCTAAACCAATTAAAAATAAGCCGTAAAAATATTTTTATTTATTAAATATGTTCTATACTTGACAGTTCTTTGTGTATAATTCTTCAATAATCTTTGAAATTTAATACATACTTTTCTTAAAATGGTAGAATATCAGCAATACCCGTAAATTACGTGAGCAAAGCCACGGGTTATTAGATACATTTACTATAAAATAAAAACAACTATACATTTGTAGTTCACGAATGTGATATTTTGTTTATTGCTTCACAACATTCATTTGCCAGTCTCAAATTTCATCGTACCACTTGTCAGAAATGTCACCAAAAATGAGAGATAGATTTTTTTTGACGAATTTCAATTACGAGGAAACCTTTTGCAAGACTTTTTTCTTCGCAGTAGTCACTGGGACACCATTAATTTAAATCCACTAAGATAATAAAATTGTATGTATAATGATTTGTTTTTGTATATTTATATAACTTCCCAACCAATTTTTAATGATTTTCATGTGAATAAAAACTTGTAAAGCAATTTAATTAACTGTGCCATAATACTTCTGATTAGATGGAAATACAAACTTTTCATCCGTAATATACGATTGTAAAATATATTTATATTGCAAAATAATATTCACTGTTCAAATGCAAATTTAAATAGATTATTCATACATGTTTCCTGCTAATTAATGGTTTAACATAATAATTTTTAGTATAAAATCCTTTTTCTCTTGTGTTAAAATGGGTTGCTAAAATGAGGAATTATAAATATATCACTTACAAAGTCCGTGCACAGATTTACACAAAACAGCAACGTAGATAATCTTTTTTGGTAGTTTCTAATTTTCTGCCCTGAATAACATGAATTTGGTTGAATTCATACCAAAGTGAATTTTTTGAACAACTTAAATTGATGTCATAAATAAATATTTGTTTTATATTAAAAATCCACAAACTGTTTTTAAAATATAATATTTATCACGCCAGATGGAATAATAAACAAAAAATAGCTCTTATATGTTGTCTGTGTTTAAAGTATTGTATTATATTTCATGGAAATAATATTTACCTTTCGGTTATTAAAAGAAAATATATTTGTATTCAAAATACTTGCGCATCGTTTTTACGAGCATAACTTGTGTGTCTAACCTCAAAGCAAGGAATATAAAGAGTGGCAACTCAATGCTATAACACAAACTCTTATTTTCTTTGGAGATCCGGGAAATGTGCGTTATTTATAAGCAACTTAACATAGTAAATCGTTAACTTTTTAGATCTATGTTGGCAAAATTTATTTTTTTTGTGGTCATTCGTTACTGGGAATATTCACCATATAACGTTTCAGATTATTTATTTTGAATTACGAAACAACAAAAACATTATGTAAAAATGCTTCATCTTATGTTAAAAAAATTATAAACTGCATAGCCACAAAGTATGACATCATACCATTAGTTTCAGTTACTAATAACAACACGTGCACGCGTTTGAACAGTCATCGCAGCCATAGTTGTTTCATAGCTACCAAAATCATTCAACGTTGTCAAGAATTTATTATTTCAAATTATGTTTTGCCATTTTACTCAATGCGCCACTCCGTTAACACATTTTATAAATTCTGAACTACGAATGTCAGTATTTTTTTTTTTACGTTATTACGTTTAAGAAATTTCTGTAGTTTTCTTATAATTAAAACTTAATTTTTGATGTTGGCATCTTTTAACCGCACTTTTTTTTTTTTTTTTCGGTGGCCGTACTCCTCCAATTCAGTTGCGCCCGCCCGTATCTAAGCGCTCGGATTTCAACAAAAGGCACCGCCTCTCGATAGAGTGAGACAGAGAATTACGCGCACGACCTTGAAAAAAACGACGCTACAGCGCTCTGGCGTGGAAGCTGGTAACTACGAGTACCCTCTTGTGGAAAGAAGAGCTGTCTAGCGGCGGAGCTAACAACTACCACAGTTTTGGATCCGAAAATTGGAATAATAAATCCTATCCCCTCGCGACTTCTATAAGATATATATATTCAATGGTCGTACAGACAAGGTCTGAAGTGAGGCTGGTCTCTGCCCGCAAGGAAGCGACGGAATTCATAGGCGAGTGATAAATCTGCACTCCTCTCAACGCCTCATTACATAATAATACATTGTTTGAATTCCATCATGTGTGCTAAGGAAGCAAGCGATCAGCGCACCCGGGGCTACAGTGATTGGTCTGTTCGCTCGGATTACACCATGATTCCCGGCGGGTTCAGACCCGTGTTTATGCAGGTAGGAAACGTGGCTGACGTTGCCATGAGCCGGTGGGTGTTTTAGAGTTGCTCCGGTTTACCCCCAACTATGAATCCCTTTAGAACTTTATTCTCATCTCATCAACCTTCCTTCGTCTTTAACTACCCCGATGTCGAAGAGACGCTAAGACCTATGTCATAGTCATCACCATCATAATTTATGTACCTCATTCTTGCAATAGTGTTTTTAAGTTTTTAGCTACTCGTGGTTTTAACCATGTATCTGCTGTTTAGTGTAGTGCATTGCTTCCGTCAGATCAAATGTTGGTTATACATTTTTTTTAAAAAAATTTTTAAGATAATGTTGCTAGACTCTCATAGACATTTTTGAAACGTGAAAGAGGCCCCTTATTAGCTGTAACTAGCAAGTGCTTATAAAGCACATCATTATTCTCGTGAAAAGTGGACATAATTATCTGATGCTGTATATTAGTCTACAAGCGGTTTCTTTCAAACTCAAAACTGTGAATATAATTTTTTTTTATTTGATTAAGCGCTGTGCTAGTGCTTTGTCAACAAAATTTTCCCAATTTCAGCTTTATTTTATTTATAATTGGTTAAGTTTGTGGAGCTAAAAATCACGTGTCACGAATGGTGAATTATAAACCTAGTTGTTTACATAATAAATTGTGAAATAAATTATTTTTGAAAGAATGATATTAAACAAAAAGCTTTATAAAAAAATACATTTCGGAAGCGTCCAGTATATTTGAGTATGAAACATGTAACAACACGTAACAGTATAGAAGAACGAGGAAAAACGACGTAATCCTGGCTCTCAATTGCAGGAAGCAATCGGATATTGCGACAGCTGTTAGCCACGAGTCGCTACTGTAAAGGTTACACGCACGCACCCAGCCACTCAGATAACCTCACACAATGCAAAGCACAATGCGTCATTGTCAGCCAGGTCACTCGATATGGTAACACTACTACGCAGCGCAGAGAAACAATGGCCACGTCACGGCATTGGCTTGCAGTTTCTCTGCGAAACCATTTCGGAACTAAATCAGGACAGCATGGTCGGGATACAAATACAGTGTACGATCACCCCACACCAGACACTGTTGGCTGAGCTAAGTATACAGTATTGGAGAACAAAAAAAAACAATACTTTGTACTAAGCACTAAGTAAGTTATGAAAAAAAAAAAACACGCAAGGTGTGTAAATGATACAAATAGTTACCATTCTAAAAAAATCGTTTAATTTTATTGGTAAGTATATATTTTTATTATAAATGTTAATTAGGAAGAGTTTTTAAGTTTCATACCACCAACTCCAAACACGTTCACGTCATAGGCAAGAACTTACTACTCTCTCCTGCATTAACCACTGACAATAAAACTGAAATTATCCTACCTTGTATCCCGACTCGGATGTTGATGCCGACTGGGATGTTGACTCTGATGAATATTTCAATAAAAAAGTTTGTTTTTGTAAAAAATACATTTTATTCTATGTAATTTAGAATATTAATATAGATAGTTTAATATAACATTTGAAGTGACAAACTAAACCAAAGATCCAAAAAAAAATATGGTTTTAATGAAAATTATTTTTTATAATTTGTTAATAACTTTTTTTAGTATTTGAAATGTTGAGTTTCGTACTAATCATAAGCCCTTCGAATTTTCAAACCACATTGAAAATCTCCCCCCTCCCCAACATTTTGCTACCTAATTTCGATATTTTTCCACTTTTGTCCGCCATGAATTTTTCGCGTAAAACTCTGAACGCCTATTAGACTGCAAATCAACAAGGTAGACGTGCACCAGTGGTTTCTTCCTTGTGATTGGCGACCGTCTGCGAGAGAAGTCGTTGCCTTATCTGAGCGAGCCACTCGGAACGCGTTTGCTCCCGTACTGAATTATTGTGATTGGTGTTGTAACAATCGACATGTACCTGAAAGAAACTCACCCAATCACGAAATACAGACGAGGCGACAGTATTTTAAGTTACAATTAGTTTTGGATTATTTTCGCGAAAAGTACATGGCCTTACAAATTGGCTATAGCCGTATAGTATACAAAAGTTGGAAAATAAATACGAAAGTATTTACAAATAGCATTGCTCCCTCTTTATGGGCAGTTCACTTTTCATGAGTTGTCCCTCCATATTAATATGGGTCTTGAGTTAAATAATAATAAAGTTGTGTATTTCTGCCACGACATTTATGCTTTTCTTTAGGGTTTTTTTGCACAACACGTTTGGCACTCTGCCTGACCCTATTACTAGGGCCAATGCTTTTTTGTCGTTTATCTATATGTTAACGTAATTGAGGTAAAGTGAAGTGGACACCCCCCTTTCCCCTTCACGACACTTCAATTTTTTAAAATAATTATTTAAAAGTTATATATCAAGGTTGTTAGTTGTAAATATTAAAAATAATAATTAATTACTAGTTGCATATACTATTAGTTATCTTTATTCATTCGTTCATAATACAATACATAGGTATTGAAGTAGCTTGGCTTCTGGGTTGTAGCCGCTTCTTTGGCGAATAATTCACCGACGTTTCAGTCGACATTGCCGTCGCCATCATCAGGGAGCAGTTATCTACTATTATTCGCCAAGGACGCGGCTACAACCCAGAAGCCAAGCTACTTCAGACAATGGCCGTGAAAGCCTGCGAACATTACCATACATACTGCTTTTATAAGAATTAAAATTTGTTTACAGATTATATAAAAGGTAAATATTAGAAACACTACTAAAAGGATCATTGTTTAAGATCCTTGATTTCGCTTTTTAATACAAAGTGCTCTTCCCTCTAGGAATTAGATGGAGAACCGCAGCATTAGCGCTACACTGGGCAAATTGTTTTGTGATTTGTTTCAAAAAAATACATTCAGGGATTTTTTTTTAGAATGTACAGAAACACTCGGAGAATATCAGCAAACGTCTCACTAAGAATAACGGGAGCACACGGAGAAACCCAGCAGAATATTGACAGGAATAATTATGGACCCGTATTCAATATCGATCACTAAAGTGTATGATTTAAAAGCACCATATAAATTTTTTATTTCTATGTAGCCTTATTTTTGTGTGCAGCCTTTTTTTCATCCTGTGATAATTTCATTGCATGGTGCGGGCGCACCGCAAAAATTCACTTTCATCATTTTTTCATAACGCGCCTTAAGACGTTTATAACAAACATTGTTTGAACATAAAAAAACATTTATGCAAGCATTAACCCCATCATGTTTTAACATACATTTTTAAAACACATGTCTGAAACTGGAAATTAGAAAATACCAGGTATCAAGTTCAAGAACTAAAATCACAAGAAAAAGCCTCCGATTATATGTAGCCTACTGTGAATTCGAGACTGTATATTTCTGCGAGCCAAACACTGAGAGATCATAATGCAGGCAAGAGTTTTACATAGACTACAGTAACGTTAAAATTGTTTAGAAAGTGAAGGAAATGTATTCCTTCACCAAACCAATGCTTCTCTTACGTTAGCTGAACAGACAAGCTTTAAGCAGGTTAAGAAATGTTTTAAATATTTCACTAAAACACAACGTTGCAATTAAGGTAAACTTCTCCGCAGGAAGCCGAAGAAACTTGTTTAGGTGGAGATTTAGCATGAAAATATTTAGTACCAATAGCACTGCTTTACTGGCAGTTAGTATTTTGTTAATTTAATACGTTTTTGGACATACGCCATTGCTAGTTTCACTCAATGTCAAGAGAAACGAATAAAAATGAAAAAAAAAAAAAAGATTTATATGCAAACTCACTGAAAACAAGCCAAAATCAGCTGATGTCAAAAGTTAAATACATCGTCTGTGCTGTGATATGTTTTCTGACTTGTTCCTTCACAGAATTTTCTGTGCTCTCTGTGCACTTGTTTTCAGTATGTTTGCTTATTCAACTTTTTTTTTTTTAGATTATTGAGGATTCTTATGACATTAAGTGTAACCAGTAATGGCGTATGTCGGAAAAAAAATTTATACTCATTATTGCAAGAAACATTCTAAGAAAGTATTGTGAGTTTGTGTTGTGTATTTTATTTGTGGTAATGAAAACCATCCTATCATCTATAGCATAAAGTAAAACCATACGTTTTTATATTGGGAAAACTACGAATAGGCATTAAAGTATAACTGAAATTAATTCAGCTTTTGTAGGGGAGAGGAGAATGAGACCGTACCCCTGGATTTGCCAGTCGTGTCATGGCGAACGTAGTTGCGCGATGTTTTGGTTGTAAAATCCTCTGTAACAACACTAAAAAACAATACATTATTTTATTTTTAAAAAATTGGTTTTCTGTAAAGTCGGTTTACGGACGATAGTTTAACGTGACAACGTCATAACAAAACATTGATGAAACGATTACATACTTTTATGAATAAAATTGAATCATTTCTATTGAATTATCACTATTTTGTATGGATACAAAGAAGGAGTGAAATTAAATCTACAATTTAATTGATAAATTTACTTTTATTTGCGCTCATTAATTCAAATATGTTTATTATTTAAACGAAGAGATTATTTTTACTATAACTTTTATACATGTTTGCTAATTAACTTCTTCCAATCTGTGTTATTCTGTTAAGGATAGGACGATGATAGGAAAAGTAGGAAACGAATGGGAGTGTTTCAAGTTTAATGTGCCTCGAAAAAGTCAAATCGATGGTTGTTCCAATCGAGTGGAAGAGAGATAGATGCGGTGCAAGCGTCAATGAGCGTAACGGGACACAGTGTATTGGGACAATGTGCGTAACGGGACACTTTTTCGTGCGTGCAGCTGGCGTTCATCGATTTATTAGACGTTGTCACGTCAAAAAGTATGCTGAAGTAGAATCTGTAAACAAACGCGCATGTTACTGTATACGTCAGCTGATTCAGATGGTTGTTTTAATACGAGCCTCAGGCTCTGTGGCTGACACCCGTGGAGGTGTTCTCCATAGAACAAGGAGAGAGCTATAGAAGTGCGACTCTTACTGTGGAAACTGAAACCATGTTTTGCGCGACATGTGACGCTATCTGCTGGATGGGCCGATAGCTACTAGCAAAAAAATAATAACCCTTGACGGGAGGTTCAAAAACCAAGTGTTAGGTTTATTATGTTAATTTAACTACTTGACGACTAATAACTTGGTAAACGAGATTTAAACTCTTCTAGAAACACTTAACGCTGTTTTGTGATTAAAAAAAGAGCGCGTGTAACTCAGTAGAACATGTGATAGAAGAGAAAATTATTTTGCAATTCAAACCTTGAGTCGTAAGTATTTCGTGAGAGGTAAAACGGCAGAGAGAGAGAGAGAGTGTGAGAGAGAGAGAGAGAGAGAGAGAGAAAGACAATTTTTTGAAAATAACACAGCGTGGGGTTTTTAGCTTTCATTTATTTTTCAGGTATTTAATAATCCTAACCTTTTTTTGTATTTATAGAAATTGATTAAAACCAAACTAAATTAATAAACGTGAATTAACATAATTATTACTCACTTTAAAACAACTGCACAGGATATAATTTATTATTAATCAATCAAAATTATTAACAATAAATATTACCACTGTTGAAATACACAATAAAAAAAAGTGCGTGTTACTGTTTCTTCAAACAATTCTGCTATTTGGAACACACCAAATCTCTGAACGATATATTAAATTTATAACAGGTAGCGCTATGTATGCAGGAAATGTCTCAACAGCGGTCTCTACGCTGCTAGTTGAACAAGGAGGAATGCAAGCGCCCTGGTAGCAAATATAAAATTCAAGGCATTCACAGCTGACTGTATAAGACATTTATATCTGTTTTCTGAAACAAGCGCATGCGCACACACTATGTCTTATTCTTTCGTTCATCCATGTCTCTCGGGTTTATTTTTGGGGCGGGGGAAGAATCATCGCACAAAGAGGAGAACGAAAACGCGCCCATCAACATATTATATAGCATAGCACTCTCTATATATCTCCCTGTCCTTTTCGCGTACGGGCAGCTCTACTTGCGGTAACCAAGGCGTACGCCACTGTGGCTAGTGATGCCCTACCTGTCCTTGCTGGTGTGGCTCCCCTGGATATTGAAGTTTTGGAGCGTGGGGCCTTGGTCCGCCTCAGAATCAAACAAGAGTTGACTTCTGAACGCGAACACTTGGTGTGGGAGCACAGTCTTGCTGCGTGGCAGTTCAGATGGGATACATCGGAGAGAGGGCGGCACACCTACGCGGTGTTCCCGTTTGTGCGGCGTCGCGTGCGGGCTGGGTTCCTCCAAGTTACCCAAGCGCTTGCGCAGATCTTAACTGGTCACGGTAACCTCCGGGCTAGCTTGCACCGGTTTGGGTTGGTGGGCACACCACTCTGCCTGTACTGCCATGAGAACGAGGATGTACACCATGTTCTGACCAACTGTGGGAAGATGGAGGACCTGCGTGAACAACTGCGGCTCCAGGTTGGGCTCCTGGAGGGTGAAATGACACTACCTCAAATGCTCCTGCAGAAGAGCACAGCGGCCTTAGTAGGAGCATTTGCCTGAAAAGTGGTCCGCCGGCTAAGTGTGGCAGAAATGCTGCTGATGCCGAGACCCCCCGATGGATCGGTGGCATAGGTGCATGGGGTCCAGTGGAATGGATGTTAACCCTGGATCGAAGCGCCAATGATTGCACGGGACGACTCAGCACTCCAGCCCTAAATAATGGGTGCAGGGATCCTCCTCAGATGTCTGGGACACATGGGTGGAGACATTCGGATGGTGGGAGGACCACCTCCGACGAGACCGTGGGGGGTGTGGTAGGGACCAGTACCATTGCCTACGTTCCGGCGGAAGCATTCGGGAACAATCTTGGCCAGCACAGTGGTGCAGCACCTGCCACATTTCTGATCCAATTGAATTGAGCCTCAGTGGGTGGCAGTGGCGTAGCCAGGATTTATGTATGGGGGGGTTGTTAAGAAGCATGGCCCCCCGTATTAAAGTGGGGGGTCCGGGGGTCCTCCCCCAGGAAAATTTGGATTTTAAGGTGTAAAATAGTGCTATTTTAGCAGTTTTCGGTACTTAAATTTAAATATTGTAATGGTAAAAATTTTATTAATTTTAATATGAAATTTGTTTGAGTGATGAATAAGATATTAATTAATAATTTGGTTGATAAGGGGGGTGGGGGTTTGAACCCCTAACCCCCCCCCCCTGGTTACGCCCCTGGTCGCTGGTGGGTGCTCGTGGATCTCACGACCTGGGACGAAGTGGTTCACCGTCCCTAACCGGGTTAATGCGGGTGACACCCCTGCCTATACGCGGATTGCTTAGAAGGCTAGAACACCAGCCTAAAGAATCTGTAAGTGCACGTGGACAACCTAGATTGTCCCCGTGTACCTGAGAAACCTGCCTGGTGTCAGCCGGACAGGTGGAGGGGCGTGTTTTCAAGCAACACGGATCCTTGAGATAGGCAACAAGCTTGTATCAAAGCTTTGATAGGCCTATTCTAACACGTCTATCAGCTGTTCCCTTATTCTACCTTTGAGGTGCAGGTACAGGGAGGGAGGAGGTGCGTAAAGCCGGACATGTTCCGGAAAACTTGTCCTTTTCGCGTCAGAAAAGATTCACAACAACGTTTCACGAAATTATTGCATCAAAATTCGGCCTTAAAATATTACTCTCATCGCGCCCATAGACGTTTCTCTTCAATAAATCGTGTTCTATAGATAAGTTATTTGTAGGAGTTGCAAAATTCCTGGTATGCCACACCACAAAATAAGGGGGATTGATTCTCACTGATCTTGTTTACCTGTGCATTACATCTCAAAATCAACACATGAAAGCCACTGCTTGAAACTACTCCGCCACGACGCTCTGTCGGCAGATGCTCGTGACCGACCAGCTGTCGGGCGGCGCGCTGCGGGCGTGCGGCCGTGACTGGCTGGCGCAGTGGCTGCCGGTCTCCTCCCCCACGGCCTCTGTCGGCAGGTGCTCGTGACCGACCAGCTGTCAGGCGTGTGGCCGCGACTGGCTGGCGCAGTGGCTGCCGGTCATCTCCCCCACGGCCTCTGTCGGCAGGTGCTCGTGACCGAACAGCTGTCGGGCGTGTGGCCGCGACTGGCTGGCGCAGTGGCTGCCGGTCTTCTCCCCCACGGCCTCTGTCGGCAGGTGCTCGTGACCGACCAGCTGTCGGGCGTGTGGCCGCGACTGGCTGGCGCAGTGGCTGCCGGTCTTCTCCCCCACGGCCTCTGTCGGCAGGTGCTCGTGACCGACCAGCTGTCGGGCGTGTGGCCGCGACTGGCTGGCGCAGTGGCTGCCGGTCTCCTCCCCCACGGCCTCTGTCGGCAGGTGCTCGTGACCGACCAGCTGTCGGCCGTGTTGCCGCGACTGGCTGGCGCAGTGGCTGCCGGTATCCTCCCCCACGGCCTCTGTCGGCAGGTGCTCGTGACCGACCAGCTGTCGGGCGTGTGGCCGCGACTGGCTGGCGCAGTGGCTGCCGGTCTTCTCCCCCACGGCCTCTGTCGGCAGGTGCTCGTGACCGACCAGCTGTCGGGCGGCGCGCTGCGGGCGTGCGGCCGCGACTGGCTGGCGCAGTGGCTGCCGGTCTTCTCCCCCACGGCCTCTGTCGGCAGGTGCTCGTGACCGACCAGCTGTCGGGCGTGTGGCCGCGACTGGCTGGCGCAGTGGCTGCCGGTCTTCTCCCCCACGGCCTCTGTCGGCAGGTGCTCGTGACCGACCAGCTGTCGGGCGGCGCGCTGCGGGCGTGCGGCCGCGACTGGCTGGCGCAGTGGCTGCCGGGGGCCGGCCCGGGGGAGACCGAGGCGGCGTGCGTGCTGCCCGCCGACCCGCCGCGCGCCATCGCGCACATGCTGGCCTGGCTGTGGCTGCACGCGGCGCGCCTGCTCGCCGGCCTGGCGCTGCTGCGCGCCTTCTGGCCGGACACTGGCTGCGCGCGCCGCCTCGCCGTGCGCCGCCTCTTCGCCGCCGCCGGCGCCGACGAGCGCCACGTGCGGCTGGTGACGCGCGAGCTGGGCGTGGGCGGCGTGTACCTGGTGCGCCGCCTGGCCGCCAAGTTGCCGCCCCACGTGCTGCAGCCGCTGCTAGAGTTCCTCGCCGAAGGCTACGTCCACAACTCCAGCGACGACAGCAGCTAGCTCCAGCCATGCACAACTCCCGCGCCAATACCTCTCACCGAAATAGCACATGACTATTTCAGAGATTCGCTCGAGTGTTCATTTTTTTTTATTTTGATCTTATTGTTATAAAAAAATTTCCCATGATTATTTTTATGTAGTCAATCCTTTTGTGCAACCAAAGAAACTCGTTTCTTTTCTTACAAAAGTTTAAAGGAAACTTTAAATAATTTATCAATTCAATTATGTAAACAGAGTTGATTATTATATATATATTTTGCTATTAATGTATCATAACATAAGGCGCGAAAAGTAAACAAAAAAGTGCACTGTTTTAATTTGTTTTAATATGTGATTATGATTTTTTTTTGTATGTCACTTAAGGCTATTGCTAGTATTTTTTTTTTTAATTTTTATTTGAAGTGGAATCATGCTCTTCAAATGGTATCTGAATAATTAAAAGTAAATAGTTGTTGGTAAAAAATAGTTTACTTGGTTTTGCAGACAAAGTGTAAGCAATCAAATAAGAAGCTTTAAAAGTTGAATAAGAGACTGTATGTAGTACGATACCATTTTTACTTTGAAAACTGCACACACCAAGTTGTTAAGTGTAACTCAATCACAAATATGTGCCATACTTGTAGAGTAAAAAAAAAAAAGGTTGTTTAATGACTACTTATTTTTACATAATAATCATTGATGTATATGTTATTCTTGAATAAAAATATTTAGTATTCATTAGCTTATCTTTGTTACTTTAGGGTGGTCCAAGCAAAAGAGTATTTTATTTTTGAAGTTATACTTCTTTAGGCGCGTTATAAAAAATGATGAGAGTGAAATTTAAGATGCGCGCGCATCACTGTAGCACAAAATTAACATGTTGAAGCTGCCCACTAAACCGCTCATTGAGTCTCGAAAAAAAAGCTACCAACAAAATAGAAATAGAACCTCTATTAGTCGCGCAGGTTGGCACGCTCGTCGCCTCTGATCACTGTTTTCATATTTATAATATTCATCCACATGTTTCTAGTTTCTGCATTCACAACACGTGTTTTATTTTCATACAAGTGCAAATAAATTATATTCAGTAGTGATTTAAATTGAATATTTTGATTAATATTATTTACAATTCGTAAATATTAGTAAAAACAATTGGGCTTATATACGTTTTCAAGTGCTCCAATATAATTGAGGTTAACTATCCGTATGTATTATTTATTGATATAAATTAAATATTATTATTTAATATAATTAAAACTAAATATTATTCAGTTATTAATGTTAAATATTTATTATTGGTTATTTAATATTTACAAAATAAATAAATAAATTTAATAAAACATTTAATAAAGATTTGTGATAAAAATTAAAGTCGAACATAAAATTAAAATATTTATTTAATATTTATTATTAAATTGAATAAATAATAAATATTTATAAAAATAAATGAACAAATTTAATGACGTTTTGATAAAACTGAAAAGTGAATATAATATTAAAAAAATAATAAATATTTAAAAAATGAATAAACTTAAATTTAATTTTTGAATTTATTATGAAATTTATATATTTTCTTTTAAAATATTAAATAATCAATAACAAATATTTAAAATTAAGAATCTTATAATATTTACTACAAATTATGTCATATATATTTATTATTCTCTAATTTTTTTTCAAATTTTAACTGAACTTTATTGACTGTGTTGACTATCTTTTTCCAGTCCTTTTATTATTTTATTGTAATTAATTATTTGAATGCAATTAAAAACTATTTTTTAATGATGCCAAAGAAGTATAACTTCTCACGCGCGTGCGTAAGTACACGCACCCATTTATTTTGTATACGAATAAACTAGTTAGAAGTTGAAGAAAATTAAAGTTACAGATGTATTATAAATTTGAAAATAACTTAAGACTGACCCACAATTTGATCAAAAGTATCCTTTAGCAAACATGCTAGTATGCATTATGCCTAACAGTGTGCCATTCTCTGTATGTTTTTGATATACAATAGGACTTACTATAGCATACGAGATCTCCGAACAACGGACACCTTCCAAAGGAAAACTAGTTAACTTTATGCCTACTTCAAATACATTACAAACGCACTGACCGAGTGCCTTCCAACTACAAAACCTCAACCAGTCATACTTAACATACATTCAGCCAACGTGGCCATTATGCCACCAAAATGTGACCAGGTACAGAAATTCAGCTCCTTGCTTTACTACAACGCATAACTTCGCACTCATCTCCAAATCCATTTTCGCACCCATCTTCACGCTCATCTCCGCACCCATCTCTGCACCAATATCCGTACTCATCTCCACAGGAATCTTCGCACTCATCTTCGTACAAACTAACAACATTCTCACACTCGTCATAACACAAGTGAAGATCACAGCTCAAATAACTATAATAGAATGTGAACTTATGCCCACCCCAGTAGTATTCGAATGTATGTCCGGAAACTGCCGCTGGCGCGTGGTGTTGGTGTCGAGCCACATCTCTGATTCTGACGTCACGGCGGCCATCTTGGATGAGCGTATGGGACATATCGTAACGGGACAAGTAGATCACAGCGGCCATCTTGGTTGACCTTGACCTTTGACCTTGACCTTTTAACTGGTCCTTTACCCCGGCAGACATATTGGATCCGCCATATTGGATCAGACATCTTGGATACCGTCGACTTTGTTTCTGTTGTTTGTTCCTAGATAGCGCCAGCGTCACTCTTGATTTTTTTTCTGTTCCACTGGAGGCCGCCATCTTGGATACCGTAGACTTTGTTTCTGTTGTTTGTTCCTAGATAGCGCCAGCGTCGCTCTTGATTTTTTTCTGTTCCACTGGAGGCCGCCATCTTGGATACCGTCGACTTTGTTTCTGTTGTTTGTGCCTAGATAGCGCCAGCGTCGCTCTGTCTCATCACATATGGTCGATGTTCCATTACCTACCAGAGCTATTATGGTCCTTATCGACATATAATTTTTTTTTTTTATGCAAAATACATTGGAAGCGCTGTGATTCGAACCAGCGCAGCTCTGATCTCTAGGTTGGAAAACATACGCCTTGAACCGCTCGGCTATCGAGACATTTACCACACTGAGAATTAAATAAGGTATATAAAAAAATATCATGCATATCGGGACTGGAATTTTTTTTAATTTTAAGTAATAATAGCACTTCCTGTTCGAGACAGAACCACCATCTTGTATTAAGTCGTAACTGTTGCAATTATCGTTACGCCCGCAATCATTCAAATCCGCTATTTATATGTTAGAAAATCGGGAAAATTTTTAAAAATCATTAAAAAAATTAAATAATTGAATTAAATAATAAAAATCTTAAAAACCACTGTTGTAGTTATCGTTACGGTCTCCAAGTAGAAAAAAGTTCGCCCTCCCTGCGGTTTCAGTCAAAGGTCAAGGTCACACCCATCCAAGATGGCCGCCGTGACGTCGCAATCCAAGATGGTGGACCGTGAGAAATCTGAGAAGCACTAGCAGGAAGGACGAACTTTTTTCTACTTGGAGACTATTGAAGCCATCCTTCTTATGCGTTCGATAGTGAGCATCCCGCATCCTGTATAAAAGAAATAAATATTATTTACCTGCAAGCAACACGTGACGTCATCTGATGTTGAAAAGCGGAACTACTTGCAGCAAGTACCTTTGCATGAGATAAATTAATTCTAGCTGATGAAATATTTAAAAAATTATATTTAAAAAAATGGTTCCAATTGGAAAACTGTCAGTTTGTATCTAACATTAGTCACAGAAGTTATCGTGGATCATGGTTTGTTAACTGCAGCTGAATCGGAAGGAATCCGCTGTAGATACTGTGGCAAGGATTTTGTCATGAGAAGGAATGCTAGACGTCATGAGAGGAATGATTGTGCTAAAAACCCACTACGTAAAATTTTAAGCTGTAATCGGTGTAGCAGGTTGTTAAAACAAATTGACAGCTTAAACAGACATGATAGAACATGTAAAGCCAAGCCTACTTACGGCATAGAGGACATCGATGGATCTGCTAGACAAAAGAAGAGTGATCTGCATTACGAGAATAATTTTCCTTGTCCTGAGCGTGATGGTATTAGGTCACCCGATCGTGACGAAGAAAATAAATTGAAGGATGCTGATGGCTTCGGGAAGACTGAAACTAATGGAAGTATCAACACCGTGAAAAGTGAGAATACATTCAAGCCTATATTCAGTAGAACCACCATTCTTTGTAAAAATGACGGACTCCTAAAAAGGAAGCAAGAAGACGATGAAGACACTTCGACATCATCGATATCGAATTCATACGGTAATCTGGGTGAAGAGGATGTCTTCTACAGTGATTGTTACAGTGATTCTGAGGCTGTTGTCAAAGGTATAGACTGTGATGAAGCACCTAAAGCTGACAAGATCGAAGAATGTGTCGGTGTCCTGAGACCGAAACGATGGAAACGTCGTGTTATAATAAATAAATCTGATAATGCTTATTATGATCACTGGGACGATTGTGATATTAAAAGTATGTATAATAAACAAGCAAGTAAGATGGTGGTAGAAGAGATTGATTACACATCATGGAAAGATCCAAACATATTGGTTGACCGGCTAAGACTTCTACATGGCTCGCTTTGTGCAGGAAACTATACGTGCATCAAAGAAATATCCTTCATACTCAAAGAACTGAGGAAAGCTGGCTACATACAATAATGTCTTCTTTTACTTGTATTTGTGTAATGTTAAGAAATAAATTAAATATTGAAAGTAAAAATTTAATGTTTTTATTTCTTGTATTCTGATTTCCAACTAAGCCTGTGTTTTCAGCTACTGTATGTGTGATCATTCCGTTTCCTGTGTGTTCGTTCCGTTTCCTGTGCGTACTGTGTGTACATTCCGTTTTCTGTGTGTATGTTCCGTTTCCTTTGTGTACGTTCCGTTTTCTGTGTGTACGTTCCATTTCCTGTGTGTACTGTGTGTACGTTCCGTTTCCTGTGTGTACTGTGTGTACGTTCCGTTTCCTGTGTGTACATTACGTTTTTACCTGTGTGGGTACTATTTCTTCATTTCGTTTCCTGTGTGTACTGTATAATCATTACATTTATTGCGCGGAAATTGCATGTATTGCGCGTACATTGCGTACATTGCGTGTTGGAGCTGTTGGAGCTTTTGGAGCCGAGTAGACTTGTATCCTTGTAGCTTCATAGACATGTAGTTTCGTAGCCACGCGGTCTTTTAGTCATGCACTCTTGCAGCCATCTATAACTCGGAACCAGCTAGATCCTTTTAGACTCGTAGCCTTGTAGCCACATAGTCTCTTAGACTCGTAGCATTCTAGCCAAATATCATTGGAGCTGTTGTGACAAAAGGCAGTTGGAGCCAATAAATATTGGAGCCAATGAATATTGTAGCCAACGATTATTGGAGGCAATGACTATAGCAGCCAAAAGACTGTTGGAGCCAAAAGACTGATGCAGCCTTTTGGAGCCTGATGGAGCATTTGGAGCAAATAGAGTCAATTGATATTGGAGCCAATGAATATTGGAGCCAATGAATATTGGAGCGAGCGAATTAATGGAGCCAATGAATATTGGAGTCAATGGATATTAAAGTCAATGACAAATGTGTTGCCTTTTCGTTGATGGTGCTGCCTTTTCGTTGTCGGTGCTTCCAAATGTGCTGCCTTTTCGTTGTCGGTGCTTCCAATTGTGCTGTCTTTTTGTTGATGGTGCTTCTATTTTTAATGTTGTTTTGACTCTAGTATTATAGTAAATTGTTCTTGATTTGACTAGCTTAATATTCCATCCAGTGCATGTATATAAGCGAGTCCTAGACAGCAGGACGCCCAGTTTGTTACTGACGTCGACGGTGTAAGGATCATCTAGTTTGTTTAATCTGGTGCATAAATCGCGTAATTACCTGTTCTTGCGAGCTCGATGGCATCTTTACCGACTTTAACGTCGAACTCGGAGGTTGTACCATCGTCTACGGGAACCTTGACGACAGCTACGATGGAGAAGGTGCAGATCCCGTTGGAAACGACGACGTCAACATTGGAGGAGATTTCAACAGATGTGATGCCACCATCAGCCGAAGTTTCATCATCAGCAATGGATACTTCAACTAATGAAGAGCGTACATTGCGTCAGTGCAAATACTGTGACGCGTCTTTTACTATCACCTCAAATGCTCGCAGACATGAAAGAAGCAGTTGTTCTAATAATGTTAAAAGAATACAATTTCAGTGCAATAAGTGCAATAAACTAATTTCACGTCTTGATAGCTTACATCTTCATTATAAAAAATGCTCCGAGAAAGTTAAGTGCAAGTATAATGAACATGATTATTGTTTTGACTCATGTGTTGTACCAGCTAATGAGAATATATAAGTGAGACCCTCGTGATATGAACTTCAGTCCGTCTCTGGCTGCGGTGATGAACGGATCGGATAGTCAGACTTGACTAACGTAATAGACCAGTACCTAGCTATTCTTGAGAACTCGATGGCAACATTACCAGTATCAACACCGACCTGGATCGAAGGTCTACCATCATACGTGCAGAGCACGATGACAACGTCGTCTACAGCTGCACCTACTCTCTCAGCACAACAGGAGATTTCGACGCGTGCAACATCTTCCGCAGAGCAGACCTCAAAGGCTTCAGAAGTTAACATGTCAGCAGTGTTACAATGGTTGTCAACATTTCCAGTGTCATTGATGAAGGAAGGAGCAACCAACGGTGTTCCGTCGCCCAACTGTACGTACTGTGAGAAGATCAAAAACTGGAAATTACGGGATTATGTAATACACAATTGTAGTAATAACTCTGAACGCATTAAATATCAGTGCAACAGGTGTTTAAGCAAGTTTATACACTATGGACGATTAAAACGACACCTCAGGAATTGCGATAGACTGGCTGTACATTCCTCAGAATCAATCTGTATATTTTGTAACAAAACATTAGCAAATATTCAAAGTGCTAAACGACATGAAATATATCACTGTCCTTTTAATGAAATCGATAATTCGTCTTTGTGTGAAAATTGTGGTGTACCATTATGTCGACCTGATAAACTGAATAGACATTTACGAACATGTAAAGGACTTAGTCCGTACGATAAGAAGGCTGTTTGAATCGAGAAATCCACAAGACTTTAGTAATTTGTGTTTTTTTTGTTCTTGTAGTAGTGTATAATGTATGTAATAAAAATTCATAAAAGTACTTGCTGTGTTTTTTATTCTCCAACCTGTCACTTTTGTGGTATTTTTTAAATTAAAGTTGTTTTGTATCGGCCAAGGATCGAACCAAGGTCAGGTATCAATAATTTCCATAATGAGCGAATTTTTTTATGAATTTAGGAATTTTTCCCGATTTTCTAGCATTGGAATTACGGATTTTCAAGATGGCTGCCGTAACGAAAAGTACAACGGTGGTTTTAAAGATTTTTATTATTTAATTCGATTATTTAATTTTTTTAATGATTTTTAAAATTTTTCCCGATTTTCTAACATATAAATAGCGGATTTGAATGATTGCGGGCGTAACGATAATTGCAACAGTTACGACTTAATACAAGATGGTGGTTCTGTCTTGAACAGGAAGTGCTATTATTACTTAAAATTAAAAAAAAATTCAAGTCCCGATATGCATGATATTTTTTTATAGACCTTATATAATTCTCAGTGTGGTAAATGTCTCGATAGCCGAGCGGTTCAAGGCGTATGTTTTCCAACCTAGAGATCAGAGCTGCGCTGGTTCGAATCACAGCGCTTCCAATGTAATTTGCATAAAAAATAATTTTAATATGTCGATAAGGACCATAATAGCTTTGGTAGGTAATGGAACATCGACCTTATGTGATGAGACAGAGCGACGCTGGCGCTATCTAGGAACAAACAACAGAAACAAAGTCGACGGTATCCAAGATGTCTGATCCAATATGGCGGATCCAATATGTCTGCCGGGGTCAAGGACCAGTTAAAAGGTCAAGGTCAAAGGTCAAGGTCAACCAAGATGGCAGCTGTGATCTACGTGTCCCGTTACGATATGTCCCGTTACGCTCATCCAAGATGGCCGCCGTGACGTCAGAATCAGAGATGTGGCTCGACACCAACACCACGCGCCAGCGGCAGTTTCCGGACATACATTCGTATACTACTCACCCTATTATACAAATGTCCGCCCACTTGGTCTAGTGGCTGTCGTGTCTGTCTGGTGGACCAAGGGACCCGGGTTCTACTCCCGGCCGGAGAAGAGACTTAACAAACCTTCTCCCTGGGTTCAGGACCGGGTGTTTGTGATGTCCCTTTCACCTCCATCCCGCAAAAGGCAATGACAAATCATCCTGCCTTGACAAACATAGGGACGTCAAGGCTGCCTCAGCTCACGACAACCAATAATGACTAAAACGAGTCATCATCATACAGAAAGCTGAGGTAGTAACCTTATTTAATGCACTTACATGTTTAAGGCTAATTATTTTCATGTAATAGCTTCAAAATAATTAAACCTGGAGTAACAGTAAAAAAAAATCGAAGTCTGTTAAAAAAACTGTTTAATGGTACAATTAATAGTTTAGTAACCATACAATTTTTTCCTGTAATTTTAACAAGTTTATACAGTTGTATTAACTAAAATATGAATATAGTTGGATAAATATATTAAAACACATAAGGTAAGAATATTTTTCGTTAAATTTTTATAGTGTTAATTATTGATTTTAAAAAGTTATTTTAATAGCACATTTCCTATAACATACTGCTTAAAATAGCCTATGTTATATGCGTTTTTAATTGGTTAGTTAATAAAATCACCAATAATAAGACATATTACACGCAGTTTCTCACATTGTCATGAGTTAGCAAACATAGAAGTGAGTGAAAGTTTTTTTTCAGATAAAAATTGAAGTAACCCGAGACAGTCACGCACCATTCACTATATAAAACGAGTGACGAAATGAATAAAGAATAGGCTATATATAAATTTTATGAACACGATAACTGACGTAATTTTTCACAAAACATTTCCAAACTAATACAAAAAAAACATTGGGAAATCTAGTAAGAATTTTTAATGGCAAAAATCCGACCAATGGGGCAGAAATGGGGAAGGTTTATTTTTTGACATGACAGCGTCTAATAAATCGATGAACGCCGGCTGCACGCACGAAAAAGTGTCCCGTAACGCACATTGTCCCGTTACGCTGTGTCCCGTTACGCTCATTGTACGCTTGCGCCGCATCTATCTCTCTTCCACTCGATTGGAACAACCATCGATTTTACTTTTAGAGGCACATTATACTTGAAACACTCCCATTCGTTTCCTACTTTTCCTATAATCGTCCTATCCTTAACAGAATAACACATATTGGAAGAAGTTAAATAGCAAACATGTATAAAAGTTATAGTTAAAATAATCTGTTCGTTAAAGTAATAAACATATTTGAATTAACGAGTACAAATAAAAGTAAATTCATCAATTAAATTGTAGATTTCATTTCACTCCATCTTTGTATCCATACAAAATAGTGATAATTAAATAAAAATGATTAAATTTTATTCATAAAAGTATGCAATCATTTCATCAATGTTTTGTTATGACGTTGTCACGTTAAACTATCGTCCGTTAACCGACTTTACAGACAACCAATTTTTTTTTAAAAATGTTCAGTCCAGAAGTGACTGCACAGCTATAAAGTGCCAATGTGTTTCCCCCCACCCCCGCCCCTTTAGGGAATGCGCAGCTTTTGCTGGTAAAGTGTGCGACTGTGTACCGTTAACCGTTAATGCCTATGTTTGGAATGTGACAAAGGTAATCCTTTGATAACTGTGCGAGCACCTGTGTCCACTAATCCCCGTGCCAAATAGATGCCCGGCCTTTTAAACGTTGTTTGCAGCATGTTTTTAAATGACAGGGAAAATGTGGTTTCTTTCCTTGTATGTGATGTTTTTAAATCATTTAATGCAAATGATATGATTGCGCGTGAGATACACAAAACTGCTAATATGCAGTTACAGTTAGGTAGTAGATAATACATTCATATATCTATTATATTACAAAAACGTATATACAAACTTTTAATGTTCGCAAAAATATTTATTTTCTCTCTTCTAGCGGAAATAAATTTGCTAGAACATGAAGCTATTAAATTTTTTAAGTGCCCAAGTACTTAAGTCAATTGTCTACTAGTAACATAAACATGAATATAAAAATATTGTTTTTTTTCTTTTAATCTGCTCAGTATTTCCAAGGGTCATCTGAATATGAATGTCATTAAAAGACATTTTTATTTGTTTATCTAGGCTTCAGGCTGTAGTGAAGGCCACTTTCTTGGATTTTCTTCGCTACGTCCACCATGTTGAATGACCTTGACCCTGGGCCTCATCTTGGATCTGCGATATTTAAGTCCACGCAGTATTCTTAATTTTAGAAAATTTTAGAGACCACTATTTTGAATTCAGAAATATTTAATTCAAGAAAACCTTTACATCAGTATCTCGGATTCCAATTCGTACTTTAAAAAAAATTAATTAGTCATTTATAAAATATTATAAAATTTTAAATCGAACTACACGTACATTATCGACTTCAGAGTACTTAGTTAAAAACATTTCGAGAGTAAAAAAATTGATTTATAAAAAGTTGGAATAAAATTATAAATCATTCTATAACAATTTTTACAATATATGAACGTTATAAAAATTTTAATAAAAACTCTCTTGCGTCATTAACAGGGATATGTGGCTCATCATTCATTTAAAGATTATCAAGGCAACTTGTGGTTGGTTTTAATAGCTCTTTATTTTCTATGTCACAAAACACAGAGTGTAAAGTTTAATGAAGGTACAGTGTTTAGGCAAAACCGTTTTTCTTGCCAAGTGGGAAAGTGATACATTTAGTATGGCTTGAAGGACTCTCACTTCCTCGTGTGTCTGAAAATTCTATGATTCGGTGATCTCTCGTGATCTAGCTTTGGACGCTTCCACACACTGATCAATTGCCTTTCATAGTTCTCTCAATTTCGTTTCATATATCTAGTTTTTGACAAAGCAGCAGTGTTTTTACCTTAATCGAAGGCAAGCATACATAAACATTTTGCAATACATTCTGCATCATCCGGTATACGACTGCTACGATCAAATTTTGTTATGCTGTACCTCATTTCAGATGTGTGATGATAAAATGAACGAAACAATGTAGGGACCATCCCTTACATAAAGGGCCATCTTTGACGATGATGAGAAATCCACGCTTATCGTACCAGCACAAGAAATGTGCATCATTAAATTACTGAAAAGTTTTAGGCCGGTTCACGTGGTCGTTCTTACTGATGACGCAAATTAAATTCGTCCATACAGAACAATGCAATAGCTTCTGCGTTGTTGCCTGAACGTGTTGCGGCGTATCAAACGTGGCAGTGGTCAAGACAAAATTAGGAATCAGCACTCACAGAAACCTATTAGGTTCTCCCACAAAAGCTGGCTCACGCAGTACTTGCGCAGGCTGGCGAAATATGAAGTAAAACACGAAGGAAAAAAAAACATCGTCTGGCAGATTTTATTGCAACATTCCACCTGAAGTCTGCATTTGGTACCCTCAGAGTTGTGGTGGTTTCCACAAGCTTTATAATCCACGTAACGAAAAACTAGCATTAACAAGTGCTACTGCAAGAGACTAAGCTGGTATACACAAGGAAAAGGACTTAATTTTGTGACATATTAAAGCTTCTTTCTTAATTATCACCTTTCTCTATCCATGTTTGTAATGTTGAGGATTGTTTTTTTTTCCGGAAGTGATTCCCTAGAAACTGTAATTTAGTTTTTTTAAATGCATATTAATTATTACATGAATCTAAATAAACTAGCTCGTTAGTATGGGGAGTTTGAACATTTTCTTTCATTATCTATTTTGGAACACTAGATGCTTTACATATTTCATTATGTGTACAGTGTCATACTCGTGGAAACTTTGTCCAATTTAGTCACTAAATAATAATCTATACATCCTCAAATATTTTCACGCTGGTTCTTTGATACAGGTTAAAAAAATATCAAACATATGGAAGATAACAGTAAAAATTACAAAACTGGTAATCAATTTTAAGATTTTGGACTTATTACACAATGTGGTAAGTGTGAATCGATGTTGGTTGCTTTATTTTCCGTTCATGAATATATATAATGTGATGTCGTAATAATTAATTATTTTTTTGGGGGGGGGGGGTTGGTTTTCGTTGGGCTGTGAAGCCTCTCAAGTAAAATAGGCGTGTGTGTGTGTGTGTGTGTGTGTGTGTGTGTGAAAGAGAGAGAGAGAATGTGATGAGTCTTGTACTTCTGGTTAGAGTGTATTTGATTTTTCGAACGATTCGTGTCTCAAGCCTCCCTGGGTGTGTGTTGAAAGTATGATAGTAAAAATCATAACATTTTCTGTGTAATAGTGGCTATACTTTGGAATATTTATTTTAATATACGCTTATGGTTTTACACGAAACCTTGGAACTTCTCCCATATTGCAGCGATGAGAAGACACTACTCTTGAGTTTGTAGATAGTTCAAATAATTTTTCTAGCTTAACCTATTTTATGAATCAGGGGACTTTATTAAGAATTTTCCTTTTTTCTTTAATTATAAATTCAATTTTCGGTATTTTTATATTCGTTATACGGATATTGATTTTAAAGGTTCTACTTCTTTGAATGGTTGGTTAGATTTTATAAATAAAACATGTTTAATATTTAAAATATGTGAGTTTTAAGTTTTGTGATGGTGCTTGTTTAAAGTTGCTCCCCCAACTATATAATGAGTGTATGACGAACTAGCGTTAACATTTTAGATAATTTCTAATAAAATTTAAATATAGACTCAAAAGTTTTTTTAAATTTATATTCTTGGTTACAATAATAATTCAAGCTTAGTCAAAGTAGATTGCATATATTTATTGTTTGCTATTGTCGTTATTTATTTAAGTGGTGAAGAGGAGGGGGATTTTTGTTAAGGAAGATATATATGTGATGTTTATAAGATGGATACTTTCAATCTGATCAGTAACAAATTCGTGTAGCTGTTCTTATTTGCTTAATCATTTCTTTCTCATAGAATCTGTAATGGTACATGGCTAAATCTTAAGTATGGTTTATCGGTGGTATAGCTGGAGTTTTTATTTATGGAATATCTCGATATTTTACTTTCTATTAATGTCAAAACATTATATCTAATACTATATTGTTAGTTAATTATTTTATGCATGCCAACACATTGTTCTGAGGCAGGTGGCCAAGATTAAACTATGCTTACACTAATTATTTAGAAAAGTTTTTAAAATTCTGATAATTATTTTTTTAAATCTTTACTGCATGTATTTTTATACAACACAAATAACAGTCACCGTCGAGCCTCATCTTTCAAGGTACACAGACTAAAATCATGCATGGGCGGCTTTGCTGCTAGCCATAGTGTGCGAGGTATTCTCTTATTTGGTTAAATTTAAAAAAATATATATATTATCCAGCATTGCAGCTTGAAGTCGGTGGTTTGGAGCGGACCACGTTCGTTTGGTAACAATGCTTATTTTTGTTCTTGAGCACTGCCTGGCGGCAGTGTGGACGTGGAAACTCCTCGGAGCCAGCCGTCGCATGTTGCTCTACCACAGCTTCAGGCCTAGAAGTGGAACGCAGGTTTACCAACCGACCACCGATGCGACGTGAAGGGCGCTGGAAGGCTATTGCAGTTGCCCGAATGTCCGCTAGGTAGCGGAGGCCGCTCCACGGGCGCCGGTGACTGTAAGGGCCGAATTCAGAGAGCTCTTTCGACGGTTATCCACACACCGAAAGGCTTTTCAATTGAAGCTGCTCGGCAGAGACGTATTTCAGTGGTTGGTTGACTGCTGGATAAGGAGAGCCAACCACTTGAAAGTGAATGTGGTCTGAAGCTCATTCGAATGCCTGTTCAGTTGAAAATCGGCGGAGCAGTTGATGGTTTTAATATATAATTCCCACATAAAAACGTGTTCATGTATGTTTGTAATTGTTTAAAACATTTTTGTCATATGGCAGATATGAAAAATATGTTTTGGAATTAAATATGCGTTTTTAAAGAAATTGTTTCGCCCGCAAAGTGTGCATCAGACACGTGTTTTGTAGCGATGGCAGAAGATTTGGAATTTCCAAAACACATTGATGAGGTTTTTGAATTTTTTGATGATCTTAAAAATGAAAATCCAGTTCCGCGTAGGTATATAAGAAATTTAGCAGACCCGTTTGATTTTTATAGGGATCAAGAGTTCGAAACACATTTTTTTTCTCTGTAAGAAACTGCATCTGTTTTTTTTTTCGGTTACGTTTTTGTGCTTTCTCACGAGATCAAAAATAATCGCTTTTTCATCTGGAGAAAACTCTATAATTTTAGGCAACGTATCCATCTTCAGAAAATTTCTCAACCTCGTGTCCAATCCAAACAAAATATTATTTTCAGCGGGAGAGCAGACAAAAGACAATCGAAATGAAACAGGGCGCTTTTCCACACACACTCCAAGTACTTTATTTAAGAAAATTTTTGTGCCATGATGCCAGATCTTCACCGAAAGTGGATGGGAACAAGCTTTCAGCTGGCAGTCATTCGAAAGGCGTTTTTGAAGTATGAGAGGTGGAGAGTCTGCCAGATGAATGAGAGTTGGATGCGCTTTCGAAGGTCAACTCTGAATTCGGGCCTAAGAGTGTACTATCGCAGTTACAATCTGCAGTCGCACCCGGGCCGTGCCGAGCCGAGCTGGGCGCCGCGAAGGGATCAGCAGCCGCGGGTGACGTCAGCGATCCCTGACCTTGAAGGAACGCACGTCCCTTGCCAAGAATGAATACCCGGCTTCCTGCAGCGATTGTGGTGACCGTGTCTTAGCCTATGGCCTACCACAGTTAAAATCGACAAATTTGCGTGGTAATTTTTTTTCCACGTATATTCCTAAACTTATATACACCTATCCCTCACTTAGCACGTCTTCAGATTGCACGCATTCATGTTAATTTTACTGCCCCAGTCTTGAATAGCACGTCTGTAAATTTCAGTTAGCGCGAAATCTCCACAGGCATAAAAAAAAAAAGTCGGGCACGACTAGGGTTACCAGACGTCCGGCAAAAGGAGGACATGTCCTCCTTTTTATGTATTTTTTTGCGTCCGGCCGGATCTTCCTTAATGCTCCAAAATGTCCGGCTTTTTTATAAAGTGAGATAATTCCTGCAGTTACACTCTGAGTAAAGCGCGCGGTGCGCGCTAATGCGCTGTCCGCAGAGTCACCCCACTAGTAAGTAGTTCTGTGACAGCTTGACAGGTAGCAGTACATGTAGAAGCACGTGTTTTTAATATGCTGTATATGCGTAGTTTGTTTGATTCTTTATACTGAAACTGTATTAAATGTCAAAACATTGTAAAATATCGTATTCCATTGTAATTAATTCATGGCTTTTTAAAAAAATATATATATTGTCCTCCTTTTTAGTGAAATGTCCTCCATTTGCGAGGTGAATGTCCTCCTTTTTTGTTATCAGTGTCTGGTAACCCTAGGCACGACGCTACGAAGTCTGTTTCAACTTCTGTAAACAACAGATGTTCCGTGGGATACAGTTAGCCAAACAAGGGGGGAAGAGATGCGCGCGCACGTCTGTCTACGCTATCGGCTGTTGTACTAACATCAGCTATGGAAAGTTAAATTGCGGCTATGGAGTGTGAAGGGCCAATTTTTTTTACGTCCGGGCGTATGCCGCCGTGCCATACCATTGTCGCCTGGCCACAGACCGGGCCGTGAACTCAGTCTAGCCAGTGGCAAGGAATTCACACAAACAAAAGCAATGTCTGCCCATTCAGCTGCCGGTAACTGTACGTGCTTGATCACTCATAATGCACCGTGTTCAAGTATTTGAGACAAAACTAGGAAGTATTACGGCACGCAGAATGATTTGAAGGCCACGGTTATGTTGGTCGCACTTTAGTTTTAAGTAAGTCAACTGTGCGCACAATATTATTTTAAAGACTTTTTAAACGTTATAACCTTTATCTGTTAGTCTGCGTCGCCGCGGTGTACCGTTTATAAAAATGCAGCCAGCGCTAGTTGGCATCATTCATGTTTGGCTATGTTGCTTCCCGTATAAAGCCCGCACACGTAGTCGAATATCGATATTGATATCTCGCCGATTGCATGCAATGCGCTCTCTCTGTCTTGTGCCGAGTTTACTACATTTGATAGCCCGCACTCTTTCGTGGTGAGAGTGTACTACGACGATAGTTACCTATGCGTTAGTTCAGGCTCGCATTCGGGTCACAGATTTCGTTTTTCTATTTAGATTTGAAATAAGGTTTTTGTTGCATGTCTTATTAATTTAAATTGTTTCGCAGCATGCTTTTTAATATTCTGCTTTTTTAATAAATGTACTTTTCTATGAATGGGTTATGTTTTTATGAATAACTATACATAACAACAATTTTTTTTCGCATAAAAATCGCACCCCTACTTTTGAAACTTGATTTTATTATAAATTGTTCGACGATTATGCGATAAGACACGGTAAGCAATTTAATTTTTGAAAAATTAAAATGTTATTATCCGGACAGTAATATCTGTTTCACTGTCAGTAAAGGATGGTTTGGAAAGGTACGCGACGTGAATTGGTCACGCCCGGGAGGGCAAGTCAGCCAGCCGACTGACGATAAAGTGCATAACCACATATCTCCCATTATGCGGTGTCGTATTTGTCATGCAAACTGCGATAGGAGGCGTATAAAGATTAATGGTGTGAGATATTTATTGTTGAGTGTTATTTTACATAGGCTATATCACAACACAAGATGTCTGCGTGTACATCAGTAGCAACAGCTGCCAACAGGTGGTGCTACTAGTAAAAGTATTCGGATACTATCCATCCCTTATAAATGCGTCCTTTCCATTGTAGCTGCATTTGTAGGGATATGTGCGCTATGGACGCATCCGTATGTATTCGGAAGTAGCCTCTAAATGTAACATTCGACGACGTTCTGATAAAAATATATATGTTTTGTTTGGCAATTTTCAAGGTCCGATCGTACTATTAATTTTGTTTGCAATGAAATTTATATAACAAGATTAAATATGAAAAAATTAAAAGAAAGAAAAATGTTATGTGTTTTTCTTTTCTTTAAAAAGTATTTGTTTAAACATGATTTGATGCATAGTTTAAATTTTCTTTCAATATTATTGAAATTAATATACAAAATTAAACTGGATATAATTTGATTAATAAATAAAGACGTGACAAGTTACAACAAATAGCTGTACGAATTACAGTATGATGAAAATGACTGAAAACCATTTAGAATATAAAAACCATTGCATTACGAAATCTGTGAAAATGAGAAGGGATTAGACGTCAGTAGATATTAAATTTTCAGAGAGAAAAGTGAATACCGAGGAAAACGTCCCGCTTTCAGTCAAACTGCTGGTTCCATAACACGATTAAGGACATTTTAAACACCCGAGCTTAACCTGACCGTCTGTATACTATGTGAAATTTGCCGTGATTGGAAATCTTTCATTTAACCTACCGATCATTGCTTACTAGAGGTTGAAAAATGATTCCTTTTGGATGGCAATGACTTCCTTAACCAAATGAGACAATTGAACGTGGTTCAGAAAAGGAACCCGGCTGTGTCCATAAATGCATAGGCTACTCACGGGATGAAGGCATGAAGATGCTGCCAGCAAAGGTGACTGACGAAGAGCAGGGCCAACATTTTCATCTCCTCCTAATAACAAAGACAATCCCTGTTTCACATACTTCGAACATAATGCGTTGTGATATTGCCACGAGCAGCGAGCACAACAGGTGAGAAGCGCATGACTCTCAGCATAGAACTGATTGTAAGATCCACACCGCGGTGCAAATTGAAAAGCCGCAATCACGAAAGCATGGGAACCCTCGGTCATGGAATTAAAAAAAAATTGCCATCATATTATTAAATATTTGTTGTTGCATATTGTAAGTTTTAGGCAATGCTGCAGAAAATATACACACAAGCCAAACCCTTGTGCACCACACACATTCCTATACAAAAGCATAATCCCTACATTTTAAAATATAAAAGTAAAAATGAACAATATTGTGGTTACCACAAAAAAAAAATGGGACAAGCCCGGAGATCCAATAATGTTCAGCTAACCAAATACAACGGATAATATGATAGAGAGGATTTGGAAAATAAGCATGACGATTGTACATATAAGCATCAACACACGAAGCACCCAAGGCAATGTACACATTGACACTGTTCAAGCAAGCAGAATTGTTGTTGTCATAACCATGCTGCTTCTGTTTTACCAACTTCATGCATTCAAACACGAAATTACGGATCCAAGATCATTCGCTGAAAACTTATTTAACCTAGCATGTAAAAATTAAATGTTACAACCTCAAGATATAGGATTTAGTATTCTGTAAATGATATCATATTAATTTTATATACAAACTGAGTTATGTCAATTAAATTGCTACCATACATATAATAAAAGAGGAAGTTTATTTTTGCCTGTCGTTCGCGTAGCGCGGAGTCGGAGGGGCTCAAACGCTGTGAAATTTGATACATAGGTTTTCAGGCGGAGCTCCATTTGCACATTAAAGCGATTATTTTAAAATTCAATTTTATAATTTATTAAAATATTTAGTGATTTTTGACCCTCCACATCACTTGCAAAAAAAAAAACATGTCACTAATAAAATAGAGATTCAGACAGATGTAAATGTATTTCCAAATATTAATCGCCATTTTTGATACAACTGTGAAATTGTATTTGCACCACATTTCACTTACATTTAAATCCTTTCTTTACTGCAGTCGTGGTTGACCGTTTGATTTCACATTCGATTCAAATAAACAACATAATTATTTGCATTTTAATACTCTTCGGCGTTCTATTTGGGTAAATTATTATTAAATCTTTCTTTTTAATATCAAAATATAAATATTCATAAAATACAAATATCTTTTCAATCTGAGAAAAATATTAATATTTTTTTTGTGTCGTTAACTTTAGGGATAAAAACTTTTTGATTGAAGAAAAGGTTTTCAAAATGTTTTAGATATTTTTCGAGGGGTGGTAGTGGCGTACCCACGAGAAGGGGTAATGGCGAACCCAAGAGCGAACCAGATGCAAACATATGAGGAGGGGTAGTGGGGAACCCAAGAGGGAACCAGTTGCAAACATATGAGGAGGGGTAATGGCGAACCCAAGAGGAAACCAGATGCAAACATATGAGGAGGGGTAGTGGCCAACCCAAGAGGGAACCAGTTGCAAACATATGAGGAGGGGTAATGGCGAACCCAAGAGGGAACCAGTTGAAACATATGAGAAGGGGTAGTGGTGAACCCAAGAGGGAACCAGTTGCAAACATATGAGGAGGGGTAGTGGCGAACCCAAGAGAGAACCAGTTGCAAACATATGGGCATTGGCGGACCAACAAGGAGAAGAGGTGGTAGTGGCAAATCCATAAGGTCTTAAAGTGTGATATATGTTCAGCTCATTATGTGAAATGAGCAGTGCGAGAGTGTTTTACCTGTTGACTTCCGTAGCGATGGACGGGTATATCAGATAGTATGACGCACGAGAAGAAAGTAATGTTAGCAGACTTTCACGGCCATTGTGTGAAGTAGCTTGGCTTGTGGGTTAAGCCGCGTCCTTGGCGAATAATTCACAATCTGTTTGGACTGCCTCTCCGTTGCCTCGCTGTTGGTTTACTTCATGCCCACGCGCCCGGAGGTCGAGTGTCGTTCTGCACGAGCCGTGTGGTGTCGACTCTTGTGTCGTGCTCAAAGGCGCCCCAGTGACAGCCGGGCCATCTGTTTGGACTGCCTCTCCGTTGCCATGCTGTTGGTTTACTTCATGCCCATGCGCCCAGAGGTCGAGTGTCGTTCTGCACGAGCCGTGTGGTGTCGACTCTTGTGTCGTGCTCAAAGGCGCCCCAGTGACAGCCGGGCCATCTGTTTGGACTGCCTCTCCGTTGCCATGCTGTTGGTTTACTTCATGCCCACGCGCCCAGAGGTCGAGTGTCGTTCTGCACGAGCCGTGTGGTGTCGACTCTTGTGTCGTGCTCAAAGGCGCCCCAGTGACAGCCGGGCCATCTGTTTGGACTGCGTCTCCGTTGCCATGCTGTTGGTTTACTTCATGCCCACGCGCCCAGAGGTCGAGTGTCGTTCTGCACGAGCTGTGTGAAGTAGACTCTTGTGTTGTGCTCAAAGGCGCCCCAGTGACAGCCGGGCCATCTGTTTGGACTGCCTCTCCGTTGCCATGCTGTTGGTTTACTTCATGCCCACGCGCCCAGAGGTCGAGTGTCGTTCTGCACGAGCCGTGTGGTGTCGACTCTTGTGTCGTGCTCAAAGGCGCCCCAGTGACAGCCGGGCCATCTGTTTGGACTGCCTCTCCGTTGCCATGCTGTTGGTTTACTTCATGCCCACGCGCCCAGAGGTCGAGTGTCGTTCTGCACGAGCCGTGTGGTGTCGACTCTTGTGTCGTGCTCAAAGGCGCCCCAGTGACAGCCGGGCCATCTGTTTGGACTGCCTCTCCGTTGCCATGCTGTTGGTTTACTTCATGCCCACGCGCCCAGAGGTCGAGTGTCGTTCTGCACGAGCTGTGTGAAGTCGACTCTTGTGTCGTGCTCAAAGGCGCCCCAGTGACAGCCGCGCCATCTGTTTGGACTGCCTCTGATTCGCCTCGCTGTTGGTTTGCTTCGCACCCGCGCCCACAGAGGTCGAGTGGCGTAGGTTGGTGCAACATAACATTTGTCAAAGATGTACCCATCGAGGGAGATAAGTGCAACACGCCTCGAGCACCTCGAGAAAATAAAGACGATGTAAACGACGAGAATGCAATGCTTAAAAACGCTTATGAACTATTATTGAGTATTTCTGAAAAACCATGCGATCCGTATGTTTCTTTTGCACCACATTTTGCCAACGTACTGAGGATGTATGACCCAGAAAACTTACGCCAAATGTGACATAAGCAATATTCTGTTTCAAGCAGACTTGTGCAAATGCAGTTTTAAATTTGAGGTTTAAGTTACAGTAACGCTGTACAGTTACAACGTTACCTTCAGCTGCAATAATTGGGTCATATACTTATTCATCTGCCACGACTCATTCTCATCTGTCATGATGTTCAAATGCCCCACACCCATATACTTATGCTCCTAGCACACCTTCATTGCCTTCGAACTTGGCACAATCACATATTCTAAAAGTTTAAATTATATTTTTACATCAAAACGAATATCCATAGAATCATAACCTTAAACGTGGTCTCAAACCTAACACTACCGTAACAAAAATTTATTATTTATATCTTTATATTACTATAAATAAGTGTAAACAGACGTCAGAATGGTAGACAGGTATATGGGGTGAGGAGAGGCTGAAACTTCACACTTGAATTCCCCTCCCCCTTCTCACCCACCCCCAAGGATTGTTTGCTTCCTACACGTTTGATTTAATTGAATATTACATGGAAAATTTAATAATTTCCTTGCCTGTGAATGTAAACATTAATAAACTAAGTGATAAATGTACGCTTCAGTTTAAAAAAAGCTTCAAAAATTTATTAAAGGTGTTATGCATTTTCATGCCATTGTTTATGGTGTAATATCTGTAAGGTTTTACTTGGTAAGGGATTGTGTTTAAAGGCAGCTCCGTTTCCATGATTTACCAAAACAGTTCCAGGACACTGCTACAATAATATCGGTAATGTTCTATTACTAAGTAATATTTTCCTGTGTTCACGTCACTCTAATAGCCTTTCTTAATGTATGTGAATAACGCACGCGTTCTCGTGCACTGTATTATTAACATCGTGAACGTGGTTTTAATGTAACAGCTAGTAAAAAAATATATTACAAAATTAATATAATTATTTTTTAAAAATTACGAAATTTTATAATAGTAGTATATAATAGGGGCTACTGAAACAGGCGCCAGGCGGTGGTGCGTGGTGCCGAGCCACATCTCTGACGTCACGTCAATCTCTGACGTCACGGCGGCCATTTTTGACTCAAAATTCCTCAAAATTGACTCAAAATGACTCAAAATTTCCCGTTTTAAGAAAAAATTTCCCGTTTTCGAGGGAAAAATTCCCGTTTCGAGGGAAAATTTCCCGTTTTATTCCTTAAAAATCCCAGCGGCTGAAAATTCCTAAAACTGGCTTAAGCATCCCTAACTCAAGCCAACGTTAAGCCATTTATAGGATTATGACGTCACCGCTGCAGTTTCCGTTACGCCCGCCATCTTTAAATTTACTATCCAATTTTAATGAAATAGAAAAATTTTTAAAATTTATAAAAAAATTCAATTAATAAAATTTTAATAAAAAATATTTAAAAAACATACGTTAACGACACGGAGCTCGGAGTCCTCGGTTCGAACCCGGTGAGGGCGAAAAAAAATAAAAATGACGACCGATCCTTCCACCACGGAAGTCACCTACAGACTAACCTACCACCACCAATAACAAGGTCAACTAGTATGATGCCATGTCCGCCATCTTGTCTTCGTCTGCTGGTAGCCATCATCATCTTGTTATCGTCGGCGAGAGTGCGCTGACGCCATGTTAGTTTAATTCTTATCCGCTAGAGTGCAGTAATCATTTATTATTGCTGTGTCACCCGCCATCTTGTCATTTGGCCGCCATCTTGGAATCGTGTAATTATTTAGCTAGAAATTCGGGAAAAATTCCAAAATTCATTAAATAAATCACTCATTAATTTACAGATTGATTCGATCAGTTTCAGTCCTTGGTTCGATACCCGATCGATGCAATAATGTTTAATTTGATGTAAAAAAATAATAATTTCATTATTCCATGTTCAACATTCTTAAAGAGACATTAAAACCTCTACTGTCATCATCATCCTATAAGCCATCAACACCAACATATTGGTAATTCATAATTTTAATGCTAGAGATTCGGGAAAAAGTTCAGAAATCATTAAATAAATTTCCAATCAATGTGATTAATTAGATCGACTTAGGTCCTTGGTACGATTCTGGACGATGAAAAAAAATAACAATTTAACAGAATAGTGACAGGTTCGAGAAAAAAACAAAAACAACACAAGTTCTTTCACAAACATAATATTTATTACATAATATATATTCTACTACAAGATCACTTACGAAAGCCAGCAATCTTATAATCATTTAGTTCCGCAGCGGTGTGAAATGACTAATTCTTAGCTCCAATCGGTTTATACTAGACAGAGTCCAGCCAGAACCTTTACAGACATAGTCCACCTCTTCTTGACATAGTTTCTGGATACCGTATTTAACAGTTTGCTTCACATCGTTAGAACTGTAAATTACTGCAGCCGATGTCTTGAATGCACACTTCTTCACTTTGTCATCGAACGGATATGGCTTTCCATATATACAGTCCAACCACAAGTTATATTTCAAAGGTCCGTTTGTTGCTACATCATCAGTAAGCTGATTGATTATCTTCTGTCTGATATCGTCAAGAAAATTACAAATGTCCTTTGACTCACCGAACGTATTTAGATAATAGTAGTCTTTCAACGTTCCACGAAATGCAGACTGCGCCAAGTAGAAGCCATTATCGTTCACTTGTAATGCTCCGAACACAGTCTTAGGTTTAGTTCCATGTTCAGACGTCATAACAATCGGTTGCTGGGCATCTGTTTTTTTGGTTGTACGCTTTCGTGTCTCCAATCTAAAGCGAGGAGTCGAAATGTCGGCAGGTAGTTCAGCAGTAGGAGCACAGACTCCACCTTTACATTTTTTCGCATGATGTCGCAAACTGTCAATTCGAGTAAACCATTTAAGGCACTCATCACATCGAAACTTCATGCGAGAAGGATTCTTCGTGCATTTGCTCCGCTCATGTCTTCGTGCATCATGGGAAAATGCGAACGACGTATCACAGTAGCTGCAAGGATACCGTGGTGATGAAGACGATCCTTTCAGACCCGATCCAGATACAGGCGTTGCAACAGTAGTACCATTTCCAGGCATTCTCTTATGCACATCGATGCATCGTTGTTGTGACGAAACCTTTACTTTCTGCCGCACAGCAGGACCTTTGCATGCCTTCATGTGCGTTTTAATATTATCTTTTCTGGCAAACTGCTTATGACATTTCTCACAAACAAACATTTTACGATATAGGTTCTTGACACATTCGCTCCTCTCGTGTCGCCGAGCATTGCTGTTGTTTGAGAAAATCTTGTCGCAGTAACAGCACCGATGTTCGCTAGTTGTCAAATCAGCATCCATTGAAGTCTCCATCGAGGTCGTATCGTCGATCGTCGTGGTTTCCTGCATATCCAGCTCAGTAGTCATTAAGCTATCTTCTGCTGGTGGTATCACATCTGTTGAAATCTCCTCCAATGTTGACGTCGTCGTCGTTGCCAACGAGATCTGCTCCACCATTGTCGTCGCTGACGTCAAGGTTCCCGTAGACGATGGTACAACGTCCATCGAGTTAGGCGTTAAAGTCGGTAAAGATGCCATCGAGTTCTCAAGAACAGGTAATTACGCGACTTATGCACCAGATGAAATAATCTAGGTGATCCTTACACCGTCGTCGACAGTTACAAACTAGCGACCTGCTGTATAGGACTCGCTTATATACATGCACCGGATGGAATAATACGCTAGTCAAATCAAGAATCATTTACAATAATACTAGAGTCAAAACAACATTAAAAATAGAAGGACCATCAACGAATAGGCAGCACATTTGGAAGCACCGACAACGAAAAGGCAGCACATTTGGAAGCACCAACATCTAAAAGACAGCACCGCCATCGAAAAGGCAGCACATTTTGGAAGCACCGACAACGAAAAGGCAGCACCGTCATCGTAAAGGCACGGACCGCCAGACCGGGTCATGTCAATATCAAACATATAGAATAATCAGAAGCACACGGAGAAAAACGACACATGTTTTCTTTGATATCATAAAATTACAGGAAAAAAAATTTAAAAATAAAAATAAATTAATAAAAAATTTAAAAAAATTAAAAAATACATAAAATTCTGGCTTGTACTAAAACTCTTTCTTTGCTCAACAATGATAAGTTTACAAGCTAGCAGAATCAGTTTATGTATTTTTTAATTTTTTTAAATTTTTTATTAATTTATTTTTATTTTTAAATTTTTTTTCCTGAAATTTTATGATATCAAAGAAAACATGTGTCATTTTTCTCCGTGTGCTTATGATTATTCTTATCAATATTGTGATGGTTTTTTCCGTGTGCTCCTGATTATTCTTATCAATATTTTGATGATTAATCCGAGTGCTTGCGATCATTCCTGCGGTTTCGGTCAATTGTCAAGGTCACACCCATCAAAGATGGTCGCCATAACGTCACAATCCAAGATGGTGGACCGTGAGAAATCTGAGAAGCACTAGCAGGAAGGACGAACTTCCTTCTCCTTGGAGACTAACGAAGCCATTCTTCTTATGCGATCGATAGTGAGCATCCCGCATATAAGAAATAAATATTATTTACCTGCAAGCAACACGTGACGTCATCTGATGTTGAAAAGCGGAACTACTTGCAGCAAGTACCTTTGCATGAGATAAATTAACTCTCACCACAGAATAGTGCTATTGTAGTCAGTTAGAGACATGAAGTTTCGTAGCCGCGCCGCCAATTAGTCATGCAGTCTCGTAACCATACGTTCTGGAAGCTTGGTAGTCCTATAGCCTCGGGATCACGTAACCTTGAAGACGTGCAATCGCATAGTCTCGTAACCTCATGGCATGTAGTCTCGTAGTCATGTTGCATTGGAGCCTCGTAGACTTGAAGCTACGTAAGCAAGTAGCCTTGTAATCTTATAACATAATGCTGATGGAGCAGATGTAGCAAAAGAGAAAATTCCGTCGAAGACAAATGTAGTAATTGGAGCCTTGTAGACGAGTAGCTTCGTAGTCAAGAACTCATGCAGACTTGTATTCCTGTATCCATGCAGACACGTAAACTCGTTTTCTAGAGGCTTCGTAGATCTGTAGCCTCGCAGTCTCGTCAACTTGAAGATTCGTAGTCACGTAGTCTCGTAACCTCATGGCTCGTAGTCGCGTAGACATGATGTAATGGAGCCTCGTAGACTTGAAGCTACGTAGGCAAGTATCCATGTAATCTTATAACATAATGCTGGTGGTGCAGTTGGAACAAAAGAGAAAATTCCGTCGAAGACAGATACGGCAACTGGAGCCTTGTAGATGAGTAGCTTCGTAGTCAAGTACTCATGTAGACTTGATGACCTCTATCCTCGCAGTCACGTAAACTCTTTTTCTAGAGGCTTCGTAGCTCTGTAGCCTCGCAGTCTCGTAAACTTGAAGATTCGTATTCACGTAGTCTCGTAACCTCATTGCTTGAAGTCGCGTAGTCATGATACATTGGAGCCTCGTAGACTTGAAGCTACGTAAGCAAGTATCCATGTAATCTTATAACATAATGGTGGTGGTGCAGTTGGAGCAAGAGAGAAAATTCTGACGAAGACAGATGCTGCAATTGGAGCCTTGTAGACGAGTAGCTTCGTAGTCAAGTACTCATGTAGACTAGTAGTCTTGTATCCTCGCAGTCACGTAAACTTGTGAACTAGAAGCTTCGTAGCTCTAGCCTCGCAAGCCGTGTATAACTCGTAAATATCTAGATCATTTTAGACTCGTAGCCATGTGGCCTCATAGTCTCTTAGACTCGAAGAATTCTAGCCAAATATATTTAGAGCCAAAAGACTTTTGGAACCAAAAGACTGTTGGTGACAATGACTGATGGAGCCAATGAATATTGAAGCCAATGAATATTAGAGTCAATGTATATTAGAGTAAATGAATATTGGAGCCAATGAATATTGGAGTCAATGAATATTGGAGCCAATAAATTTTGGAGCCTGTGATCATTCCGTTTCCTGCGTGTACGTTCCGTTTCCTGTGTGTACGTTCCGTTTTCCTGCGTGTACGTTCCGTTTTCCTGCGTGTACGTTCCGTTTTCCTGCGTGTACTTTCTGTTTTCCTGTGTGTAAATTCCGTTTTCCTGCGTGTACGTTCCGTTTTCCTGCGTGAACATTCCGTTTTCCTGCGTGTACGTTCCGTTTTCCTGCGTGTACGTTCCGTTTTCCTGCGTGTACATTCCGTTTTCCTGCGTGTACGTTCCGTTTTCCTGCGTGTACGTTCCGTTTTCCTGCGTGTACGTTCCGTTTTCCTGCGTGTACGATCCGTTTTCCTGCGTGTACGTTCCGTTTTCCTGCGTGTACATTCCGTTTTCCTGCGTGTACATTCCTTTTTCCTGTGTGTACTGAGTTCATGGTCTATATGTCTGATATTGACATGACCCGGTCTGGCGGTCCGTGCCTTTACGATGACGGTGCTGCCTTTTCGTTGTCGGTGCTTCCAAAATGTGCTGCCTTTTCGATGGCGGTGCTGTCTTTTAGATGTTGGTGCTTCCAAATGTGCTGCCTTTTCGTTGTCGGTGCTTCCAAATGTGCTGCCTTTTCGTTGTCGGTGCTTCCAAATGTGCTGCCTATTCGTTGATGGTCCTTCTATTTTTAATGTTGTTTTGACTCTAGTATTATTGTAAATGATTCTTGATTTGACTAGCGTATTATTCCATCCGGTGCATGTATATAAGCGAGTCCTATACAGCAGGTCGCTCAGTTTGTTACTGTCGACGACGGTGTAAGGATCACCTAGATTATTTCATCTGGTGCATAAGTCGCGTAATTACCTGTTCTTGAGAACTCGATGGCATCTTTACCGACTTTAACGCCGAACTCGATGGACGTTGTACCATCGTCTACGGGAACCTTGACGTCAGCGACGACAATGGAGGAGCAGATTTCGTTGGCAACGACGACGACGTCAACATTGGAGGAGATTTCAACAGATGTGATACCACCAGCAGAAGATAGCTTAATGACTACTGAGCTGGATGTGCAGGAAACCACGACGATCGACGATACGACCTCGATGGAGACTTCAATGGATGCTGATTTGACAACTAGCGAACATCGGTGCTGTTACTGCGACAAGATTTTCTCAAACAACAGCAATGCTCGGCGACACGAGAGGAGCGAATGTGTCAAGAACCTATATCGTAAAATGTTTGTTTGTGAGAAATGTCATAAGCAGTTTGCCAGAAAAGATAATATGAAAACGCACATGAAGGCATGCAAAGGTCCTGCTGTGCGGCAGAAAGTAAAGGTTTCGTCACAACAACGATGCATCGATGTGCATAAGAGAATGCCTGGAAATGGTACTACTGTTGCAACGCCTGTATCTGGATCGGGTCTGAAAGGATCGTCTTCATCACCACGGTATCCTTGCAGCTACTGTGATACGTCGTTCGCATTTTCCCATGATGCACGAAGACATGAGCGGAGCAAATGCACGAAGAATCCTTCTCGCATGAAGTTTCGATGTGATGAGTGCCTTAAATGGTTTACTCGAATTGACAGTTTGCGACATCATGCGAAAAAATGTAAAGGTGGAGTCTGTGCTCCTACTGCTGAACTACCTGCCGACATTTCGACTCCTCGCTTTAGATTGGAGACACGAAAGCGTACAACCAAAAAAACAGATGCCCAGCAACCGATTGTTATGACGTCTGAACATGGAACTAAACCTAAGACTGTGTTCGGAGCATTACAAGTGAACGATAATGGCTTCTACTTGGCGCAGTCTGCATTTCGTGGAACGTTGAAAGACTACTATTATCTAAATACGTTCGGTGAGTCAAAGGACATTTGTAATTTTCTTGACGATATCAGACAGAAGATAATCAATCAGCTTACTGATGATGTAGCAACAAACGGACCTTTGAAATATAACTTGTGGTTGGACTGTATATATGGAAAGCCATATCCGTTCGATGACAAAGTGAAGAAGTGTGCATTCAAGACATCGGCTGCAGTAATTTACAGTTCTAACGATGTGAAGCAAACTGTTAAATACGGTATCCAGAAACTATGTCAAGAAGAGGTGGACTATGTCTGTAAAGGTTCTGGCTGGACTCTGTCTAGTATAAACCGATTGGAGCTAAGAATTAGTAATTTCACACCGCTGCGGAACTAAATGATTATAAGATTGCTGGCTTTCGTAAGTGATCCTGTAGTAGAATATATATTATGTAATAAATATTATGTTTGTGAAAGAACTTGTGTTGTTTTTGTTTTTTTCTCGAACCTGTCACTATTCTGTTAAATTGTTATTTTTTTTCATCGTCCAGAATCGTACCAAGGACCTAAGTCGATCTAATTAATCACATTGATTGGAAATTTATTTAATGATTTCTGAACTTTTTCCCGAATCTCTAGCATTAAAATTATGAATTACCAATATGTTGGTGTTGATGGCTTATAGGATGATGATGACAGTAGAGGTTTTAATGTCTCTTTAAGAATGTTGAACATGGAATAATGAAATTATTATTTTTTTACATCAAATTAAACATTATTGCATCGATCGGGTATCGAACCAAGGACTGAAACTGATCGAATCAATCTGTAAATTAATGAGTGATTTATTTAATGAATTTTGGAATTTTTCCCGAATTTCTAGCTAAATAATTACACGATTCCAAGATGGCGGCCAAATGACAAGATGGCGGGTGACACAGCAATAATAAATGATTACTGCACTCTAGCGGATAAGAATTAAACTAACATGGCGTCAGCGCACTCTCGCCGACGATAACAAGATGATGATGGCTACCAGCAGACGAAGACAAGATGGCGGACATGGCATCATACTAGTTGACCTTGTTATTGGTGGTGGTAGGTTAGTCTGTAGGTGACTTCCGTGGTGGAAGGATCGGTCGTCATTTTTATTTTTTTTCGCCCTCACCGGGTTCGAACCGAGGACTCCGAGCTCCGTGTCGTTAACGTATGTTTTTTAAATATTTTTTATTAAAATTTTATTAATTGAATTTTTTTATAAATTTTAAAAATTTTTCTATTTCATTAAAATTGGATAGTAAATTTAAAGATGGCGGGCGTAACGGAAACTGCAGCGGTGACGTCATAATCCTATAAATGGCTTAACGTTGGCTTGAGTTAAGGATGCTTAAGCCAGTTTTAGGAATTTTCAGCCGCTGGGATTTTTAAGGAATAAAACGGGAAATTTTCCCTCGAAACGGGAATTTTTCCCTCGAAAACGGGAAATTTTTTCTTAAAACGGGAAATTTTGAGTCATTTTGAGTCAATTTTGAGGAATTTTGAGTCAAAAATGGCCGCCGTGACGTCAGAGATTGACGTGACGTCAGAGATGTGGCTCGGCACCACGCACCACCGCCTGGCGATTGTTTCAGTAGCCCCTATTATATACTACTTATAATACTTATTTTATTTCATGTAATTAAGCTTTTAAGTATATATTTCCCGTTAATGTGGTGAGCCAACACCGAAATATGGGCGGGCCATGAAATTACTAGAGAATCATGTTGTCCGCAACTGCAAGTGTAACATGCTCGACTCAAACCATACGGGAAACATAACTAGCCAAATTATTCAACTAAGAATCCTCCTAAAGAAAACACGAAGTAACTTAACCCATTCAAATAATATGGCTTTAGATAAAATATCAATATTATATATATATAATATATATTATATATATGTATATATATATATATATTGAAATGTCACAAAAATTTTTGATAGGTTAAGAAAGTGATTTCTAGAAAAATATTTTACGTCACATGACTGATAAATTTATCCATCCGAACAGCTTAAGAGCAATTTCGGGTATCATCACTGTAATTTTATTCCTAACCGGATCTTTACTGTTGAACTCCAGTCATCACGCCCTCAGTAACAACCAGGTAAGTTTGAAAGAAAACATAGAATATCATTATTATTTATCAACCCCGATCAGTTTGCTGTTTATAATCAACTTTCCCTTGCCCTTCGACAAAGTAAAATTATTTCCCTCCCGCCTTCCCGCATCATAAGGTGATTTACTGAAGGAAATTCACTAACTTCATTGGTATTGAACTATTCTCATTTAAGTAAGATTACGCCGAACCATTTTCCATTTCTAAATGTCTGGCCATAGTTTGCAAAATAGTAGTAACACAGCTTTCACGTAGCACTTTTTTTTTTCAACAGGGCACAGGAGCTGGCTTTGGAGATGTGCTGAAGTCAACATTCGTGGACTGGTGTAGTTATTGTTACAGTTGTAGTCAGCTGCATGAAATAATCATAATTTTTTTACTCCCAGCGGTAACAACCTGAAGTCTATTCATAAATGTACGATTGTGACAAGGTAGTAAAACTCAGAAAGATATGCCACCTCAAGCCAAAAATTAGTACAAACAACTCACTTTTGAAGTCAAAGCAAAAAATATAAAAAAATACAACATGGCGGGTACAATAAAGATTTAAGGCTCAGTAACACATGTTTTAATGTTTATTTAATTTTCAAGTCATTAACATTCTATGAGGGCTTTTTTTCTTTTAATTTATTCCTTTAGCCCTTTTGCATTTCGTTTGTTTTAAGTGTTATCAGCATACATGATCTAATATAAGCAAAAAGCCACGTAAGTGTCCATAATAATTATAATTTGCGTGACCTTTAACAGTTAAAAAATAACACTGATAAATATCTGGTAAAATTATTTTTGACCCAACAAAAGTGCAAGAGAGTTATTTACAGTCATGACAAGCCAGTAATCTAAGCAACTTATCTGTGAAGGAAGTAACATGACTGAACACTGCCAGAAGTCCAGAAAGTAGACATCTATATAAAATGTAATCAGGAAACTGCGACTGAAACCGGCAAACGAACTTAATTTTCACCGCCATGAGTAGAGTGTAGCTGACCTAGGCGGAGGATTTTTTTGCTTTCATCCCAACCGCCCTCCTTCGGTGGGGCTGAAGGAAAAAGAAACAGGATCTTGGAAACGGAGAACATAATTGGAGCAACTATCTTCAAGACACCTTCCTTAAGAAAGCCCCAGTATCTGCAGTTCCCACTCACTGGCGATCTTCCAAGTAGAGGTCGATTCCAGGAATCCTTCCAACACAACTCCCAGAAAACGATGGGAATAAACTTCTATTCCAAGCCGATAAGATGAAATTGAAAGTAAGTTTTATTTTAAGAAACATTTAACAATCATAGTCAGTTATAATTAAAAACACATTAAAATAACGTTTATTAACCATAAATAAAAAGATTTGCTTCACATTTTAAGATATTTATATTTCTACAAATGAAACTTAGAAGCACGCACATACAAAGTTGTGCCTACAATGTAACTTGACGAAAAATATTTTCCGACATCTAGTTTTGCACGCAGCTTGCTGCCAATTCCCTGAGAGTGAAACTGTAAAATTTATTAAATATTTACATACTTTTAAAAAAAATCAAATTAGTATATAACAGTGGCCCTCATTTAGTTTTGAATTACTTCAGATTCTCAGTGCTCACGGTTGTTAAGGCGTTTCGCTCGTATGGTAGGCTCATGAGTCAAATCCTAACCCCGGTGTCACTAAATTTACGAGCACAAAAGCAGTACCCAAGTGGTAATGGGAGGCCCCATCGTTTAAACTTTCTGAGTAAAATTTTACGACATAAAGCTCACTTTACTTTTGACATTCCATTTTGTAATTCACTCACTGAGCTCAGTAGTGACTCAAATAATGAAATTTAAAATGTGAACAGACTCACCATTAATTTCGATTTTTTATGAATATCCTCTTAAAAATAAACCGCACGTAGATGGAGTTGCTCTTGTACAGTTGCTGTTGTGCCATTTTTACTCAAACATTATTTTAGCCAATTCTGCAGGAAATGCTTGCATTGGCGATCAAAATACCATTTCGCTACCAGATATCGTTGCATTAACACCTGACAGATAAAAGTTTCTTCTCAGTATAGGTTAAGAGTTGACTAAATATGGAAGAGGAAATTCTCAATGTGGAAGACCCGGTAATGTTTTATGAGAGTATTATGAAAATGGAACTGTACGAGTACCAGCATTTCCTTCTCGAACCCTACAGGCTACCCTCTGAAATACGAACCGCTGTAACTAGTAGGGTATGGGCCCCAATATGGAATACTTTTTGCTCTAAGGCAGAAAAGTCACAAAGTTTATTAAAATAAAAATTTTATACTTTGCAATGACAAACTTATATATTTCACAGACATAAATAAAAATTCAGACACATGACTACCTAATGCCAATTTAATCAATATGATATTATATAAACATATGCAAGTATTTCACATTAGGCTCCAGGCGTCCACAAAGTGGAATACTAGGTGTTCCTAAAATGGGATATTTCAATAATATGTTTTTATGGTTTAGTTTCAGAATAATTGTCATAATAAAATTTCTGTTATGACCCATAAAATATTGGTTACTCATTTCTCTAATATTATGGCATACAGAAAATTTAATTCCCAAGAAAAATTACAAAAATAATCGTACAAATGTTTGTAAAAAAACACTGAAAATGCCTGTCAAATTCTGTTGTAATTATTTGCATTTAAAGCAAATAAAATGTACATCCGGAAATCCCACACATTTTTCATGGGCCCACTTACAACACTTTTGACACTTAACCCATTCCCCCATTTCATTTGTGCTCAACGACCAGAGCTGCCCACACCTCAGACATTCCGCATCATCTTCAAATTCTTCACGTTCATTTTCATATTCACTCGAAGAAGTTCAATCGTCATCTGTGTCATCGCTAGAGGTAACAGGTGACATTGAATTTGTGTTTTTCTTGCGCCTTATCCTCTTATGGTCATGGTTCAAGGGCTGACTATATGCAAGTGATCTTTTTACTGAATGTAACGCAGCAGATGATTGATTTTTCTTTGATTGTTCTAACTCACCTTTGTTACGTGTACAAGTGAGCACCTTGGCTGCACTTCTTTTCCTTCCACAATTGCTGGGAAAATCCCTATGCACTGTTGGTAAGGGACAAATTTCTTCAAATGATCTTGCAGGCCTAGTTTCTTTGGGATTACTAGCAACATAACCGCTGCTACATTCTGACGATAACATGTCGATATTCCTTGATGTGCGTCTCATAAGTGCATCAGTGTTTGGTGAACGATTATTCGGCGAATTATCTATAAAGTCATGATCGCGGAAACATCTTTGTTCAGAGGAAATATTCCACTTTTCCTAAAACAATTCATTGCTGTTTCTAATGTAGCTGCACGAGTATCAGCCTTCCCAAAGAGTTAAGATAACTGATAGTGTGTGATTGGACGGACAGGGTTACGATGGTTGGCCAACCATGACTTTATTTCATCATTAAAATAAGTAGGGCAAAGCACACTAGTGTCTCATTGCAGTCTCGTGCAGCCAAAATAAGGTCAAGATTGCGTGTATGCGAATAATGTCCATGTAAAATAAGCATTACGGGATCGTCTGCTGTTGTTTTTACACACGACACAAAATGGTGGAACCATCTTGTAAATAAGTCCATTTGGATCCAGCCCGAAGGATGTGTTTCAAATATGGAACCAGGCGGAGCTCCATCTCGCAATTCATTTTTCATATTTTTTCTGGGGAATATGAGCATCGGAGGGACGTAGATTCCACCCGCGCTCATGCAGGTAACAACAGTAACCAGACTTCCCCTCTCTGCTGATGTCAGGCTGCCAACCTGCTTCTTCCCTTTCCTTGACAATACTTTTGGCTGTTTCGACTGAACAACAGTGAGGCTCGTTTCGTCACAATTGAACACCCTATTAGCTGAATAGTTGTGCTTGTTATATTCTCCCTCAAGTATTGTGAAAAACAGGTCAATGCTCTCTTTATTAAAACATTTAATTCTGTCAACGGATGTTCCCTCAGTAGTGCGCAGTGAAAGCTCCGGATTTCTTTTCAAGAACTTGCGAAACCACTTTCGCCCTGCCGACTGTTTCTCCAAATTGAATTGATGAGAAATGTTATTTGCAATGGCAAACTGAAACGCCAGTCTTCTAATGTCTGCCAAGAGGAATGTTCAGCATTTCGTTGATGTCTTTATCAGGATTATTGTTTTCCTTCCTAACGAACCGGAACAGTGTAGCTCTGGGAACACTGAATGTTTGTTGTGCCTTCAAAAACCCCATTTCCTTTGCCTGGACAGCACGAATTGCATTGGCCATTTTTTCTTTATCCCACTTACAGTTTGTTGGGCTTTTGCCTGCCATCTGTAAATTAAGGACCTGTGCATTAAACTTCCGCCTTACATTTATAAAACAGCCACAATACAGTGTTGAAACAAAATTTATTTTTACACATTAAGGCTCATTTATTTGTTTAACCAGTGTATTTAAATTTTAAAAATTACTAAATCAACTTTATTAAAATTACTAAATGAAGCAATTGGAATTCAGACGTTTTAATGGCAGCATCATATAATCAGAAAAATTTACATGTACAAGGAAAACCAAGAATATGCAGAATAATTTTCCAATTCAATAAATATGCGTAAAGCTTTTTTTTTTTAGTACGTTAGTTGGCCTGAAGCAAATATATTACCAATTTAAACAATGAACCTTTAAACTGGCCTTTTATTTATATAAAAAATTTATAATAATTTAATTAAAATTTTATTTAATATTTTTTATTTTTAAAAGAAATTCAAAATTTTTTTGTTGATAAATAAAAAAATTAAAGATATCGGGCGTAACAAAAAGTGCAACGGCAGGTTTCAAAATGGCGGAATGATCCAGAATCCAAAATGGCGGAAAACAAAATGGCTGCGATGATGTCATAAAACAAAATGGCGCCCAAATCCAAAATGGAGGTCCAAAATGGCCGCCAAGGCCTAGGTCAAAGGTCAAGGTTACACCCATCCAAGATGGCCGGCGTGACGTCACAATCCAAGATGGCGGACCGGCTTCCGGCTCCACAGCCAAAAACCAGTTTCCGGAGCCCCTTTTATATACTACCTACTATCACGCGAGTGGCTTAAGTTGTATTAATAGTTACTCTAGGCCATGAATGTCACCGTCAAGTCAAGTCCACAGTCAGGTTCTGTATTTTGTCAAGCCAATTATTAAAAAAATCTGATATTTATTTATTTTATTTATTTATTTATTTATTTATCGTCTTTATTGGTGGCGGGTTACATCCCAATTACGGTATTCCAAATTTTTGAATATGTTTCTTGTAATCTATGGAAATATTTCTTCTTGTTTATACAGTATTTTGGGTAATATTCATAACACAAACCAGTATTAAATCACGACGCTGTTTTGCTTTAGAATAGCTAAATCTAATAATAGATGACGCTAGACATTTTACAAATTTTTGCCAATAAAATGGAACATGCTTGTTCTTCTAGAGGTAATCTGTAAGTATTTTGTCTGCGTATGTCAGAAGGACTGTACACTTCAAGCATGCAGTTCTATATTCGTTGCCATCCTTCCTGACTATTTTTACTTTATTGTATGTTTATGATATATAATGTATCTATTACTTATTAGTCTAAACGGGCTGAACTCCCTTTTGACAATTAATGAGGGGCTGGAGGTGGGGCAAATTAACATTTCAGCCCCTTACAGTTGATGCATATAATGTTAGTATTTCTCCCCGCTCTCTTGAAAGCTACGCTCACGAAGTTTTTGTGGAATATAATAGACTAAATATCTAACTATCAAAAGTATTTACGTATAAACATTTTTATAATATATGTGTAGGATTTGTATTTGGCACTAAATAATCAAACCTAATGCAAACAATGAAGATAAAGAACCCACTGCAGCCTTCAATCAATCGGAAAAGAAATAACTGTTAACATGAAGAAAGCTGTGTGAGTTACTGTATACTCTATATATATATATATATATATATATATATTTAATACATTTAATATATAATCAAATCGGCTACACAGTTTCTGTTCATTTCGTATGATTAATAACTTTGGACAAATATCACATTTAGGGTAAAAAAATACCTAAGATTTTTGTTCAGCTCAAATAAGTCTAGGTATTAAAACAACAAATGTTTTCATTGCATAGCAGGAAAAACTTAAACTAGACGTTGCAGTTATAAAAATCCGAAGGCAGAGACCCAATATGTAACGTTGGCAGCTAGGAAGTAAACACGGCAGAAGAAATTTCTTCAAAAGAGAATGACATTATTCCAGATGAAGAGAATAACTATTATTATGTCAATATTCAATAATATGAAAATGATCAGTGTGTTTATGTGGCCCAATTAAACTTTATATTTCTTTTAAACCATTTACCAATTATAATTAACTGCTTAGTTCCCTTAAATTCACCTAAGAATATTCAGTATGGTTTGGTTTATTTTAGTCTCTTGTAATATGTTCACAATATTAAATGATTGAGTCTGGGAAATGCGGTATGTTTTAGCTGTGTAGTCGATTAGTGAATTACTGTGTTGCTATTTTAATGCAGAAAAATTTCTAAAGAGGGTTTGGTAATGTATACAGTCTCACTTTATTTGTTGTAATTTTGAATTTTACTCCTCATAAAAATCTATAAATTGATACAGGGAAAGGGAAAACAAATGTTATTTTATCATAGTAGTTTTTAATAATTTAGTTACCCTGGTAAAATGTACTACCCCAATTTGTGGATCCACAGTGACGAAATTAATAGCATGCGAAGCAAAATACAAGGTTCCGCCACGAGATGAAAACATATCAATTCACGATTATTCACTATCAATGTATATTTCGTGGATAAACACGTATTATGTATTCCTATTATACTTTGCGATAAAACTCAAATTTGAATGCTATGAAAATTTAATGTTAGTGAAAATACCTCATGAATATCACTTTAAATCCTAGAGCATATACAACACGTAATCGCGGGAAGAGATTGGAATACCTTAAAATTGTATTAATTAGAAATATTGCAAGAAAAATATCAAATATTAATAAAATCTTTCACAGAAATGTCTCGTTTCTGTCTTATGACGCGACATGTTTGCTTAAGTAGGCCGAATTTGGACGTCTTAAGTTATGAGGGAACGTAAAAATATTAAGGCGTCATAAGAGACCGGTAATAGTGGCAAAAAGTGATTCGTAATCGAACTTCTGTCGACCCACGACCTCTGTGGCCAGTCCGGTTCTAGCGTGGTCCCCGGAACTTCATGGCACTGTTATCACCACCAAGCTCAACCCAGCGATTGAATCATGAAACCGGGACCGTGATAAAGTATTTGTTTAACAATATACCGGAAGTTCTGGTTAATAGTTATAATATAAAAAAGGGGTTGTCTGTAAAGTCGGTTTACGGACGATAATTTTACGCGATAACGTCATAAGAAAACATTGATGAAAAATTGCGTACTTTTTAATTTTCAAATATTATTTACAGTTTTTGCAAATTTAATTTAAATAATTTGTTTGAATATAATCACGAACAATTAGTTATAGAAATAAACTGCAATCAAATCAATGTCATTGAATTGTTAATTTGAAATGACGAAATTGGACAAATAAATCAAAATTTTAAATTTCTGCTTTTAAAAAGCCCGCCTTAACCTATTTGATATAGAAGATTTTCTCGTACGGTGGTTGGCCGGTTCTTGCCCGCTTGGCTCAGGCGGAACGTGACGAGTCATGCTTTTTCGTGCGTGCAGCCGGCGTTCATCGATTTATAAGACGGTATCACGTCAAAAACACATATTTAACATATAAAGTTTGTACTTTTACACTTTTTTTTTTAAGTTATACACTGTGTATAATCAACACGAAAATGTGTAGGTGTCAAACCACCACTAACATCAGTGGAGACACTGCTGTCACGAGAGAATGTAGGTTAAAGACCACTGTAGTAAGGAACATATAAATATGTTCTCTTGCGTAACCGATGAAACACTAGAGACCATGGGGGAGAAACTCTGATTGCCAAGACTAAGACCTAGTATTTTTTTTAGTAGTTTTGCACCCGCCTGCTAGGTAGTAGCTTTCATAATATTTTGCTAACGTAGCTACATTGATTGTGAGAAGTAATGCATAAGCTATTATCGGGCAAACAAACCAGTGACAATTAATTCACTCAATTTTGTAACCCACACATATTTTTTGCATCTCCTACTCATTTATATATAACATGACTTTTCTTATTACAAAACAGCATTAAGTGTTTTTCGCACAGTTAAAATCTCTTTTACTAAGCAATCTGTCGTCAACTAGATAAATTAACATTATTAACCTAAAACTTTTGTATTAGAATCTATGTCCCGAGTGTTTTTTTTTTTTTGCTTGCAATTATGGGCCCACCCAACAGATAGCGTCACATGTCGCGCGAAACACGGTTTCAGTTTCCAATGTAAGAGTCGCGCTTCTGTACCTCCCTCCTTGTTCTGTGCTCGATACACGAAGAACTTCCACCCAGCGCTTGTCGTGTTGTCTGTTGATACGGGGGTGGGGGGGATGGGGGGGAAGTAACATGGAGGACTGCAGGCCTCATGCCCGGAGAAATCTTCTGCGACAGACGGACGGCATATCGTGCCGAAGCTAGGGGCAAGGGGCAGGGGGCAGGGGGGAACAGTGTCGCTCTCGGTTGCTCCCAGGGGCTTGCTTGTCTTGGAAATTGAACGCCGTCAGAGTTATTTTTCTCTCCGCCTGGTACCATCCACCTCCGCGGAACAACACACACACGAAGCCATTCTGAATGACAGCTCAACGGGAGATATTTCGCAGGTCAATTTTTTCAGAAGGTGCCTTTTTCGAATAGGCTCCGTTGCCGGTGTGGTGAAGAATATAAACACGAATAACTATTATCTTTGAAAGATTTGTGCAATGGGAGTGCATGACTTGATGTAATCTTTTGGACATACGCCTTTGCTAAGAACTTTTTCTGTTGAAGAAAACTAAAAAATACCCAAAAGACAAAAAACACAAATTAAGCAAAACATTGTGCTGTCATCATTTGTGGGTTTTTTTTCGTTCTCTTCTGTTTTGGAAAACTATTGTGTTTGTTTTGTCTTTTCGCTTTGTCGTGTTTTTTGTCTCGTTTCAACTGTTGTGCTGAATTTTTTTTTTTTTTTTTTTTGGGTTTCAATATTTTTGTGCTGTCATCATTTGTGGGTTTTTTTTTTCGTTCTCTTAGTCCATTTTTCTTTGTTTTTTCTTTATTTGTTGACCATATTCCTGTGATGAAATATTATGTGATGTTTATATCCTGTTGACAACAGCAATGGTTTTGCTTAATTTGCGTTTTTTGTCTTTTGGGTATTTTTTAGTTTTCTTCAACAGAAAAAGTGCTTAACAATGGCGTATGTCCAAAAGATTACATCAAGTCACGAATAACTAATTACAATCATTTAACTATTTATTTTTTTACAAAGTATTCAGTTTACAAAAGCTGATAAATCACTGGTTTTCGTTTAAAACCAATTAATGGAGATTGTGAATTTCACTTTAACATCGGTGTTCATCACTGCCAAATCAGACAGTTCTGACATCGAAGTAATCATTGCAATTGTACTTATTAAAATGAGGTAGTTTCAACTGAAAACAAGTCAGCATTTCTGATTTCAAGCAGTTTACGACGTCACTTGTATTACTGCCCGGTTGGATTCATCCCGTCGCGGCTACCTAGGTTCGATCCCCAGCTCGTTAAATCTCGAACTCTCGCATTGCGGAGAACATGGTGTATTTTGACATCGGCCAGGTTTCCTCTGGGCGCTGACAAATATTATTCTAAATTGTTGTTATTACGAAACAATTATAAAATATCCACACAAAAACGCATTCCGATTTATGTTAGTCATTAGCAACATTTTTTTTAATAAGTCAAATGTTTACAGTTCGGAAATGTTTACAGTTCAATACTTATACGTTAACGACATACTTTTGATATCTTATACTACCGTAAGTTTTGTGGCCTAAGCAAAGTGTTAGTGTTAAAGATAAAATAGTCATCAGTAATATATTTTTATTAAAATGTTTGTAAATTAGGTTTTATTAATTTTACTTTTAAAAATAAAAAAAAGATTTTAAACCATTTTTAATTAAGTCCTTGACTAACATAATAGCTTGTTCTAACAAAGGAAAACGGAGTATTTTTTGTTGCAATGCAATTTTCGGGGATATTGCCGACTGTGTTTTAATTTTTTCAATGTTATAATACTAAAAAATAATAATATTTCCCAAATTAAACTCCAATTGTTTAACCACATGGGTTTAAATAACATATTATCTCATAAAAATATGGGTGAATGGCTCAAATTCCTGGGAAAAAAACTTTTTTATCAATATTTCATAATATCTAATGTCTCATAAAATTATCTAGGTTTGCCAAAACATGTTCTTTTGTTATATAAAAGCGGAAACAAGAAACTCTTTTCCACCAAATTTTAAATGAACTAGGTTAACTAATTTCAATTAAATATGTTAATACAATGAAACATACTGACAATATTCTGGTAAGTAATAAGCAAAACCATTTTTCTTCTTTGGAAAAATATACTAACTATATTCACCGTTAATGCACACTGTCTCAACATTAACCAACATCCACTATTCTGCTTTTTTCTACCCTTGACGTTATCTTTCTATTCACATTGATCATAACTTTTGTCACATATCTCATTTCATTTAAGTTTACTTAGTTAAGCAGCAGTGTTGCCAGTTTATTCACTCCAGAGAATAATTTAAAATTTTGGTGTTAAAAAGCTAGGCGTTAACACCTGAGCTTTTAAATTCATCCCAAACTGGTTATGAAACTATCCCTACTTGACCTTCTTTGCAAGTACTTGCCTCATGTTTCGGCTCTCTTTGCAAACTTGTCTACTCATTTCCCCCAACTTTGTTACATCTGACATCTAGAGTACACATCTTGTATTATTCTACGTAAAAGCGGATGCTTACCTTTATTCCCTGCAGAACAACTTCAGGTGTTTATAGTCTGTACGTGGACGGAACACTTAAGTCTAAAAGTGATTGATGATACTGTGTAGGCAGCTATTCGCGTTGATCTCAGAGTGACAGATTGATGAAGCAATAAATTGTAATAAAATATAGTTTTGTTGAACTCCTGTGAATTTATTCTGAGAGTTTTAATGTTAACGATTTAACCTGTGATATTTTATGTTGAATCGGAAATACTGGAATCTCAATATGATTTTTTCAACTTATCAATCCACACAGTTTCTACAAACAAGAAATTAAAAATATATCTATATATTACACACCTCAGAGCATAGTGAAGGTTATTTCACAACAGCAATCAAACACTCATACTCATAACCATAGTGCACAACCATACATGACATAACAAATGTTTTTAAAAATGTGGCAAAAATTTAGTAAATGACACAATTCTATTAGTAAACAGTTTGATCTCTACACTGTAAAAGTGTAATTTTACACAAAATGTATGTGGCAACAGAGTCTCCACCAACGCAAGTGTATTTTCACACTTACATGTGTTTACTTCGCGATGTGTAAATTTATACATGCATACATATGTACAGTTACCATAACGGTCAGTCACATTCACTACATTGTTACTTAATTTCACATTAACAATGTACATGTTAATTTGTACAACTTTATTTTTTTTAAATTTTCGTTGTTTGTAGCTGTTTATGGTCAATGTGTATTTTAGATTGATTTTATATTGTACCACCTTCAAATAGTCAAGTAACCACTTCTAGCATCTGAGTTAAGTACCATAGTTTCGAACTCACGAGCTTTTTGTTGTAAGTATAGCGTCTTAACCATTTGAACATAGTAGGTACACACTAATAAATCCTTAAGTAATGGATATTCTTGTAAAGTTCTGTAAATTAATTATGGTTTTGTCAATATAAATGGCAAACTACATTATATTTTTTGCAGCTCCTTGGTAGTAGAAAATTTACTGTGACAAATATTTTGCACATTTACAATGATGCATTTGTGTGCCTACAAGTACAGTTTATTGACAAAAAACGGTTAATGAGAAATTTAACACTTCTTGTGTGTGTAATTCCAACGATATATCCAAATAAGAGCATAACACATTAGTTATTGTAATAAAATACGAACAGTTGTGTATTTTTACCGAAGCCCTGTAACAAAATTTTGTTTTCTAGAAACACTTATGTAAAATTACAACTGTACAAGTTCTACAAAACACTCGACAAAAAAGGGTTAAATAAAAACTTTTGCATATATATAATTTTTTAGTCTTTTTTTACAGCATACGTTTCTGAAAAAAATTGTTCAGGAAAATTAAACTTTTTAACTTCTTATATTTTGTAATCAAGTTTCATGCTGTTATTTTCTTCCTCGCAGAGAATAAACGTTGAAAAAAAACCATGCCAAACTATTTTTTTTCCAATGTATCCACCGCTTATCTAACGTAGTTACTTAAAATATGCATAAAGACGAGGCATCAGGCAGAAATAATTTGTAGTTTTAGAAAAAGAAAACGTACTAACGAAAACTGTGTCCATGGATTAGCACCAGACTTACAGGTAGAGGGCTGCTTATGAATAGGTTGACCTTGTTGCCCCCATAAAGATGATAACAAGAGGAAGGGTTGATTTCAGCGAAGCACTGACACAGTGTTGTGATAAACACAAAATAAAATTATTGGATATTTTTACAAAGTCAAATGAGCGAGCACACATGTTTTCTAGAAGGCAAGTACAGCAGTGCGTGATTAGGGGGGGGGGGGGGAGGGAGGGGTTTACTATAAACAAAGAAATGTCAAAGTTAACATAAAGTAATTTTATCATGAAAGAAACAAATTATTGAACCTATCATCATGAAAGTAAAACAATAATTATTAGAATACTAAAGTTAAAAAAGTTAAAATACTATAATAATAAAAAATTACAAGTGAACTCAAGTGGTCTTATTGGAGCCTAAACGCAACTTGCTATGTATGGCTCTGAGATGACTTTTGACTACAAGATTATTTACAAGACAATTACAATCACCCTTACTCTTGAATTAATTTCTTTCTGGTGAACATTAAAATTCTACGAGTTCACTACACCTGGCAAACATCCTTCATCAAACTCGGTCGTGTTAGTTCTGTTCGCTGTGTACGCGATATTGACACAAAAAGTACGCCCCTCGGTTAAGCGGGTGATGAATCAGTTGACACTAGCCTTAAAGATCGTTGAGAGTGAGGGTCCACTTCAGGGCCAGACTGCAGCGAGGGTCCACTCCAGGGCTAGACTACAGCGAGGGTCCACTCCAGGGCCAGACTGCACCGAGGGTCCACTTCAGGGCTAGACTGCAGCGACGGTATACTCCTGGGCTAGACTGCAGTAAGGGTCTACTCCAGGGCCAGACTGCAGCGAGGGTCCACTCCAGGGCCTGACTGCACCGAGGGTCCACTTCAGGGCCAGACTGCACCGAGGGTCCACTTCAGGGCTAGACTGCAGCGACGGTATACTCCTGGGCTAGACTGCAGTGAGGGTCTACTCCAGGGCCAGACTGCAGCGAGGGTCCACTCCAGGGCCAGACTGCACCGAGGGTCCACTTCAGGGCCAGACTGCACCGAGGGTCCACTTCAGGGCCAGACTGCACCGAGGGTCCACTTCAGGGCTAGACTGCACCGAGGGTCCACTTCAGGGCCAGACTGCACCGAGGGTCCACTTCAGGGCCAGACTGCACCGAGGGTCCACTTCAGGGCTAGACTGCAGCGACGGTATACTCCTGGGCTACTCTGCAGTGAGGGTCTACTCCAGGGCCAGACTGCAGAGAGGGTCCACTCCAGGGCCAGACTGCAGTGAGGGTCTACTCCAGGGCCAGACTGCAGTGAGGGTCTACTCCAGGGCCAGACTGCACCGAGGGTCTACTCCAGGGCCAGACTGCAGCGAGGGTCTACTCCAGGGCTAGACTACAGCGAGGGTCCACTCCAGGGCTAGACTGCAGCGAGGGTCCACTCCAGGGCCAGACTGCAGCGACGGTATACTCCTGGGCTAGACTGCAGTAAGGGTCTACTCCAGGGCCAGACTGCACCGAGGGTCTACTCCAGGGCCAGACTGCAGCGAGGGTCTACTCCAGGGCCAGACTGCACCGAGGGTCCACTCCAGGGCCAGACTGCAACGAGGGTCCACTTCAGGGCCAGACTGCACCGAGGGTCCACTTCAGGGCCAGACTGCACCGAGGGTCCACTTCAGGGCTAGACTGCAGCGACGGTATACTCCTGGGCTACTCTGCAGTGAGGGTCTACTCCAGGGCCAGACTGCAGAGAGGGTCCACTCCAGGGCCAGACTGCAGTGAGGGTCTACTCCAGGGCCAGACTGCAGTGAGGGTCTACTCCAGGGCCAGACTGCACCGAGGGTCCACTTCAGGGCTAGACTGCACCGAGGGTCCACTTCAGGGCTAGACTGCAGCGACGGTATACTCCTGGGCTAGACTGCAGTGAGGGTCTACTCCAGGGCCAGACTGCAGCGAGGGTCCACTCCAGGGCTAGACTACAGCGAGGGTCCACTCCAGGGCTAGACTGCAGCGAGGGTCCACTCCAGGGCCAGACTGCAGTGAGGGTCTACTCCAGGGCCAGACTGCAGAGAGGGTCCACTCCAGGGCCAGACTGCAGTGAGGGTCTACTCCAGGGCCAGACTGCACCAAGGGTCTACTTCAGGGCCAGACTGCACCGAGGGTCCACTTCAGGGCTAGACTGCAGCGACGGTATACTCCTGGGCTAGACTGTAGTGAGGGTCTACTCCAGGGCCAGACTGCAGCGAGGGTCCACTCCAGGGCTAGACTACAGCGAGGGTCCACTCCAGGGCCAGACTGCAGTGAGGGTCTACTTCAGGACCAGACTGCAGTGAGGGTCTACTCCAGGGCTAGACTACAGCGAGGGTCTACTCCAGGGCCAGACTGCAGCGAGGGTCTACTTCAGGACCAGACTGCAGTGAGGGTCTACTCCAGGACCAAACTGCAGCGAGGGTCCACTCCAGGGATAGACTGCAGCGAGGGTCCACTCCAGGGCCAGACTGCAGTGAAGGTCTACTCCAGGGCCAGACTGCAGTGAGGGTCTACTCCAGGGCCAGACTGCAGTGAGGGTCTACTACAGGGCCAGACTGCAGCGAGGGTCCACTCCAGGGGTAGACTGCAACGAGGGTCCACTCCAAAGCCAGACTGCTGTGAGGGTCTACTCCAGGGCCAGACTGCAGTGAGGGTCTACTCCAGGGCTAGACTACAGCGAGGGTCTACTCCATGGCTAGACTGCAGCGAGGGTCTACTCCATGGCTAGACTGCAGCGAGGGTCTACACCAGGACTAGGCTGCAGCAAGGGTCTACTCCAGGGCCAGACTGCAGCGAGGGTCTACTCAAGAGCTAGACTGCAGTGAGGGTCTACTCCAGGGCCAGACTGCAGCGAGGGTCTACTCCAGGGCTAGACTACAGCGAGGGTCCACTCCAGGGCTAGACTACAGCGAGGGTCTACTCCAGGGCTAGACTACAGCGAGGGTCCACTTCTGGGCTAGACTACAGCGAGGGTCCGCTCCAGGGCTAGACTACAGCGAGGGTCTACTCCAGGGCCAGACTGCAGTGAGGGTCTACTCCGGGGCCAGACTGCAGTGAGGGTCCACTCCAGGGCCAGACTGCAGTGAGGGTCCACTCCAGGGCTAGACTACAGCGAGGGTCTACTCCAGGGCTAGACTACAGCGAAGGTCCACTCCAGGGCTAGACTACAGCGAGGGTCCACTCCAGGGCTAGACTACAGCGAGGGTCTACTCCAGGGCCAGACTGCAGTGAGGGTCTACTCCAGGGCCAGACTGCAGCGAGGGTCTACTCCAGGGCTAGACTGCAGTGAGGGTCTCCTCCAGGGCTAGACTGCAGTGAGGGTCCACTCCAGGGCCAGACTGCGGTGAGGGTCCACTCCAGGGCTAGACTGCAGCGAGGGTCAACTCCAGGGCCAGACTACAGCGAGGGTCTACTCCAGGGCCAGACTGCAGTGAGGGTCTACTCCAGGGCCAGACTGCAGTGAGGGTCCACTCCAGGGCTAGACTACAGCGAGGGTCTACTCCAGGGCTAGACTACAGCGAGGGTCCACTCCAGGGCTAGACTACAGCGAGGGTCCAATCCAGGGCCAGACTGCAGCGAGGGTCTACTCCAGGGCCAGACTGCAGTGAGGGTCTACTCCAGGGCCAGACTGCAGCGAGGGTCTACTCCAAGGCTAGACTGCAGTGAGGGTCTCCTCCAGGGCTATACTGCAGTGAGGGTCCACTCCAGGGCTAGACTGCAGTGAGGGTCCACTCCAGGGCCAGACTGCAGCGAGGGTCTCCTCCAGGGCTAGACTGCAGTGAGGGTCCACTCCAGGGCCAGACTGCAGCGAGGGTCTACTCCAGGGCTAGACTGCAGCGAGGGTCCACTCCAGGGCTAGACTACAGCGAGGGTCTCCTCCAGGGCTAGACTGCAGTGAGGGTCCACTCCAGGGCCAGACTGCAGCGAGGGTCTACTCCAGGGCTAGACTGCAGCGAGGGTCCACTCCAGGGCTAGACTGCAGTGAGGGTCTCCTCCAGGGCTAGACTGCAGTGAGGGTCTACTCCAGAGCTAGACTGCAGTGAGGGTCCACTCCAGGGCCAGACTGCAGTGATGGTCCACTCCAGGGATAGACTACAGCGAGGGTCTACTCCAGGGCTAGACTACAGCGAGGGTCCACTCCAGGGCTAGACTACAGCGAGGGTCCACTCCAGGGCTAGACTACAGTGAGGGTCTACTCCAGGGCTAGACTACAGCGAGGGTCCACTCCAGGGCTAGACTACAGCGAGGGTCCACTCCAGGGATAGACTACAGCGAGGGTCTACTCCAGGGCCAGACTGCAGTGAGGGTCTACTCAAGGGCTAAACTGCAGCGTGGGTCCACTCCAGGGCTAGACTGCAGTGAGGGTCTCCTCCAGGGCTAGACTGCAGTGAGGGTCTACTCTAGGGCTAGACTGCAGTGAGGGTCCACTCCAGGGCCAGACTGCATTGAGGGTCTACTCCAGGGCTAGACTACAGCGAGGGTCCACTCCAGGGCTAGACTACAGCGAGGGTCCAATCCAGGGCCAGACTGCAGCGAGGGTCTACTCCAGGGCTAGACTGCAGTGAGGGTCCACTCCAGGGCCAGACTGCAGCGAATCAACTCGTGGTCGCGGTGCCTGCCGTGTAGTTCCCTCCTCCCTAGCGACGCTCAACACGGACTTCGCTGGCACAAGTCATGTGTGGAACACCAAGTTCCGAAGTTGACTTCTACAGCTGGGCGAAATAGCAGACACACCTCGCTCTTCCTACTCGTCAGCACTCGTAATGGATAATTACTATAATGCAAACATCTTCACAATGTTTGCATTCCTAAGCTCTGGCAGTGACACAAAATCGTCTCACTTCAGCATTTTCCTCTTCGTCGAACACCCAAGTCTATTTTATTGTTTGAAAGTCACAGTCGGGTTATTATAGCACTGCCCTTATATGTCAGCCACTGCTCCAGTCACACACACTAAATCTTCTTACAGCCTTTGATGACATGTGCCCTTTTAGCGTAGATACACTATTCCACTCGCCCACTTGCACTTGTTCGACGAGTATTAAAAAAAAGTCGTTGGCGAGTATGTTCGTACCTTGGCGGCAACTTGCCGTTACCCAAAGCTCGTTATTCCACTTAGTGGTTTTACAGAAATTACTCGCTCAGCGAGTAGCAACTCGCTCCGTGACTCACGTCGACGAGTCTTTGAACGAGTTACCGATTACCTCTTCTGCGGCTATCTCCTGTTGGCACCTCGGCCCTGATCGGGCTAAAAGGTTTAAAGTCCAGTTTACTCACTTCTGAGTCTAAGTCCACGATGCAGCTCGATGTGGCGTCGGGCAGAGTGACGTCCCTTGGTGACATGGTGACGTGAAGTGTGATGGCAGGGTGACGTAGTCGGGTGTGAGAGCTTCAATTTCCGGCTCTCCGAAGACTCTGAAGAATGCAGCCCAACCCAGGGCTATATATGCTCCTTGGGTTGGTACAGACTTCGTGATAGAACCATCCAAAAGCATGGAGTTACTTCCCCGCCTCGAAGGGCGGAAGGATTTGGGTGTGTGTGTGGGGGGGGAGGGGGGGTAATGTCAGGTGATGAATCACGTGGTTCCCCCTCCACTCACATGACTCGAGCGAGCTATCTTGAAGCTGGTGTCGAAGCATGCATGAGGGCTGAGGCCACCAGAGATGCCTCGCTGTTCTGCAGGTAGTATCACGTTCAGGGGCTAACTTCCATACATAGTCACAATCAAGATTACATTGCGGGCAGCGAAAACTAACCGCGACAACCTGACAGTTGAGCTACGAGTTGCTTAGCTAACTTTTTCAGTTGTAGCATTTTTCCCTTAAAAGTGTCGGATTAATAAATACGAGGACCCGGTGGCGCCATCTCAGGGCTAATCACTGTGCCCAGACCTTAAGCCTGTTTTCACTTACTATGGAGTACAAACTCTATAATTTACGTGTACAGATTATGCAAGCCAAATGACGTTTTTAGGCCACATCCAGCATCCTTAGTGCAATTTTAAAAAAACCTTACATTAGAAAAGTCGAGGGAAAAAAAGTAGTGTATGTTTTAAAAATCATTCTAAACGAAAACACACAACACTAACACGCACAAAAGCATAAGCAACAACAGATGCGCTTTGTTAATGTTATATTTTCGAACTAGATTTTGAGTTTTTACATTAACTGCAGATGAGCCTCTATTAGGGTAGAGCTTGAGGCTGACGAAGCTTTTAATCGGGGTCTGCTCCAAACAACCGTTAGGTGTCTCCCATATGACTTGTGCCTACACTTCTCATTGAATATCTAGAATATTAAAAAAAAAATTGAATTTTTATCTACATAGTAGTCGGTTATTGTAAATACAAAAATAAGATTTTGTAAAAAAAAAATTACTACAATATTTAATGTTTATAAAACATTTATCATACATTACTTAAAATCTTTATTCAAGTACTTCAAACGTTGTTTGGTCACAGCACTGGATAGAAAATGAATTTCAGATCATTTTCCTTCACGGCAGCATCTGAAACAAAAAAATAAAAATTAAACTGACCATACACAATGTTTTTTTAATACTATGAAGAACAATCACAATAAATATCTTTATTAAAACTAACCTTAAAATTGTTGCCCCAACAAGGCAAACCAACAATCAAGAAATTTGTTCTACATAACATGAGATGTTTCAAAACCGTAACTTTTCTTATGAAAATGGTAAACAGAAACATATTGACAGCCCCCTGAAAAAAAAATATAATATTTTATTTTTAGATAATAATATATCTCCTCTTCAAGTAATTGATCACACTTCTAATTAAAAAATTCTCATTCGTAGTTGAGAAGGTATCGAAAACAGTGAATATTGTTTTCCTTTGTCGAGTGTTAGAGTTTGGCGTTTATCTTCACTCAAACAAACAATAATTGTTATAATAAGATTGTTAAAACCAAATGGTTTTTTCTCCGTTTATATATACATATCTTCGTTATGGTTGGGAACATACGTACCAGATGTCTGGAAATATTTGTCATACTTTGGCGTTGTTACAAACACTGCAAAACCAGTGAAAAACAGCAATGGGCAAGGAATATAAAAAGGTTCAAAGCAAATCTGGATTTAACTAGTGATTCATGAACGAGCACGTGAGATACTTGACTTGAAAGTCAGCTTAATATTACGGGAGCGCAATAGGGGATTTTGGGATTTACTCGAGCGCGGCAGATGAACATACGGGAGGATACCTTGCATTTTGTTGAGTACCTCCACCATATATAAGCCCTTTATATAGGAACGTGCGTCTATGGCAACCCATCAGAATAGTAAAAAAAATTGGTTGTCTGTAAAGTCGGTTTACGGACGATATTTAACGTGACAACGTCATAACAAAACATTGATGAAATGATTGCATACTTTTATGAATAAAATTGAATCATATTTATTTTAATATTAAAAGAATAAATAGTTGAAATTATACTATTAATCAGATTTTTAAAATGCAAGAATAATTAACCTTTATTGCCGAAATTGTTGTTGTAATAAGCAATGAAAACCACATTAATTTTTCACTTCACTTTATAAACAGTCGACGAAACCGTTCACGTGTAGATGACTTGTAATTAATTTTAAAAACTGGCGTTTAACTATGAAGTTTAAATATAATTATGAACAAGTTTTCATATAAATAAACTGTAATCAAATATCTATAATCCATTATATGAATCACCATAATTTTTTAGTCAATTGTAACATAACCTATTATTACTGCACTCGCCGACAGCGTAACGGAACACAGCGTAACGGAACAATTAGCGTAACGGGACACAGTGTAACGGGACACCGTGTAACGGGACACAGCGTAACGGAACAATGTGCGTAACGGGACACTTTTTCGTGTGTGCAGCCGGCGTTCATCGATTTATTAGACGTTGTCACGTCAAAAAATCGATCGTCAGAAATACTCAAGCGCGTCAGATTAAGGTAAGGTGGGTTAATAACTAGCTGAAAAAGTATGCATTTCAATAATCTGACGATTTGAGCGTAACGTAAGGAAGTGGGTCACAAACTTGCAAAAAAAAAAAAAGTCGTCTTGACATTCTTGAGCGTGGTTGATTTGGTTTTATTTTGAAGGAAATAATGCACATATAACGGGAAAATATATAATCTGCCGATTTCCACAATCCGAAGTAACAAAAATCGTGTAAGAAATTTAGCGCGTGCAGCTGGGATAAAGCATGTATTTCCCACTCCACGCCTCTCTTTCACTTTCACTTTTTCCCTATCTCCGACTCTCTCGCACCTGGTTCGTTGGTAATCACCTACCAGAAGCCTGTAAAGATGTTGTCATAACACCAGTTATTCTAGGAGATACTACTGATTTAGGTATATTTCTTTTCAATATTTTAATAACGCGCTTTTCATGGAATAAATAAAAAATTGCCGAGTGTTATAACGATTTCATGTTACAAATATGGAAACCGCAGTTAATATCGACGACCCAATTGAATCAGTAGATTTGCAGTACGACGACAATTCCTCGGATTACGATGAAGATTGAAATATATATATATATATATATATATATATATATATATATATTGAACAATTATATTAAATTTTATTTTTTTCTGAATAAATTATATTTCTAAATATCTACTTAATTGTTCGTGCTTTTATTTGTCACATTTCATGGTTATTGAAAAAAAAATATTCATATTTTTTTTTTGTCTAGCCGTCAGATTTAGAATTCCCCTCCAAATATTCGTCAGATTTTAAGCTAGCGCGACTGGGACATTAAGCTGAACCGTCTGTATGAAAATCTGACACGCTCAAGTATTTCAATATGGCGATTTTTTTTTTTTTTTGCATTTTCATAAATTCGCTACGAGCTTGCGTCACTTCCGAGTCGTCAGTCTTTTGAATGGGAGCATTTTTAGGTTTCACTTAACATCCCCTCTGAATATCTGAAGCGCTCGAATATATATATTTTTTTTAATTTTCTACCCTTCTGGATGGTCACCCCCACCACGCAAGCCGGCAGATTAGTATATTTTTGATATCAGAGATACGTTGGGGCACCTGAATTATCAATATCTGACACGCTCAAGTGTGTGATGGTTTATTTTTAATTTTTTGAAAACCTGTATACGCTTCCCCCACATTATATAACCTTTTATTCTTCCTATCATCTAATCTTCAAAATCCAAGAGGTGCACACAACGCTCGACCAAATCCCCATTTAGCCTCATGGGCTCCCCTACTATAATGTTGTTGAAGTGTTTTTTTTTTTTAACCTTAAAATGTTAAAACACGCCACCTGGATATACCTCAATGCAAGAAGTATCAAGCTGACATAAGTTCAGGTAGGGTCTTGACACTCTTAAAGATTATTAAACAACCTTCAAACAACGGCAAGTTTCTTAGAATATTAAATTTAATCTATACTAATATTATAAAGCTGAAGAGTTTGTTTGTTTGTTTGTTTGAACGCGCTAATCTCAGGAAACACTGGTCCGATTTGAAAAATTCTTTCAGTGTTGGATAGTACATTTATCGAGGAAGGCTATAGGCTATATTATATTATCAATAACATTAGGGATCCTTACTAAAAGTCCAATTTAGAATCAAATGCGTTGGAGGGGGTTAGATACAACATGCAGTACACTAACGAAGTGTGTGTTGACAATGCCGCAGGCGCTAGAAGTTTATTTCCTATTGCCTATTAACATTGTTGCCACGCACTAGATGCCTTATCATTCTTAATTTTCCCATACAAGTAAAAAACACCTGTGTGATATTAACAACGAAGGAATCAGTACGCTCATAAGAGTTCAATTAGTATTTAAATACTTTTTATCACTTTAAATCGCAAACCTAAACTATTGTTTTTTTTTCCTCTCTCTGTGTTTAATTTGTTTTTTTATTGCCCTTTTTTCAAGTATATATATTTTACAGACATGAAACTTCACAGTAATGTTCCTTATGTTACGCAGGATGACATTTTCCGAAAATTAGATCCCATGGGTAGTTAAAACCAGGCAACAGTGGGTACTTTGTCTGCATGAGAACAGGATTTTGCATTGTTCATGCCTTCTGCGTCTCCATGGCAACGGGCATCGCGCGGCAGTGGCGTACCCACAAGGAGGGGCATGTATAATGAGCGGCGCAAGAGTGATCTGCCTGTAGACTGCCGTAGCGAAGTACGGGTACATCAGTTGTACGTTGCGTGCACGAGTCGGGAAACCATCGGTGCTATTCATTTTCTCTCCGGTACATTATACAACATTGTAATAAATTTTCACTGAATTTTTTTTTTAATTTACCATTAGATACTGTAAATGGGATATGTGGCTTAATTTTGTTCCATTAGTATAGCCGTGCGAAGCCGGGACGGGCAGCTAGTATTTTAATAACTGTGAAATTCCATATTAGTGACCCTAACAATTATTGATTTTTGCAAAAAATTATAAAGTAATGTCGAGCCTGCTTGTTACAAAATCGTAGGGACACAATAAACAATATTTACGCAGATTAAAAATAAATTATTATTACTTTAGAACCATTCAAGTAAGGATATGAAGATAACCGAAATGGAGCTTACAGTCACAAGATCAATTTAACCAAATCGGATTTTTGCTCACACCATGCCCACACTAGTGCTTCACATGGATCCAATACACCCCTCCATGCCCCACTAAGTGTGGACGCATGTGTTCAGTGCCATGATTCTACTATAGAGCATCCCACTCCAGACTGCAGTGTGGAAGTAAATGGGCGCTTTCTCTCTCTTTTTAACACACGGCGACTGCTGTTAGCGCTGTCCTTGTCTCTTCGTGCGCTGTTGCCAAATATCATACGAATTTAAAATTGTATTATTTGGACAAAGCGTTTTTGAATATTGTAAAGCATCAAAATAAGCATCAGGCGAGTTAATATTGCACGCATAATTGCATTTTAAAAAGCAGAATTTTTTTTTTAAAGTAACTAACTTTCTAACTCAACTGTTATGAAGTATTCCAAAATGTATACCATTTATAAAATTAACCAATTCATATTTAAAAAAAAATGTTATAGAATGCCACCAAATAAATCTCATTACTTAAGGGGCCCGCCTATCCGGACACACATACGGTGTGCAGAGCTTCAGGAAAAACAACGCGATTTCAAAACTACTCAAGATATCCGAGTGGGGCCTGTTTACGAATAGCATTTAAGAGTTCGCTGAGGCCCGAAAAGTACTTTTAAGTTCGGATTAAGTTTTTAAACTGTATTTTTAGAAGCGTTAAAATGCCTAAAACGCGTGTTTTCAGAGTAATTTTTAGGCATAAAACAATCAGTACAAATTCTTGAAAGCACTTAAGGGGCTTGCATAACACCTTTATCTTCATTTCTCCGCCATATAATGTTACGGTCACCGCTCAAATTTCATAGTTATCCTGTGACGACGAGACGAATGCGCGCCAGTTCAGAGCCTTGCGCTTAGAGGCTATACCGCGCTGGAAGCACCAGCGAGCGTCGCGCTTATCATCCCGCCTCACTAACACACATACACCCCTGACGAGGCGGGGCCCTTAACTACTCCATGTTTCAGTTATATAATTATTTTTAATCCTAAAATTTATTTCCTTAACAACTAACACATCACAAAGTTGACCAGCGGCAAAGTTTATTGCTATTAAAAGTATATGGGAGTCAAAAGCGTGAAGGATGTTCACAATGAATGGAATTTGTTTTTAAAATCAACACCATTTCAATTGCTCCCACAGTTTTAGTGTCTATAATTGAGAATACATCTTACTAGCGCAAGAGCGCACTGTAATAGAGGCTAGCTCCAAAACTGCTTCGTAAGAGGAAACATGGCCGTGTGTTTGGAGAAGTGGGGGAGTTGCCCTTCAAGCAAGTTCAAAGATAAAGGTTTCCTTATTTCAGGTATTTCCTTCGACGCACATTTCTGGATACCAGCCTGCCAGTAAGTACTATGTCTGGCGACCAAGATGCTCGTTGTGTCCGTGACTCGTTACAGTTACACTTTCCACGGATTATTTATTCACACGCGTGATTTTATTTTCTGCCTTTATGTGGATTACTTCAATGTGAACTATGGAAGGCGGAACACCAAAAAGAAACTACATTGGTAAGATATGAGGGAGGGTGTGCTAGATTGTGTTGAAAGTATTGAGTATTTTAAAAAATTGGTTGTCTGTAAAGTCGGTTTACGGACGATAGTTTAACGTGACAACGTCATAACAATACATTGATGAAATTATTGCACACTTTTATGAATAAAATTGAATCATTTTTATTGAATTATCACTATTTTGTAAGGATACAAAGAAGTAGTGAAATGAAATCTAAAATTTAATTGATAAATTTACTTTTATTTGCACTCATTAATTCAAATATGTTTATTACTTTAACGAAGATATTATTTTAACAATAACTTTTATACATGTTTGCTATTTAACTTCTTCCAATCTGTGTTATTCTGTTAAGGATAGGACGATGATAGGAAAAGTAGGAAACGAATGGGAGTGTTTCAAGTTTAATGTGCCTCGAAAAAGTCAAATCAATGGTTGTTCCAGTCGAGTGGAAGAGAGATAGATGCGGCGCAAGCGTACAATAAGTGTAACGGGACACAGCGTAACGGGACAATGTGCGTTACGGGACACTTTTTCGTGCGTGCAGCCGGCGTTCATCGATTTATTAGACGTCACGTCAAAAATCATGAGTGTGAACAAAGAAATCAAAGACGCTTCCAAAGAAACCATTCACGTCCTCATGGCGGAAATGCAGCGGCGTGGTACCCTAAGTACGCCTGGTAGAGTAAACCCGAAAAGGAAAAGCAAACAGAAAAATTCTCGTAAACAAACTTACGATGGCATTGCACAGAAAGGGTTATGGTGGATCGTTCACACTTTTTTTGTTTTGCTTACATTACCCCACTTTAAATTTTATTCTAGCAAAAGTGAAAAGTAACAATTCACTGCCATATCTCTCTTGTACCACCCTAGGTGGACAATACTCCCATACCTACCATTCTCAGTGTAGACGTCCGTTCTCAATGCAATGCCTCGCTAGCATTTCTCACGAGGTCGAGCAACGATTACAAAATGGGAAAATAGCTTTAAATATTTCATAGACATTTTTCCTTTTTCTGCATTCGTTAGCTACGCCAACTTCTACCAAAAAAAAATGGAACACTGATTACGTAAGTGGAATTGAGTCAGTGGCAGAATTAATGTAAATCACTCTAAAATACTTAGCCACGCTAAACTAATGAAAGCAGTCTTTTGATCGGGTAAATAAATTGGATTCTTTACATATTTATTATTGGGCTTCCAGTAATCGCTCATTATTCGATAATTTTTACCTTTTCAAACCAAAAATCTAAACAAATTAAAGAAAGAAGTAAATTTTCAAAAATACTGTTTTCTTATAAGTTATCAACTTGAGTATGCGAAATTTCTATTTTGGGGCCTGCTAACTAACATGGATAAAATTTTACAGAATTTCGATGTCATATTCAATCGTTTGATAGTTTGGTAATTGTTTAGTTAAAACATCTGAAAATTTGCTAAATAGTTACTTGACTACGTATTGTTTATCCTTACTGAGATGGTCCAATTGAAACATATTTCCATCTTCAGAACTGTTTGTAGTATATCAACACCACTATGAATTATTGCGCCTGAAAGTTAAGGGGAAGTATACTTGTTAGTTTTTAGTTAAAAATTTTCTTCATTGAGAATAATTATTATCTACGCTGTTTGGGCAGTTAAATCTGTGCCAAGAATATAAATTGCTGAATTGTTACATATTATAAATGGGAAAATCCAAGAGTATGTCAATTTTTACATTAATAATGGTGATTCAGTTGATATTTAATAGTTGCTCTGAGACAGTAAAACATTTCAGAATAAATTATTCTTTTTTTCTTAGATGAAGTACTATGCCTAACTTTCTAAAAAATAAGATAGCTTGAAACTGAACCAACGTCTATTAAACCCGGTAACTCATAAGGAACAATTAGTGTGTTTGCATACGAGCATAACTACAGTATAAAGTTTTACAAAAAAGATGACAGGTTTTTTTATGGAATTTTAAAATAAACATATGTTTTGCATGTTTGTTCGATGTAAATAATTTCTTCATGAATGTTGATCGCATATCTTTCTAAAATATATATTTTTCAAAAACCCTTTTAATATTTTTTTTTGTTAACTATACTTTTATTTTTCTAAATCCTTATGAGTACCTACGTGTTGTAATAATTGGTTGATAATGATATAAAGGTTTTATACGTGATTTTACATTAGAAGGGTAAGAACTGCTAATGAATGTATGAGGGTGTAGTTAGGCAAAAATAGATTTTCTGGTAACAGGTTACTGGTTTTTTCGATTAAAGTTATGATATTTACATTCCGCATGGATTTCCATGTCTTTTTCAGTATGAAATTTAATTATTTAATTGACTTTTAGTCTGAAACCGGTAGCCATTTGTGTGTTTCCTTGCCGGACATTAAAATAGGTTGAGTGCATTTACTTTTATTTTTTTAAGGATATGTGGCAAAACAAAGAATAATTCTTTATGTTATAATAATGTGAATTTCACAGTTAAGACATGAATGCATACGCTGTTTAATTCCACAAAGTTCTAAGGGAAATATTGGAGAATAGAGCTGAAGAACTAATCAGATTGCATACCATCAAAAAGGTTTGTGATTATCAACTTTTTGAGAAACATAAACAATGAAATTGTGTTGCCTTCGTAATATCTAAAATGTAAAGTGCATGATGTTGGTCAACAATTGTGAAGCGGTGAATTAATCTAATATGTTTTCATGGTACTGAGTGAAAGAAAAATAGCTTTCAATAACTCAAATAGTGCTCTCTCTCAAGGGTGGCTGGTTAATTATTTTTTCAACAGTTGTTTGTCGAGAATTTCGTCTTGTTTTGGTGAAATTTCGCTCACTGACGCAAAAATAGAATCGGTTTCGTGGTAAATAGCCGAATGGATTCTGAGAAACCAGAAAATATTGTGAAATATGGTGTGCAATTTTTCCATGAAATTGATGAGCATGAAAGTGATTGAGGTGTTGGCTGGGTGGTAGTGGAGGAATAAGTTTGTTTTATAAGAGTGAGACCGGGATATCAGAAGGGTTGCATGTAGTGGAAAAGAGTACATGTAGGAGATAGGGTTGAAGGGTAAATTCTGTCTGGGTATGGGTAAATGAAACAAGAAACACTATAGGCTGCATATTGACTGATGCTGGGGAAGGAGAGGTGTTTGGTGGAAGTGAAATATGGGTGAGGTGCGGATGTCAGAGGTACATTTATTTTGTGGTAGAACAAGAGTACAGAGTACAGGCTGGAAGGCTACATGGAAGAGGGCGAGAAATGTATGGAGAAAAGGGGCTGATATAGATGACTGCTGTGACAAGGTGGTTTCGTACGTGGTATTACTGATAGTACTGGAAAGCATGGAGATGAAAGAATGGGTGGTACAAAATTCATAACTGAGCAGTTTATGTGGTGATGAAAGTTTGAAGGGCAGGTGGAGTTGGGGTGAACTGGAGGAGTGGAGGGATGTATTGAGGAGGTTTTGGAAAAGTATGAAGATATGCCTCTTTCGTCTCTGATTGTAAAATTCTGGAGTAAGGTTTTTTTTTGTGACACTGAAAAAATTGTTGTCCCCTGAGGAAGGGAAAATAACATTGTGGCATCGTGAAGGGTTTTATCAATTTTCTTCCCCTAAATCTATTTCAATTGTAGCTCGAAAATAAACAAATATTTGAAAACCTAATATTGATGTGTGTTAACCTGAAAAATGTACACTTGATATTTTCTTGAATGGTTTTCAAAAAAAAATCTATTGTTACGAATGCAGAAATATTCAGAAATTGGATGTCATATGAGTGTTTGTAGGTGAGCGAAGGTTGGAAGTCCTAAATGCGACGTGTAAAGGAGGTCAAGTCAGATATATGGCAGATGATAGGTCAATCAATATAGCAGAATTCCGATGAACTGGTACGTTCGGGACTCTGTAGGTGCCACATTACCAAAAATGCCTAATTATTGGGCGTATCTCCCACGATCGATAATCGTCAAATTGTACTGCAAACACATCTGTAAGATGGTGTTTGCCAGAAAATATTATTTAGTAGGAATATAATGAAAAAAAAAAACTTTCAATTCAAAACAGGCCAAAACTAAATTTTTAATGTACATTTGAAAGGCTTGCATGTACACATCCGAGTGATCCCGAACAATGCCGAATACTCCCGAGTAATCCCGGGCATTGCCGAGCACACCCGAGTATCCCTTACGTGCATACCGCAACGCCATTTTTTAACTTGGCTTAAAATGTTAGGTTTTCTACGTTAAGTTCACTTGTTTGGCTTTAAGTCGAAGCATTTTTCGCTTTGGGCATTCCCGACCGTTGAATGACAGACTTTCGGAAGTCTTCTGTATTGCTGCATGGAGTCAAGTGTTCAGTATGAGCTTTATCATTGTTGTATCTGCTATGTAAGTAGAGAAATAAGTTGCGATATGAAGAAATACTATCGTTGATTGTAAACACTTATGATTAAGGTACTTCACAAGTATTGCCAGCACACAGGTGCACATGGTTAGGTGTTTACGTTGACAAGTGCTGCACAATTTTTCATCGTTCCAGAGGAGAATTTTGACTGCTGCACACCATCAGAATGTAACAAATGGGTCAAGCATTTAAATCAGTTCCAGATAGTCTCCGATTAACAAGCTAAGTTCAGGGCAGCTAAACAAATTGCGTTATTTTATTGTTTCAAAATGCCTGAAGCAGATGATATACATTGGAAAATTTTGTAATTAAACCATATCGGATTGCAAACTACCTAACAGTAAAAATACTATTCGATAAATTTGTTTAGTAAGCAAAAATATAGTTAGTTAAGAGCTAAAATTTTTAAGACTTTAACCAGAAAAGAATAGCCCGACACATTCAACATAATAGTTTTAAACTGGCAGAGACATATATATTACAAACATTGAAATCCGATCTGGATACAACTGCACAGTAAAAAAAAAAATTGTAACGTAACAAAAACAACTATTTGAAGAAAAATTGGCAAATATTTTTTTTTTCGTAAAACTACAAGAAAATCGCTGTAAATTCTACAGCATATTTACAGGAAAAATTTAAAGAAAGGAGTGTTTTTGACAAACCTGTTTTTTGTTGTTTCAGTAAACTGTTATCACTCAGAAACTGAAACAGGGGAACGTGTTATGCGAAATTAACTGTTAAGCCCACCCCTAGTTTGTAAGATCTGATGCATTGATTTGTAATGTTGCAAACGATGGCTTGTAATGGTACGCAATGCCACAAGAGGGCTACTCCAAGGAGAGAATTGTCCAGCCTGTGAACGACCCTCCTGTTCAGAGTCGAATGAGCTACGTTTCACCTTCAATTATTTATTTGCCTGGTATTTAGTGAAAGATTTCTTAAATTGCCATGAAAGAATATACTAAAACACGTATTTTTTCAGTACATAAACACAAGGGGAACTTAATTACATAATACAATAAACATAACATCACTTGATAATTACATGTACTAAGTCCATGGAGCTAACATGCTGTGACAAGCTGGGTTTGACTGGCGACAAGCACTACATACAATACAATTTTGTAGATAGCAATTAAGTTTAAGTGCCATCTATTGTCAGTGAGCGCAACTAACCGAGTCAATAGACTGTGAGCACTTAAAGAAGTTATGTATTAATACAATTTTAAAATACTGTTTTTAATATTCTTGTAACATAACATAACATACAAGTTTAGAAAGAAATTGTGTAACCCTACAAACATTTGTTCTTTTACAAACAAAAAAATAGTTTAGTTCCAGTTACAATTTTCTTTTTACTGTGGGTAAAAATCATTTTGGTTACAGACGATAAACTCTCAGAAATTCGACAATTTGACGCTACAGTGACTTAAGACCTGGCAGTTAGACGTATTCTACAGGCCAAGGTGTAAAATGTCAAGCCAGAAAGATGGCAGACAAGCCAAGTCAATACCACTAAACTAAGTTCCGTACCATAGTCGTCATTTGATCTAGACATGCAACTATTAAACTTTCCTAGGTTACTGGGCATTGTCTGTTTGCCAATATCTTATCACTGTTACTCATAATTTTTTTCATATTTTAAAGGTAATCAGGCACAATCATTTTAAGAAAAATGAAATGCAGAGTGTTAACAAAGTCGTGAGAGGTAAAATTTAAACACAATGTAAATCCAACACAAAATTCTTGAACATAAAAACACCATTTAACTCTTGGCCTTAGTGTTATGAAGTACTTACTCATACAAAAATCTAGCATCTATATACATAACAATAAATACTCTAGCATATACACACATAACAACACAAATAACTACTGACCCTGGAATGAGCATTGAGAGGTTTGGTGTAAACACTAACACATATTTCAAAATAAATTAAAAAAATCATTGGAAAAATTCGCAAAACAGTGTAAAAGCAGCGCAGAGTACAGCGGCTCGAGTGTGTTTGTAAGCAGACGACAGGTGGACTGCGGGAGGAGGGGGGAAGTACGGGATTGGAAGTTGGTCAGCTTGCAGTGGATAATGCTCATGTGGGTCGCGTGTAGCCAGCCGTCTGGACGGGAGAAACTCTGGCTGGATGGTTGGCAGGCCTTCTGGGCGCAAAATGGCAGTGAAATATGTAGCGCGAACAACTGTGGGAGCAGTTGAGCGATAAAGGAGGGGGTTGGGGGAGGAGGTGGTTAGGGGATCCACGTAAACAACTCGTGTTGCCAGCAACACTGACACCATCTCGACCCCGCAACAGAAACCACCCCCCTCCTTTTCCAGGGTAGGATACCTCACACATTCAACACGGCCACTCGGCCCACACCAACCCCTCTCCCTTAATCGCTTCACCCCAGTTATTTCTTACCAACCCCCCCCCCCCCTCCCACCCTAACCATCACCAGTCATTTCTTACAAACCCCCGCCTTAACCGCCCACCATTCATTTCTTACACCCCTCTTAATCGCCCCCAGTAATTTCTTACCAACCCCCTCTAACCGCCCCCCAGTCATTTCTTACACCCCTTTTTACCCCTCCCCCCCAGTAATTTTTTACCAACCCCCATTCATTTCTTACAAATTCCCCCTTTAACAGCCCACCATTCATTTCTTACACCCTTCTTAACCGCCCCCAGTCATTTCTTACAACTCCCCCCTTAACCACCCACCCAAGTCATTTCTTACCAACCCCTCCCCCCTCAACAGCCCTCACCCGTCATTTCTTACAACCCCCTTCCAAAACCAAACAGTTTGATCCAGATAGGCTACGAATACCACGTGAGTGCTCAGCCTGAGAGGCCTTCCACGGCGATGATGACAGCATCAGTCGGCGACTCACTAGTCCTTGACTTTGTTGTGATGTCGTGCATTAGCAACCGGTCTGAGCCACTGATACGAGCAAACACAAACATTCGCAATAAAAAGCTCTAAACTGCAGAGAAAAGACAGCACATAAACAAAGCCTATTAGTTTTTTTTAGGGAAGCCTAAGATGTACATCAAGTTCTGTCCCTGCCCGAACACGCCCGAATATTCGCCTTCGGCCAACCTCGGGTTTATTTATTTATTTATATATATATATATATATATATATATATATATATATATATATATATTTCTCTGTTTATTTTAATGTAGCTATACTAACCTAACTAACCGTCCATAGTGTTTTAAAGTGTTTTAATGTAGCTAACCTAACCGACCACTTTTAATATTTGAATTCACTTTTCCTGCGCAAAAATTAAACAAATCCCGAGGTTGGCCGAAGGTGAATATTCGGGCGTGTTCGGGCAGGGACAGAACTTGATGGACATCTTAGGCTTCTCTAGTTTTTAACATGAGCACAGTTAGAAACTAAACACAGTCTGACATTGCTTTAACATGATAAATACTGTGCCGTTCTGGCTTGGAAATATATATGACAGAAAGACATGGATATACAAATCAATGAATCTTACATTATACGCAATGAAGTTTGTACAAGAATTCAATTCGTTAGGATAAAATTGCGAAACACGTCGCGTTACTAACTTTCAAAAATGTTTGTTAGATTTTTGGAAGCGTGTACAATAGAAGTGTCAATAAAATTTTCAAACAACATAGAGCAGTTCAAATTGATCGTAGGTTTGAAAAATTGCATGGTGGATTGTGAAGTCAAGTTTTATAAAATAAACAAATACAAAAATTTCTCAGTGTTTTCTACAATTTTTAATGCTTGTGGTACTGGAGTGTTACCAAAAGTTACAAAAGAATGCACAAACATCGAAAATAATATGTTAAATAAAAATCCTGCTTGTGATAACGCATAATTATTTAACACATAGTTTGAATTCACAAATTTAACATCGTAGATTACAAAAAAATCTTTATCATCACGAGTATTTTCAATGATTTTGTTTCTTCAAAACAGTTCTGCAGAAGAACTGCTGGTACACATCGTGCTTTCCAGGCGAATATAATAATTAATGATTGTACATTCCTTCAAGCTTATCTGTGATGGGGGTTAATCAGAGATGCTGAAAGAAGAGCAACACAACAAACAACAGGAAACTGCGGGCTGTAGTTAACAGGTGAGCTCCAGACGGCTCAGTGGCAATTCCATCCGAAATGATGAAAAACATTTCAACATGGGATGGTTAACATAGCATCCAACTAAACAAAAACTGGGCACTAATTAATATATATTGTGACACAAACCATTGTATCCTATCGTATCCTGCCGATCGTATCATATCGTATCCTGCTGATCGTATCCTACCGAGTTGAATGTGGGTACAATATGTACATCCTTTTCGTTGATTGTGCATAGAGCATAGTCAATTCTGTACTCAGGACTGAAAATTGAATTGGTCAGCATCTTTTGGTCTTGTATGCGTAAAAAAACTTTTTTCAAGATTATTGGTTCTATAGCAATTATGAAATATGATTAGTTATTGGTCCATATGCTTGTAATAGGTTATATATATACTGTAGATCTGGCAGTTCAGAGAATACTGACTTGTCTGCTTGAAATAGGTTATATTTATATAAAAGATATGACAAGAATAGAAAAAGAAGGCTTCGTGGTTCCGATAAACTTTGCCTATACTTCTGGCATTGGTCGTGACTTGGTTGAAATAATACCAAGTATCGACCCAGAAGGAATCTTGGTTTGGATACATTTGGCCTAAATGCCTAACATTGGACTTGGCATGTTTAAATGTATGACAAGTATCGAAAAATAAGTCATTTTAGTTTAACAGATGCTTGGCCTATACGCTTGACATTGTACATGATCTAGTTCAAAGATATGATAAGTATCAAAAGCTAAGGCTTCTTGGTTCGGAGAAGCCCGTTCTATATCCTTTTGATTGATTTTTAGTTGGTTAAAAGATTGCCAAGTATCGAAAAAGAAGGCCTCGTCTTTCGGAGATGCTTGGCCTGAAATTGTATATGATTTGTTTGAAAGGAATGCCAAGTATCAAAAAAAAAACGTCATGGTTCGTAGATGCTTGGCTTATACGCCTGACATTGGATATGAATTGTTTGAAAATGTATGAGAAGTATCGAAAAATACGGCCTCTCGTTTCGGAGACCCCGATTCTATATGCTTGTAATTGTTTTTGTCTTGGTTGAAAGGAGTGCCAATTATCGAAAGAGGTTTCGTTTTTCGAAAATACCAGTTCCATATGCTTGTATTTGGCATTCTAGTAGTCATAAGTTGTGTTTAATATGGCCTCCAGGTAGGTCTGGTGATATTGTGGAACATATTTTTTCAGGCAGTTATATTACGTAGAGATTTTGGTGTTAGTACTGAGGTTTAATAAACTCTTTGAAAGGTAATGGGAAAATTTAATTCAAAAATGATTTTTTGTTTGTTTTAAATACTCTTAGCACTGATGAATAAACGAACCAAAGATGTAAATCTATACCTAGAATTAATAAATACATTAAGTAATTTTTAAATTATCTATTTAAATATTACACATTTTCAAGAGGGTAGACACGTTGACATCGGTTGCTTACTAGAGGCTGGTAGATAGGGAATTTAAACATCTTTTAAGGTAAATTTCATCATATTTAATTAAATAATCTATTTTAAGCTAAAAAAAAATTTGCATTCGATAAAGAATGAAACCAATCCAATCAATCATTGATTAATAGGTAATTTTTTGATTATTTTTGGAATATATAGCTTATTAATTACAGATTTTCAACTTGGGGTCAATATAGCCGACAAGATAGCGGATGCTAAGACAATCTGGTGATGGTACTACTGCACTCTAGCAGGGGGAAATTAAAACAATATGACATTAGCAAATTCTAGTAGACAATGTGTGCACTATCCGACACTAGCGCACTATTGGTAGCAAGTATTGAAAACAAATTAGGTGGCTCGGTTTCCAACAAGTGCTGCTATTAAACATAATATTAAAAAATTACAAGTCCGAATATGTGTTATTTTTATATGTACCTTATTTAATTCTTAGCCGGTAAATGTCTCGATAGCCGTGTGGTCAAAGGCATATGTTTTCCATACCAAAGGTCCGACCTGTAATGGTTCGAATCATCTCGCTTCCAATTAATTTTGTACAAAAAATTAAATCTAATATGTCTATAAGAGCCATAACAACAATTGTGGATAATGGAACATTGAGCTTACATGCATTAGACAGAAATATGCTGGCGCACTCTAAAATCCAACAGCAGAAACAAAGATGACGAACATTAAATCATCCAAGGTGACAACATCCAGCAGACGAAAACAAAATGGCGGCGGTGATGTCTGAATCCAAAGTGTTGGAAATTCCTAGAAAACAAAGTGGCATATATTATGTCAGAATCCAATATGACGACCCCCAGCAGATTGTGATGAAATAATCCAATATGACAGAATCCAAGATGGCGGGTGTGGCTTCATTATTCAAGATGGTGTTTGCCAATATGGTGACTGTGACATCATGACTAAAAATGGCAGAATCCAATATGGGGGTCGGGGTCAAGGTTATTCATTATGGCAGGCAGGATAAGGTAAAAGTTCAAGGTCATCTAAAATTGCCGCCACGATGTCAGAATCCAAGATGGCAGGCTGCAATCCAAATCCACTCCCTGCAATCTGCGCTCAGAGGAACTAATGTTTACTCTACTGATTAAAATAAAAAGTAGTTACAAAAATTATTATTTTACTTTAATTATACTCTCCTACAAGTACAAATAAATAGTGTTTTTTTTTATTTTACGCATTTGTATGGCGATGTCATTAAGAATGCCCATATAATTGGTATTAAAAACTGTGTATATAAAACTTTTAAAATTCTTATACAGGTTTATGCGCATTGTGGGTTAAGTGGTAAATGCCATTGTTAAGAGACACTAATGACTGCAGCGACGGCCATGATCGGAACGAATGTTATTATTGCATTTAATAAATTTAAGAGAAACTGATAAACTTTAGCTGTTATATTTTTTTTCTTGAACTCCCATTTGATACACTTTAATATAAGAGGGGAATATGCTGATAACGTGTTTGGTTAGTTTATGTAATCTCACATAGCATGCTCAAGGGGTAACTCAGGTCTCGCGGAACCGAGTGTAGATAGGTTTGTCTCGGGCAGCTGAGTGCATAAACTTCTTGGTAGCGTGCGTGTGGGGAATTTGTCAAACTTAGCTGTGAAGTTGGAGGTCAAGATCGTGACAATACCAAGAGGATGTAGTGGATGTACACTTAGTCATGTGGATGTATTGGAACTCAGAACAGACAGACACTACTATCCAAACGATTAATATTAGTTGTACTTTTAATAGAGTAAAATTTATGTAATGAAAAGGATTTGTAGAAAGCTTGTTTTATTTATTGTACCTGGAATATAGACCTTAAAGGTAACACCAGAAAAAATGTTAAGTGATGCAATTTACAATTAATTAAATAATTAATAAATATTAAATAAATAACCTTAATTGAACTGACTAAGGATTGAACCAAGGACCGAAATCGATAATATGACTAAAGGTTAAATGTTGGGATATATTAAAAATATTTTGGGATTTTTTGAATTGTAAGTTGAAGTTTAAGATTTTCAAGATGCCAACCATGGTCAAGATCCAAGTCATGACCTCAGAGGGAGTATTTGAATGATACAGACCACCATCCTTGTGTGTAAAGATCAGGAAAATTGGCCCCTTTGGATTTTTTGATGGAAAAATAGGGAAATTTAACATAAAAAATGGGAAATTTTCTTTAAAAATAATTAAATTTAGGGACTTTTGCGAATTTTTTATTCATTTTTGAATGAAAACGGGAAATATGGCCACAAAAATCTAAAATGGCGACCGCTAATTTATCTGCTCCACGTTCCACACCATGGACCCTGCTTCTGACTCCCCCAAATTATACAACTATTCTCACTTAATTGCATGACCTTACAATTAACTTTTAATCTATGATTAAAGCAAAAAATTAATTTTACTCTCATAGAACCCCAAGATTAATCCTCGGTCAATGTCTATAGGACACCCATCAACAAGTTATTTCTCTCTTTCTCTATGACAGTGAGCAATATTCCCCACAAAACTATTGATAAGTAGAAAAGCCCCTGTAACAAAACTGCATTAGCATTTCTATCCTTGTTTAACGAGCTGTAACCATCAGTAATATATATGCATGTAAATATAAATAAGTTCCAAGAACAATGTACACTAATCAAAACCCAAAAATTATCCATACATGGTGCATTATATCGCTTAATAATCCAGCCATGAAAAACAAGCAAAAGTGCAATATACCTTACGTATCGGGAAAAAAGTTTTTGCACCCCTAAAAGTAGAACAACCAGTTATTACTATCAGAAAATCAAATTTAAAAAATCTCAAATTATAGCCGAGAAATAATTGGCAAAGTATAACAAATAAATTTTTTCCATTATTATTTCTAAATTAATACAATTTCTTGGACATACGCCATTGAAGTTTTGCACTGTTTTTCATGGCAACAAATTATTAATGAAAAATAAGAAATAAAAATTAAAACATAAACTTACAGAAAACCAGCCTAAATCAACTGATGTCAAAAAATTAAGTTTAAAAATGAACCTAAACAAGTATTATGGACAAAACAACGACGACCGCACGGACGAACACATTCACACTTAAATATCAGACAACACAAAAATTCCCTGGAAGGAATTTAGTCATGAAAAAAATTAATAACAGCACAGACGAACACAGCGGGTAATAACAACGAGACAGTTTCAACAACAAAACCTGGACAACGCAGCAAATATACGAACTCAACGATGAAGATAAATCGATTTTATGGATAACACAATGACAAAGACGTTGAAAGCGGCATAACAAAAGCAGCACTTAATCATGATCTAGCATCGGGAAAAGTTGTGTTACTAGATGTTCAAGTCTCTACATTGTACTTTTTTTATTATTTAGTCGTCACATCTTCCATTCTGTCGTATAAATCCCAGGTAATACATCTACTACACTAACCTTTTCAATGTTAGTTATGTATAGTATTTTAGCAAGACCAATGGTTCATGAAATTGCTCCACCCAAAGTAAATGGTACCTCTTTTGGCACCAAAGCACCCAATCTCAGAGCCAGTGTAACTTTCTGGCTCTCTTGGTGTTCTTTTTGGCTACTGTACGTATGGTATGTGTTAGAAATTGTGTTTGGATTCACTTAAGAATACATATAAACAAATTAAATCATAATCCAATGCACTAAAAAAACAGGTTTTGTCATATTTGACTTCACAAAATTTAATTTAAATTTCACTGAAAAACAATTTTCTAATGTTAATTGCAGGATTTTTTCTCAATGAATTGTAAAAGCGGTTTTTTGAATAGCTGTATTGAAACAAAGTTTTGTAGTCAGTACAAAATAATAATTTTGCCACTGCAGAATCATTTTGTAAGGTATATCATAAGTGTGTACCATTTTAAAGTGTATATTTACTGCGCAGATTCGCTGTCATCATTACCCTAAAAATCTACTCCAGAGAACTTCTATGTGTTTAAGGGAGATTACATTATCTATCCAGAAATGGTCGGTGAATGAAATATTTGGGTCTAAACAACATAAATTGATGTAGCTCTCTTATTGTCTGGAAGGCTGGTTCTCTCCTGCATGAGGCCTGTCCACAACACCAACAGGCCAATTATGTTGACCGTTTAAAGGAGAAGTGAACTGGTGGTGTATTTTGGTCCTATGTTCGTATGCTCAAGAATGAGGCCTATTAATATCACCTACTCTTAGTGTGGCTGTTCATGTCTTCGGTATTCGAACTAAAATGGCAGGAGATGAGGCTTTGAACGACACTGCTAGGATATATTTGGTTTTGTTGATACTGCACTATATGTTGTTTCGTTGCACCCTGGAATACTTTTAATGGCAGCATCATCTGTCTGTGGTGCAGCGGATGGAAGATAAGGTGGTGGCTTGAATTTATTTATGTCACATTTCACTTAACAATTTTTTTATGTGTAACAAACATCTAAGCTCTCGGTATAAGGCATATGGTAGGAGTAATGTGTGAATGGAACGGAAGTCGCATGAAACATAAATGTGTAACCACGATGCTGATATCTGTGGCGAATGGAGCGAACCAAAGTTCACAAAGTCAAAGGGAAACTTTATAGTATTAACTGTTTGATGAATTTTAACCAAATGGGTAGTATTTTAATAAATTTCCTTGTATAAAACCAGATCCAAAGCCGGGATTTAGTATTTTTCGAGTAGTTTTCGCTTTTATCGGAGCCGTCTCATTATATAATTTAACAGTTCACTCAAAAAATTGAATAATTCGATAGTCGACGTAGCTACTCCGGGAATGAATTCTAGCGGCGATTTCGAAAATTACGTGTGATTCGCGTCCATCCACCACAATTCACGAGGACAAAGGGAAAAATTATAGTATTGACTGTTTGGTAAATTTTTATCAAGATCGGCAGTATTTTAATATAATCCCTTGTCGAAAATCAGGTCTTAAGCCGGAGTTTAGTATTTTTTCAAGGTATTTTTTTTTCGATTTTATAGAAGCCGTTTTATTATATACTTCAAAATTTGGGACTGTTAATAAAATGATTCAATAGTCATTGTAACTACTTCGGCAGCAGATTCTGGCGGCGGGTGCAGAAACTACGTGTGATTCGCGTCCAGAAATATGGTTGAAAACACAAACTGTATGTGTGTATATATAGTATATATACTAGCTGCCCGACCCGGCTTCGCACGGCTATACTAATGGAAAAAAATTAAGCCACATCTCCCATTTACAGTAATGGTAAATAAAAAAAATTTAGTGAAAATTTATTACAATGCTGTATAATGTACCGGAGAGAAAATGAATAGCACCGATGGTTTCCCGACTCTTGCACGCAACGTACAACTGATGTACCCGTACTTCGCTACGGCAGTCTACAGGCAGATCACTCTTGCGCCGCTCATTATACATGCCCCTCCTTGTGGGTACGCCACTGCCGCGCGATGCCCGTTGCCATGGAGACGCAGAAGGCATGAACAATGCAAAATCCTGTTCTCATGCAGACAAAGTACCCACTGTTGCCTGATTTTAACCACCCATGGGATCTAATTTTCGGAAAATGTCATCCTACGTAACATAAGGAACATTACTGTGAAGTTTCAAGTCTGTAAAATATATATACTTGAAAAAAGAGCAATTTTTGATATTAAAAGTACCCGAAAAATTTCAACGGTAATGAGGACTGAACTAACAATGAAATAGTCGTTGCATTAGAGACGAATGAAGCATCAACAAAACAACAGCCGCTGCCATGGTGATTTCCTACCAAAAACTGGAAATTTTGATATATTACGCCCCCGAAACTCCCCTTGGGATCGGATTTCCGCAGGATCCGTTCTTAGTGAGCGTCTACATCACAAAATGAGTAACTATGCTAAATTTCAATTAGCGGACGGCCAACTGACTGATGTAGGGCAGCAGAATAGTTCGGGGGTGGCATGCCCATGCTGGAAGACTTCACAGCCTCTACATGCACGAGCCGCATCACACAGCAGATTTAGTGTGACACACATCTTGCGCCACGAAAGTTTAGATAAAACATTATTTCTTTTCAGACTACAATTAAGTTTCCTAGATTCTTTTTATACTCTACAGTACTATACAAAATTTTTTTAAGCAACTGAGACTCTATTCGTGAATTAAACAAATCATGTCTTATAAAATTTGTCTTCGTAATTTATGTTTCCTACATAAAACGCAGTGTACCCTGATACCTTGGTCCCTAAGAGCTGTATCCCAAGACACAAAAATAAGGGTTTCGGTGTTGAATATGCAATACCTGTACCTTAACCATATTCCAAGTGCGCGATAGGACACGGCCAGTCCCTTATTTTTAGGGCACTGATTTTTGGAGTCCTATCTGTTGCCGATTTGATCCATAACTGTATATACATTTTTTCCTTTTTAATGAAATTTAACGGAACGTTTACGATTACAATTTCCCCCCCTAATATCTTAAAAAAACAGCAAACATAAATACGGCCAAAAATGCATTGTTTATTCTTGTACAACCAAAATTAAATATTTTATTTCACATTATAATTCCATATTTTTTAAAAAATAAGCTAAAATTACCATGGATTCCACGAAGTACAACTGTTTATAGCCTCGCACAAGTCCTCGTTTATTAAAACAGCTGCCGATCTGATACCTTACAGGGGTTCAGTTAGGACACGTTTTGGAATATGACCCGAGAGTTAGGGTACGGCAGTTGCCCAACAAGGCAGTGCATATTCGCTACCTTACTCAAACGTCTTGGAATACCGCCCTAACAGATCAGGAGCTGCTAGGATTGGGTTTTCATTTCCCTTCTCGATGCACTCAAGCATGATCACCCTTACGTCCCAGCGCTGTTTATTTATTCACATCGCAGGTGAACAGACTCCATCAGCACTGCATTAATAAACTATGACACCTTCCTGCACTGTTTAACTGGGTAAATTATTCAACTGATTTATTTATTAACTAAGAAACTAGATACTGCACTTCTCTTGGCACCTTCCTGCACTAACTAGCTAAATTATTTGACTGATTTATTTATTTATTAATAAACCAGATACTACACTTACCTATCTGGGGGTGGCTGGCATATCCCGACTTTGCAAGTGTTGCACTCGGCTTCGCAATGATGCCATATGTAATTTTTCACATACTTCTAAAGTATTCAATGCCTAGCTCAAAATAAAGCATGAATCAAGATTTAAAGGGCAATTTTGCACAGCAAATCAAACTTAAGCCATCTGCAAGCTTCACGGAAGCCATACAGCTAAGTGCCCTATAGCAAGTTCTAAGCATACCAAGACACTGTAGGCTTCGTTTGGAATAGATGTGCATGCAAATAAATGTGTGAATTCAAACTGTGTTACCTGTAGTAGGCACGAAGCATGCTCATTGTCACAAACTGAGATTTATGGGTTATATACTTGTTATTTTCTACAGGACTATGTTGGTATGTAAGGAACTTTTAAAACGCAAATTATAAAGTGTTTCTGTATTCTTAGTAACATTATAAAATAAGAAAATAATTTAATTAATTTAAACTACATAGTTTATTATTTTTCATGACTGAATTCCGATATGAAAAAGTTGATATTTAATGTAAATGATTTAGGACTTAGATTTCCTTCGAGTCTAGTGCGGAGATATTATGAAAGATTGTTTTTGGAAGGCAAATAATAAAACATCGTTTAGAGGCTGTATATTTCGTTACTTAATATAGGGTTAATATGGGGACAATAAATGAAAAGTCATTGATGGTAGGGGTGGTGGAATGGTAATTACTGATCATAAATATTATAGCAAAATAAGTAACATGTAAATTTATTTTCCAATTGTTTAGTACTTCAAAATTATGTTTTTATGTTTTCTCTAATAATAAAATAAATAAACTAGCACATGACTAGTTAGAATGTGGTAGCAAGTGAACAAATTTGAATATGCTGATTATTTTGTACTCATAAATTATTTTAGTAAGGTTAATTTTTTTTTCGTTTTGGGAATATTGAGATAGTTTCAATGAGGCAGATAATATGTTGGACGAAATAGTACAGGATTCTTTGCATATTTTTATTTTTCGTTCTTTGACTGCCGATTACACTGACCAGCTGTAAAACGCAATCACAAAGTAGTGAAAAGGGGTGATACATGCGCATGTGTTGAATGTTAATATGGTGTAGAAAGCATGCCTCACCATTTTGATCCCATACAGTATCAAACCCAATACCCTTATATGGTCGATGGAAGATTTATTTAATTCATTTTTAAGTTATTAATCCTATTTTATATAGTTTTTATTTTAAAACATTTAATTAAATCATTGTTCGGCATCAACAAGGCAAACTACGGGAATAAATGAATGAAGATTTAACGTCGAGATCATCAAAGACGGAAATAGAGTGAAACGATCACACAGCAGCGAAGGAATGTGTTGGTGCTGGAAATGAGTGTGCCCCTGGAAAATACATCCACTCACACAACTTGTGCTACGTTTTACATTTGTGAAACTCTGGGAATCGAACGCGAATTGCGTCGGTAGTTTGTGGTTGATTTTCAAGATTGGTCAAATTTTCAATTTGCTGAAAATATTATATATTTGGTAGAGGCTTTTTTTTCGTGACTTGGGGAAAAATTTTCTGAAAAAAAAAAAAGACAACTTCTAATGAAATCGGGACCATCTAGAATATTTTACCAAACAAAGTTAAATATTTAAGGTCGAGCAGAAAAAGAGCCATTTTATAAAAAAATATATTGTCATCTTGAAGTGTTCGTGGTGCTAAGATGCAAAATGAAGCAACGCTAAAACCTACATTAGGCCTATAAACCTTTGCTTGAATTACGAAAACATAACGCATTCCAGAGTAATTTACTGATAAGTTTTGTTCGAAACGGTTGTGAAAACTGTGTATGGACTCAACTTCGAGCGGTACATCACCTCATATGATAGACGCAATGACAAAATCCTCAGCCTGCGTGAAATAATGTACATGGAACATCGAAACCAAGCGAACATAATATGTCTGTGCCCTGTGAACTACCTGCAACTCGTAAAAAGTATACCCACGTATCCATGGCCTGTACGAGTTATTATTTTGCAAGAAATGCCGTTAGTAATGGAAGGCATGCTCATAGAAATTTAGCAGGGTTTTTTTGTTTGTTTTTAAGAGGCATAGTCTTTAAGCACAGTGTATTTCAGGTATTTTTTTCCCGGGATGGCTTTAAACTCTCGAGCTCTTATTAACACGCTCCTTTGAATCGGAAGTGATAGATTTGAAATGTATTGTAAACACAACGGTGCCATGTCTGATCCGTCGATAATCCTCAGATATCACAAACATGCGTCTTTAGTCTAATCTGGTTTTATAACTTACAATTATTATGACTTCTCTTTTGTGTATTAAATAATAATGAAAGTTTGCAGAAGAAAATTCCATCTTTGCCTTACCAATATTTTTTTTATTGTTAATATATTTCATAAAGGCAGGTGGTGGTGGATTCACAAGTCTTCGCCTTTCAAATTAAAAGAGAGTTTTAAGTTAAATTGGAAAAGTATATAATAAGTTAAGAAGTTAGTATCGCATACAACCAGCTTGGAACTCGTGAAACTTAAATCACACAAAAAATACGTAGTCAAAATGAAGAGATATACGTAAAAAAAAGACAATTGTTTGCAATTCTTCTTCGAGGTTTAAACTTTTTATCAAAGAGGAAATCGCATATACTACGAAATACAAGTGACCTGTAAATAATTTCCTCTTGAAATGTGATTCTGACATCGAAGTGAACATTTCTCAATTTGTAGCAAAAAAAATCTACTTCCTAACTACGGGCCTGTGCTGGAGAAATTCTTTGCTCAAAACGTATTGTAAAAGGTTAAATTAAATAAATCTAAATAATGGAATATAAAATTACTCCCTTAAAAATAATATGCTGTTTCTATATGTATACATTTTATTGAAAATCGTTTATTTCTGGAGAATTTTTTTAACGCTCATTCGAATTCCACATTTCAGAAGTGAAATGATTGCCAAATCTTGTGATTACTAACACACAAATAATAATTTTATACACAAAAGTCTTATTGCTTTTGGTTTCTATAATTCTTTAATTTTTGTAACAACAGCTTAGGCGCACAGAGTTATTTCTCACAAAGCTGGGAGAGATAGAGATTGTATGCACTGTTGAGCTTATGTCATGTCACTTGCAGCTACAAGTTTTCGACGAAGAAATAGCAAACCAAAAGATTTTTGTATATTATAAAATATATTACAAGCTCTTTGGTCTGTTACTAAAGCGGGAAATATTTTACACGAAAATCAGTTAGTGATAAACAAACCCACATTGAAAGTTGTCTAGTTTAATGCAAACAGGTGAGATGGTTGATTAACCACAGAATTTTAATTGTGAAAAGTATCTTTTCAGTCATTATTTTGGCTCATAAAGACACTTAAAAATGGTAAAAATCTGTCATCTTTGGTAGGAAATAATTTTCTGCAAATAAGTTATTCGTTATTCTGTATGTGATGAATGAAGTACCAAATACTATAGATGACCTATCCAAACAGCTACAAAAACCAAATTAACTTCTCTGTACTTCTGGTAATTATAAAGTCTACAATCCGGCCTATAGTTAGAAAAGCTAAAATATTGCATTCCAGAAAGCAGGGTTCAAAGAAAGATTTCAGAATTTATGACAAAACCTAGTGAGTTAACCGAGTTTTCATAAAAGATGAGTCACCCACAGACACAATAAAACAATTTGTGTAACAAATTATTTATTATTGTGAAAGAAATTTCAAACAGATTCAACGATGAAGCAATGGATTTGTTGTAGTACGGTTCATATTTAGATTTTTCATATTTGAAATATTTTGTTGTTACATACTGTGAAAAATTAAAACATCAAGAAGTTTTTGTTCTTTCTGGCTACAGGCACTAATTATTTGTGTGCAGATCTAAAATCATTTCATTTATTTTTTGTTAAATTACCGATAAAAAATCATGATGGTTTTTCGCCTACTGTTTCACCAGTACCTCTCTGAAGTAAACTTTAGCCAATGGAAATTAAAACAGTTGGTGTTGAAAGATCTTACAGCGCAATGAACGAAATGTTAACGGAGTTTCAGCTGGTTGTTAACATGCTCGCATGCTCACCAGCATTGAATGTGAGAAATAACCAAGCAGTGGCTTCATTTATGCGGTGACTGACGAGTATTCTAGGCCAAAGTCTAGAACAATTTCTGTATTTTTGAAAATGTGTATATTGTGTATAACATGAGAATAAAAAATATTTTTGTATTTTTACTAGGAAAGTCCTTGGAAACTCAGTTGCCAACTATATCGCTTGTAAAAATGCAAGGAAGATATTTGTACCATTTGTAATTTTACAAGTGATATCGCTGACAACTAAGTTTCTAAGAATTTTTCATGTAAAAGAATATTTTTTACAGTGTAGGTATAATCAATTTTTGTTTGATCTGTGAGGATACCTTTTTTCAATATATCATCTGTTATCGCACTGTCATTGCATCATCGCCCTGATCATAAGCACCATCATTATCACAAAACTATGACAATTAAAATTATATATAAAAATTATTTTTCAAATAATTAATATTTAATTCCAGGATTTAAAAAAATAATATTTTCATCAGCACTGTCACCACTATCACCACCATCATTATCATCATCCACATCATCATTCACATTATCATCCATTTAATCCATGAGTCGAATGTCATCTTTGGTTAAAGATTTGAACCAGTATAATGCTTCCTGTGAAAAATTGTGTAGTTTTTTTATTATAATTTTCGCTTACAAGGCATAACGGAATCAACTCAACAAAATGTGGTTTTAAAATTCAGTATAAGTTATTTTCGATAAGACTTTCTGGCACAATGTTTCCTGTAGCTCTTGATGTTCTTATTATAAGTGTCTTGTACTTTCTCTGTTAACTGTCCTATTATTAACAACGCAGGGGAAATAATTTTATTCTTGTGAATGAAGAATTTATGCAATATAGGTGGCATTTTGTATCATTGGTATTTATCAGTATCTTGATGTATCAGTGGCGAACACCCAAAAGTTTTCTGCAACTATTTAATGTCCACTGAATAATACTATCATAAATATATGTTGATAGAGGTTTCCTTATTTATTTTTGTTAAATTCGAAAAAAAAAAGTCTGCGCTTTTAAAGAAGCGTTTTGCTGTTTTTACTTCAATCGTATTGCCGAAGTCTGGTTTTGGATTGCCAACAATCAAGCTACAACGAGCTCTAAATTCTTCCTGTATTCTAGCTTTATTTTATTAAACAATTTTCTTGTCTTTTTCTCGAGGTTACGACTTTTTGATTGATAATCTGTTAGCGAAGTGCGAATACATTCAAACATGCGAATCCATCCGTGTAGGATAGTAGCCAAATCCAAGTTTTCAATATTTATTTCCCTTATAACCATTTACTCAACATTATTAATCGTTTTCGAGAACGAATGCGATAGTGCTGGGGAAATGTTGAAGCCCGAGGAACGAAACAGTTGGAATAACTTGTTCAATGTCTGGCCGAATAGAAACCCCCCCCCCCCCTATAGCAAGGCTGTGATACATATATTGCTAGCATTCCTACTCTAAATATTTTGTTTTGTAAGTGAATTACACATTATGCCATCGATCTTGGTAAACATTAATTTGTGACTTACTCCTGCTTGCATTTCTTTGATATATTTTATGCTTTGAAGATTTGCTATTTCTTCGCCTAACCTGCTTTACTATGCAATCGATAATTCTGCACGTTTATATTTGAAACTTATTTCCAAAGGTCTGCAAAATTTTCTGGATTCAGGACGTGGATTTTTGAAAGTAACTTGTTTTCATTACAAACTAGGCGAAGAGGAACTAACTCACTTGGAACATTAAATAAGAATCCCAGTATGTTACACGGTAATATAAATCTTTTTCGCTGCTTGCTTATTTAACTTTCGTGTAAAAATGATCTATTGCAATACTATTTAACTATCACTCCATAACTGAAATTGAAGCATACTTGGCAGAATATTTAAATCATTCAACATTAACGACTGAAACACATCAGAAGCACATGGTCATCATGTAGTAGTTGAGAAGTCGCTTCAAATTAGGGCTCTGGTCGGAGCGGGACCGTCCGCGCACCGCGACAAGTTAGGACAAGTTTGTGTAGGTCAAGTCCCGTTTGCTACTGCCCGAGAGTTCACCTATAGCTTAATTTTACTTTTTTTAAATTTCTGCCAGGTTTTGTGTTCATCTGCCTAATTGTGCGACGAGGGCAATTAAAATAATCATTTCTCCATGGTGTCCACAATCAGCTTAAAAGCCCTCCTACTTTAATATTACCACTCGCCATTCCTCAATCCCCACCACTTTCACCAAGGCATATATGGACATTTATATCCTCCTCACCCTCCTCACACATATTAATGCAATAAATACGGATTTGCAGGGGATGGAACATTCTGTTCGCGACACTTCACAGGCTCGTTAAAGTTGTTTACAGTGGAGACAAGTGTCAATATCAAGTTCGATATTGCCGTAGCCATTTGAAGTTCGGTAACTCGTACGGTCAATAGCCACAGGGAAGCGTCGGTCACCTGTCGGTGTCACCCGTGTTTACAACCTTCTGATTAACTGTTTCAACAGTTATTTACCTAACAGGTAACAGACGTCTTTTGCACCAGTGGTGCTAAAACGCTAGCTGCAATAGCAGAGTTAGACCAAGTGAGGCCGACATTACTATGGACAAGGAGGTGGAGTTACTGTATTTAAATAAACATTTCTTACTCGATTAAGCAACGGACATTTACAAATCCCTGCCAGTTTACCTACATCAGGATAAAGATATTCAAGACTGACCTATGGAGTGCAGCAGAGGCAGCTCGTCTGTCCCAGATATTCCACATGCAAGATCCTGGTGCAAGAAGCGAGTAGTATATAAAAGTGGCTTCGTAAGGTGGTGCCGGAGGTGCCGACCGCCATCTTGGATTATGATGTCACGGTGGCAAGTTAGGATGACCTTGACCTTTGACCTTCAAATTTTTCCGAAAATTTGCAAGAAAATACTCCAAATTTGACATAATTTGCCAAAAATTTCCAGTTTTTAAGAAAAACATTGCGCCAAAAATCTCAAAAAATCAGAAAATGAAAATTTCCCTATTTTGGGGAAAAAATTGCTGTTTCAAAGGAAAGTTTCCCATTTTAATTCTAAAAAATGCCTACGGCTTGAAATGTCCTAAAAGCGGCTTAAGATTCCTTAAGAAACAAAAATTCAAGCCACTAAGCCTGGACCGTTACCTTGACATTTGATGTTGACATTTGATCGAGAATTTAGACCTTGACCTTTGACTTCTACCTTTATCTTGACATTTAACCTTGACATTTGACCTTTACCTTAACTTTTGACCTTGAACTCGACCCTTGACATTTGACCTTGACCCCAGTGGCCATCTTTAATTCCATCATTTTGTTTTCTAGAACATTTTGTCATATTGAAATCGAATGTCCCAATCACCGAACATTGCACTTTTCGTTATGCCCGCCATCTTTGGATGTGTATGATGTCATCATTCTACTTTTCGTTACGCCCGCCATCTTGGATTCTAGAATGTTGCACTTTTATTACAGTAGCCACTTTGAAAATCCATAATTTTTAAGCTAGAAAATTGGAAAAAAATTTATGTTTTATGAAAAATTATTTAATATAAAGTCACTTACATCTTAGAGCCCTCGGTTTGAACCCAGTGACGAAGGATCCTTCCTGCAAGGAAGCCACTGGCAGACTGACCTCCCACCATTAATGCTAAAGTAGACATTATTCCAGCAAGTATGACGTCACGTCCGCCATCTTGGATGCTACATTTTGTTTTTAGTATTCAATACAATGAGCGCTAGTGTCACATAGTATACATTTCGTCTGCCAGAGTGTGCTGCCACCATATTGGTTTAATTTTTATCTGCTAAAGTGCCAATAACCAAATCATCGTAGCATCCGCCATCAGTCTACCATCCTGGCCGCCATCTTGAAAATCTGTAAATTTTCAGCTAGAAATTCGGGAATAATTCCAAAAAAACATTAAAAAATCGCTATTAAAATTGTGGTTGATACGATCTACTACAGTGATTTGTTCAATCCTTGGTCAATAGAAAAATGTAATTTAATGAAATATCACACCAATTTAACAGAAAAAGGCAGTTTAAAGAAAAAATTACAAATAGAAATTTTATTACATAAATTCTACAGTGCAAAAATAACAAGTATATTACAAGCATTTCTCGATTTCTACAGTATTTTTAGAAGGCGAAGCGAGTCCTTTGAATGCTTTGACATGTGTTTTCAGGGCATATCCATATGACAGTCGATTAACCAGGCACATCCAGTTAGTTGCCATGCACACCAGTTGGTTGGCCAGGCAAACACATTTAGTCGGTTGGTCAGGATAACATGTCCGGTAGATGGCCAATCACATCCAGTTGGTGGCCAGCCATATCCAGATGTTGGCTAGACACCTCCAATCAGTGGCCTTGCACATCAGTCGGTTGGGCAGGCACATACGTCCAGTCGGTTGATCAGGCTAACGTGTACAGTTGGTGACAAGGTACGCCCAGTAGATTACCAGGAATGTCTATTCTGTAGTCAGGCTAACAAGCCCAGTTGTAGGCAAGGTATGCCCAGTCGGTAAGCCAGGCAAACATTCTTAGTTGGTAGGTCAGACTAACACATTCCGTTGGTGGCAAGGTACGCCCAGTCTGTGGCCAGTTACATCCAGTCTGTGGCAAACACATCAGATAGGTTGGACAGACACATCTTGCAGGTTGGCCAGGCACACCTTGTTTGTTGGCCAAGCATGTCCATCTGGTGGTAGGAAGATACAGTCAGTAGCCAAGCAGCCTTCTTCGTCGATACTCAACGAACATTTTAAACAGGCCATGTACAATATTAGACATTTAGGCCATGTGTTTCCGAACCAAGAGTTAAAATTTTCGATATTTGTAATAACTTTCAAACATTTCATTTGCAAGTCATGCATATAGGCCAAGTGTCATCGGCCCAAGAGGTCACATCATGTACAATGTCAGATGTGTAGGCCCAGCTTTTCTGAACCAAGAAGTCTAATTTTCGATACTTTGAATAGCTTTTAAACAAGTAATGTACACTGTCAGGCGTATAGACAATGCGTATCCGAACCATGAGGCCAATGTTATGACCTGACTACAGACTTGGCGATGCATCATCAACGAAAAGGACACACATTTGAAAAAATGACACACACTGGATACACATTTGACAATAAGGACACATATTTATCAAAAAGGTCACACAATGGACATACAATGGACACACACTCGTCAAAAAAGGACACATACTGGACACAAACTCGTCAAAAATGAAACACATTTGGAAGCACATTCCAAAAAGGAAGCACATTAGAAAGTACTTTCACAAAAAGGAAGCACATCTGTACGAACAATCAACTCAGTAGAATATGAGCTCACAAGTAGGATATGTTACTAACAACATGACTACACGCATTTAGGCAAAGGATGTACATTTACACGAACATTCAACTGGTAGGATATGTTCACCTATTTACAGTAGGCCACAATGCATCAAACTGTCTTTGGCTCTGTCTTGAGCCTAACTGCTCCAGTGACATTCGGCTACAAGACTACAAGGCTACGAGGTTTCAGGACTACGAAGCTTCAAGGCTACAAGGATACGACGCAATGAGGCTACAGGTCTCCAACTGGCTACAATAGCTTCATTCAGCTGCGAGTGTTAAATAACCTCTTACAAATAAACTCTATACTAGTAGTTCCAATTCTTGTCAACAGTTGTCGATACATTTTGTCTTATACAGGCAGGATGTGGGAAGCTCACTCATGAACGCAAGAGAAGGAGGGCTTCGCTAGACCTCAAGTGGAAGGGAAATCATCTTTCATGTCAGTGTATCTCAGATGTCTCAAGGCACATTAATAGGTTGAGTGATGAATCTTTTATTCTATATGTTGTACAGGCGGTCACTCTTTCATGTGGAATGCGAGGTGCTCACTCACGATCGCAAGAGGAGGGCTTTGCTAGACCTCAAGGGGAAGAAAAATCTTCTGACATGACAGTGTATCTCAGCTGTCTCAAAGCATAGTATTCGGATGAGTAATTAATATTTTATGCTATGTGTTGTACAAGCAGTCGCTCTTTCATGTGGGATGCGGAATGATCACTCACGATCGCAAAAGAAAGAGGGTTTCACTAGACCTCAATGGGAAGGCAAATTGTCTCGCATGTCAGTGTACCTCAGCTCTTTTAAGGCTTAGAATTCGCGAGATTTCTTTGCTTTTCTCCGTGTGCTCCTGATTCATCTTATCAATGTTCTGTTGGTTTTCACTGTGTACTCCTGATTATTCATGGTAATATTTAGTTGGATTTCTCTGTTTGCTCCTGGTTATTTCTGAGAAAAAAATCTCTGCATTTTTTTGTAATGATAAAGGTAATTTTTCAAAGTTTCATATAAATTGCTGAATTCTTGTTACCAAATCAGAACTTACAATAATTTCTATCAGTAAGAAATCAAAAAAGATTCATTACTCAGGCGATTACTGTCTTAAAACAACTGAAAAACGCTATCACGCAAAACAATTTCCCTTCCCCTTGAGGTCTAGCAAAGCCTTCCTTCTCATGCGATCGTGAGTGAGCATCTTGCATACCGCATAAAACAGCTACAGTCTGTACAATGCATTGAATTATGAAATTTACATATGCCTATTGAAGGTCAAGACTGTAGGCAGGCCTTCAAATAAAAAAAATAGAAACAAAATGTTTGTTAAATGAAATTCAGTGTTTTATTCCTAGAATACTACCCGTGTCATGTAAAAAAACAGAAAAATGCACTCACAAAAAACATGTATTCATAACGACTCAGTAAAGGGCATTAAAGTATAAATTTTAATGAATAAACAAAATAATATGGAATAAAATAATAAGAAATAGATAGGGATGGGAAATTACCAAGAAAAAATAGTGTGGAAGGATTGTCTCCTCTGTAAGCAACTGATACAAGCCGGTGAACTATCACGAACTGAAGACCCACGGTCCCAAAAATCCGTATTTATTGGGATAAACAAATAAGGTGGGCAAATACTAATTTAGTGTTAGCTAACAAATAAGTGGAGGTAAGTTTTTTTTAATAATAATTGAGTTTGAGGTAAGAGTGTAGTTTGGGTAGGGTAAGGTATGATAGAAAATAATTAAAACTTTCGCGCGGGGAGGGAATCATTCTTCTTGTGAAAACCATGACAGATGCATGTAATTTTCTATACATTGCCCTCACCTAGGTTCGGACCGAGGACTCCGACGTTTGGATGTGCAAGTTTTTTTAAGTTTAAATTTAATTAATATTTTATTAAAAATAATTTATTTTTACTTCGTTGGGAACGAACAAACGCGATATGTAAGTGCTTATTCAAAATTAAATTAGTATTATAATTTATGTTACATATTTTTTTAGTTCCATGGTAATGGCCACTTATTTTTCATAGCTTTAAGTTAAATACGTCATTGGGTTACGAATTTCACTAAAGTATTTTAAGTCGAGGTCTCAAATTTCAAGGTCATTGGAGTTCAAAGTCAAAGGTCAAGGTCACCGGAATACAATATGGCTGACATGACATCCCAATCCAAGATGGCGGAAACCCGGCACCCCACCCTGGGCCATGTCACCAAACCGGCTATTATCTATTATACAGAACAAAGTTTTATAAAATATTCAATCAGGTAAGTTCATTGGTTGAAGTCTTCAATACATAAATTTTTTTTATATTTATTTTTGTTTATTTTCGTTCCTGTATTTAAAAAATATAAAATGCTTCGTGAAGGAAGATTTATTTCTAAATGTCAATAATCTGAATTATTTCAATACTGTTATAGTAAGTATAAGGCACAAAGGAATCTGCTTTCAACACTATTTTGATGGTATAAAAGTTTTGTTCTATAAAAGTACTACGCCTACATTGACTTTGGTACTTATTTAAAGGAGATTTTTTTTTTAAAATTAACAGAGAAGGTATTTGATGCACTCCCGAAATATTAATTTGCCCAATCCGAAAAATAACTCTTAAAGTAACATTAATCAGGAAGACGATAATCCTTACATGTTATAGGAGCATCAGTCACGAGAAACTCGTTATCGTGGTTTATCGTTTTCCCGAAATTGTTGGGACGATATTTACCAGAAAGTGAATCTAGAGCAAAAATTCTGCTTGCGTTTTACTAGACGCCCCGCATGGCTATAAAAGTGACAAAATACATTCAGAAAATTTTATCTCTTTTAAGACTATTACCGAAATGGGGATACATTATTGAATTGCCAATTTTCTTATACTTTATGGTTTTGCGAAAGCTTAGAGAATTAAATAACATGCAAAAAACTAAATTAAAAACTGTCGAGAATATAAAAGAGCTAAATTTCGTAATGCATAATTTATCAGTGGGAAAATGCACTCCACGTGGGCTTCACAAAACTGCAAGACCGAATAAGTCCATCTGTAAAAAAAAGTTATAAAGAAACATGACAGTATATCTTAATCAAATTGGTCGAGAGAATGTGAGTATAGCCGAAATATTTCGTAGGATATTGAAGGGAAAACTTCATGTTATATGATTACTAATTAATTGGATATCTTTGTTTTTATTGATTCAGAATTTGCGAATAAATGCTGAAAATTTAAAAGGATAAAATATTTTGTTTATTTTTGGTAAAGAAAATAAAAGCCAAAGTAAGGTAAGCAGCATAAGTATGAGGTGAAGATATGCGTTAAGTTACGCGTGATGAGTTTGTTTCGTGGAAGTTTGACTAGAAGGAAATTCTTGAGGCCATGTTTGGTAGTTATTCTTACTCATAAAAAGTTAACTGAAAAAATGAGTAAGATTTAATTGAGCTGGGTTAGGGAAAATGTTTACCTAAGAATTAAGGGCTAATTATTTTTCTGTGTAAATACATTTGACATAGTCATTTCTTTCAATGTGAAGTTGTATTTTGTATCACATATTGTAAATTGTTGTTTAAAACGTGGTTAGTATTTTTGAGTAAAAGGAACTGGTGATTGATAGGTAGCTGCTTTCAGTTCTCACTGGACTCAACATAAAAGACAGGTAAAATTTTTTTGTTCACGTTTTGTATGTTTGTTACATATTGTCGCCAATTACGTAGGACTGTAAATGTATATTTTTGTGACGTCTTCTGGCGCAGATTGTGATGAGAAGGTGCGATGGTCTTGATTGTCTGGAATATTTCCTTCTCTCTCTCGCCCTTCTATTAGTCTCACCCACACCAGGTTAGGGGGATCATAAGGTGCGGCCGTGGAGGAAGGAAGGAATGATTTCACCCACAGCTCCTCTGCCTAGCTCACGCCATTTCATTTACATCTCACGCGAACAATCATTCTTGTGTTTGCATGTTTTGGTGTGCTAAGTTAAGTTCAATTGCTTAAAACAGTTAATGAATGTTGGCTGTTGTAAAATACGGAAGTTTCAGATATAAAACATTTTACTTATTTATGAATAAAAACTTATACAGTTGATGGATGATTGCGTGTTAAAAGAATCACAAATTCTAAGTGAGCTGGTGTAATTTAAAGAAAATCTCTAAACAGTGTATTTAAGTGGTTTCTTTTCTTATTTATTTAATAACTACTATAATTAATTTTTAACTCCAAGCTAAGAAATATTTTTAGTGAGGAATCAAGGTAAGTATTTTATACGTCAAGAAAAGAAATAGGAGCGAAAAATTAATATTTATGATACATACCTATAATTATAAACCGGGAATTATTCATTTTTATAACAATACACATTTAAATTTATCGTATCAACGTAAGATAGTTTGATATAAAAATGTGATATTCAAATAACAATTTTTTTTCTTTGATTTATTGTGGTTATTGTGACTTTAACGTATAAATAATGTGCATTTGAAGATTTCTGCATTACGACTTTTTTTATTTCTTTTTCAAATGCATTTTACTGAACCTTATTAAAAATACAATTTATGTGTGTATAATTTCCTTTTTTGTAATGTTAAGTCTCTATCAACCCAATGGAACCGCTAATGAACTAAATTACTTATACTTCCTATAACATAACAAAATCAAGGGCTAAAAACTGGCAAGTACCTAACAGTGTAGCACATTACATATTACCCGTTAGTAGTATATAATACCCGGAACTAGATCAGGCGCCAGGCGGTGGATTGAAGATTGTCGGTCCGCCATCTTGGATTTGTGACGTCACGGCGGCAAAAATTCCTCAAAATTCCTTAAAATTGACTCAAAATTTCCCGTTTTAAGAAAAAATTTCCCGTTTTCGAGGGAAAAATTCCCGTTTCGAAGGAAAATTTCCCGTTTTATTCCTTAAAAATCCCAACGGCTAGAAATGTCCTGATAGAGGCTTAAGCATCCTTAACTCAAGCCTCAGTTAAGCCTCTATCAGGATGTGACCTTTGACCTTGACCTTGACCCCGACGGCCATTTTGGATCCGCCATCTTGGATGTCGTAATTTTGTTTTCTCGAACATTCCGGCATTGTGTTATCCGCCATTTTGAATTATGACGTCACCGTTGCAATTTTAGTTACGACCGCCATCTTTAATTTTTTATTTTTTATCCGATTTTAATTAAATTTTTTTTAAAAATTATAAAAAAATTAAATAATAAAAAAATTTAATAAAATATTAAAAAAACAAACATTTACGACTCCGAGCTCGGAGTCCTCGGTTCAAACCCGACGAGTGCAAAAAAATAAAAATGGCGTCCGATCCTTCCCCCCGCGGTGGCTGCAGGCATACTGACTCCCACCACTTTTTTTTCAAAGCATATATATCGTCAGGTAGTATGACGTCATGTCCGCCATCTTGTCCTCGTCTGCTGGAAGCCATCATCAGTGTATCGTCGGCGTGAGTGCGCTGACGCCATGTTAGTTTAATTCTTATCCGCTAGAGTGCAGTAATCATTTATTATTGCTGTGACACCCGACATCTTGTCATTTGGCCGCCATCTTGAAAATCCGTAGTTATTTAGCTAGAAATTCGGGAAAAATTCCAAAATTCATTAAATAAATTTGTTATCTATATACTGATTGATTAGGTCGACTAAGGTCCTTGGTACGATCTAGGATGATGCAAAAAAAATTAAATATAACATCAATTTAACATAATAGTAACAGGTTCGAGGAATTAAACACCACAAGTTCTTTTACAAACATAATATTTATTACATAATTTCTACTACAGGATCATTTGCAAAAGCCAGCAATCTTATAATCATTTAGTTCCGCAGCGGTGTGAAATGACTAATTCTTAGCTCCAATCGGTTTATACTAGACAGAGTCCAGCCAGAACCTTTACAGACATAGTCCACCTCTTCTTGACAGAGTTTCTGGATACCGTTTTTAACAGTTTGCTTCACATCGTTAGAACTGTAAATTACTGCAGCCGATGTCTTGAATGCACACTTCTTCACTTTGTCATCGAACGGATATGGCTTTCCATATATACAGTCCAACCACAAGTTATATTTCAAAGGTCCGTTTGTTGCTACATCATCAGTAAGCTGATTGATTATGTCCTCTCTGATATCATCAAGAAAATTACAAATGTCTTTCGACTCACCTAACGAATTTAAACAATAGTAGTCCTTCAATGTTCCACGAAATGCAGACTGCGCCAAGTAGAAGCCATTATCGTTCACTTGTAATGCGCCGAACACAGTCTTAGGTTTATTTTCCTGTTCAGACGTAATACCAATCGGTTGCTGCACATCGGTTTTCTTGCTTGTACGCTCACGAGCCTTCAACCTAAACCGAGGAGTCGAAATTTCTGCAGGTAGTTCAGCAGTAGGCACACGGACTTCACCTTTACAGTTTTTCGCATGTCGTCGCAAATTATCAATTCGAGTAAACCATTCATGACACTCATCACATCGAAACTTCATGCGAGATGGATTCTTCGTGCATTTGCTCCGCTCATGTCTTCGTGCATCATGAGCAAATGCGAACGACGTATCACAGTAGCTGCAAGGATACCGTGGTGATGAAGACGAACCTTTCAGACCCGATCCAGATACTGACGTTGCCGCAGTTGCACCATCTCCAGGCATACTCTTATGAACATCAATGCATCGTTGTTGCGCCGAAACCTTTACTTTCTGCCGAACAGCAGAACCTTTGCATGCCTTCGTGTGCGTTTTCTTATTATCTTTTCTGGCAAACTGCTTATGACATTTCTCACAAACAAACATTTTACGATATAGGTTCTTGGCACATTCTCTATTCTCATGTCGTCGAGCATTGCTGTTGTTTGAGAAAATCTTGTCGCAGTAACAGCACCGATGTTCATTAGTTGTTGTCGATTCGGCATCCATTGAAGTCTCCATTGATGGCGAACCAGCGTTCGCCGAGTTTCCCTGTGCAGCCAGCACTAGTGGCATTAAAGTCTCTTCTGCTGGCAGTACCACGTCTGTTGAAGTCTCCTCCAGTGTTGACATCGACGTTGCCAACGGGATCTGCTCCACCATCGTCGACGCTGACGTCATGGTTCCCGCAGTCGATGTTACATCCTCCATCGAGTTCGTCGTTAAAGTCGGTAAAGATGCCATCGAAGTCTCAAGAACAGGCAATTACACGACTTATGCACCAGAAGAAACAAACTAGGTGATCCTTACACCGACGACGGCAGTAACAAACTGAGCGTCCTGTTGTCTAGGGCTCGTTTATATACATGCACCGTATGGAATAATACGCTAGTCAAATCAAGAACCATTAACAATAATACTAGAGTCAAAACAACATTTAAAAAATAGAAGCACCATCAACAAAAAAGGAAGCACATTTGGAAACACCATCAAAAAAAGGAAAAACAATAGGAAGCACCGTCAACGAAAAGGCAGCACCGACAACGAAAAGGCAGCACATTTGGAACCACCGACTACGAAAAGGCAGCACATTTGGAAGCACCGACAACGAAAAGGCAGCACATTTGGAAGCACCAAATACGAAAAGGCAGCACATTTGGAAGCACCGACTACGAAAAGGCAGCACATTTGGAAGCACCGACAACGAAAAGGCAGCACATTTGGAAGCACCGACAACGAAATGGCAGCACATTTGGAAGCACCGACTACGAAAAGGCAGCACATTTGGAAGCACCGTCATCGAAAAGGCAGCACATTTAGAAGCACCGTCATCGAAAAGGCAGCACATTTGGAAGCACCGACTATGAAAAGGCAGCACATTTGGAAGCACAGTCATCGAAAAAGCAGCACATTTGGAAGCACCGACTACGAAAAGGCAGCACATTTGGCAGCACCGACTACGAAAAGGCAGCACATTTGGCAGCACCGACAACGAAAAGGCAGCACATTTGGAAGCACCGACTACGAAAAGGCAGCACATTTGGAAGCACCGACAACGAAAAGGCAGCACATTTGGAAGCACCGACAAAGAAAAGGCAGCACATTTGGAAGCACCGACAACGAAAAGGCAGCACATTTGGAAGCACCGACAACGAAAAGGCAGCACATTTGGAAGCACCATCATCGAAAAGGCAGCACATTTGGAAGCTCCATCAACAAAAAAAAGGCAAAAAGGAAGCACCGACAACGAAAAGGCAGCACATTTGGAAGCACCGTCATCGAAAAGGCAGCACATTTGGAAGCACCGCCAACCAAAAGGCAGCACATGTGGAAGCACCGACAACGAAAAGGCAGCACATTTGGAAGCACCGACAACGAAAAGGCAGCACATTTGGAAGCACCGACAATGAAAAAGCAGCACATTTGGAAGCACCGACAACGAAAAAGCAACACATTTGGAAGCACCGACAACGAAAAGGCAGCACCATCAACGAAAATGCATCACATTTGCCATTGACTCCAATATTCATTGGCTCGAATATTCATTGGCTCCATTAATTCGCTCGCTCCAATATTACATTGACTCCAATATTCATCGGCTCCAATATTCATGGGCTCCAATATTCATTGGCTCCATCAGTCATTGACACCAACAGTCTTTTGGTTCCAAAAGTTTTTTGGCTCAAAATATATTTGGCTAGAATTCTTCGAGTCTAATAGACTATTAGACCACATGGCTACAAGTCTTAAATGATCTAGCTGGTTACGAGTTATACCTGGCTTGCGAGACTACAGAGCTACGAAGCCTCTAGAAAACGAGTTTACGTGACTGCGAGGATAGAGGTCTACAAGTCTGCATGAGTTCTTGACTACGAAGCTACTCGCCTACAAGGCTCCAATTGCCGCATCTGTCTTCGTCGGAATTTTCTCTTTTGCTACATCTGCACCATCAACATTATGTTATAAGATTACAAGGCTACTTGCTTACGTAGCGTCAATTCTACGAGGCTCCAATGCATAATAACTACGAGACTACGAGCAATGAGGTTACGAGACTATGCGATTGCAAGTCTTCAAGGTTACGTCATCGCGAGGCTATAGGACTACGAAGCTTCCATAACGCATGGTTACGAGACTGCATGAATAATTGACCGCGTGGCTACGAAACTTCATGTCTCTATCTGACTACAATAGCACTATTCAGTGGTGAGAGTTAATTTATCTCACGCAAAGGTACTTGCTGCAAGTAGTTCCGCTTTTCAACATCAGATGACGTCACGTGTTGCTTGCAGGTAAATAATATTTATTTCTTTTATGCGGGATGCGGGATGCTCACTATCGAACGCATAAGAAGGATGGCTTCGATAGTCTCCAAGGAGAAAAAAGTTCCTCCTTCCTGCTAGTGCTTCTCAGATTTCTCACGGTCCACCATCTTGGATTGCGACGTCACGGCGGCCATCTTGGATGGGTGTGACCTTGACCTTTGACCAAAAAAACCGCAGGAATGATCGCAAGCACACGGATTAACCACCAAAATATTGATAAGACTAATCAGGAGCACACTGAGAAAACCACCATAATATTGACAAGAATAATCAGAAGCCACGGAGAATAACGACTAACGTTTTCTTTGATATCATAAAATTACAGGGAAAAATAAATATTTAAAAAATAAAAATAAATAAAAAAATACATGAACTAATTCTGCTAGCTTGTAAACTTATCATTGTTGTGCAATGAAAAAGTTCTATTAGAAGCCAGAATCAGATCATGTATTTTTTTATTTTTTTATTATTTTTATTTTTAAATATTTATTTTTCCCTGTAATTTTATGATATCAAAGAAAACGTTAGTCGTTTTTCTCCGTGTGCTTCTGATTATTCTTGTCAATATTATGGTGGTTTTCTCCGTGTGCTCCTGATTAGTCTTATCAATATTTTGGTGGTTAATCCGTGTGCTTGTGATCATTCCTGCGGTTTTTTTTGGTCAAAGGTCAAGGTCACACCCATCCAAGATGGCCGCCGTGACGTCGCAATCCAAGATGGTGGACCGTGAGAAATCTGAGAAGCACTAGCAGGAAGGAGGAACTTTTTTCTCCTTGGAGACTATCGAAGCCATCCTTCTTATGCGTTCGATAGTGAGCATCCCGCATCCCGCATAAAAGAAATAAATATTATTTACCTGCAAGCAACACGTGACGTCATCTGATGTTGAAAAGCGGAACTACTTGCAGCAAGTACCTTTGCGTGAGATAAATTAACTCTCACCACTGAATAGTGCTATTGTAGTCAGATAGAGAAATGAAGTTTCGTAGCCACGCGGTCAATTATTCATGCAGTCTCGTAACCATGCGTTATGGAAGCTTCGTAGTCCTATAGCCTCGCGATGACGTAACCTTGAAGACTTGCAATCGCATAGTCTCGTAACCTCATTGCTCGTAGTCTCGTAGTTATTATGCATTGGAGCCTCGTAGAATTGACGCTACGTAAGCAAGTAGCCTTGTAATCTTATAACATAATGTTGATGGTGCAGATGTAGCAAAAGAGAAAATTCCGACGAAGACAGATGCGGCAATTGGAGCCTTGTAGGCGAGTAGCTTCGTAGTCAAGAACTCATGCAGACTTGTAGACCTCTATCCTCGCAGTCACGTAAACTCGTTTTCTAGAGGCTTCGTAGCTCTGTAGTCTCGCAAGCCAGGTATAACTCGTAACCAGCTAGATCATTTAAGACTCGTAGCCATGTGTTCTAATAGTCTATTAGACTCGAAGAATTCTAGCCAAATATATTTTGAGCCAAAAAACATTTGGAACCAAAAGACTGTTGGTGTCAATGACTGATGGAGCCAATGAATATTGGAGCCCATGAATATTGGAGCCGATGAATATTGGAGTCAATGTAATATTGGAGCGAGCGAATTAATGGAGCCAATGAATATTCGAGCCAATGAATATTGGAGTCAATGGCAAATGTGATGCATTTTCGTTGATGGTACTGCCTTTTCGTTGTCGGTGCTTCCAAATGTGTTGCTTTTTCGTTGTCGGTGCTTCCAAATGTGCTGCTTTTTCATTGTCGGTGCTTCCAAATGTGCTGCCTTTTCGTTGTCGGTGCTTCCAAATGTGCTGCCTTTTCGTTGTCGGTGCTTCCACATGTGCTGCCTTTTGGTTGGCGGTGCTTCCAAATGTGCTGCCTTTTCGATGACGGTGCTTCCAAATGTGCTGCCTTTTCGTTGTCGGTGCTTCCAAATGTGCTGCCTTTTCGATTATGGTGCTTCCAAATGTGCTGCCTTTTCGTTGTCGGTGCTTCCAAATGTGCTGCCTTTTCGTTGTCGGTGCTTCCAAATGTGCTGCCTTTTCGTTGTCGGTGCTTCCAAATATGCTGCCTTTTCGTTGTCGGTGCTTCCAAATGTGCTGCCTTTTCGTTGTCGGTGCATCCAAATGTGCTGCCTTTTCGTTGTCGGTGCTTCTAAATGTGCTTCCTTTTCGATGACGGTGCTTCCAAATGTGCTGCCTTTTCGTTGTCGGTGCTTCCAAATGTGCTGCCATTTCGTTGTCGGTGCTTCCAAATGTGCTGCCTTTTCGTAGTCGGTGCTTCCAAATGTGCTGCCTTTTCGTATTCGGTGCTTCCAAATGTGCTGCCTTTTCGTTGTCGGTGCTTCCAAATGTGCTGCCTTTTCGTAGTCGGTGGTTCTAAATGTGCTGCCTTTTCGTTGTCGGTGCTGCCTTTTCGTTGACGGTGCTTCCTATTGTTTTTCCTTTTTTTGATGGTGTTTCCAAATGTGCTTCCTTTTTTGTTGATGGTGCTTCTATTTTTTAAATGTTGTTTTGACTCTAGTATTATTGTAAATGGTTCTTGATTTGACTAGCGTATTATTCCATACGGTGCATGTATATAAACGAGTCCTAGACAACAGGACGCTCAGTTTGTTACTGCCGTCGTCGGTGTAAAGATCACCTAGTTTGTTTCTTCTGGTGCATAAGTCGTGTAATTGCCTGTTCTTGAGACTTCGATGGCATCTTTACCGACTTTAACGACGAACTCGATGGAGGATGTAACATCGACTGCGGGAACCATGACGTCAGCGTCGACGATGGTGGAGCAGATCCCGTTGGCAACGTCGATGTCAACACTGGAGGAGACTTCAACAGACGTGGTTCCGCCAGCAGAAGAGACTTTAATGCCGCTAGTGCTGGCTGCACAGGGAAACTCGGCGAACGCTGGTTCGCCATCAATGGAGACTTCAATGGATGCCGAATCGACAACAACTAACGAACATCGGTGCTGTTACTGCGACAAGATTTTCTCAAACAACAGCAATGCTCGACGACATGAGAATAGAGAATGTGCCAAGAACCTATATCGTAAAATGTTTGTTTGTGAGAAATGTCATAAGCAGTTTGCCAGAAAAGATAATATGAAAACGCACACGAAGGCATGCAAAGGTTCTGCTGTTCGGCAGAAAGTAAAGGTTTCGGCGCAACAACGATGCATTTATGTTCATAAGAGTATGCCTGGAGATGGTGCAACTGCGGCAACGTCAGTATCTGGATCGGGTCTGAAAGGTTCGTCTTCATCACCACGGTATCCTTGCAGCTACTGTGATACGTCGTTCGCATTTGCTCATGATGCACGAAGACATGAGCGGAGCAAATGCACGAAGAATCCATCTCGCATGAAGTTTCGATGTGATGAGTGTCATGAATGGTTTACTCGAATTGATAATTTGCGACGACATGCGAAAAACTGTAAAGGTGAAGTCCGTGTGCCTACTGCTGAACTACCTGCAGAAATTTCGACTCCTCGGTTTAGGTTGAAGGCTCGTGAGCGTACAAGCAAGAAAACCGATGTGCAGCAACCGATTGGTATGACGTCTGAACAGGAAAATAAACCTAAGACTGTGTTCGGCGCATTACAAGTGAACGATAATGGCTTCTACTTGGCGCAGTCTGCATTTCGTGGAACATTGAAGGACTACTATTGTTTAAATTCGTTAGGTGAGTCGAAAGACATTTGTAATTTTCTTGATAATATCAGAGAGGACATAATCAATCAGCTTACTGATGATGTAGCAACAAACGGACCTTTGAAATATAACTTGTGGTTGGACTGTATATATGGAAAGCCATATCCGTTCGATGACAAAGTGAAGAAGTGTGCATTCAAGACATCGGCTGCAGTAATTTACAGTTCTAACGATGTGAAGCAAACTGTTAAAAACGGTATCCAGAAACTCTGTCAAGAAGAGGTGGACTATGTCTGTAAAGGTTCTGGCTGGACTCTGTCTAGTATAAACCGATTGGAGCTAAGAATTAGTCATTTCACACCGCTGCGGAACTAAATGATTATAAGATTGCTGGCTTTCGCAAATGATCCTGTAGTAGAAATTATGTAATAAATATTATGTTTGTAAAAGAACTTGTGGTGTTTAATTCCTCGAACCTGTTACTGTTATGTTAAATTGATGTTATATTTAATTTTTTTTGCGTCGTCCTAGATCGTACCAAGGACCTTAGTCGACCTAATCAATCAGTATATAGATAACAAATTTATTTAATGAATTTTGGAATTTTTCCCGAATTTCTAGCTAAATAATTACGGATTTTCAAGATGGCGGCCAAATGACAAGATGTCGGGTGTCACAGCAATAATAAATTATTACTGCACTCTAGCGGATAAGAATTAAACTAACATGGCGTCAGCGCACTCACGCCGACGATACACTGATGATGGCTTCCAGCAGACGAGGACAAGATGGCGGACATGACGTCATACTACCTGACGATATATATGCTTTGAAAAAAAAGTGGTGGGAGTCAGTATGCCTGCAGCCACCGCGGGGGTAGGATCGGATGCCATTTTTATTTTTTTGCACTCGTCGGGTTTGAACCGAGGACTCCGAGCTCCGAGTCGTAAATGTTTGTATTTTAAATTTTTTATTAAATTTTTTATTATTTAATTTTTTTTATAATTTTTAAAAAAAAATTCATTAAAATCGGATAAAAAATAAAAAATTAAAGATGGCGGTCGTAACGAAAATTGCAACGGTGACGTCATAATTCAAAATGGCGGATAACACAATGCCGGAATGTTCGAGAAAACAAAATTACGTCATCCAAGATGGCGGATCCAAAATGGCCGTCGGGGTCAAGGTCAAGGTCAAAGGTCACATCCTGATAGAGGCTTAACTGAGGCTTGAGTTAAGGATGCTTAAGCCTCTATCAGGACATTTCTAGCCGTTGGGATTTTTAAGGAATAAAACGGGAAATTTTTTCTTAAAACGGGAAATTTTGAGTCATTTTGAGTCAATTTTGAGGAATTTTGAGGAATTTTTGCCGCCGTGACGTCACAAATCCAAGATGGCGGACCGACAATCTTCAATCCACCGCCTGGTGCCTGATCTTGTTCCGGCTATTATATACTACTCCCGTTGGATATAAAATAACTGCACCAGTTTCGCCATGGCCATCACAGAGGCTGTTTCGGAACAACATTTACAACGTGTGTTTGGCGGGTCCTTGCGAGGGTACGAGACTATAACAGACATCACCACTTAAAACCTTTTAGAATGTCTTCGCTAGTCGGTAAATATCTGTCTAAACAGGCGACCAGTCGATAATCGATGAAGCCTCCCAGATATAAATATTTTTGCCTTAACGAGATCCCAGTATTTCATGTCAGATTGTTACCCATGCGCCTGTTTCTAGAGATTAATCGTGCCAAGTTCATACCGCAAACCAGACTATAATGTCTTTGGAGTTTACACAAGAACACTGTTTTGTACGACTCGTTTAGGTAAGAGTTAATTATTTTCTTCTACATCTACACTAAAAAACCTGTTTTTAATCATACAAATGTTCATAATATCATCGTGAGCCTACAAACTGTCGCAAGCAATGCCGTCTATCAGGCCGGTGTTTGAACCAGATAATTTTTTTAGGCTTGAATTACCAATCGACCGTCATCTCTGGCAGGCTGACAAAAGTGTCTCAGTCCAAGCTGGAGTCATAATGCCACGACCAACACGACATGACAAATCAGATTTGGGCGTCGCACACCGTTCCAGCACCGCAATGTTAACAGCGTTAAGGTCACAATACCACGACACCACTAAATCGGCGAACTCTTAATACGGCTGTCGGCAAATCATTCTAAGCCAAATGCACTCATAAAATGCTTTATATTATGCGCCAAAATAGTGCAGGCTCTACAGGAATCTTTTCTTCCTTTTGATAGCCGAAGTGCATAGCCATATAGGCCTAACATGTATTGTCTATTGTACAAAGTGAAGTTAGGTTTGTTTTAGAAAAACAAGGAAGCAAGTTACAGCGTCTGTTAGCCATGCTAAAAATTAAAAATAAAGGTAATGAACAATTTAAGTCACACTACAATGTTAAAGAGTACTCGAACACAAAACGAAATTTTGTTTTTCAGTGTAAGAATTTACCAAGTAGGTAAATATATTTTTAAAGTTTTGTTCTGTAAAGTTCCCGCTTTACTTTCCGTCTTGCAGCACGACATGATGAAGTAAGAAATAAAAAAAAATTGTATTTCCAAATTTATAATGGCTGTAAATAAGATCTTGAACATACTAAACACCCTCACAGTGCTCAGTTTGTTTATAATTTTTTTGAAATTTTATAATTTAGGGGTGAAAACTTGGTAATATCTTTATTTATAATATATCCTACCTCCAAAGAAATTAAAGCAGGAGGGTAAATATTAGTTACGAATACTAAACAACAAAACCCTTAAAATCATTTTATCATTAATGAATTTTCTACCTCTACAAGAGTGGAATTAGGTAAATGCGATTAGAAATAATAAAGCCTATCTCCGAGGCTAATTACGTGGCTAAAATTAAGGTGCATTAGTTTTAAAAAACTACATACTACCTTTTAACATTTAACATTCCAACTCTTATGGTTGCTAGCCGTGTAGTTTTGGTTTTATGAAGGCTAATTCATATCCCTAAGGGCCGGTTTCACCAAGCAGGTTTAATTTTGTTACAAAACGAGATTTACAAAACTAGATGAAGTATAATCGTAAGTTTAATTCCGACGTGTGTTTCACCATCGTTACACAAGTTTAAATTAATCGAGATTTCTAAAACTCGATTTATAAATGCCTTCCACATAAAAACACCCATTACCTAGCGAATATACCCGAATATCTGTCGGAGATATCCGAATATGTATTTTTTTCCCCTCTTGTAGATGCAGCTTTTGGCCGAGCGTAATTTATGGTGGCCGCATCAACCTAAAAAAAAAAAACTTTTTATTTTTTTGAAAAATTAGTAATACCGTGGAAATTGTCATATCGCATATAAACATGATTGGCAATGGTGCAGTTTCAGTTGTAATTAAAGAAAAGCGACAAAGAAGTCGAAATCTTTCGCCACGTGAGAAGACAGTCTGCACATAGACTGATCTAACAAAACTGTTTCGACAGACGGCAATGGTTTCTGAAGTCCACTTCATCATAGCTTTCAAAATAATTACTCCTTTCGCGAATTGTACCTACGAGGTCGACGCAAGGGAATAAAATCATCTCCATCCGAATCTTCTTCAAATATAACATTGTAAGCTGCTTGAGCCATTTGTTTACATACGTTAAGCGAGATTAGCTGAGCAAACTGGATGAACTTAGCCAGTTAATATAAAATCTCGCTTTACTCTGGAAAATCGAGATTACGAATGTGGTGAAACGCAGAATCGACTAAACGAGTTTATATTGAAACTAATCGAGATTAATTTGCTTAAACTAAGTTGGTGAAACCGGCATAAATCTAATATAGGGTAAGTAAAAAACTGAGTTTTATGCACACATAGTTACATACTACCTGCATATATTTTTAATTTTACCAATAAGGGGGTGGAAATAAATTAAGTATATCATTAAAACCTATACTTCCGAGGTTTATAGTATGGGATATAAGATGTTGGGAGTAAATTATGAACTAGCAAACACTATTGGCATCATATTATCAACTTCCGGAAATCCGTATACAAAGGGGTGAAAAGGTGAGCGTATTATTTTTAATGAAAGAAACAATTATCACAGAAGATAATATATTGGTTAATAATAATATACAGACTATATAAATATATAAACTATCAATTTATATAGTGTATTGATTTTTTATTTTTCTAAAAGCTATTGTTAAGGGAGTGAAGAGCGGTTAGTTTGGTTTTATATTAAAAATAATGTTTCGGAAGCTAATCAGGCGTAGTGGGAGATTTTGGGTGAACATAGAAAATATACCAAAGTATCAATTCCTTTTTACCATCATTAGAAATTTACTTCTAGTGTGATTAAAATGGGGTGAGTTTTGTAAAATGAAGAACATAATCACAAAATCTAAAGTGAAAGTTAAGAAACTGGGAATTTTTTCAACAAATAAAAATGATGACACATTATCTACGATTTAACGTCTTATTATTAATGTCCATTTCTAATGAAGTGAAATAAAAATTAGTTTGGTTTTATAAAAGCTTATAAATTGAGCACTTCTGAGAATAAGAGAGAAGATAAATTTGTCAATATTTTATCAATTAAAAATAAATTTAACTTTTTTTTTTGAGTTTTTGAGATTTCACCCCTGACGTGGTGAATATAGTATAAGGTGGTCTTGCTATGGATACGGATATAAATTAATCCATTACATGTCTGCGTATCAACTGCAACAGAAGTTATATATCTGGTTATAGTAAACTATGTTTAAAATAAAAGTGCAAAATTAAAAAAAATTAATTATGTTTTTATGAGGTGAAAATTTTTTTGATTTTATTAAAAATATTCAAGAAACGAAATTCAATTAAACAAGAAATATTAAAGTTCCCAAGATGTTCATAAAAAAGAGGAAGAGCCGTGTGTTTTACCATGTAACAAAATTTTATTCCTAATAGGGTGAACAAAGGGTAAATGTAACTTTATAAAGGTTAATATGAGAGAATAACTGGCACACGTAATAGTAACTAAAAATATTTCACCTTGAATATTACTGTTTTCGAAATTACAAAACTGAAAATTTTGATGAATGATAACTTTTATAGACCTGATAGATTGTCGTGTTTATCATTTTACTTAACGGTGTCTCTAATGTATTACATTATTTTTCTCAATGTTACAATATTAGCACTGTCCTGATACTTACGTGAGCGTAGCTGCGGGTGTTTAATTGATACATTACTAAACAAGCAATAATGTAGTATTTATTCAGCAGTTATTTTGTCCTGCTGATCTTTCACATTTTCCTTAACATTTATAATCTCGGAATAAATACATCTGTATACCTACTTCATATTTCATACATCAAACATAAAATTGCATCTAGTAAGTACTTTTTATCATAAATATCATAATATTTTAACTCACCAAAATATTGCTTCCGATTTCCATGGACATTACTCCAGACCCCAGAGTGTTTCAATCAGCATTTTGGAGTATTATGATCATTTTTTCTCTCAGTGGATTTGGTAAACCAGTCGCTATGGAAAATGCCCTGCAGAAACAAGTGATACAGTTTTATTACAAATAAAATTATCCTGTTTATTAGGTGGGAAAAATGTTAGTCACATCTACCAGTCTAAAACATTGGATATAATTTTAAAAAAACATGTGAAAAAAATTAAATTACAAAAAGGCATAATGAAATAGATATGCCGATTTACAATTTAAATAATGTATATACATGCACACTTAACAATTCTTCCAGCTATATTCAAAAGCTACAAAAATTAGTTTACATGATGTAACACTGTTTGCCTCACTAGTGTTAGGTAACAAATATTTTTCAAATTGGTCAAAAAGCTCCCAAAATTAATTAAATATATCCGAAATAATTTATCTTCAAATAAAAATTCAATAAAATTTTTTTACATTGTCACAAAAATCAAACCAAAATTGTAAAAAAAAAAATTTCTTCTTCGGCAGTTTGCGATTAAAACTAGCCGCAAGTTGAAACATTTTGGAGTTGTGTTCGTGTCAGATGTGTGATGTGTGCCGGCCTCTAGCTGTACATGGGTCACAGGGCTGGTCCGGCCGGAGGAAGAATGTGTAGGTCCGGTCAGCACGGGAATGCGCGAGGCGGATCCATCCGCGAGGGACTACATTCTGTGGCGCAAAAAGGGGCACGTCGAGAACCCCCCTCCCCCACCACGCATCAAGGATGCTTCGGTTAAAGTTTGTGGGGGTGGGGGGGGGGGTAAATAATGTTTGACTCCGCTGGGAACGAACCCGAATCGCCTTAGGACCGGTTTTACACTCCTTTTAAGGGCGTGAGTCCCGTTTCAGGTATGATTTTAGTTTTACGTTTCACACGGTTCAAATTGAAGACTTTTTGAGTGGCTGAACGTCACAAAAATTAAAAATATATATATGGTATATAATATTTGCATGATTAGCTGGCTAAATGTAAATTTTTAATTTTTTTTTTTTTTGCAGTCTGGATACGGAGAACGGAACGGAAAAAAAATAATAATTGAAAATTTTTGTGTTCAAAAGCTGATGGCTACTGTGTGGTATGGTTTAAAATTCCTCTGGAAAAAAATATTTAAATTTATTCAACCTTTTAATATCATTAAAAATTCTAATGATTTGAAAAGGCCAGATAAAATTAAATAACTTTTTTCTGAAAGAATTTAAACCATGTCACATAACAACAGTAAATTGGACTTTAAAACCTAAAAGTTCCAGTTTACATCCCATTTCATTCTCCTTATCCATACTGAACAAAAACGTTAAAAATTCAAATTTTCCAGCTAATTAATGCCAAAAGTATGCGAAAGATATATAATATGTATATATATTTCCATTTATCGAAAGTTTAACAATGTGGAATGTAAATATAAAATAATGACCCAGAATGGGAAACACACTTTTAAGTCAACTCTCAGTTAAGCTAACATTCGGTTATAGAACCAGTGGCTGTATTACGACTCATAATTTAGCCGATGTTTTGCTGCCATTTACATACGAAGCGTGTGGTGTATTAATAGGTGTGTTGGTAATGAAAAGAAGTAGAATTTGGTAAGGTTTTTTTTTTTTTTTAATTTTGCAAGAAATCTTTCTCCATTAGTCTCAAATAGTCAGCTGTTACTTTGATTTTTAGTGTAATATTGTGACTTGTGGTCATTATTATGATATCTGCAACCAAAATTAAGAAGCTGTGGTTTTTTCAATGGAATTAAAAGATATTATAAATATACTCTACAAGTAGTACCGCTATTTATATTTAATTACCATTCTAACCAAACGTACTGATACTTCACACACATATTCGAGCTAAGCACAGTTATTAAATTGCTTTTTAACTTGTCCTATACTCATATTCGTGAAAACTCCGTATATAATTAGAACAAACAATAAAGCTTTTAACCTATGACCAATTTATTTTGGTGATAGAGATGGAAAAAATTGTAAAAATTGTCAAATATCTGTCAACGGAATTACATAAAATAATTTAAAAAACTACCTTGACATCTATTTTTCTTTGCACTAAAAAAAGATAATTTAAAACGCTTACTTATCTTAACCCAGCCTGAAAATAACCTAACCATTTCTATAAGATTACAATTCAGGACAAAGCAAATATTACGAAACCTTACACGCTAGAGACGTTTGTTTGACAGTTGGAACTATACTTAAATGTGTACTTTGTAATATTTTTCTATTTTATTTTTGTACGTGGTAAATTTATATAATGTTGTTGATTTTCAGGTAAATTTTTCTCACCAAAACAAACAATTTCGTGTTTTTTTTTCCGGGAATTGAGGGTAATTTCTATATGGTTTCGCGACATCGCGATTTTCAAAAACTCTGTGACACTATGTTTTATAAAGCTTCCTTTCCCTACTTAAATACCGTATAGTTTTCCAATGGTGTCAGGGCCACAGTGGTGTAGAGGTCACATCACTCATCTCACAGCAGAGCGGTCTGGTTTCAATTCCCTGCTAGACATAATATGAGCTCTGGTGACAATTCTTCCCGTACTCCGTACAGGTACCGTATGGTTTGTATTTTCGAAACTTTTATGTCAATAATTGAAAGTAACAAGACGTAAGCAATGAATAATTTCACTTTTCGCGACAGAGTGCATTATATCAATTTGTTACAATTAGTAACTATTTGTCATAATATCTAAATTGTCAGTGGTGATTACGAAGGACATTAAATATACAATATTTATTGTCGTTCGCAACGTTTTTTTATTACTATCACTATCAACGACTAATCTCGCCTGATATTTTGCCATTTTCTTTTCTGATGCTTAGCTCCAGGTGAAACAGCTAGCCACCAGCTCATCCTCAGTTAAATTTTTAACAAAATATAATCTCAGAGTAAGACGTTAACTGAAGGTCGTAAGACCGTAAGGCGAAAATTAGAGCTACCCGTAAGTTACGTTTTAGCCCTAGGTTCAACCGAAGGTGATAAGACCGGCCCTTATTCGGAAGTGCGTTATCCGAGGAGAGAATAGACCCCGTGACAGTTGTGTGGGAGGTTGACAAGGTAGCAGTGAACAAAATTTAGTACCTGCCATAATCCGTATAAAAAACCTTCTAAACTAGAGGTGTAAAAGTAACGAAAAAAAGCGTACCCGTATGTATTCGTCACAATAACAATTAGTACTCGTTACTATCGTATCGTTACGTTACTCGTTACTTCTGATACCTCATAACATGCTACGTTATTTTAGAGCAACGAATCGAGTCGTATTGCGTACGCGTACAGTATGACGTCGCGGCGTCGCAACATTCGTAATTTGTAGAAAACATACATTACATACCAAACTGCCTAAGGTGTATTTTTTCACTTTTCCGTATTTTGAACCAGACTTGTGTTTAAGTCATTCTAAATTTAATTTGGTTTAATAGGTAAAGTGTAGAACTACAAGTGAACTGTTGACGGACTCTAATAAATTTGCAATGGATTTACTATTTTGAAAATTTTAACCGTGAGCTTATGTTATATCACAATAACATCGCAATCCGTTATGCGTCGATTATAATGAAAAAGCAACAAATAGGTGTCGAAAATATTTTTTATTGACAATAAAATTTAAACAACATTCTAACGATAAATCCCATACTACGAAAAATGCGAGTAACGAAATGCATTCGTGTGTAACGTTTCGTTACTCGGTACTAGATGGCGCACCCGTTACTCAGTACCGAATACATACGGTTTGCTACAGCTCTATTCTAAACCACATTTCACGGCAGTTACGTGAGATTCGGATGCCAACAGCCAAAAGTGTTGTCGTTCACAAAATAGGTAGCTGGAGCCGTATAATTTCCTCAGTTATTCATGTGCGTGGACCCAAATTTTTATTCGGAGCAGGGATAAGTATTTGACGGGTGAGCAATAGGTCGTGGATTAAATACTCAAGTGCCATAAGCAACGTCACTCGACAGTAGGAGCCAAGGCGGCATGGTAGCAGACACTCGTCTCTCGCTACGCCTGTCCAGGTTTCAAACCTAGCAGAACATATTATCTTTGAAAGATTTGTGCAATGGGAGTGCATGACTTGATTTAAGCTTTTGGACATACGCCATTGCTATGCACATGTATGTCTGTAGAAGAAAACTGCAAAACAAAACACAAATGACAAAAACACAAATTAAGAAAAAAATTGCTGTTGTCAGGATATAAACACCACACAATACTCCACAACAGGAATATGGTCAACAAACAAAGAAAAACAAAGAAAAATGGACTAACAAAACATGTACATAGCAATGGCGTATGTCCAAAAGCTTACACCAAGTCTAGCAGACCATGACTCCATTTCCCGCAGGTTGGCTGCGGGGTGGATATTTCTTTGAGGCAATGAGTTTTCATTGAGTAACTTAGTTATCGTTTTTGCTACTGCAACACAAGCCACGTCATCCTAGAGACGACAGACTCCTACACGTCCAACCTTACAAACCCAACCCTTTGACGGATATTTGTGCCACTCTGAGGGTACACTATACCTTACGTATTGCTTCAAAGAAAATAAAACCCAGGATTTAATAAATATAAAATTTACCCAATCTCAGTACTCAAAAAAAATTCTAACCTGGCATAGCTATCTGTGGTGGTATTCACTAATGTGTTGCCAAAAAAAACATACAGAAATATTTTATATTGATGTTAACCCAGTTACCGCTCTGTACGATTCGCAAAATTTATATATATTAATTTATCAATACTCTGAAATATTATGTGTGACGCCTGGCTGTATCTTCGAGTGAACAACCTCATTGATTATGTGAGATAAATTACTACAGTAATATGTAATTCGTATAAACTGTAAAATAACTTCTGCAAAAAACAAACTATTATATATATACAAAACCAGGTTTTATAATAATTAATGTAAGTTACGGATGCAGTCATGCAACACAATACAAGTGTGTGCGGTCAAGAACACCTTAAAATCAAATATGAAATTTATATATTTTAAGAATAAAATCAGGAAAGAGTAAAGACGGTAGAGGAGATGTATTTGTGCTAATAATTACAGCCTTTGACATTAAAGTAACACTTTATTCATCTTACAAGCGTAAAACAACTATACCAGGCAGGAGTGCATATGCAAGCACAACATAAGGATTTTAAATATTATTGTTAGTAGTAGGGTTACGTCATGCCACTGCATTTATACCAGGGACGATTTCATCCACCGTATTGAATCCCTGCATGATACGTTACCTTTGACTCTTAATCAAATTACATTTCATTCTTCGAGTAAAATATGCACTCTGGCAGCTCAATTGCATTGTCACTTCAAATAATATAACACTTATACAAAATATGCGTTATTTACCTCAATTTCTATATTTATGGTTTGAAGACAGCCTATCTTTCATATTCCTGTGTTTGCCCAATATGATTAAATATTTTAAAAGAATGCGTAGCTATTTTTAAGTCAAACTATAGAAAATTCAAACTAGAATAAAACATATTTAAATAAAAAATTATCTCATATTGAAAACCCCTTGGTACGAATATGAACCAAATTTTCTTCGACCCACGCAAAAGCAAAAACAAGAACAACAAAAACATGATATCATACCTAAATATTCGCAGTACCAGTTCTCACCTCTACCACAGGAAAATTTTATATTGACAAATAAATTATATACTTGCATAATGTAAACTAAAAAAAAAAAACAAAGTACTGAGCTATGTACTTGAAATTATAAGTTAATCAAAGAAATAAAAACATAATGTTCTCAAAAAATAGTGTCTAAAAAAGGAATGGTAAATTGCGTAAGACTCCCCTTGCACGTAGCGCTGACTCAAAGATTAAAACATAAATGATCGAAGTTGGTCGTGTGTTGCACCGCACGGAAATGCGGATACGCGCGGCTGCTAACCGACGTCTTCGGAGTGAGGTGAATTATAAATGTGATTGTTCAGTCAGCAAACTTCAACAGTGAATTAGTTTCAAGTTAGGTTCAAGAAGTAGTTGTCGTTTCATCGACCGTTCCGAAGTAGATCGGCGGTCTGGTCGCCAGCCCGCCTTCAGCTCGGCTGGGCGAGCGGCGACGCCAACGCTCACTTGAGTCGTGCGAAGAAATTACAATGAAACCGCCCAGTCACAACCCTCCGCCAATTTCCTTGCATGTACGGCGTGATCCGTCACACACGCCCATGGGGGCCCAGGGGCTTAGAGCGCCGGGTTAACAAAGAAAAATACCCTGTATGATTGGTAGACAATACCACAAAAAAATTGGTTGTCTGTAAAGTCGGTTTACGGACGATAGTTTAACGTGACAACGTCAAAACAAAACATTGATGAAATGATTGCATACTTTATGGATAAAATTGAATCATTTTTATTTTAATAATAAAAGAATAAATACTTGAAATTATACTAGTAATCAGATTTTTAAAATGCAAGAATAATTAACCTTTATTGCCGAAATTGTTGTTGTAATAAGCAATGAAAACCACATTAACTTTTCACTTCACTTTATAAACAGTCGAGTGGAAGAGAGATAGATGCGGCGCAAGCGTACAATGAGCGTAACGGGACACAGCGTAACGGAACAATGTGCGTAACGGGACACAGCGTAACGGAACTATGTGCGTAACGGGACACTTTTTCGTGCGTGCAGCCGGCGTTCATCGATTTATTAGACGTTGTCACGTCAAAAGTAACTCAATATATAAAGGGACACAGAAAACCCCAGAGGACGAAAACTATGAGGGGTCTAAGTGATTCTTTCTTTCTTTCCCTCTAGTAACGGCAGAGCGTCCACGTTGCCGAAGTCGCTAGTTTATTTATCTTCATGCGCCACTCACATTTTAAATCAAATCATTATCACAGAAATTCTGAAGTTAAACAATATGTCAGTAAAATATTATAGATCATATGAAAATACTAACATTTCATAATACATAAGGTTTTTTGCATCTTACAGTTGTATAAAAAGTTTTAATAAATAAAAGGTAATGAAATTTCAACCTAGTAACGTCAGCTACACGATCTCTTACATCCCCACTGAGCTAACTGGTACGACAGCGAAAAGCAAGAAATTATTATAGTATATAAATTCCCAGGATTCTAGCGAATTTTCTCAAGTTGAGAACATGTCGTTTTGTGACCTTTAAATTATATAAAATGTATTCCAGGATAGTTTTACCATCACGCAGATTTGTTTGGCACACCGATGCACTTGGTGCGTTTCTCGATGTTCACGAACGCGACTGTATACAGGTTAATGCCGCCACGCGCGGTCTGCTGTCTGGACGACTTCGGATCGTGCGCGCATGCGCATAATAGACTTTATCATGTTAAACTTCCGTGGACGCACACAACTCACTGCATTTCCTTAGCTTACTAAAATTCTTCCGTCAGTGTTCCATAAGAGCTGTTACTTCAACAAAACATGATTGGTTTAAATATCTCTTTTAAATTGTTCGCTAAGCCAAACACCCCAAAGACACCCTCATTCAAAAACAAAGGGCCTAAAAAATACATACTTAGTTCAAATACGTATATGTTAATGAACTATCTTGAACCACATGTGACACAGAAGCAGTACATGGGTATATACAACATACTAAAAAAGTAATGGGAATTGCTGCAACCTTTTATGTGACCGCAAGGCCTACATTAGTCGCACATGGCACAAATTGTTCTCACAATAGTCTACAATCGCTGTTCAGTTTCGACAACGTACATTTTGCTACAAAGATAGTGTGGGTGTGTTTGTGCGAGAGAGCTTCACGCACATTCAGGAACCAACAGTAGTCACGTTTGGCTACACATGTTTAGTTTCTCACATTCGGCCTTACATTTAATCAGATACATACACATTTTGCTATTCATTTAAGGCTACTCGCGATCAGCTACACAAGCATTCAGTTTTAAACTTAAACGCTGCACACGCATTTAGCTACGCACATTCATATGTACGTAACATAATATACTTTAGTTCAGCTACAAACATACCAATGCTACACACATTTTGCTAATCACCTGCACACATCTAAACGCTAGTATCATTTCATTAAATGTATACAGCGCACACATGTGGCTACACACATTTAACTACACATTACTTCACACACACTCGGCTACCCACACTTGGATGAACAATATCGGATTCACACATTAGGCTCTCTTCTATTCCGGTGAACCAAATTTGATATTATGGACATATAGCAATACATATTGGGTGGTACGTATTAGCTAGACATGTTCGAATGCTTACATTTTTCTACGCCCTAGTTCAGCTTTTTACAACGGCCCCAAACATTACGCTTCACATATAATGGCAGCACCTCCCTGCACTATTCATACCTTTTTTTTATATTTCCCAACTTGCATTATATTGTCCGAGTATCAACTGCGCACGGACGTACCTGATCATTTTTATTCATATAACAATAATTAATGTATTCTAATTGACATAAACTACTTCATTCACCCGACTATATAATAGGCCTATGGAAATGAATATGTGTGCCAGATGTCTATTAATGCTAGCCTCGTGGCCTTAAAAGGAGGCTTGTGACTTTGTGACACCTTAATGGTTATTTGGGAAAGTTGTTCCAGGTTAACTAGCACATCTGTAGACACTAGTTTTCAAGATTATTTCTGAATATTCCAACAAGACACTTTGAGTTATGTATATATACATTTGAAGACACATACATATGATATTAAGAAATAACTTAGCCAAGGATGACTTCTATAGAATTGTTCGTTACAGCAATGTATTTGAAGTGTGACTATAATAGACTTCGTGATATTTTATCATATTATGCCTTCGTGAAGATATATTTGAGGTTTGAAATTAGGAATAACTGGGTGGATATGACTAATTAATTGACTACTTGTTTACTTCTGTATATTGAGCACGAAGAAGAAGCAAAGTCTGCCTGTAACTGGCTGCTAGTTTGTTGGCATATACGTGCTAGAGGAGGGCAGATATGCAGTATCATCTTATGAATGTTTGTTATGATGCCAAAGCAGTGCTACTTGAATTTTCTGTGGGCTTTGTGATATTTTCTTAAGGCTGGAAAGCACGGGAATTAACATTTATTGTATGTGGCAGTTAAATGTGACATGAGAGAAACAGGATGACAATTTACATATATGTATAGTCTGCTAGATAGGAAGAGTTAAAAATATCTAGTCGGTTAAAGTGCTGTGGACATTGAAGTGCGACAGCAACTTTTCTTTGTGACTTTTGTTTTCAGAAATTCTACCCAGAATTTGCCGATGTAGGTTCTTAACAACTATCAGTGTTTTTAATCTATTGTTAAAGTGAATTTATGCTCTGAGTGTCGTATGTAGAGCTAATAATGTTCGCAGGCTTTCACGGCCATTCTCTGAAGTTGCTTGGCTTCTGGGTTGTAGCCGTATCCTAGGCGAATAATTCACCGACGTTTCGGTCGACATTGCAGTCGCCATCATCAGGTAGCAGTTACCATTGCAGTCGCCATCGTCAGGAAGCAGTTACCATCAGGAAGCAGTTACCTACTAAAGTAGGTAACTGCTTCCTGATGATGGTGACTGCAATGTCGACCGAAACGTCGGTGAATTATTCGCCAAGGACACGACTACAACCCAGAAGCAAAGATACTTCACATGTAGAGCTGTTTGTGAAGCGGTTTGTGTCAATTAACATTATAGTGGCTTGTGAATGTCGCCACTGTGTCACCACGTAACAATGCAATATTACGTCACGAAGTGACGAGTCCCACGCATTTACTAGTTATGCGCAGTGCATCACCTATCACGTAGTAAAAATTTTTTGTACCAGAAGTGTATGCATATTGTAGCATCGCATCTCCGAAGGCAGACAGTCGGGCGTGGTTTTGACGATCTCTAGTCCATTCTGTGTTGTCATGCCAAGTGGCCACGTCACGACTCCTCCAGAGCTCCGTGTCATTTAGTTGTTCACGCAGGACGTCTGCCATCAACGAAATCGGAAGTATAGCATCTCATCCACTGCAGCCACCACTCATATCAGTTTGACTGTCTCGTGCCCCCATTGAAACTCCGTAGGACCTACAGGGAGCGACAGCTGTTAACAGTTGAAGTCCGGTGACATGAGCATTTGTCGGTTTTGATGGTTTCTATTTCTCAAACCATTTCCACATAATATGCTTCACCGCTGAGCTAAGTGTGCTCTAAGTGCCTTAGGATGTACGCCATAATCTATCCAGAGACAAAGCATAAATTATCAAGTGGCTAAGCTCCTAAATAAAGAATGACACTAGTGACGTTGAACTGGCAGTAATGGGAGCCCACTGAACATTTTAATCGTCTGCCGGGCCTTGACGTCACACCAGATTCGAGGCTTGGTTATTTGTGTACTTTCCCCTCCTCTTGTTGCCTAGCGACGCATTCCACCTTGCGTATGTGCAAGATAACTTGATCTGATTAATTACCACTTTGACTTTCTTCTTTAGGTAGCCTCTGAAGAATTAACAAGTAAGTCGTGAGCTACAATTCTTGTACCCAGTATGGTACTAATGTTAAGGCGTGTGGGCAGCGCATTCATGTGAGTACTACTATGCTTAAGTTCAGAGCTATGATCCATTATTGTAAATTTTGTTTCTGACAGCCCTTATATATTGTTTTTTGTTGGAATGTAATACCTATTCAATTTAAAAGGAATAATGCTTCAGCTTATTTACATAATGGATAGCGTTTATGTCAGGGCTCGAAGCCACTAGTTTCATGATACATAAGCTCACGGTTAATAAAATGAGTTTTGTATTCACACACTGCAGAAGCAACGGTTAATTTTATGAGCACTTGTTTAGCGAAAAGCCACTGTAATGGCTAGTCGTGTTACACGATGCAGAAAGAATATTCTGTGCACATTCACGCTTGTGTTCACTGCTCCCCAAGCCGACGGCTACGAGGCTCTGATTTAATGTGATTTTTCGGTCATTGTTTTAGTATTGCACAGTTATAACAACGAACTTTAAGGGTCACGGGATCGGAAGTCAGCAGCAACATAGGTTTATTTTCCAATTAATTCATTATAATTTCAATAGCGTCTCAATGGTTTACTGTCCCTTGGTTCTAAAATAGCATATTAAATGTTGAATATGATCTCTATATGATTTTTTTATTCGAATAGTATTAATAAAAATTATATTATTTTCTATTGGGTTGGTCCGGTAATTTATATTATTTGCCCTATACACTTGTAACACACCTTGTAATATTTATTAAGCACACCAGGTTATGCGTGTACTGTAGGCCTGGCAGTTCGGAGACTCTCATCCTTTATGCTGGACATTGATCATGTCCTGTTTGAAAGATATGCCAAGTAGGGAAAAAGAAGTCATCATGTGCTGGGCCTATATGCATTTTGTTATTACTTTAGTAGTACTTAATTGCAGCGAATATATCTTACACAATGACAGTAACACATTTATTTAGCCTGGCAGCTATCTTTTATTGTCCTTGCTTTTAGTAAAGATGACTATAATGCTCGGCGAAACGAAAATTTACTTTTGTGACATTTTTGTTGCTGCCTTGGTTTCCACACCTAGGACTTCGATTGCTTATGCTGGAATCGAACCGAGTACAACTATCCCTCACTTAGCACGTCTTCAGATTGCGCGGATTCATTTAGCGCGATGGGAATTTTACTGCCCCATCTTGAATAGCACGTCTGTAAATTTCAGTTAGCACGAAATCTCGGCAGGCAAAAAAAAGTCGAGCACGACGCCACGAAGTCTGTTTGAACTTCTGTAAACAACAGATGTTCCGTGGGATACAGATAGCCAGACAAGGGGGGAAGAGATGCGCGCGCAGGTCTGTCTACGCTATCGGCTGTTGTACAAACATAAGCTATGGCAAGTTAAATTGCGGCTATGGAGTGTAAAGGACCAAATGTTTTTACGTCCGCGCGTATGCCCAGTGCCGTATCGTTGTCGCCTGGCCACAAACCGGGCCGTGAACTCAGTCTAGCCAGTGAGTGGCAGGGAATTCACTCAAACAAAAGCAACGTCTGCTCATTCAGATGCCGGTAACTTTACGTGCTTGATCACTCATAATGCATCGTGTTCAAGTATTTGAAAAAAAAAACTTAAAGTATTACGGCACGCAGATTGTCATGAAGGTCACACTTATGTTGGTCGCACTTTAGTTTTAAGCAAGTCAACTGTGCGCACAATCGTACGGAATAAGGACTCTTACCAAAAATGTATATACATAAGTCTGATGCTGTTGGTTGTACTAGCGGAAATATATTTGACATTAGATACCGGAACAGAAATGAACAGATGATTCACGTGGAAAAGGTTGTTAAATTAATCTTGCAATGAAAAAAATAATCATTGGTCTGACAGGATTGGTGTGAACCAGGTGGTGATACGTGAATAACACATTAATTTTTGAAAAATTAAAATGTAATTATCCGGACAGTAATATCGGTTTCACTATCAGTAATGGATGGTTTGAAAAGGTACGCGGTGTGAGTTGAAGGTCACACCCGGGCGGGCAAGTTAGCCAGCCGACTGACGATAAAGTACATAACCACGTATCTCCCGTTACGCGGTGTCATATTTGTCATACAAAGTGCGATGGGAGGCACATAAAGATAAATGGTGTGACATATTTATAGTTGAGTGTTATCCAACGCATTTATATTACGTAAAATATATATTCCTACACAATTTTGGAACACATTAAATAAATTAGCCTTGCTATTTATGGAAACTAATGCTTAAGAATACACGATTTCGAATAACACGAGCATTTTTAGGAACGAATTAGTCGTGCTGAGTGAGGATAGGTGTACTATGAAGTCCGTGGCGTTATTTTAATATACAAATTTCAACTAAAATTATAATTTTTTTGTATTGTTACGAACGTGAACAAGGCCGGGACACGTGCAGGTCCAGAGCTGGCTGGCGACTGCCGCAACATGATATGCGCCGCGCGCGCCTAGAAGATAACAAGGAATATCGCTTTCACCCCTCCTTCCCACCACTCCCCGCGCGGCGCCCTGCCTTTGACACGTAACTGAAACCTGACAGCTGCGGAGTTACGCGAGCCGCCGACACGTGTTTTCGAGAGATTTCTGCAGTCGGGACGACTCGAAATGACGCGACTGGCACCGGCCGCTCTCGTGAGTTCTGGAATTTCGCCGGGGCCTATATATATGCCCGAGGACGCCAGGGCAAGGAGAGTGGAGTTCAGAGAGAGAGAGAGTTCAGGCGGGAGCCTTCCCGCTGCGGAGCTTCCGGGGCGATAGTGCCGCGGGTACGGCAGAGTGGCGAAGTCCTTGGACGAAGGTTCCAGGGCGAAGGCGGCGGAGTGAGGCGACGGAGTCCCGCGGCTGAGATCCACGAGGGTTGCTGCGGTAAAAGTTGCGCCAGAGGTGCGGCCCAGCGAGGTGTGTGGATTGTAAGAAACGAGTGACTGGCGAAACAACATTTTTAAGTGCAATTGATTATTTGGCAATTTTATAAGATTAATTGTAAGTGACATAAGTAGTGGCCATCAATAAAACTGTGTGTGTAATAAATTCTTTAATTGGGCTATCATTTACGAACCCGCGGTAAATAGCAACAGTAGTTTATTAAACTTTTAATAAAATAATTATTTTTTGCCCTCGAACGGTTCGATCTCTAGACTAATTGTTTTTATACTTTTCATTATTTTTATATTTTACATAAAAACGTGATATTGCTTTTATATTTCACCTGATTAGTCAAATTTAAGCTGAGTTCCAAGCCCAAACCAAATGGACATTTCAAGCCACCGACAGGTTTGGAGGAAAAATTGACAATTTTACATCAAACGGAAATTATCTTTGAAAATAGGAGATTGTAAGTAATTCTAAGTAATTTTGAGTTCATCCGTAAGTTCAAAATCACCAATATGACTGCTGATTTCATCTGACTCGCGCTTTAATGGTTAAAATCCTTTTAGTAAAAAAAATATAATACATATGATTTTATACCAAACTTTAAATACCGTAGTCAGGTCACTACATAGGCCAGTCCAAGTGATTGCTCCCCGTTTTTCTTTGTTAACCCAGCGCTCTTAGCATAAGCCTTTTCGCCCTGGGGCCGGGCGTGGATACGGATACGCCGTGTACGCGAATCAGGAGAGCCGTTAGAGAGTCGGCTCTAATTAGAGGCTGAGGCTACCTATCCCAGCATCATCATTACCTCGTCCCCCTAGCTCACTCAACTAACCAGATAGTTGGCTGTGTCCTTAGCCCTGTACACTTGGTCAGGACTACTGACGCCTACCCCGATCTACCACTTCACACTGGGACTCCTGAAAACACCCAGGGAACCCGTGGTCCAGTGGTGGCCCACCCAACCTCTGTTAGTTATCCAGGCTAGTAACCAGAGCTGTATCGCCGCTCACTGCGTCGACTCATCATCGCGCTAGGGAACCTGCTCCAAGCTATCGGAGCACCACCACCAAGTGCGAGACCTGCCCAATCTATTATCCTGGGCCGCAGCAGGAAACCTCAGCAGGGATCCATTTACAAGAAGGATCATCCCGCACTGCTACCAACTTGCACGGTGTCTAGGCTAACCATAAGTTCCGTGGCCATAGGCGCGCCGGAGGACCTCGAAGTGGTCTGGTCTCTCCCACGGCCACCCCTAGCCGAAGCCCAGGGGGCTTACAGCCGTTTAGGCCCGGGTGCGCCTGGCCCCGCCTACAGCGCACTAGACTCCATTACATGGGCCACTGGGCACCTCACATGGACCCGGCCTTTGGGATTCCCCACCAGGGCTCAGTAGTCGAACCCCCCCAGTTGCATCTGCTGTTGCCCGCAGATTCAGCCCTTTCACCATTTCTGGTCCCCATCCAGACAAGCTGAGGATGCCTGAGGCAGGGGTATTCCCAGCAGAGTCCTCTTCATCGGTGCCACCAGGAGGCAGAGGATTGCTGTGAGTGCCGAGAGGCTGTGTGTTCGCGTCGTTGCACCCTTTCCGCAGACCTGTTGGATCGTGTCTCGGATAACTGGAGCCGGCAACAGCTTCGGCACCTCAGGTGACGGTCACCTTCTCCCGCAGGAGCCAGGCCCACTCCCGTCAGCATAGCAGTACAGTGGGAATATATATTAGTTGTGCAATTCTAACTTGTTAAACAAGTGTCGAAATAATATTAGCGTTTGTATACAATTATACGAATTGCGTCACTCAAATCATCCTGGTAGCTTATAAGCTGAGGAACGTGGGTTCGAAACCACCCACCAACGAGTAATTTTTAACTTACTTAAAGATATTAATGAACCTTCGTAAGGAGTTACCTAAATCAACTTTTACGATAGTAGCAACCAATATCATAGTAAATATAAAATATTACCTTTGGTGACGGTGTTGCGCCACGTAGGCAACTCTGGCACAAATAGTGTATCATCAGGCAGGAATGCGGATGAAAAAAACCGAATGTTACCGAAAATGATCGATTATTGACTCGGAATGGCGGATGCGCTTGAATATGGCCGAATCCTAACGAATGGCAAGCCAACAAGCCAACAATTCATTAGGCTCGTATCGCCATAAAAAACACTACTGGAACTCAGTGGCGGATTTACAAATTTTCTAGGTATAGGCTGTAAAGTTTTTGCCGCCCTTGCCTCTACAATTTTCATGTCCTAGATTATTTTTACAATCCAACAATTTCGTAGAAATTGCACGTAAAATATTTTTTGAGTATACTTTTGAGCTAATCAAAGCTCAATCGTGTACGATTAATAAGGCGGGGTAATGCATGCTACTTACACAATAATGTACATTTGGTAAACGTGAATAAATAATCTTTATTGCGCTTACAAACTGTTAAAAATAATCAACTCAGTTAAGTTATAAAATTTCGTTACAATACCTTTTTGCGCGGTTTTTTGTTGGAAAAATCATCCATGATATCGTCGTAAGTAATCTTGTTCATTATATACAAACCATCCAGTTCGCAGACTCCAACCAGTAGTAGGACTGGCTTGTATGGGTTGATAGTGGGAAGAGAGAAATACAATTTCTATAATTTCGCTCTTTTCACTCATTCAAAGTGTGGGCAGAGGGCGCAGAGGCCAATTACTGGTTGGGGGGCGGCGAACTAGCTGTTTTACTCTAGAATATGGAAGTTTGCTACACGGATTCACGGAACGTACAATGACAAGGGAGATGGGAAAGTCATCGGCAAAATTTGTTACAGACTTCTATCTGAAAAACATCAGAAAACAGAAAACCGTGATGCAGAAATCTTTTTGATTTCTATGAGGTAGCAAAAAAAAAAGTTTCCAAATTTGCCGCTCCAAAAATCTACCGCCCTAGGGTCAAGCCTACTCAGTCTGCTGGTAAATCCGCCACTGCTGGAACTGTTTATGTTATGGCAAGTTGCTTATGATTAGATTTTATGCATGAAGTAAATTATATTCTGTCTCCAGCCTCTTGAGCTGTGAACATTTTAGGACACAATGAGTGATTCGTTCTCCTCAGTCGATATATCCTTTTATTTACTTTAGAAACATTCTTAAAACCTTGAACCTAATTTTTGCCAAGTTCTCAAAATACACAGTACTTTTCTTGTGCATTTTTATTCTTAACCATGCCATATTTGGTCTCGACATCAAATGTAGTGGTGCATAGAGTATAATTATTATGTGTGCTAAAGTATATGCCCCGGATTTTCAGAGTTATTAAGGTGACATACACCTTGTAGCCAAAATAATCCATAAGATGTAGTATACCACCTTCTGATATTTTCTTTATTTACTTTGAATGATCTAATGACTCCAAAAGTTATTTAAAATTATTCTACCATTTTTCTTCCGTAGCAATCTTTCAGTATACTGTTAGTTTCCTCGTATGTAAATGCCGTGATTGCAATGCCATTTACCTGTTTCTTCTACTCCCCTTAAAAAAAACTCGAAAAACTATGTGTTTATGAATGGAGCATAAAGTGGCGTAAGTTTAGACCCAATTTTATATTGGTTTAAAATGCATGTCTTTGTTCATTTATTATTCATGAAACTTCCTGCATCGCTTGTTTGGTAGTCCTAATGTATTTTTCAAAAGTAGAGACATCAGTTTGATACTCACCGTAAAAAGTAAGGTCCTGAATTACATGAATAAATTTTAATAATTTTTACGGGAGGTGATCTCTGTAATACTCGTTATATTCTGCCACCATGTCGTTCACATAATAAACTACATAATAAAGAAGAGAGTTTGTGTGTCCGTCGATCGCATAGTGCAGGTACATAGATACTTTATCCCATATTACCTTGAAGAGACTTACTAAATATTCTAATTTATTTTTTATTTATTTGTTTAGTGATTTTCGCCCATCAATATTTTGACCGAGGATTTAAGTAGAGAAACATTTGTCAGACTCTTTTCTGGTTAATCACCGCCATGTTTGGTGTAACTGTGAAAATTTTTATTTGCAACATACTTTATTTTACAATGCGTTCCTTTCTTTACAGCATTCGTGTGTGGCGTTTAAGATTACAGTTCAGATTTCGGTTCGGAATGAAACTTATTATATATTAATGCTTTATATGTGGTATTTTTGTGTAAATTAATAATGCTTTCATCTGCCTTGGCAAAAGCAGATGGGTTGTAAATATTGTCAATATCATAAAAAATAAAATTATTGAATCATCTAAGAAAGTGTATTTTGATTTATATTAATTCCCGTTATTCTTAATGGAGTTATTTTATTCCATAGTTTGGCTTTTAAACATAGGATGATTTATTTTTATGGGGCACGAAAGTAGCAGACCTAAGTAGTGTAGCAGTGGCAGACACACGAGGAGGGGCACTGGCTGACCCATGCGAAAGGACAGTAGTACACAAATTAAAAGGGACAGGAGTGTATTTATGCAGCTCAGATGTGGCGGATCCACGTATAGAGGCAGTAGTGGACCCAAGAGGGGGCAGTGGTGGACCCACAAGGAGGGGCATTAGCGGAACCATGATGAGTGCAATTGCAAACCAACACGGAGGAGCAGTTGTGGTCTAACGGGGAAGGGAAAATGTGGACCCACGAGGAGTTGCAGTGGTGGACGCACGAAGAGAGGCAGTATCGGACCAAAGAAAGGGGCATTGGCAGACCCACATAAAGGAGCGGTGGCGGACCAAGGAGGAGGGGCAGTAAAGTATCCACGAATAGGGACAGTAGTGGAAACACGACCACGTGCAGTGGTGGTCCAATGAGGAGGGGCGATGATGGACCCACGAAGAGGTTCAGTGATGGACCTATCAGGAAGAACAATGGCGGATCCAAGAAAAGGGTCAATGGCGGACCCACTAAAGAGGGTCAATGGTGGTCCAACTACGGAGGAGCAGTAGTGGATAATCGAGGAGGACAATCTGTAGACCCATGAGAAGGATCAGTGATGGATCAACTAGGAAAGACAGTTGCGGACCCACGAGGAGAGGGAATGGTTGCAGACTTACGAGTAGGAGCAGTAATGGACCAAGAAGTAGAGACAGTGGTGGGTCTACGAGTAGAGATAGTGGTGGAAACATGAGGGGCAGGGGTGGACCCACGAGGAGAGGCTGGGGTGGACTCACGAGGAGAGAAAAAGGCGGACCCACGAGGAGGAGGACCTAGGAAGAGGGGCAGTGGTGGATCCACAAGTAGGAACAGTAGTGGAAACACAACCGGGGGCAGTGGTGGTCCAACGAGGAGAGGCGATGTTGGACCTACAAAGTGGTTTATTGACGGACTTATCAGGAGGAGCAGTGGTTGATCTACGAAAAAGGTCAGTGGCGCACCCACTACAGAGGGGCAATGGTTAACCATCTATGGAGGAGCAGTGGTGGATCATCGAGGAGGATAAACTTTAAACCCACGAGTAGGAAAAAAGGTGGACCCACGAGGAGAAGTGGCGGACCTACGAGGAGGGGCAGTAACAAAGCTACGAGTAGGAGCAATAGCGGACTAAGGAGGAAGGGCAGTGGTGGATCCACGAGTAGGGACAGTGGCGGACTCACGGGGAGGGGCAGTGATGGATTTACAATGAGGAGCAGAAATGGATATACAAGGAGGGTCTGTGGGGTATCCACAAGGTTTAGCATCAACACAGGAACTATCGTATTTTTCATCAATAATATTTAGTGCGAAAGTGTTCTGCCTGCAGACTTTCATAGCAAAGTACGGGTAAATAAGCAATTTTAATATTTTTGCTAATCAGGCGATATTTTTCTATACTCAGTGTGCGTTCTTTTAAATTTATGTGAATCTCTATTTTATATTGACATCATCAGACCTTAGTAACTAGTGATAGGGGATGGCTTAGCAGAACTTTGATACATTTTTTCATGATTATGCTAAGTGGAAATAAGTTGTTATGATTGGGCATAGAGATGTTAAAATACACTGTATATCAACTTTTGCTTTTATATTTTGTTCGTGCACGTGTTTTTACGATACCGACCCAAATGATTCTATCTTATGATATCAAACCTTGTTACATTAAAATTAAGTTACAAACAAAGTTGCAGTTACTCACTAATCAAAATATGTTCCCTGCTCTCTCTCTCTCTCTCTCTCTATATATATATATATATATATATATATATATATATATATATATGAGAGTTTGTCTTTACTTCGTACGTGGATTCTTCAGTGGGGTCCGTTTGCGCCACGAAAATGTTTTTCAAAATTTGTCTAAGTTTATTTAACAAATATTTTTAGCGATTTTCGACCAAGTTTCAGGATGATCTCCATGGCAACGGTCGTAGCATTGTTGATTATGCTTTCTTCGTCTTCATGGCAACGACCGTTGCATTTTTATGTTGCTCTCCTCGTCTACTGGCGACTACTACAGCGTTGTTGATGCCTTATTTACTGTCAGATATTAATCCGGTGCTTCCGTGGTTATTATCATTGTCATCATGCTGACACAGTATTACTGGTTAAATAAATGCGAAATGGGAGGCCCTTCGAAAACTTCTGAACCAAAGATACCGTATTTGGTTTATCTGTCTTCCCGTTCATCTAAGTTGTCAAGATTTGTTTTTTGTTTCGTAAATTGATTTTCAAAATTTGACTCAGTTTCTTTTCCGTCGTTCAAGCCGCGGCATTGGCGTACCAACGAGGAGCGGCGAGTATATTGAGCAGTACGAGAGTGTTCTGCTTGTGGGATGCCGTAGCGAAGTACGGGTGTATGTGCGTGTGCATGTGCATGTGCGTGTGTGTATACACACACCCGTATATATACTTGCAACTATACATATATATGCAAAGTGTAAACTGAAAAAAAATATAAAGATTTGTAATTAAATATTATTCGTAATTTTATGTTCTAGTTGTGTTTCTCAATTAACTTCCCTCCGTTTTAATCCCAATGGAAGAACATGTCGTAAATCTACTTCACCTATGGAAGAAACGTTTTAATTCAATTTTTATTTCCAACATCACTATTGAAACCGTCATATATAATCTTTTTGTACGTCAGAAGTGCCTTATAATTCGCCATCACTACCAATGAGTCCAGCTTCAGTCCTAGCTCTAATGTATCTATAAAGTTAAAGTGACATGACTCTACTATTCTTGCAATGAATAACTTATCATCACTTTTCGGTGTTTTTGTATGTATATGTATATGTATATAGGTAGTTCTTGCGTTTAAAATTAATCATTTGAAGTATTATAAAAGCAGTATCGGTAAAACAAGTAGGAAGTGATATGTTTTTGGGCTGAGATCATAGTCGTCCTTTGAAAGCGCATTCTACTCTCATTCACCTGGCAGCCTCTACTTCTTGTATCTTCAAAAATGCCTTTCGAGTGACTATCAGCTCATAACCTGTTCCCATCCACTTTTGGCAGTGATCTGGCAACATTGAAAAATATTTTCTCTGATGAAGTGCGTGGGAGAAAGTGCCATAGCTCTTTTCGATTGTATTTTGCCTGATTTTCCGCCGAAATTACCGTGCATGTCTGTTTATTGGAGATAGACTTAACTTGTGTGACGATGGATACGAGAGTTAAAATGTAACTTTTACTCCCGATAAGAAAGCTGTACGTTAATATGAAAAAGCAATATAAAACAAAAAAATACACGTTTATCAAAATTTACATAAGAATATAACATGTCTCTAGCAATGGCTTTTGAAAAACAATACAAATCAAACGAATCTTCCTTATTTCGGAATATCTTCTTGTAAGTGGAATTTAATTTTCCAGACCTTCTAAGAATTCAAAAACCTCGTAAATATGACTTGTTTTATAATCCTCCAATCTTTTGCTATGTTCTCACAACACAAGGTGACTATGCAGTCCCTAAGTGCTTGTAAATTCTGTAAAACATTTTTGCCTCATGGCAGAACCGTAATTTGAATTATTCTGTACAATATTTTGTTAAATGAAACTGTACGAATTAAAAATAGTTCTACACACATGTTTTTCATGCCATATTTTGTGTAGCGATGACGAAAGATTTGAAATAATTTATGAATCATATTGACAAAGTTTTTGAGTCCTTAGGAGGTCTTAAAATAGAAAATACATTTCCGTAAGATATTTTCGAAATTTTACAGACCTTTTTGATTTGAATCGTGATCAAGCGTTTTTAAAAGCCATTCTTAATGTGCTATATTTATGTACACCATTCGTAGAAGTTTGAAAACTTAGTGCTTTTATCTTCGATTACCTTTACATATTTTCATAAATAAAGCTTCTCGTCCGGAGTAAAAGCTACAATTTTAGGTTCCGTACCAATCGTTACACAAGTTACATGCAACCTCCAATAAACAAAAGGCCATGGCTTTTTCGGCGGGACTCCGGATGAAAGACAGTCAAAAAGAATTAGGGCGCTTTCTCACCTGCACTCTGAGCAGTTTATCCAAGAAAATATTGTTCGGGGTTGCCATATCTCTGCCAGAAGTGGACGGGAACAGGCTTCCAACTAGCAGTCACTTGAAAGACCTTTATGAAGTACGAGAGGTGAAGAGGCTGCTAGGTTAATGAGAGTAGACTGCACTTTCGAAGGACGACTCTGAATTTGGTCATAAGTAGAGACCCGGAAAATTCGTGGGTTCATTTCGTTTTATGCTAAAATTCAAATCATTATACCTTAGTGCTGCTTCTGTAATTGGTTCGATGTTAATCTGGAGGACTGAGGGCCAATTAGAGACTCTCCTTCATAGAAGTGTCGAATCACAGGCCACCCAGTCGAGACGACCCACAAGTCAAATGCCAATGAACAGTTGGCATTTGCCCGAGTGTGTAGAAGATATTGGAGTCTATCCTGGAGGTCATTGAACCTGCGAATTTTCCGGGTCTCTAGTCATAAGACAAGCGGCAGCTGGCGGAAAGTTTACTCTCTCTTGAGCATATAGGACAATGAACTCTTTCTTGATAGTCAACTATACCGCGAGATTGTTGACTCTCTAGTTTACAGATATAGTTAAATACTTGCAAATCTCATGTTATTTACAGGTATCAAGCTAGAATTCATATGCTTTTACTTAATGAAATTAGTGTATTTTGTGAAGGAGTGCTTTGGTGGGGGAGACGAAAGAACCCTATAAAAAAAACCACCGGTCACGTTTCTCACTTGCAAAACATCCGGGTTTGACTTAGTTGGGAATCAATCCAGGATCGGGTTTGCAAGAAGCAAGTGATCTGACCGCTTAACCACAGAGGCCCCATCGGTGTAGAAAACAATATTGTAGTGAACGACGTATCATATTTTTTCACACACACGTTCGTAAAAAGACAAAATTTTAATTTTATAATTCAATATTTCAATTTAAATCGTTGTCATTTGGTGATGTTTACAAACATACAAAGTAAATAAATAAAATTAATGACCATCTGTTATTATAAAATATCCTATTCGACAAATTTTTATGTTACAAGTAAAAACGTGACATTCAATCTCAAACAAACCTTTTATTTAATTTATGCCTGCAAACGTGGTCAGGTGGCTACCGTGTCTGGCTGGTGGGCCAAACCTCGGACAGTAAGGTATTTGAGATGTCCCTGAGACGCGCTGTACGCCTCAGTATTTTCCTTCCAGCCTTTTACTGCATTCATTTAAATTTGGTTTGTTTATTTTACGTCATTTAAAAAATTGCTTTATTATTTTATTTTGATTCCAATTTGTTTTAACTTTTACATGTATCTCTTCAGGGCCTATTTTTTTTATTACGTTCTCTCACGATTATTTGCCGCGTAACTGTGGCCCCTGTATGTACCGAAACTATCGGACGTTCGTTCTGGTTCTTTTCCGACTCACTGCGCCGCGCCACCGTAGCGGTGAACGAGCTTGGAGGGAGGAGTCGCGGTGAACGAGCTTGGAGGGGGGAGTCGCGGTGAACGAGCTTGGAGGGGGGAGTCGCAGTGAACGAGCGTGGAGGGAGGAGTCGCTGTGATCGAGCGTGGAGGGAGGAGTCGAGGTGAACGGACTTGGAGGGGGGAGTCGCTGTGATCGAGCTTGGAGGGGGGAGTCGCTGTGATCGAGCTTGGAGGGGGGAGTCGAGGTGAACGAGCTTGGAGGGGGGAGTCACAGTGAACGAGCTTGGAGGGAGGAGTCGCGGAGAACAAGCTTGGAGGGGGTAGTCGCGGTGAACGAGCTTAGAGGGAGGAGTCGCGGTGAACGATCTTGGAGGGAGGAGTCACTGTGAACGAGCTTGGCGGGAGGAGTCGCAGTGAACGAGCGTGGAGGGGGAGTCGCGGACATGCTGGTGTTCGGTCAGGGTCCGTATTCCACCTAAAAACTAACTACGGCCGTTTAAATATGACTGCCAACCACAGAAGTGTACATAAACTACAGCGTTTTTGTGTCTTTCTATAAAACATCATATCGAAACACAAGTGTTTCTACCTAAACGTATAAACCTGATATGTTCATATTATTTGGCGGCAAGCTATACAGCATATATATTTAATCATTTTTAATTAATTTTATGACTGATCACATGTAATTTGACTCTCTCTCTCTTTCTTTTCTCTCTCTCTCTCTCTAGAGGACAATAAACGTATAAAAGAATTATAAAATTCACTCTACCCAATCGAGTGCAGCCCACGGATTAAGTAAAATGTAAAACGTTAAAGCAATCAGCGCTCCCTCACCATTTCATTCCTCATCCACCCCGAAGGACCCCTACATCAACGTCTGCTTAGTTTATTCTTCTCCCGATCCCCCAAATTCAACAGCAACTTATACCAGCAGTGCCCTGAGTCCCACATAGCTCATATAATCTAAATTTGTGCGTTTAACCCCCTGTGCTAACTATTATTTATCACTCGGTTTGGTGCTTGCATAACCACACTAAAGGAAGATAATTGAAATTCAAAACAGGTGCTTATATAATGAAATATTCTGCTGTCGAAAATTACAGCTAAACAAATAAGTTAAAATTGAAATAATTTATATGGAAGTTTACTCTGCATCAAAGAAAAATCATTGTGTGGTTCTAAACGTAATGTTTTTTGTGCAGTGGAAGAACTCATACCTTACTGCAAAATTTAAATATTAAAATAATAAAATTTGAAATTTCTTTCTTGCACTTACATTACACCAAAATATAGGCACACCGGTGATGACTTAGTCCACAGGAAAGGACTTATTATTAAGCGCAATCATTAACCTTTCAATGAAAGAAACCTTGGTGGCTGACTTTGAATACTCCATTTAGAGTATATTACAAACTAAAATGGCTTAAAATCAGACATTAATAGTTACATGAGCATACCAGATAACATTGTATTGTAAAAATGGTATTTTTATTAATGCATACTTTTAATAAATCGCAGGCTTTCGCAGCCATTGTCTGAAGATTCTCGGCTTGTGGGTTTTAGCTGCGTCAAAAATGTAAAGTTAAGCGACGTTTCGTTTGAAATTGCAGTCGCCATCTTTAGTGCAACATTCTTCTACTAAGTGTTATGGCAATACTCTTACCTTTAAATGATTTTGCCTGGGAGTGGGAGGTTTCCTGATTGGCTGGAGCTGTGGATCATTAAGTGCTTATTTCCTTCTGGTTGGTTGGATGGTTTGGCCAATCTCCGATTGGCTTCTGTGTGATTGGTTGAAGCTGCTTTTATTCTGGTTGACTTGGCTATCTGGCCAGTCAGAAGTTATCTGCATTTGAATGAATACAAACCTTGGTTTTGAAGGTTTCTGAAGAGAGGTTCCAAGATTCTTCTCGATTCGGAGCCATCTTATTCGTTTATATTTGATGGTTTTTATATCAATATTGTTTCTATATATATTGTTTCTTGTATTGGGGTGTTCGCTATAGTTTTAAACTGTTCAAAATCAATTATGTGGCTGGTTTTCATGGCGTGTTCTCCTGAAGCTGATCGTAGGTTTACGTGTTTGTAGTCACTGATAGTTTTTATTATTCTCCTGAAAGTTCGTCCTACATACATATTCCCACAATACCATGTTACTATTTAACTTTGGCGAAACTTTTAGCTGAAGTCTTGTCGCTTTACTGATGTCAGGGACCACTCAATATTGTTTATGGTTTGGAAAATTTTATATATGCCGTGCTTTCTGAGGAAACAAATATCTACATGCGTGTTCATATCACCCTCAATCTCAGAAGAGAACAGTTATTTTCACTATGATCAGCAGAACTATATATATGTATGCATAATATAGCCTTTGGAAGAGATAAACTCCTAAAAATTGCTCTTTAAGCAGGTGGTTGCTCAAAACCGAAAAAGAAAACGCTATAAAGAAACTCCAAGAATAAAAGAACATCAAACGTATTCTTAGAAAAGCCTTGATTTCGTTCATTAACTTTGGATCAAGTAGCCAGACTTCTCAGGAAGTACGACATATATACAATTTTCAAAACCATAAACAATATTGAGTGTCCCCTGACATCAGTAAAGAGACAAGACTCCAACTGAAAATCTTGCCGGAGTTAACATAATGACATGTTCACATGGCAAATTGTAGATATGAAAAATTGCCAGGCAATTCACCACCAGGATTATAGAACAAATAAATCACGATCAACGCGAAAAACTATGATCAGCCAAAGAAGATAGCTCCTTGGAAACCAGCCACAGAATTTAATTCGACCTGTTTAGCATTATAGTCAACATCCACCAATACAAGGAAGGATACATTCGAGAAGCATAGGAATCACTAAACTCCCATTAAACCTGAACAAAATCATGTCTTCAAATATAGTAGTGTCTCAGAACCTCTCTTCTGAAACCTTTAAAACCAAGCTCTGCATCCAGCAAAAGACATATCGTTTCTAACTAGCCAGATATCCCAGCCAACCAGAAGATAAGATGCCACTGATGGGGCATCACATCCAACCAATCACAAAAGCCAATCTCCGATTGGGTAAACTACCCACCTAACCAATCAGAACGAAGCATTGATTTACCCACAACTGTAACCAGTCAGGAAACACCCACCCCTCAGGCAAAAGTATTCAAAACAAGAGGATTTTTATGAAATTGTAGCCTTTGGTGTTTCCAAGTTAACTTACACAGTTTCAAAGTATGCTGGTAGAGGAAAACTCTAAGACCCAGCAAAGGGAGAGAACAAAAAAATGTGGAAGCACAGAAGCATATTAAATCAATTTAAAAAACTTTAATTAATGGTCTCGGGGGATAGTTAGGTTAAGATATATTTATGTCAATGATACAAGTTAATAGAGAAATACTAGTTGTACTTTGACACCTTTAATTATAATTAAATACTGGTAATGAATGAAAACAAGTTAACAAGAAACTACAAGAAAGTGTTTTTGCTTTAAGCAAAATTCAGCAACTGACTCAGAATCATAGCAAGAAATTGTATAGAGGTATTACCCATACATTTACCAAAAACAAATTATATTAAAAAGCTATTCTGACTGCCAGGTTTTGTTTGCGTGCTTCAATCTTAATAACAATGTTTTAAATTTTTGGCATATTATATTTTATAAGATATTTATTAATTTATAAATTGTTTATATGGTTCATTACTTTCACACTGTTGTTTACAAACCGAGAAAGCACATTTTTGATAATGCACTTTATTGATTGGATTACATAATAAATTTGTTATTACTTTCCTCTTAGAACTTATCCACCTGGAAGCCTGAGCGTGAATTGGTGGAAAGCTGGTTCATGAAGACCATCTTCGCTGCGCTAATGGCCAGAAACTGAGGCGCAGAGAAGCTCACACAAATCTGGACGTTACTGAGGGGAATCCATCTAGGATAATGGACTCTTGAGGTTATACTTGGAACCCCACTGCGAAAACAAAATTTTTAAGAGTGAGAAATAAGTTGGTGGGTACGACTTACCAAGACGGAGTTTAATCAAGAAGCTACATCATAGAATTCCAGATACAAACACCAAAACAAAAGGTGAGTAACTGACGCATAGGCAACAATTGGAATAAATAAGTAACAAACTCTCTCTACCTGATGGACTTAAGAACACGAAGACAAACGAAAAGGGATAATCTCACTATTTCCGGGGACTACATCCCGCAAACTGTCGACTTGCCGGACTCCCAAGACCAAGGTCTTGGAACCAGAAGGACTCGCAAAACCAAAGTCTTGAAACCAGAAGGACTCGCAAAACCAAAGTCTTGGAACCAGAAGGACTCGCAAAACCAAAGTCTTGAAACCAGAAGGACTCGCAAAACCAAAGTCTTGGAACCAGAAGGAATCGCAAAACCAAAGTCTTGGAACCAGAAGGACTCGCAAAACCAAAGTCTTGGAACCAGAAGGACTCGCAAAACCAAAGTCTTGGAACCAGAAGGACTCGCAAAACCAAAGTCTTGGTACCAGAAGGACTCGCAAAACCAAAGTCTTGGAACCAAAAGGACTCGCAAAACCAAAGTCTTGGAACCAGAAGGACTCGCAAAACCAAAGTCTTGGAACCAGAAGGACTCGCAAAACCAAAGTCTTGGAACCAGAAGGACTCGCAAAACCAAAGTCTTGGTACCAGAAGGACTCGCAAAACCAAAGTCTTGGAACCAGAAGGACTCGCAAAACCAAAGTCTTGCAACCATAAGTGCCGGAGGTTGCCAGAAGACTTGCTGGTGGGGGACGGGCGGGCTCCCCTAACATGGTTCAACGCACCACGTTGAAAGATTAGAGCCCTATTAGGGCTGAGAGATGTCATGTACGGCACGAAAACGGAGGCATAAGTTGGTCGGAATAGTACTCAAAATGTCCGCAAGAGGGCGGACGACGTCAGAACCAAGTTCGCCAGATTTAAGGGGCTTCCCCGGGCAAGAAGGTGAAGGGGTAAAACTATTACCAATATTGGCCATCAAATGTCGTGGCGGTGCAGAGCGACATAGAGCGCCAAGTCCAGGGGCCTCTCCAATATATCGGTTTTCGATACATTGCTTTAATTATATCGATACCAATAAAATATCGGCTTTAAATTATCTATATTTTCTATATATACATATATATAGAGAGAGAGTCTGTTATAATATTAAAAATTTTACCCATGCTTTACGTATAAAAAATTATTATTTAAGTGTATGTTATATTAAGATCTTGATATATCTAAGCTAATATAAAGAAATCACCTAAAACAAGTTTAACTCTTTCTAGAAAAAGTGAATACAATTAATTTTTTTTTCATTAGTATATTCTCTACATGTTTTGCCTGTTTTTTTCCCTAACTATTTTTTTTTTAATTTTTAAGTACTTTTTGTGGATTGTCGTTATAGACTTCTAAAGATGTTACACTAAAAAAGGAGCCAACAAACATGTAGAAGAGAGAATAATGAATAACAAAAAATTGAAACATTACTTAGTTACATTTGATTTTTCTGGTGAAAGCAAAACATGATATAGGTAATTTAATTGAAATTAATTGAAATTAGCAGAATATTATTTTCTAAAATAATGACTAGTAATTTTTTCTTTCATAATCTTTCTGTCCACCATTTTATTATTATTTCTGACAAATATATTTATAGATTTTATAATAATATTTTCTCTTGAAAAATATTATTTTATTCAAATTCGATATGATCGGAACAAAATGTCAATATCAAAAAATACCATCATTTAAATATCGATATCGATATTTTGAACAAGATATAACGATATTTCCGATACATCGATATATCGTTGCCGTCTCGAGGCGGAGCAAGAGTGAAACGTTGCTAACGTGGCGTGGGCATTTAAGCTGGAATCACAATGTTATCTTTAAAAGATTTGTGCAATGGGAGTGCATGACTTGATGTAAGTTTTTGGACATACGCCATAGCAATGGCGTATGTCCAAAAACTGGAATCACAATGCCCGACGGGTCCGACACGACAGGCCCGACAATCTGTCGTGCAGCATCTCAGCACGACAGATTTAAAAGCGTAGGGTCACAATACCACGACAAAAATAACCCGACGATTTTCAATTTGGCCTTCGGCAAATCGTGCCAAGCTAAATACTTCAATTAAAATGCATTATAGAATGCGCTAAAAACAAAGTAGGGTTTTTTATTTATTATTGACAGTTGAAGTGCAAAAAAACGTTTAGTCGTCTGCGATACGAAGTAAGGTTAAGTTGATTCGTAAAACAAGAGTAGTTTATTGTAGTTACAAGGAAACAAGATAAAGATATGTCAGTGAGGGACAGAAAAATACTCCTGATGTTAGCTGTGCGAAGAATTAAAAAGAAACGAAATGTTAAAAGATGGATTCTAAAATACATAACGTCTTTAACCATAAACACGATGATATCTGTTTATGTTTATACAAACAGACTAAAGCAAGCTACAAATTTTTCAATTCACCCACACGTAAAACGAAATTTCACTTTTCAGCAAAAAGATTTACCAAGTAGGTAAATATTTTTGAAATTTAGTTCTGTACTGTTTCCTTTCCGTTGCCGTTTTCTTTTCTGTCGGGCAGCCCGACACGGCGAAATTAGAAATAGAATCTATTCCTTGCGGGCCGTCGGGGTGCGTGTTTTGTCGGGCTGACGTCACGGCGAGCTTGTATTTCATTGGCTGTTGAACTTGTCGGGCCTGTCGTGTCGGGGCCGTCGGGGCATTGTGATTCCAGCATTAGGAACAGCGAGGCGCGCGGCCAGCCACCGCTGAGGAAGTAGCGGCAGTCGAGTGGCCTGCCGAACGCTCCGTTGAAATTACCTCACAAATTATTTAACAATAAAAAAAGGTTCTAAAATATGAAACTTGAAAGGGGATTGCCCGATCCTCTTAAAAATGTCATTATTAAAAAATATGGCGTGTGAACTTAAGTACGCGCGTTAGTAGTTATGCTTCTTTTTTGATTTGAGATACTGAACTATTTTGAACATAATTGTAACAAAAATTAATTAATATAATCCTCAGTATTTAATATTAGTATCAATATATGAAAAAATTAATTAATGTTGTAAAATACTCAACATTAATTTTAATTAATAACGAAATTAATAAATATGCTGAATGTTTATTCTAATTTATAAATTTTGATTATTCATCAAATAATAATAAAATAAAAATTAATAATTCGTAATGAAAATAAATGATACATACAGGAACATAAACTCACTTATATAAATAAACTTGGAAAATTTTACTAACACAATTTCTATCACAATAAATAATTTATTTTTTAATTATATGGACCAGTATTCAATTTAAATCACTAAATATCTGAACACGACTAACATGTAGTTCAGCATCTGCCGCTAGAATTCGCTACTGGAGCAGCTACTCTATCGACCATTCGATTTGCACAGCAAAAGGTTAACTAGCTACATAACGAAACATCTCCAATAAAAACGAGAAAGACTTGAAAAAATACTAAACTACGGCTTGGATCTTATTTTTAACAACGAATTTATTTCAAACATTGCCCACCTTGATAAAATTCATTAAAAAGTCAATACTACATAGTTTTCGCACACTTTACATGACTATAAATTATTAAGTATTTAAGGACAGTTGTACTATTATGAAGTTTTATTTTTATTACCAAGGCAAATAAGTGGAAATTAATTTCCTAACAAACGTAATTAAGGTTGTATTACTTTAATTTAAAATAGAGGATGGGCCTACAGGTCTGCCTAGTATGAAATAATCAATCCATTGGACTGAGCCATGTATTTAATAATATTATAGCAATACGCGACACATATAAAATGTATTAATATACTTTTATTTCCTTAAAGCACAATTTGTATAATCAAGTAATCCGTAATTTAAAAAAAGTTAAAAAAAAATTCCACTTCCGAGATTTGAACCACGTTCCCTTAGGTTTTTATTTGTGTACTATAAAAACTGCACTACGAAGCCTTATAAAACATTGCGAGGAGAATAATTATTATATTGGTTGTAAAACGCAGTATTCTTAGGGTTTTTAAACTTGAAATTAATTTTTACTATGACTATTTTAGTTTACCAAGTATATTCCAGGGTATTTTCACTATCATAAAGTTTCATTTGGCACACAAATTCGTTCAGTATGTCCCATATTTTTTATGAAAGTGTCTATATATATGGGTTTATGTTCATACATGTGGATCCTTCATCTTCCTGTGAAAATTTCGTAGCAATGGCGCGCGCATCATAAAAATTCACTCTCATCATTTTTCCATGAATAACTCCAAGAATAACTTCAATGAAATAATCAATTGTTCAGAAACTCTCACTAGGAATCTGTTACCCTGATGATGGCGGCTGCAAAGTCTACCAAAACGTTGGTGAACTGACTTTTACCGCGGGTAAAACCCATGAGCCAAGAAATGTAAATGCATGTTATGAAACTATGAGCTAACAAATAGTCATTTGTAATTATATGGAAACTTGAAAATATACTAACGCCATTTCTTTTAGCACAGAATTTGAAGTCCGAGTGTTGATTCGTTCAAGACATTCCGCGCCCAAGTTTCCAGTGTATCAAGGCGTGGAGTTGAGTAATTATTTGATATCGCATTCCTGCCACGGCCAGGCAGTTGCCTCCGGCACTTTATCTGTCCCACGCTCGCGTTGTCAATACGTCGATTCTAAGGGAACCCGTTCCTGTTAGTCTGTTTCACGCTGTTTGTTACTGTCGACTTGCAGAGGCGTCAAGACAGAACATCGCCGACGAGTTTTGATCGGAAACAAGAGAGAGGCTGAGTACAATTCAACTACTGAGAATGACAGCGGTGATAAAATACTAAATACCGAAGGTCGATCCCACTCAGATGCTTGGTGTTTTTGTGGATTGTTTAAAATAACCGACAAGAATTTCATAAGTTCGTATCAGCTCGTTTATTTAAAAACTGTCAAATAAAATCATTATTATCAGAATACATAGATTTGATCTTACATTAAAAAGGCTTATAGTATATAGTAAAAAGGTATAAATAAATTGCATTATTTTATCCTTTACTCTAAATCCTCAATAAAAATTTACTTGTGTCAATATGTTTATTAACAGAAACGTAAACGCTATTAGCAAACTGTTTCCTGGAGATATCAATATACTAGTTATTATATATATATATTATATAAATTGTATCATAATAGCAGCTTCTAATGTAAATGATATACGGAAAATATGTCCTGAACAGAGTGATAGGTATTACGAAGTATTTGAATGCAAAGCTTGGATTAAATATACCCTTATATGTACTATACGAAATACATTCTGTAGCTGAAATTATAACTTTCTTTCATACATATAACGCAATAAGTTGTTTACTTATTTCCTAATATTTTACACAATATTAACAACAAAAATTAATCAATACAAAAAAATGAATTGTTTGATTCTCTAAACTCAATTAATTCATATTTGTGTGAATAAACGAAATTAAAACAAATTCCAAAACATTGTGTATTCTTGAGAACTGATACTTTTTACCAATTAATTGTAGCGTTCGTCTTCTTTAGAATTTGCTGTTACAATTTTTTTTAAAGAGAAAGCAGTTACCAACTCTTTTTTTCTTCGTTTCTCTAACGTTTTTCTTCCACTGTCACTAAATTTTTATTGTGCGCAATTATTTATTCACTTTCCGTCGTTCCAGATATGTAAGATATAATGTAGTTTCTGTTACACACTTACGGAGGTGATTCTTCATAAGCTATAAAAAATAAAGTGTACACGCGTGACAGAATTGTAACTTCTTGCTTATTTGGTATAGATAGAAATAAATTACTGTATTTTTACTGAACAGGAGATTTTAATTGAGAATAGTAAGCATGTGGGTATGTTCTTAAATAAGATAATAAAAAAATCTGTAGACAAACACAAGCAGCATTACGAGAATTCCGTAGCATCACTGCTGCGTAATTTCTACCTCCCCCCAGCCGTCTCCCCTTCCGGCCGTTACAACTAGCATATAGCATGCTACGCTATATACCTATCCCCCCCTTTTACCGTTTTCCCATTTGACCGCTAGTGCATGCGTTGGAGTGGCATCGCCATTGACGCACTCTCCTGCTCTACCGGTTCCCCTACCTCGTACCTAATTATTCCCCTCATGCGATCGGAATTTTCGTAACACTCGAAAATTTTAGTTCCCTCAGAAAAGAAGTTTAACTTTAAAAAAAGTGAAATATTGTCCTAACGCGATGCGATCCGTTAAAGAGTTCGACCCCAGAAGGAGTTCTGATACCAGGCGGGTGAACGCTTGGCAGACAGGCAACTAATGAAGCTGGCAGAGCTCAGTCCAACGAGGCACCTGGTGTGGACATGACTGTCTGAGGGATTGCTCCCCTTTTATTTGTTAACCCAGCCCTCTTAGCCGTTAGGCCCTGCAGCCTGGAGCCCCCACGGGCGTGAATACGGATACGCCGTGTACGCGAATCAGGAGAGGTGTTAGAGATCCGACTATGTCCAGAGACTGAGGCTACCCATCCCAGCATAGACACCACCGTCACCCCCTGCCTCACTCAGCTAACCAGACTAGTGGCTGCGTCCTTAGCTCTTAGACATTATCAGCATTGCTGCCGCCTACCCCGTTCTCCCACATCTCACTGGGACCCCTCAATCACCCAGTGAACCCGTGGTCCGGTGGAGGCCTATCCAATCTCTGCTAGCTGTCCAGTCTAGCAACCAGAGCTGTGTCGTCGCTCGCAATGACGACCCCACATCGGGCTAGAGAACCCTTGGAGTCTGCTCCAAGCGGTCGAAGCACCACTACCAAGTACGAGTCCTACCCAATCAGAATCCTGGGCCTTGGAGAAAATCTCAGCGGGACACCATTCAATCTTTCATGGATTCTTCCCGTACTACTACCAACTTGGCGTCAATTCGGCAGACCGTTCGCCAGCAGCTAACCGACCACCACTCTTCAGAGTTACTCCACTGGATGTCCTCGTCTCCTCGGACTACCCTCCGACCTGCCGTACCTCAGCCCGACAGATTTACAGCCGATTTAGGCCCGGACGTGCCTGAACATATCCGGCGGCAATCGAAGGAAGCCCTGGCTAGAAATGACAAACCAACTGTGCGTATGCTGGAGGGCTTTGGGGTTGCCTCGGTACCTCCCCCGAATACTGGACTAGGGGAACGTATCACACCTAGTCGAGCAGTTTACAGCTCTTTTTTAAGCCCGGGTGCACCCGAACACAGCGGTGCCTTTCTCGGTCCGTCCATTACCATAGGCCCGATCCATTCACTATGGGGCCCTTTGGGGCCGAAACTCCGATGCTCGGCAGTCGAACACCCCCCCCCCCCCTTCCCCCAGAAATGTTTCAAACGCATCTGCTGTTGCCCGCAGATTCAGCCAATTCAACATTTCTGGTCCCATACATGCAATTGAGGATGCACTGCGGCAGGGTTACGCCCGGCATTGTCCTCTTTAGTTAAGGCGAAGCTATGACCAGAGATTGGGGCTACCCATCCCAACATGGTCACCACAATTCGCCCCCAACAGCGGTGCCCACGTGGAGGCAGAGGATTCTCACTTGGTGCGGAGAGGCTATATATTCGCATCCTTGCACCCATTCACTGAACCTGTTGGATCATGTCTCGGATACTAGAGCCAGCAACAGCTCCGACACCTCAGGGGACAATCACCTTCCCCGCAGGGTCAGGTCCACTCCCGCCACCTGGTGCGGACACATGGATGTGCGGCATCGCACTCCAAGTGCGTATCAGTAAGTTCCGCTGAATTCAACCGCTCCATGGCCCAATATCGAGCACACCACCGTCTGCTGTCTGCGGCTTGATGCAGGTCGGCTGGCGCTCACCAACTCGTCTGGCGAGGTCACGTGACGCCTGGCTCCAGCAGTAAACGGAGAGGCTACAGCCACGCGTAGACGTCCTGCATGAAGCTATCACCAGTTGCCTGCCTGCCTGGGAGGCATTCGCCCGACTTATGTCGATATCACTTCTGGGGTCTTTTCTCTAATTCGAACGAGGCAGGACAAAATGAGATATTTTTTAGAGTATTTTATTATGAGAATTCCATTCTTATTGTCTGTGGCATTAGTTATGTTACATTTTTATATACCTGTGATATTTCTCAAAATAGAAGTAAATTTTCCAATGAAATATTCAGAGACGGCTTTCTTCTTAGGTGAAATATTATTTAAGCTTGACTGTTGGAACGTTTTTTGTGTCTTTAATGTCTTGATAATTAAATGATAACTCTTTACTCTGACTAAACTTTATAACCATAACCAATAAAATTTGGTGGGCAGAATTCAGATATCTTTTTTCCAGGATAAAACTTCCCCCTCTCCCAAGATATGCCTTATACCTTAAGTAGAAACTGTGGAAACTAACGGCTTTGATTTTTCAAGCATTGTTCGAAAACATAATTCACATAACAGTGGGGTCTGACTTCCAAGACCCGTATTTAAGCACTTATGTTGCAGCGGGGAGAGAAAAAAAAAGCTGGGTGGGTTACCGTAGCACGAGCTAGGCGCATGGTAGCTAACCATTATGTCATTATTGCCGGATCATTTGGACAAAGCAGATGTTTTCTCGTAACCCACAGTCGCCTTGTGGCCCCGTTTCATCGCTTTCACTGTTTTCATTCTGTATGTGATTTGATTTCACATCTCTTTTAACGAACAGTTGAAAAAATAATGCATGATTTAAATATCACAATTGAATACGAGTAAGAAAATGAGACAGGTATCTCGTATTTCTTTTTTTGTTTTTGGCTTCTACCTTCATCTCGTTGTTGGCCTAGTGAAAATAGTACTACCATGCTATTAAGATTCCGGGAGTGGAGAATTTAGGCTTTTTTTTATTTAAGGTGTCAAAATTTAAGTGTGAAGCAACATTAGATGAAGTCAAGGATTACTTACCTGCATATTACGATTGTTTGAAAAGTTATAATTTTTAGGGACTTAGCACAATGTTTTTATGGAAAAGTTTTCATGTTTATTTATCACACCATATTAAAAACCAGAATTATACGCAATAAATAAACCTGAAAATTTTAAATTGAAGGTGTCAACAACTATATATGATCATAAGAGACCAAAATTGCTCAAAATTAAAAAAAAAACATATAGTTTATTTAATTATTTATAGAACGAAAAACTTAAGGAAGAAAACCTACAATTTTAGCACTGCCGTAGCTATTCATACTGGTACATTTTTGCTTACCAACTCAACTTATACGAAGGAGAATTGTTTATGTAAATGAAACATTACGTCAATGCTAACAATCCTAACCTCTAAATCGGAACATACAACATTTGGGTCCAAAGTGTGATTTTAGCGCGCCCTAATCATGCTTCATCGTGTACTGGCTACTACAGTGTGCGAATGGGAAAAAGAAAATAGAAAACATTCACCCAAACGAAGATTAAAGTGACGTGTTCCATACTGATAATCACAAAAGGGATACACATTGTGAACTAGGATATGTGTGCATGTGCTTGCATGCAAAGTGCACACTCAGTGAAATAAAACATAAAACATAATCAGCCTACCTCCACCCTCGTAGCTCACTCTCATATGGCTCGTGATCCATTCTCGAAGAAAAGTTTCACATCTGCAACATATTAATTAACTGAATTTTTTTGACATTACTTGTGTAAAATCCTAATGGCATCATAAATCATAATAAATAAAATGAAGGTAAAGTATAAAATTATAAAAAATATGGGTTAGAAAATACTTTAACGCAATTGCCTTAACTACTGCCACTTTTCTTAAATTCATTTGCTAAACCATAACAAATTATTCCTGATAATTATGCGTTTTTGAGGCGGAGTTAAAAAACAAAAAAAAAAGAATTGGTATGTTTTTATGCTAGCTGGCATTAAGATTTTCATGTTATAAATTATCATAACGTATATAAATTAATAAAGAGTGCAAGTAAGCTATATATGAGCAAAAGTTAATTAAATATTAAAAGGTTTTGCAATATTTTTTGCTCAATTTTATTTTTTAATTTACTTCAATTAACTTAACAGGACAAACGAATGAGGAATAATATTACTAATGGCACCAACCTTTCCTAACCTGTTCAGGTAGTTCTGTGAAGAAATCAACAACCAATCAAGAGACATAGTACATGAATACTAGTTTTGATATTACATATTTAACTAAATCATCATAGGATATAACCTTTCACTTGGTAATTTTTTTAGAAACTGTTTTCTTGATTTTTAAACATTAACAAACTGATATCATATTAAATTGGCAAAGTAAATTAGTCATATAAACATTAAGAACACATAAACCGTATTATTGCGATGAAATGTGAGAATATTTACTTATGTGACAAAAGCCAAAATATAATAACTTTAGTTTAGTAAAAAAATAATAATAGCAATCATAAATTATGCTTGCTCTTTCCTCCCCTTCACCTTAAAAATAAATATAAGAGACATTTCAAAGTTACAGCTACAAATGCAGTTAAAAAATATATAAGGGATATTTTAAGTATAATAAAGCGGTTCTGGGACACCGACGGGATTCGCGGCCATGTTGGTGAACTTAAATTTGACCATGAAAATTCCCTTTCCACCACTTATAAAACCTCAAAAGTCCTTGCTGTGCCTCTAAATATCTCTATTTCGAGGAAAATATCATTTTGTGGTTAAAAGTTTCAATATTTTTTTTTCCCTTGAAAAATATCCAGTGAACACACTTTCCTCGGAGAGACGCAAGCTCCGCAGAGAGGTGCCATTTTCCCCGAAGACGGACAGTACGCACTCTTCTTTTGTAGAGTGCAAGTTTAACATGTAAATCCCTATACCTGACATTTAGCTAATGTGGACCCGGCTGCAGGTTAGGGATTCAGGTATTCACGGCCAGCATCTCGGATTACCTTTATTGTTTAACTGTATGACCATGACCATGGTAACCATAGTAAATGACCTTAAAATTTTAAGGCAACTTATTCAAGCACTCCTTAACGTTGTGTGTCCCGTTACGGACATCATTATCAAGCGCCCATGACTGTCAGGCAACACATGCCTGGCCTGCTGACCAAGTGGAGTGAAAGTGGCTTGTGGGTAGGTAGGTATCAACCATATCTCTTGCCAGCGAAACAAAGTTTGATTCTGCTGTGTGTCCCTAAAGTGCGGTAGCACCTACCAGTGTTGTTATGACCCTTATAGACATATTAACTTTAATTTTTTTATAAAAAATATAACTGAAGCGAGGTGATCCGAACCATGATACGTCGGACCTCTGGTAAAGTAAACATGTGCCTTTGACCACACGACAATTATTTTTGTTTTATTTACAAATAATGCATACAAACACAAATGTAAACATAAATGTTAATTACATGTTTGACTACATACTTGTCCTGTGTGCTAAAAAAAAATAACAATGATTGTTTTAAAAAAGTAAAAAATATATATATATATATACTTTCAGACCAAAAGTTTATTCATATGCAAAATAAAATATATCGTATTTCATCTGAGTTCATTAATAAAAAAATAAAATATAAGAAAATTAAATAGATTCACAGAAATATGCAAGTACACTTTTATTTTTCAGTTCATTATGTAGTCAAGCCAGATTTAACTGTGTCCTTTCAAAACGAAAATAAGAATCTCCCAGACCATGTTTGGAGCGTGCCGCGGCGGCCAGAGGTCCTGTCGCAGGACTTGCACGAAGTCTCTCAGAGTCACCGGAGCCGTCACGTCCTTCAGGAGTTGTGTAGCTTGCAAGATGAACCCCGTCCCGCTCTTCTCTTCACTGACGGAAACACGAAGTCGCAGTGCATTAGGCGCTCGTCGCTGACGTCACCTTGACCATCGTTGATTAGCCGTCGGACTCTTGTGCAATGCTGTATCAATACCACCAAACAGCGCTCATGTAGGGTCGTCTGTTAGACGAATGCTGTACTTTCGCATTGCTGTGGCTGTTAGATGACGTTAGAAACTGTACGTTGCTTATCATAAATCTGACGAAATATTTGTGTCCGCAATAATTCTCTAAGACCGCATCCAGTGGATACTTGGTGTGCGACTTACTGTGATACTGGGATTTAACGGTTCTGTGATACAGATGTTTGACTGAGGCAGTTGAGTCTTCAGGCATGGCTTGTACCACAGTAGCAAGCGCGTCTTGGGCTCTTTGATATACGAGCGGTAGTCGCCCTGCTTCCGCCCAGGCTGTATTTTGGAGATACGCGTACATGTCCGTCTGTCGAAATACAGTGGTGATAGCTGTTACGTTATAAATTGCTTCGCATTTTGCTCCATGATCAACAAGTCCCAGCCCGCCTTGGTTTGTAGGTAGGTAGAGTTGTGGCCTGGCTAACTTAAAAATATACGACTTCCACATAAGATGACCGACGTACGATAGAACCCAAGCATTATATTATCTTGGTAGAGGAAAAGTATTTGACACATAACACATCTTTGCAAGTAAAAAAAGTATTTATTAGCGATGCCATTGCAATATGTTCGTATGTCTGTAGCTCATGCTTATTTTACTAGTGCGCAATTTATTTTTGACTAAGTCCCAGTTATGTTGCACAGTACGAAATATATCTGCCTGAAAATACATATCTAGTATTTTAATCTTTTCCATGGATCGAAAAGGGCGTACATCTTCAAAAATTTCTTCTGTGCTACCCAGCTGCAACACCGCCGTTTTTGTAGCATTTACTCTTAAATTTGATACACGACGGCGAAGTTCTAGACAATTAGCTACTGTTTGGATTTCATCTTCTGATCTAATGAAGCATGCGATATCGTCGGCATATGCATTAAGTTTAAATGAAATGTGGTTTACAGGAAAGCTTTGCAATTTGGTGTCTCACATTTGACATAAAGCTTTGATGGCAACTGTAAAAAAAAACATTGACAATGGACTACCTTGTCTGACGGAGCTCCCAATCGATATAGGGTGCGTAAGAAATTAATTTTCAATCAGTCGAGAAGATATTCCTGTGCATACCATTTTTACCCAAGTTATTGTTGTGTCTCGGAATCCAAAGTGGGTCATTACTTGAAATAAATAATTCTGGTCAACCATGTCGAAAGCCTTTTCCATATCGTTGATTAACGAGGCAGTTTTATTTTGTTCTAAGGATGAAAGTAATTGCACATCAAGCAATGCAAGTACTTCCTGCATAATGGATCTTCCTGGAACCGTACATGTTTGTCCAGGACCAATGAAATCACTCAGTCCTAACTTTAAACGTTGTGCGCATATCCGAGCTATTATTTTATAATTCGTACAAAGAAGGGTTATTGGCCTATAGTCTGTTGGCTTCACGGCATGTCTTTTTCGGAATTAAAACAATGATACCTTCTTTATGGGACTTGCAGAGCTCCCCTCGTGCAAGAATGTCACATACAACATCTCAGAAGTCGGGGCCAATAATCTCCCAGGGGACCTTGTAGAACTCTTAGGGTATCCCATTAATGCCTGGTGACCTTTTTGTTGGCAATCCCTGTATTATTCTATTAATAGCTGCCCGACCCGGCTTCGCACGGCTATACTAATGGAAAAAAATAAGCCACATCTCCCATTTACAGTAATGGTAAATAAAAAAAATTCAGTGAAAATTTATTACAATGCTGTATAATGTACCGGAGAGAAAATGAATAGCAACGATGGTTTCCCGACTCGTGCACGCAACGTACAACTGATGTACCCGTACTTCGCTACGGCAGTCTACAGGCAGATCACTCTTGCGCCGCTTTATACATGCCCCTCCTTGTGGGTACGCCACTGCCGCGCGATGCCCGTTGCCATGGAGACGCAGAAGGCATGAACAATGCAAAATCCTGTTCTCATGCAAAGTACCCACTGTTGCCTGGTTTTAACCACCCATGGGATCTAATTTTCGGAAAATGTCATCCTGCGTAACATAAGGAATATTACTGTGAAGTTTCAAGTCTGTAAAATATATATACTTGAAAAAAAGGGCAATAAAAACAAATTAAACACAGAGAGAGGAAAAAAACAATAGTTGAGGTTTGCGATTTAAAGTGATAAAAAGTATTTAAATACTAATTGAACTCTTATGATGGTACTGATTCCTTCGTTGTTAATATCACACGGGTGATTTTACTTGTATGGGAAAATTAAGAATGATAAGGCATCTAGTGCGTGGCAACAATGTTAATAGGCAATATGAAATAAACTTCTAGCGCCTGCGGCATTGTCAACACATACTTCGTATGTGTACTGCATGTTGTATCTAACCCCCTCCAACGCATTTGATTCTAAATTGGACTTTTAGTAAGGATCCCTAATGTTATTGATAATATAATATATCCTTCCTCGATAAATGTACTATCCAACACTGAAAGAATTTTTCAAATCGGACCAGTGGTTCCTGAGATTAGCGCGTTCAAACAAACAAACAAACTCTTCGGCTTTATAATATTAGTATAGATTTCCGCGTCCAAACATGTCGCCTTCATTGCTTCCTTAACATCTTCACTGACTTTATTTTCACACTCACGCAGCAATTCTGGAATTAAATCTGGTTCTGTCTCTTGTTTCTTGTACAGCTTTGAAATGTATTGTCTTAGTACACCCAATATCTCAAGCTGGTCGTGCATTGTTATACCATCGTCGTTCATGATTATGGTAACAGTTTTACGACGTACTTGCTGTTGCTCTTTAATTATGGAAAATAAACTGATTTTTTTTCATCCTCAAAAAGGCTCCTATTTTGTAATAGTATATGACTTTTTTGCATTTTATGAGTGTATAAACCTAACAGTTTTTGTTTGGTGGCTCGGATATTGTCCATTACATTTCCCCCTCTGTTTGCGTGTTGCTGTAATTCGTTCAGCATGGTTAAAATTGTAAGTCCCCCGTCGTTTCTCCGCCAGTTGATATGCATGCCGTTTGAAAAGCTTCATCACATTTGGTTTTACACACTTCTTCCACCAAATGACTCCCGAAGGAAACTGCTGTTTCTGTCCTCGCCCGCCATCGTTGCCAGTGTTCTGTGAAGTCAGCCGTCACTTCTGTATTTTGTAACAGTTCCGTGTTGAGACGCTACATGCCTCTCCCATACCATGTAACCTCGGCTAATTTTTCATACGTGAATATTACCGCACAATGGTCACTGATTGCTACTGGTAGTACCTCGTATCGATGCACTTTATTTAGATGGCGTGTTTTGATGTAAAATCGGTCTTTCCGTGATCGGTCATGCGTCGTAAAAAAAACATAAATCGTCTGTTATATCGCTCATTTCCAGGTGAGTGATCCATGTTGAGAGAGCTGCGTTTGTTGTATACACGCCTACCTGGTGGTCATCTGCTTGAGTGATGCAATTGAAATCGCTTAACAAAAACTATCTGTTTACAAGCGGGGTTAAAGAAAAGTACCAAATCTTCTTCGAAAAATGTTGTTCTTTCCCGTCTCGCCTGAGTTCCGGAGGGCGCATAATTGTTCAGAAGCAGTACATCGTTGATACATTCTGCCATCACCACCTGATGGATGGCAATGGAGGTCTGTAATTTCCAATCTATCGCGAGATATTATAGCTGTTCCACGTCCCCGATCGCCAATATTAGTATACACGTTGAAAGATTGAAAGCTACAAAAATAATGTGTTACAACTTCTTGTAAGATTTCAATGTTGACTGCCTGGGTCCTAAGAAATGTTTATAGAGCTGATATTCATGCAGGGACTGAGACCACACAAATATTTAACGTAACTATGGTGAGGACTGTAATCATGATTGAATCAAAAAGACACTAAATCCGCAAACACCCACAAAAAACCCTCATAACTTGGGTAAACATTAACCAGTCCGGCGGACTTGAGGAAAGAGTTGTATTGTTTTGTTTATCTCCGCAATGTTTGTTATTCATGTCTGTTTGTGGGACAGTTTTCCGTATGATCTTGTCTTTGTGAACTATGCATTTTTTCAATAACTGATTTGTCAAGTTCTAGAGATTCTCGTCGGTCCGTTTGCTCGGGTTGTTCGGTTTGGGACAGTGCCATCGCTTTCCTTTTTGGTTTTTACTCCCAGTTCTTCTGTCTCGTTCGTGAGGTCGTTTATCTCGCGTGCTATATTTTGTCACTTTATGTGTGTCCGTGTTTATGTTTTCACCCACTTCCATGTCATCCGCCCACAAACCAGTTTGCAACATGTTATCAATTTTCGAGCCACCTTGTGTGTGTTCTAATTTTTCGTTTCGCGTGGAGTGTGGGTCAGTTGTTTCTCCTGCCTTCGCCTGACGCGCATCGGTCAAAAGCGAGTTTAGGTTGACGGCTCGCTCCTCAACTGTTTCCGCAGTCGACGTGTTTGCACCGGTGGTTCCCGGTCACGCGAGTGTAATGGAGGGTAACCCTCTTCTCCAGAAGACACGACAGTTACGGTAGCCCGATAGCGTGAGCTGTCTTCAGCCATGTTCGGAGCGCCCCACCGGCGCGTGGCACGCGCGTCTCTCTCCTGGAGGCTCGGGCAAGCTATGCGCTCGTGCGCAGTGGACTGGCAGTAGCTACACGTTCGCGGTTATCTCGGGTATATAACTACACCCCGATACCCGTCAATTGTTACATAGGTTGGAATATCTTTTTTAATTTCCATTTTCGCAAAACGAACTCCCGTTTTTACTTTATACTTGTATTTCGTGCTCCAAACATCGTCTTGCAAAGTTACAACACGGCCGTATCCTACTAGTTCTGTACGAATTTTGTGATTTATATTTCTATTGGTAGGTTAAGGAATCTTGCCATTTTTACGTTGTCAATGGCATGTTAAATGGTGACGCTGGTCCGTTCTTGACCGGCAGTGATGGATGATGGCAGTCCATTGGTGCGACTTAAAATGGCTTCACATGCTCCAGACGAAACAAATTTCAATAATATACAGTTTTTTTGACCGTCAAGCTGTAACGCCTCAATTTGGTCTTCCGTTACATTAAAAATTGTATCTAGCCACTCGTGTATTTCAAGGGAAGATGGCCGTTCGGCAAACACTATACGTAAATTATTCAGTCGAACGTTTGACATAGTCACCTTACACTATTATTAGTGACAGTAACTGAAACTTGCGTCTCACTTCAGAGACGTTACCCCATTTGTCACACGAGTGACCCGCGCCGCGCTCGAAACATGATGTGCACTCGGCAGCGACCCGCACGGAACAATACAATTGAGTCATATAACAGACTAAGAAATTAATAAGGTAAGTATAAAAATAACATATTCGGACTTAAAATTTATTTTAATAAGGAGAATTAATAGCAGCATCTGTTTGAGGCTGAGCCGCCAGCTTTGTTTTTTAAATACATGCTACTAGAAGCACTAGTGTCACATATTGTAAAGTCGTCTACTAGTAGGCACAACCGCCTACAACGTTTTCATTGCTCGTAAATAGAAGCGCTAGTGTCATGTACTACACACACCGTCTGCTAGAGTGTGCTGCCATCGTATTAGTTTTATTTATACCCGCTAGAGTTCAGTAGTATCAATCACCAGATCTTAGCATTCACTATCTTGTCGGAAATCTTAGCCACCATTATGATAAATTTCTAATCATAAAACAAATATTTCGGGAAAAGTTCCAAAAAAAAAAAAAGTTAAGACATTGATAGATCAGATCTATTCCAGTGTTGAGTTTGAGTTCGCTGGAGTTGATATTTCTAGTATTTTTGCCGTAACAACAGCATCGATGGTTGCGAAATATCCGCTAGAATGCGTTGAAACCCATTTCTAGCCTCGCGCAGGGCGCCGTTTATTAAAACGGTTGCCTATCTGTTCCCTTACTGGGATTCGGTTTGGACACGTTCTGGAATACGGCCCGCGAGTTAGGTTCCGGTTGTATCCCAATAAGGCAGTCCTTATTCGATTCCTTACCCGAATACCGCCCTTAATGTTATGTTTTGCAACTGCATCCTTTCTTTGCATGATAGCCCGTCCCGAGAAGTCCTCCTGGAGCCGCCCTTGATTCAGTGTGGCATTTGTGTTCTATAGTGTCGTTGTTAGTGAAATTGATTGATTTTAATAATGATTTTTATGTTTAAGTTACTTCTTTGCACTGACCAAAAATCAAACTCAGGACAGAATCAATCAATGTTTTATAAGGTAATTTTTTTTATAATTTTTTGGATATTTTTCCGAAATTTGTGTTTTATACTTAGACATTTTCATAATGGTGGCTAAGATTGCCAACAATATGGCGAATGCTAGGATCTGGTCATTGACACTACCGAACTATAATGGGTATAAATAAAACTAATGTGATAGCAGCGCACTTAGAAGTCGTTTTATTTAGTACGTAAAACTAGCGCTCCTAGTAGGAAACATTGCGAACACAGAAAGCGATTGCTACTCTATTAGGCGACATGAACAATATGCGACACTAGTGCTTCTAGTGGAAAGTGTTTAAAAACAAATATTAAGTTTCTTCCTTCAACAGGTGCAGCTATTAATTCTCCCTATTAAAATAATTACAATTCCAAATATGTGGGGTTTTTTTGTAACATTATTTAGTTCTTAGTCTGGTATACGACTCGTTTTCCGTGTGGATTTATGCGCACATGTCGGCCTCCACAGCTTAGTGAGCAACGCACCGGGTTATAGGGTGGAGGCTCCGGGTTCAAATCTTGGGCGAGACATAGATGTAATTGTGCTGTCCTAATCGTCGCCTTGATGCGTGCCTATACACCACCACCACCACCAACACCAACACCAACACCACCACCACCAACACCACCACCACCAACACCAACACCAACACCACCACCACCAACAACAACAACAACAACAACAACAACAACAACAACAACAACAACAACAACCTTAAAAACACGACTCGGGGTTGGATTTTAAAATAATACAACATTAATGGGAGAGATTATGGGCTCACTGGTGACTGTTAAACTTGATAGTGTGACACTCATATTTAATTTTTTTTTTTATGTGGTTAAAAGCGAATGTTTTCCATACCAGAGATCCGACCTGTTATCGTTCGAATCCCTGGCTTCCAATATATTTTTTATAAAAAAATTAATTTTATATGACTTTAAGGGTTATAACAACACTGGTAGGTTATGTAACATATATCTTGCGTGCATAAGAAAGAGCGATGCTACCGCACTTTTGGAACAAAAAGTAGAATCAAACTTTGTATTTCGCTGGCAAGATAGATGGTTGATACCTACCTACCCACAAGCCACTTTCACTCCACTTGGTCAGCAGGCCAGGCATGTGTTGCCTGACAGTCATGGGCGCTTGATAATGATGTCCGTAACGGGACACACAACGTTAAGAAGTGCTTGAATAAGTTGCCTTAAAAGGTTGTCATTTCCTATGGTTACCATGGTCATGGTCATACAACAAAACAATAAAGGTAATCCGAGATGCTGCGGCCGTGAATCCCCGAATCCCTAACCTGCAGCCGGGTCCACATTAGCTAAATGGCAGGTATAGGAATTTACATGTTAAACTTGCACTCTACAAAAGAAGATTACTGTCCGTCTTTGAGGAAAATGGCACCTCTCTGCGGAGCTTGCGTCTCTCCGAGGAAAGTGTGTTCACTGGATATTTTTTCAAGGAAAAAAAAATTGAAACTTTCAACAGCAAAAGAAAGTTTTCCTCGAAATAGGGAAATTTCGAGGCACAACGAGGACTTTTGAGGTGATATAAGGGGTGAAAAGGGAAATTTCGTGGTAAAATTTAAGTTCAGCCAAGATGGCCGCAAATCCCTGAATCCCCAGTCTGGAGCCGGTGTCTCAGCACCGCCATATTACACTTACTCAATGTGTCAAAATAATTTTTTTTTAAATTTTTATTGGAAGATATTTTTCATAGAGTTCAACATTTTTTGTCATTAATGGAATAATTCAATTTGTTCTTATTTGTTCTAGTGATTTTCCTTTGCTTACTTATGTTTTAAAAAATTCACTTACTAGTAATTGCTAGTACATAAATGAACATTAAATACTTTGCTGGATACATGTTTGACTTATTTTTGCCATCTTTTTATTTTCTAAATTTTTCTGTGTCGTAAACATTTTTAATTATTTAATTGATTAATAATTTAATTATAATAATTCGGTGTTTGTGCGTATATTTTTTGTTACAAACATTGATTTGACTTAAACTTTATACCTATGCTTGTTTGGTGTTGTAGAAATTACTTGTAAATTATGAACGGATGCAGTTTAAAGAGTTAGAACTTCTTCTTTCTTATTTGTTAGTGTTACTGTGTGTGCGTAGGAATTTTTCAATCGCCATTCGTTGGTAATTTTGTATATTATTATGTTTTATATTTTTGTGTCTAGGTAATGTGTGGTTGTAACGCACATACTATAATGCACTCATGCATGCAAGAAACATTTTGCAATATTTTATTTAATATCAGTGATTCAACCATGATCTCCATAAGTGGGTTCGTTTCTCTTAAAGCGCGTGTTAGCGTGTTTCGCCTTGTGATACACCCGTGTAGTACAAGTTAGCATGACTTCCTTTTGTGATTTTCTTAAGAAAGAAAGGTAAGCATTGATTCTCCGTAGTGATGAGCACAAAATACAAGATAAAGCTTAGTCATCTCCCAAAATTCTAGGCCAGGTAAGCTGTGGTTCTTGCAATGCTCCTAAAATTCTAGGCTAGTCTAGACGTTGCCCGTGAATGGCCAAAAATGCTAAGGTAGTGTCTCATTTGTCCTAGAGTGTCCTCTTTCGTGCTTTTATTCTTGCGTCTTGTCTCAATGTCTCAGAGAGAGTAATAGACACTGTAAAAAATTGTATTACAATTTTGTGGTGTGGTTTTGAAAAACTAGTATAGATGGTGTAATTTTATACAAATGTTCTATAAAACAAAAATATGCTGTAGGCTTTGGTAAACTTACACGAATGTGCAACTATTATTACATGTTAACTAACACATTTAAATGTATATATGAAATTACACTTACAAGAAATTAAATTAATGTGTACTTTTTTTGTCAGTACACTTATTACAGGCACACACATGTCTGTTTTAAAAGTGCAAAATATTTGTCATAGTAAATTTACCACATTTTTAGTACTGCAAAAAAAAGTGTATTTTATAAATATTATATTGACAAAACCCAATTTAATTCACATTAGGTTATGAAAGTGGCATTTCCATTACTAATTGATTGATAAGTGCACACCATAATGTCGTGGTTTCGATACTTCGCTAGGTCACTCGGATTGTTACAAGTATTTATTTGAACACTCAAAGTATTAAAATTTCTCTGAAGTACACTGTGGGTACACCAATCCTATTTACGTCAATTTAATAATTTTCTCGCATATTCAGTTATCCTATTAAGTATTTAACTATGGTAAACAGAATATTCAAAATAAAAACTCTGAGCAACAAGAACTTGGATTGCCATCAATAATTTTAATTCAATAATCGCTGACAGCAAACTGACAATAAATTATTACTTACATAGTTCAACACTACTATTTCACAATTACCTTACAAATTATTTTGACTGGCCAGTGAATAAACCTAACAGAACATAATTTACCATTTCTAGAACTAAATACTTAAACAAATTTACATGTCTAGCTCAATACCATGAGATTCTTGTGCAACTGAGTTGCTTTCCGAACCCCTGAGTTATCACAGTTGGTATACATTCGGCTAATTTGGTATAGTTTGAAAATGGTGACGAGACAATCATCACAGAACACAGATAGCATGAATAATGCTTGCAACTCCGATGTCCCTCCAATTCGCCGGGGATACGACCTGGGCTCCGTGCCAAGTCCTCGCAGTTTGCTAAGCCGATGTTGGTCACACTGTTCGGCCATCCACGACTCCAGGTAGTCACCGCTCTTCCAGCCTTCGGGAATCCTCGTCGACTCTTAGGACCACGTCGCCGCACAGTTTGTTCAAGCATTAGCACTAGTCTTTCTACGGCGAATTACATACATCTTTTTAGTAACCAGTATTTTAGTCAGTCCAACCCCTCTCTGTTCATCTTGCACGAGTGAATTACATACAAAATTTACAATTTTCGAGTCAATAAAGCCTTACTAATATTATAAATGCGAATGTGAGTTTGTTTGTTTGTTTGTTTGTTACGCTTTCAAGCGGAAACTACGGAACCGATCATCGTGAAATTTTGTGCGCATATTTTCAAGGTATAGTTAAGGACATAGGAAACTTTTCATAAATTTAAAAAAAAAAATTTTGAAGGGCAAAAAAAAATGGTATTGGTATGTATGATCGTCCGACTGAGAGTTTGAGTGAGCCATTTGGAGATTCAATAAGTAAATTAAATAATTCACCATTCTAATACTGTAATACCAGAGGAAAATTCACTATTCAATTTTATTTTTCTGTCACCGTCAAGCAGTACTTAAACTTTTTTAGTTTTTGAAGTTAGGTGTCTGTTTATTTTCTTCGGTGATGGTTGTTTGGACGTTGATGCTGAAGGTTATATTTTACTTTTAAGAGAATTTTGTAATTTAGTAGAAAATGATGTGGATCTTATTACCCAAGTTTTCCGGACTTGCAACAAAATTTGAATAGTGATCAGTGGTTGTGCGCAAGACTAATATTGGCGCCAAAAAATTATATCGTTAATAAAATCAACACTTATATTTTATTTGTCATAGATACAATCATCAATTGAACTATCGGGTGTACCCTCACATAAACTTCAAATGAAACTAAATGTACAAGCCATGCTTATGCGAAATCTAGATGCTCCTCAACTATGTAATGGAACGAGGCTTCGGATCATACATTGGGGCAGAATATACTTGGTGCCACCGTTTTAACAGGTGTCGGTAAAGGGGTAAGTGTTATCATACCTCGAATTGCAATTATCCCCACTGATCTACAGTTCCAATTCAAAAGAGTTCAGTTTCCCGTCAGGCTTAGTTTTGCTGTAACCACCAACAAAGCGCAAGGGCAAACATTGCAGGTAGCAGGGGTGCATTTGGAAAAGCCGTGCTTTTCCCATGGCCAACTATATGTAGCCTGTTCGCGTGTGACCAATGCCCGAAATCTACACATGTTTGCACCGGACAGAAAAACTTATAACATAGTATACAGGAGCATCCTAGAATAATACTCTGATTTAAGTTCTTTTAAAGAAAAAATAATTTATTATACGTTAATACTTTGAACTTTTTCAAATGTTATTATTTAAAAAAATTTTTTTTTTGATATAGTGAAAAATATTTCAATAAAGAATGTTTTAAATTTTTTTAAGCTAAATTGTATGTTAGAATTTTTAAAGACTGATGATTTCATTCACGCAATAAAAAAAAACCAATTACCATATTATTTTATTTTATTTGCAATTATCTTTGATACTTATTTAAGGATATCAACGCGAGCGAAGCCGCGGGTAAAAGCTAGTAAATATTTAAAGGAAGGAAAAAACCTTTGTATTTACCCTTACCAGATATTTTTGTAAATGGAAAAAATTCAACATGTTCATTGTTATTGTAAATATACTCGAACACGCTGTAAAATTAACTGACAATTTTTTTTTTTAAATATGCACATGCATGCATATGTAAAATTATATACCACAAAATAAAAATACATCTAAGCTGCGAAATACTGTCAACATAAATTATTGGGCCTAATTTTTCTTATTAAAAATTTTAAATTTTCCCTGTCTTTAGTTTCTTTCAATATGAACTCGGTTTTTCTTAAGACGTTATAGGTAGTGTTTGGTATTTCTTGTTTTCCGTCAGCACGCTCTACCAGGCATAATGGAGGGAGTGCTGTGTGACTGCGCGGTGCTGCACTTGTTGCTGTTGCCTCGGGCGGGGCTGCTTGTCCCTGGGCAACAGCTGACGGGCGTGACTGGGGTGCTAGGTGCTGACAGAACAGCCGGCCAGCACGCTGGTAGGCTGCGCTGTGATTGGCCGGCGGACTCGAGCCACGTGCCGGGACAAGGGGGAGAAGGCCTGTGGGTTGTGGTGTGATGGGACCGTGTTGTGCAGTTGTTCGGAAACTCTCGGGAGATACGGGTGGGCATTCAGCCACCAGAGGGATTGTCCTCGGGAGATACGGGTGGGCATTCAGCCAACAGAGGGGTTGTCCTCGGGAGATACGTGTGGGCATTCAGCCAACAGAGGGGTTGTCCTCGGGAGATACGGGTTGGCATTCAGCCAACAGAGGGGTTGTCCTCGGGAGATACGGGTGGGCATTCAGCCTCCAGAGGGGTTGTCCTCGGGAGATACGGGTGGGCATTCAGCCTCCAGAGGGGTTGTCCTCGGGAGATACGTGTGGGCATTCAGCCAACAGAGGGGTTGTCTTCGGGAGATACGTGTGGGCATTCAGCCACCAGAGGGATTGTCCTCGGGAGATACGGGTGGGCATTCAGCCAACAGAGGGGTTGTCCTCGGGAGATACGTGTGGGCATTCAGCCAACAGAGGGGTTGTCCTCGGGAGATACGGGTGGGCATTCAGCCTCCAGAGGGATTGTCCTCGGGAGATACGGGTGGGCATTCAGCCACCAGAGGGGTTGTCCTCGGGAGATACGGGTTGGCATTCAGCCAACAGAGGGGTTGTCCTCGGGAGATACGGGTGGGCATTCAGCCTCCAGAGGGGTTGTCCTCGGGAGATACGGGTGGGCATTCAGCCTCCAGAGGGGTTGTCCTCGGGAGATACGTGTGGGCATTCAGCCAACAGAGGGGTTGTCCTCGGGAGATACGGGTGGGCATTCAGCCTCCAGAGGGGTTGTCCTCGGGAGATACGTGTGGGCATTCAGCCAACAGAGGGGTTGTCCTCGGGAGATACGGGTGGGCATTCAGCCTCCAGAGGGGTTGTCCTCGGGAGATACGTGTGGGCATTCAGCCAACAGAGGGGTTGTCCTCGGGAGATACGGGTGGGCATTCAGCCTCCAGAGGGGTTGTCCTCGGGAGATACGGGTGGGCATTCAGCCTCCAGAGGGGTTGTCCTCGGGAGATACGGGTGGGCATTCAGCCTCCAGAAGGGTTGTCCTCGGGAGATACGGGTGGGCATTCAGCCAACAGAGGGGTTGTCCTCGGGAGATACGGGTGGGCATTCAGCCACCAGAGGGGTTGTCCTCGGGAGATACGGGTGAGCATTCAGCCACCAGAGGGGTTTCCTCGGGAGATACGGGTGGGCATTCAGCCACCAGAGGGGTTGTCCTCGGGAGATACGGGTGGGCATTCAGCCACCAGTGGGGTTGTCCTCGGGAGATACGTGTGGGCATTCAGCCACCAGAGGGATTGTCCTCGGGAAATACGGATGGGCCTTCAGCCTCCAGAGAGGTTGTCCTCGGGAGATACGTGTGGGCATTCAGCCAACAGAGGGGTTGTCCTCGGGAGATACGTGTGGGCATTCAGCCACCAGAGGGGTTGTCCTCGGGAGATACGGGTGGGCATTCAGCCAACAGAGGGGTTGTCCTCGGGAGATATGGGTGGGCATTCAGCCACCAGAGGGGTTGTCCTCGGGAGATACGGGTGGGCATTCAGCCAACAGAGGGGTTGTCCTCGGGAGATACGTGTGGGCATTCAGCCTCCAGAGGGGTTGTCCTCGGGAGATACGGGTGGGCATTCAGCCAACAGAGGGGTTGTCCTCGGGAGATACGGGTGGGCATTCAGCCACCAGAGGGGTTGTCCTCGGGAGATACGGGTGAGCATTCAGCCACCAGAGGGGTTGTCCTCGGGAGATACGGGTGAGCATTCAGCCACCAGAGGGGTTTCCTCGGGAGATACGGGTGGGCATTCAGCCTCCAGAGGGGTTGTCCTCGGGAGATACGGGTGGGCATTCAGCCAACAGAGGGGTTGTCCTCGGGAGATACGTGTGGGCATTCAGCCAACAGAGGGGTTGTCCTCGGGAGATACGTGTGGGCATTCAGCCAACAGAGGGGTTGTCCTCGGGAGATACGGGTGGGCATTCAGCCTCCAGAGGGGTTGTCCTCGGGAGATACGGGTGGGCATTCAGCCTCCAGAGGGGTTGTCCTCGGGAGATACGGGTGGGCATTCAGCCAACAGAGGGGTTGTCCTCGGGAGATACGGGTGGGCATTCAGCCACCAGAGGGGTTGTCCTCGGGAGATACGGGTGGGCATTCAGCCACCAGAGGGGTTGTCCTCGGGAGATACGGGTGAGCATTCAGCCACCAGAGGGGTTTCCTCGGGAGATACGGGTGGGCATTCAGCCAACAGAGGGGTTGTCCTCGGGAGATACGGGTGGGCATTCAGCCACCAGAGGGGTTGTCCTCGGGAGATACGTGTGGGCATTCAGCCAACAGAGGGGTTGTCCTCGGGAGATACGGGTGGGCATTCAGCCTCCAGAGGGGTTGTCCTCGGGAGATACGGGTGGGCATGCAGCCTCCAGAGGGGTTGTCCTCGGGAGATACGGGTGGGCATTCAGCCTCCAGAGGGGTTGTCCTCGGGAGATACGTGTGGGCATTCAGCCACCAGAGGGGTTGTCCTCGGGAGATACGGGTGGGCATTCAGCCTCCAGAGGGGTTGTCCTCGGGAGATACGGGTGGGCATTCAGCCACCAGAGGGGTTGTCCTCGGGAGATACGGGTGGGCATTCAGCCTCCAGAGGGGTTGTCCTCGGGAGATACGTGTGGGCATTCAGCCAACAGAGGGGTTGTCCTCGGGAGATACGGGTGGACATTCAGCCACCAGAGGGGTTTCCTCGGGAGATACGGGTGGGCATTCCGCCTCCAGAGGGGTTGTCCTCGGGAGATATGGGTGGGCATTCAGCCACCAGAGGGGTTGTCCTCGGGAGATACGTGTGGGCATTCAGCCACCAGACGGGTTGTCTTGTTGACACCGGGATGTTGGCTGGCACCTCGCTTGGGTAAGGATGTAGATCTATGGTGGTTTCCGTTAGGAATATATATCAATTTTGATGGGTTTTTTAGTAAGGATAATTATGTTATTGAAAAGATATTTTTTACATTACAATGTGTTGTTTTAATAACCTCTTGCAGCCAAGCAGTTTTTTTATCATCAGCGAGTCATAGATAACCCCATTTTTTTATTTGTTTTATCATATTTTTATGGATTTATAGCCCCAATGTTTTTGAAACAAGTAAGGCCTTTAGAGAATCGTGACAATATTTACGAAATCATAGCAATTGTATTTTTACACTTTTGGTAGTACTTTTACTTGAGCACAAGAGTAAAAATACACCTACATATGAAGGTGTGAAATTACACTAACTTCGGTGGAGACTCTACTGCTACATACAGTTTGTTTGAAATTAACATTTTTTACAGTAGGGTTAGTTCAAGAAAAAGCACGAAACTATATGTTATGTGGCCCTGTCTCGCACTCTTTGACGTGCTACACGTTTCTTCAGAATTGCAGGTGCAGTAATTTGTAGCAATGGACTTGTGTGTGTGTATATATGATAATGCATGTGTTTAATTTTTAATTTTGAAATTTTGTTAGCGTTAAATTGGGAGAATACGCAGTTTGGATGATTGCAGGATCTACTCCATATTCCTCTGTAGCTCAAGGTGATGTTTCCTTTTCATTAGCTGTTAAATGTGCGAGAGTCATGAATGATTTGCTCGTGATTCATCACTACTAGAGTAGCAAGTTTGTTGTTAGTGCAGAATTATCTGTATTGACAGTGGGCCAATTTAACATAGCCTACAGCACAAAATAGAATTTTTTTTCTATTTTTATTTTACACTGTTACGGAATAAATCAGCAAATGTTTTCTGGGGTCTATTTAACACATATACTCTGAAAATTCAGATAGAAATATTGTGAAATCCAAAAGAGGACATTGCTGTGTTAAGATTTTTATTTTAGGTATCTATGGTTATGTAGGCAAAGGATACAACCTTCAATAAACATTCGCCATATGTTTTGTTTGTACAGTACACTCCCGATTATCCGCGAAATTAAGTGGCAGGGCCACCGCGGATAGTGAAAATCGCGGATAATCCGCAAAAGAGCCGAAAATAGGAAACAAAAAAGGAAACATTAATTTCAACTTAAAAATATAGACCTTTATGCACAGTAAAAGTTACAATTAACAGCAAAAAAATTTAAATGATGCTAAAACTTTAGTATTTTACTGAATAATTTACATACAATACATTTCAGTAATGTAACATAAAAATGCTCAGCCATAAGACTAGAAACAAAGTGCGACAGAGACAAAAATAGCGACGCATGCCAGCCTACTGCGTGAGTTTCGAGAAGGCTTGTGGCGTTTTACTGTATACTGCACACAATACACTCGTCAGTAGAGTTCAAATTTGCTCACTTGTAATAAAATACAGATTTACATATGTGCTGTATTTTTTCGTAGCATGCGCAGATAATAGGGAGTTTACTGTATAGCAACGAGAGAGCGCACTGACCTAACCGAAAAGAAAGTTATTACGAAAGATCGTGAAATTAACCTCTCGTGAAGTGATGCGAAATAGCACACTTTTGAAAGAGAGAGACAGATCTTTAAATAAAGACATGGCCTAGTTCTTTTGTGTGTTGGATTCCTGCTTTAAAAACTGGGGTATGTGATATTTCGTAGTATTCTTTTCATACGTAACTTATAATGTAACTTTGTTCAAATTGAAATGAACTTTGTTAGTTTGTGTAAAAAAAAGTTTATTATTTTATTTGTATTGCGTTTTTACTACCATTAAAATGATTTCGATGTCCCCAAGCATAAATTAAAAAAAAAAAGTTGTAGTTAAAGACTTAAAAGATAATAATTGTTAGAATTTTGTAATTTTCCTATATGTTTCAAGCTGTAAACTTGCAATTTGACCTTAGCTTTGAATTATTTTGGAATTTAGTAAAAATTATCATATTTGATTATATTTTGTAAATCAGTTAAGTAACTTAGTAGGCACATATATTTTATAAATGTAATTTTAATGATGTTGCCTTGCATAACAACCATTAAAATCCAACTATATTCAGCCTGCAAGCTAATTGGCTATTTTAAAATCCTGCTTAAACGTTTCAGGGAGACTGTGTTGTTAAAATAGACTGTTTTGTAATAGAGGAAGACACCAGCTTAGTAGAACGCTTAACTGTTTTTAAAAGATAACGAAAAACTAAGGAAAATGTACAACAATTACAGGCCATATTCAGGATTATCTTCTTATATGAGCTCTAGATAAGCTTTAATATAAGTTTTACTAGGTCATGCCTCAATCAATAACTAGGAGCTTGAAACTATATAACATTTAGAATAGCTTTTTCTTACAACGTAAGACTGTGCCTAACCTAACTAGTCATGTCATTTTTGTCATAACACTTATGAATAAAATAAGTTATACTCATTAAATGTCTAGTGCAGCACATATAAACTGGTTTATTTTCTGAGCGATCATCGTTCAATAATCACCCGTTTTGTGTACAAACATCTTGAAACACTAAAACTTGACCTTTTAAACTTTGCTAACTGTATTTTAAAAACTTAATACGCTGCTTTGATTAAATTTCTAAAACTCTTTTTTTTTTGCTGCGATGGAAAATAATTGCCCAAAACTAAAATACGAAAATAAGTACATCGACTATTCCCTATTTCATTGCTCATAAACCAGTTTACATTTACTCTAGGTGACTGCCCTAACAAAATAATTAAAATAATGATAATTTACTAACTAAAACTTTAAATGGAAAATAATTCTAGTATCTTGATTTAAACTAAAAGGTGCTACAAAGCCCAGGTATTACTTGTTTAGCATTTATGTTCAGTTTTCCAGCCAAACAGTTCACAATTTTAAGCTAAGTATACATATAAAATAACATATGTCATATGTGTTATGTCTTACTTGCATTTAATATAACCTTATCATGTTTTGCAGGCACTTTAGCTATCAATGCAGTAAATTGTTTAATCCTATGGTTTCAAGCAGTAAATGTTTTATACTTTAGTCGAGTGTATTTAGTATCTAATTGCAGCCCTACCTTACTTATTTAGTTTCCTTCAGCATGTAATTTGCATTTCCATGGTAAAAACATAACCTTTAATATTGTCTTGAAAAATAATATCCCTCGTTTTAAAGTATAAAATCGCTCTAGGATGGCCAACTACCCTAAATACGTTTATTTTTGAGGATGTTTATAATGTTGGTTTTCAGTCTATTCTGTAAGGGATAAATTCAAGTATGCTATTTCTCAACTGGTAGGTTACCTTCACGGTAGTTTTTTATCAATTGGAGACTTTTTTGACTAAGAAATTGTATTGTTTTATTAATCTTGAACAAAAGGTTTTATTTGCAAAATCCCTAGTACCCGCCTGCTGTTCATGCTACCCCATGTATTTCCAAAATATCCCCGCGTGCCTCATTTTTGTAATTATAATTTCTTTGGGTACGGTAGTCATGCTTAATTTCTTAACAATTTTTTTCTTTCCGTGATTGAAGTTGTGTTTTATCTAAATTTTTGCTCTAGCTCTCTTAGTGAACATTTGCCCATCGTTATAAGCCAAATAATTACTTTTAATCAGCAATTATAAATTCATTGGCCTATGAATACAAAAGCGAATTACTAGACCACAAAAAAACTGCATTGTTAATTTGCACCTTAAACTGATAATTTATGTAATTGTTTTGCCTGTAATGGTTAATATAACGATTTTTTTTTCTCCTCACACGAACATCTGTTTGTGGTAATAACTTTAAGCTGTTACAAAACTTTTAACTTGTTATTTACCAATATCTAAAGCCATCTGGTATCAGAAAAAAGCTAAGTGTATTGTGAAAGACGCCGAATGGAATTATGTTGTTCATTGCTAAATTAAAAGAACGATTTTTTTTAGTAGTTGTAATCTAAAATTAAATTCAAAATAAAGATAAAATTAATTCAAACGCGTTCTAAGAGCGCAGGTCATATTTATACACTGTCGTGTTTTTGATGTAAATAGGAAGAAAATACAATTTTAAAAATATTATTAAAAATTAAAAATACTTACCTTTTAGGCAACTTAGCCCAACTCTTGCTTTCTTTCAACGAAAATGTGGTGTTAATAAAACAAACGGTAAACGACGTTAATATTGGATTTTTTGCAGACTGCAATATCAAACCTTTTCAGATGATTATGTTGGATAAAATCACTTTCATGGGGGAAATCCTCCCTGAATATGCCTCATTTTTACACTAGGCATCTTTATGTAAAAGTCCCTCAGTCTGGTGGGCGGTACGCTTTTTAGACGATAAAAGTGGCCTAATATGATTGGTTAGTGACTACCAAATCATTAATAAGTGCATGTATTAGTTTCAAGGAAACTTATTCAAACTCAGAAACAATATATTTGTCATTATTCACGCGGAATAGCCTTAACAGCCCCCAATACTTTTAAATATACAAATGAGGTTACATTCCATTAGGCCGAAATCTAACTGACTGCATCAGTCAGAAGTAGAATGCACATAAAGGTTTTGATCATGGCCATAAACAACTATCTATCCATGAATACAAAACTAAGAATCCCTTATACTTTACAGGCATTTGTGAGCAAATAAATCATTTGTGCCTTATTAATTGTAAAACAAAGCTATTGTGTCACATGTGAAATAAAGAAATCTCCAGGCGATCTTCAACCCATAAATTAATTGTTTTCAATATCCCACCAATGTTCCAGTTGTCTCTTACTGCCGATTACGAATCACAAATGTGCAGGTTGTGTGAGCCATTTATCTCTCAGAGCCAGCAGATTTTTGTGCATTCCAACGGCAAAATCAAATACGACTGAACGGGACACTTTGCTCTCACCCCACATTGTGGGAATCACAAAAGCCATTCAATAAGAACATTTTTAAATCACACTCATGCAGTTGGTAGTATTATTTTATTTTCTTCGAAATGACATAGCTGAGAGAGAATTACTTGGTCTACACAAATCTAAGAAAATATTTCGTATTGTCTAGTTTTCTACATTACTCATTTACCCACTAACCAATGGGATAGGAAGTGAAAGTACACCAAAATCATGTTTCTTACAGGAAAACCAAATACAAAATAAATAATTAAAGGGAATGTATGTATACTTATGTTTTTTTTTAACATCAGCATTCTGTAAAACGGTGAACTACGCATAGCCTCATTTCATGCGTTGCACGATACCTGAAAATTTCGTCACATGAGACATACAAGGGCATCAGATTGTCTAGTCAAAATGTATTTAAATCTTTGACAAAGGCGTTTCGAACGTTATCCAGTATAATGGTGGGACCAAACAACTTCACACTGATTTTTTCTCTCCTTCAAAGCATTCTCCATATCTGAAGGATTAGCAGATATTATAAGTCATTCCATAATACTGCTTTGATTTTTGGAACAAAGACTCTGTAGAGTGGGAGTTTTGCGCATAATATTTGTCTAGAAAAGTTAGAACTACCGCTGACACATCAGATGTCTAGTAATGACACAGGACCACATTATGACTGATCTGCATCTCTGCTCGGCCTATGTAGCAGTGGGGCTGACATGCTCTGTAGGTGAATACCGGCATGTTTCACGTCAGCTTGGCTTTGATTTGAGAAAAGGTTGTAACGAAGTCTGCCAGGGTCCATTCTAATTACCGGGTTTCCCATATAAACCTGTTGATACAGCACCACAGTGCTGAGGTGTTACCAGTGCTTCTTGCATGGATGCCTACAAGTTTGAGTATGAACATCACACACTCATAGAAAAGTGAATTTTTACATACTACACCTATGCATAGTAAGAAGAATGATCAGATACAGTACAAGAGGAACCGTTCTGTAATATGTAGCAATAACCAAACTTCAGTACCAGCAAAAGAACAATCAGTATACAGAACAGTTTAAACCTGTACCAGTTCCATGTTCTGCAAGAACAGTTATGTGGTAGAAGCGTAATTACGACACCAATAAACCAATGTAGTTTTAATAGGACAATGTACCTATAGATGGCTCATGGCATGAAGGTTTTTGTTTTCGTGATCCTTTGGCCAGATTCAGGCGTGTCCATCGCACGACGTCTAGGGTCGGGATCTCGCCTTCAGCTTCAGTCACCTTTGGTTTCGACTGCCAGGGCAATTCTGTCCTGCTATTTCATTGGTTGTATTCCAGAGCGCACTGGTTTGGAGTGCCAATGTCTGCATATATCACAGGCAGACATATTTTTTTCTGTATTTCCTATAAGTACTGAATGAAACTATAGGCCTACCTCATGTAGAGATTACTAAACTGTTTAGATAAATTAAGCAATATTGTTGAGAAAGATGGATTTGAAACTATGACCCTCACTTAGTGTGTCGTGATGCGTTAGTGATAAAGGCTACCGTGGGGTATTTGAAAAATGTGCTCTTATACTCAGGGGCGCAACAACAGGGGGGGGGGGGAGGGTATTTTGCCCCCCCCCCCCCTCTGAAACCTTGAAGTGGGGGCAAACGGGGGCAAAGAAATTGCTGTGTAATCAATTTTTGGATAATAAAACTGCTTAAATAGCACCATTTTCCACCTTGAAATACAAATTTTTCCGGGGGAGGACCCCCCCCCCCCCCACCCCCCGCTTCAATAGGGGGATCGATGATTCTTTATAAAAAGGTATATTGCCCCCCCTTTGGAAATTTAGTTGTTTCGCCCCTGCTTATACTCAAACATTAAAAAATAATTTTACACTTGTAAATGTTTTACAAGTTCAAAATCATGCAGCTGATACGTACTTCATTACATTAACCAATATTTTAAATTTTTATTTTTTAATCAATCATTTAAATTTCTTAACATTGATTTGAGTTTGAATGTCAATGCAAGTTGGATACAATCAGGATTTTATGCTTAAAAGTAGGTATACTAGGAGTGTGCTTTTTCCACTTATGGTGCCGGCTGCAGGCTCTGAATGATAAGGATCAATGATCGGCCGTCATCTTGTATCTTGATGATCTTTGACATTCAAAAGTCCCCAAAAATGACTCAAAATTCCCAAAATTACTCAAAATTCCTTATTTCGGGGAGAAAGATTCATTTTTTGTAAAAATATTTTCCCATTTGGTTCACCAAAAAGATCAGTATTTTGATATGTATCCAAAATGGCTTAAAATTACCCTACCAGCAATCAGTAAGACAACTTGCCGCCATATTGGTTTAAAAACCTAAATTGTAAAATATAAAAATAATAAAACATACAAAAAATATTTTAAAATTATTTAAAGAATTATATAAATAAATAAATAAAAATGCTTTTTCTATTGAGTTAAGAGTAGGTACCTCATTCAAACTCGCCTATATTAATGTAATAAAAAAAATAAAAAACAGGAAAAAGATTTTAAACATTGTAAAAAATGTTTATTTAAAAACGCACTTGCATCATGTTTCCCAATTGTTGCACTTGTAAAAAATTTCACATAGTTTCTCCGCATTATTTAACATGTGACTGACCCCCACTACCACTACTAAGACATATGCAACTCCAGCTAGTATGATGTCATTGTAATCATATTGGATGTCACTATATTTGATTCTCTTCTCATCTGGTAGAGTATGCTACCGCCATATTGTTTCATGTGTTACCTGCTAGAGTACACTAGTGACAATCACCAGATCGTCAGCTAAAAGAGCATCCAACACCTTGTCGGTCATCTTGGTCAACATCTTGAAAATTCATAACTAATAACAAAAAATTCGGGAAAAATTTTTGAAAATTATTTCATAATGTATTTATTAAAATATTGTTTTATTTTATCGATTGCAGTCCTGGATTCATTTCCATTCCAGCACAAAGCTAATTAAATTAACTCATTTTCTGCCTGTCTGGGTGAGATTACATACTAAACAAAACAATTTATAAAGAAGCCTAAATTATTTTATTGCCACCAAGGCCTGAACCAAACGGGAATAGATTAAGTAAATTATAATATTATTAGGTAAATTTGAATACTTTTTGAAAATTTTTCCATATTTGTATACTAATAAGTAAAGATTTTCAATATAATGGCTAATATGGGTGGCAAGATGGAGGATGCTTTGATAGCTGACGATCTGGTGATTGACACTAGTGCACTCTATTAGGTGACCAATTAAGCTCGTTGAAGACTGTCGCTAGTACTTTATCATACGAAATGAGAATACAACATGGTGGCCAACATATCTGCAGAGATGTCACAATGGTGAGCCTTATATATGCATTGGTAAAGGTGGTAGGGGTCAGTTGTCTAGTATACACTGTGGAGAAAATATGTTCAATTTTTTGTCGGAAATATAACCCAGCACCTACAAAAACCGTGCAAATGGTTTTGGCAAAAAAAAATCATTTTGGCAATTTTTAAGTTTGATATATTATAGGTACCTACTCTTCTGCAGTGTACATTCATGACAAAAATTCAAGGGAAATTCTCCAACCATGGAACGTACCTAGTGCGTTGACAGGCACCTATTTGGATGTGGCATGAACGGATGAACATAGAAAACCATTTAAAACGCTGCTAATGTGATGGCCGTGGGAGAAAATAATGGTGGTTCTCGATAGGGGAAAGTTATCAGGCAAAGCTCTGGTCGGCCATTATCGCTCGTCGCTCGACTAGGCGGCAGGTTTGTTTGTGCAAACGAGGCGCAGGGCGACTGGAGCGCTAAGAGCGGCGGCTGGTGCAACTAACGCGGTGTCGCTCTCTGTCGTGAGGTGTGCAGTCGTGGATGAAATACTCGGCGATTGCGCGGGTTCATTTGACGACAAGCTGGCATCCAAAGACTTGAGATTTCTGCGACGTCTTTCAAAGGTATAGTCTGAACTAAAAGCAAGCGAACATCAGCTGAATGGTCGAATCACTTTTAAGTTATTCAAGACTATGATGTACTCCATCGAGAAAATTAGCCAATAAACCAATGAGTAAAATTCTAAAGAAACCCTACGCGTTAAAGTCTTGCCTAAAGGTAAATGAACCCACGAACTTTCCAGTTGTCTGACTACAATAATTCATGCGGTTACATATTATTTTAAAAAGAATAAGATATTAGGAATATTTCAATAATTTTTCACAGTTCTGTGATTAACATATAAGTATGTATATTTTCTGAAAGAGATCCCTCAAAAATGCAAGAATTTGTTATGATGTTTAATTTGACAAAATCATCTGTTTGATAGAATTTTGCAGCTGAACACTACACCTGATCAATATCTATATCTCAATCTCAACCTCAATCATGCCGAGTAATTTTGAACTACGCCGTTACACCTGGATTGCTCTTAACAGAATAAGAAGGAAATGCGGAAAATATGATCATTTGCTACTCGAAATGTGTTAGTTCGTGTTACGTATAGTAAATACTGATTCCTCTAAAAATAGAAGTAAAAATGTATGTACGACATGTGGTTTATTGTAATTAATAAAAAGCACTGCACCTTTAGAAACGAAAGTTTGAACGAATAAAAAATTAACTACATGAGATAAAATAAAGAATTACTGCTGGATAGTGATTTGTTTACGGAAGGATGAAAATGTAATATTTGGAACGTAGATGTCAAAGTTTCGTCGAAATTGCAGGAAACCATTCGAACACTCTTTAAAAAGGTACGCGCAGTGCAAATTTTTTTGTAGTAGTTATAAGCCTGTTTTCCTAATGGTAACCATTAGACGTGAACTGTACTGTAATGTAGCACGGCTATACTGGTTGCATAAAAAGGCGGAAAATATCTACAAGAATCTAAAACTATACGAATAGTTTTCACGCCAAATGGCTAGTCTAAGAGTAGGCCTATTATAAAAATGTCAATTTTTTGGATATATTTTAAATACAAAACGTGAACAAAACTCAGGGTATATGCTGTATACGATAATAATCTAAAAAAAACTCTAATAATTGTTGCATTGAATGGCAGTGATATTACTACTTACAGTTGCATTACATTTACTACCTTCCTTAAAAACATCAATAGTCAAGAATTCTATGTTTCATCTCATGGAATTTCTAATAATTTTACAAAATTTCGGCTCGAAATTTTATTTCTTAGGTAAGAAGTCATTTCCACTTTAGTTTCTTGAGAGTAATCTGTAGTTACATTAGGTACCGTAAATTGACATAATGATTTTTGCCAAGTTTTAATCCTGGGCTCTGCATGGAAAACATTTAAACACATAATTAATAATGCCTTCTAAAAGATTTCTCAGGTGGCCCACGCACGTTCCTTTAATGATTGAAAATTAAATTAGTTAAAATACAATTGTTTTTTAGTTTTTTTAAGCTACAAATGCAATGCACGACTATGTACATTTGTTTCAAACATTTGACGCAAAGAAATTAGACGCTTGATTAATATAGATTGTAATCACGGTTTGGCCAAAGACATGCACAGTGTCTCTGCCATCTTCAGCTCTGCGTGGCAAGTAGTCAAATATGGAAGACCTCTTCCTCCCGATAACATTAAAGGCATCAATACCTAAGGCACCCCTGCGTTTGAGTTTGCCCCATGGGAAATACACCCGGATTAGGAGCGAGCATCATTGAAGACCTAACTCCTTCCTCGCTTAGCTTGCAGAGAAGTTGCCTTGCTTTCCTTCGGTTAACCTAGGACGCGGACACTACCACGGGGCAAAACTTACACTCCAACATAACCGAACACTAGAAGTAAATCAAATACTGCAAGTAATCTCTGTCCTGTATCTCACGACTGTATATCAGAACACAGCCTGAAATACGTCTGCTAGAGTTTACAACGTAATACGACACGTAACTGTATATTTTACCGTATATCCTCAGAAATTAAAAAAGAGCGCGTGTGATATAATCAGACAAGTTACAAAAGAACCTTGGATGAGCTGGGGAGGGAGGTGGCAGTCACGTGACCGAAGCTTCTGGCGGGGGTGGGGGCCAGTTGAGCTGTCGCTCGCTTCCGGGAAACAGTGGTCCGGTGTCGTCAGCTCGCGGTCCTAGTTACACGATCCAACGCTATCCATGGCATCAACGTCGGGTCATAAGTCACGGATTTTAAGCGGCACGCCGTTGCGGGGACAGGCACGGGAGATTGTGTACAATGTGGCAACACATTTGAAAGAGCAAAAGCGATTACATAATTTGAAGTACAACATTGTCGAAGCAACAAGTGCTGCAACAAGGGTTTCTCACTCAACTGTAAAAAGAATTTTGGCAGAAGGTAAAGTAAAAAGCAAAAATAGTTTAAGTTTTTCTACTCCCACGGGAAAGAATAAGGAGCGAAAAAAAAGAATCGAAGTAGATGACTTTACGTGCGGCGCTATACGGCGGAAAATTCACGAGTTTTACACCGTTAGAAAAACAATTCCAACATTAAAGAAACTTACCAGGGCATTACGAGAGGACGGAGTTTTAAATTGCAGTAGAGAGTACTTGCGGCATTTGTTAAAACGTATAGGATTTAGGTGGAAGAAATGCCAATCAAAAAGAAAGATTTTGGTAGAAAAACCGGAAATTTCTGCTTGGAGGGGGAGGTATCTACAAACAATTCGTAAATATCGAAATGCAGGTAGAAATATCGTGTATGTTGACGAAACATACCTACATGCAACACATTGCGTTAATTCCTGCTGGCAGTCGAGCACTGAAGTAGGTGTAACAGAATCAATTGGCAAGGGGCCACGTTTGATAATCGTGCATGCTGGTGGAGAAGAAGGCTTCGTTTCTAATGCTTTATTAATTTTCAAATCAAAACAAAAGTCTGGTGATTATCATGATGACATGAACTACCAAAATTTTTCTACCTGGGTAAGACAGAAGCTACTTCGAAATTTACCTGAAAATAGTGTCATAGTTCTAGACAATGCCAGCTACCACAATGTCCAAATAAATAAAAAGCCTACGACCACTACTCTGAAATCTGGCATCCAAGACTGGTTAAAAGCCAACAACATTCAATTCTCCACACACATGACCAAAGCCGATTTGCTACTTTTGGTAAAATCCCACCAAAGCACAAAAAGATTCAAAGTGGATCAAATAATAGAGGAGTGTGGCCATGACACTATTCGTTTGCCTCCTTACCACCCGGATTTGAATCCGATTGAACTAGTGTGGGCAGATTTCAAAGCAAAAGTTTGCGAGGAAATATCTACATCTCTGGACGATAAACGAAAACTGTGTGAGAAATTATTTTGTTCCTATACGGTGGAACAGTGGAAAAAGTGCTGTGATCACGTTAAAAACATTGAAGCCGAATATTTCAAGAACGATGCAATAGTGGACATCGAAATCGACAAGATAATAGTGAATCTTGACTCATCATGTGACGAAAGTTCTTCGGGTGACACAGGATCTAGCACTACAGAAACGGCCGAATGTCTGAACTCAGACTCGAGCTCGGAATAGGTGAGTCGCGTTCAAATAAATTTTAACCGTACTTCCCTGTTATACATAGTTATAAATGTTTTTGTACTTTTACAAAAATTCCTTTGTAAAACTAATTGCCAACGGGTTCGAATCCCGACTCTGGCGTTCTTGATGGTAACCATGTTTTCCAGAAATTAAACAACAGTTGAACGATGTGATGGTTCCTAAACAAAGAACGACGCAAGACCGCAACATAGTGATTTTTAAACTCTCAACTTTCTAGCGTTTTTGTCTGGAGTGTCCGCCTTCTTAATTCATAACAAATCCTTTCCGATAATGTAAAATGCTCAAAATGTGTATCTCAGGCCCTGGGTTTACTTTTTCGCTGCGTTAATTTTATTTGTGTGTGGGCGTCTGCCTTGTTTGTATTAATTGACAGTAAAGTTTGTTATTCGTGTTTGTAAAATAACTTGTTAAATAACTTACGTTTCCTTTGTAGACGATTGGCGTATTGGAAAAAGCTGACGAAATCCTAGTTCCCAATAATCTCATTCAATATAGTTATTACATTAAAAATAACTTAGTTTTTTTCTTGCCATCCTTTTGTCGTTATGGTTTTTTGTTTATATACTTAGCCTTACTCTTTACATTCTTAACAATAGGCGTACAACTTAGACTGAGCGAGATGAGCTCAGATACATACAAAAAAAAGGTATTAAATACTTGAGTGTTGCCCGCGCAAAGCTGCGGCGAAGAGTTATTTCTTCGTACATAGTTTACTTTGCTACTGGCCAACTGCGTGGGTACGATACCGTGTTCGTGTAAGTCGGGCCGACGCGACGGACAAGGACAAGGGCGGAGTCACTCCCTTCCCCTACTTCCCCTCGACGGTCCTCGGGAACTCGCGCATGCGCAGTAAAAGGTTCAGCTCTATCTTGTCGGGTTATAGAAGTGAAAAATCTTTGGCAATTCAAACTTCGACTCGTAAGTATATCGTAAACAGTAAACGGCAGAGAAAGAGAGAGATAGAGAGAGAAATAGAGAGATAGAAAGAGAAAGAGAGAAAAAGACAGTTTTCGAAACAAATATTACTGATTATAGAAATACTCATACCATAAAGAAAATCTGTGCGTGTTACAGTTTCTTCAAAAAATTTTGCCATTTGGAATATGCCAAAACTATGAAAGAAATATGAAATTCATAACAGGTAGCGCTATCTATGCAGGAAATTTGAGGACTATCTCAACAGCGCTCTCTATGCTGCTGGTTGAACATGGAGGAACTCAAACGGGCGAGTAGCAAGGCATTCGCAGATAACTGTATAGGATACCTATATCTATTTTCTGAAACAAGCGCATGCACACACTATCTGTCTTATTCTTTCGTTCATTCATCTCTCTCGGTTCTTTTTTTTTTTTGCCGGGGTATGAATCAACGCACAAAGAGGAGAATGGAAAAGAGCCCAGCATCGTATATAGCATAGTGTTTTCTTAATATTTCTTTGGCCAAGTACCTAGTCTCTGTCTTTTTACCATCAGAAACTTTTCTCATCAGTGTTTAACGAAAATGTTAGTAGTAGATATATATTGCGGGCTCCGACAACTCGGTCCAGGGCGAGGAGCGAGGAGCCGACCTCCATCTTGGATTGTGATTACAAGGCAGCAATCTTGAATGATGACGTCACCGTTGCACTTTTCGTTATGGTCACCATATGGAATTCTGACAATATGGCGGCCATTTTGGATGGCCTTGACCTCGGCCGCCATCTTTGATTCTATAACATTGGGATTTTCGGTAAAGATGCCATCCTATATTCTAGAACATTGCACTTTTTGTTACGACCGCCATCTTGGATTTGTATTATGTCACCATTGGACTTTTCATTACGGCCGCCATCAGCTATTAATTCAGGAAAAATTTTAAAAATTAAAACAATTATTTAAAAATTTTTAATAAAAATTCAATCTACCATATTGAAATTTGTATTCTATATTGAAAATCGGTATTTTTTTAAGCTAGAAAATCGCAAAAAAATTTTAATTCATAAAAAATTAATTTAATATGATGTACGAACGTTGCATTAAAATTTCGCTTTGAAATTTTACTCTGATTGCGGCCAAAGAAGTTTCGCTTCATAAAGTGCCACGTCACCTGGGAGATTGTGTTCGCCACCTCGCCTGCCCCTCCGCGCCGGCTAGTATGCCAGACATACCCGCGTGGTGAGTGGCCGTATTTTGATCATTTGAAAATTTCCGTAGCAACAATGGAGAATAAAATGTTCACCATATCTTTTCACTTCAGTCAAATTCGGACTGATACTCGACCATCAGTCTGCTAAAGCCGAGGATAGATTTACTTCCCATGCATCATAAAATATTCACAAACAATAAAAAAATGTAACATAATATTTCTGAAAAACTGTAAAGTTCCTGTGATATTTCATAAACTTCTCTGAAAATTTCTTGCTGTATTTGATTTCAATAAACACATTTTGCAAGGAAATTTATAGTCAGTAGTATGTGGTTGGGCGGGAAAGGAGAAAGAACTGACTGCCTCACCTCATTAGATTTGTCTTCAAAATCATATCTAAAATTTATCGAATTTATTTCCTGAAGGTCATATGACGTCACTAAAACATTACAGCCTAGGTCGTTGTTGATATTCAAGAGATTCAATCTCCAGATTTCTTTAAAACTTTTATTTTTGGACATCTTCATTTTTCATCCATCCATTATGTTTCTAGTGCTATCATGGCATTCGAATGTATCCTAAAAACTAACCAGTAAAGTTTCTAAAATACTTTTATTTATATTAGGAAAATTTCTTGAAAGATTTAATAACGGTTTAAAGAATTTTTTTCCCAGAAAAATAATGATTAACAAAAAAAAATTAAACCTAGAGAAAAGTTATTTATTTTAACAATTTACAAAACAGTTAAGGTATTTAAACTGACTTTACTTTACTTAAGCCGGTGCTATCAGTCAGTTTGACCTTTGGCCTCCTTTACACATCATGTTGACTACCTCCTGCGCGAGCTGCTACCATTCAGAGTGTGGAATGCCTTTCAATAAACATTTTGGATTGTTGTCCAATCTGATATTTTAAGTGCATTAAAAAATTCCCCTAATGAAATTGTTTCAATTTAACTAATTTGATTTAATAAATGATTAAGATGGTGTGAAAAGGAATTTATATGGCTGTTCAGTGCTGTGTCAACATGTACACTGGCTGTTTCTACTCGCTACTTGAGGGAGTGAGGGAAACATGTCGCTCGACTTATAGTTTATTTATGTTTTTCTTTTAATATTATCGTCCCTGCCTTTTGCCAGCAGGCTTAGTGGAGGACGGCTAAGGCACTAATACTAAAACCACCAATACACGAAGAGTTCTTGATCCCATGACCCCAGGATTGAAGGTCACAACACTGACCTTTACACCATCTAGGTCAAACCTTGCCTTGTTGGAACTCAGGCGATTTTCACAGCCACGAAAGTAAAATCAGAACAAAAACTCTGCATGTTAATCGTACGGAGGATTAGATTACTTTGTGTCACGACTGTGCAAGCTCGCCTAAGACATGACGATGAATTGCTAACAACACTCGACTTAGTAATGACAAGTTTCTGCTTATATTGTCACTTTTGTCAGTTGTTTCGGATCAGGGGTTTCCAACTGGCCGCTCGTGGTTCGCAAGTGGCACGAGAAAGCATTTTGATGGGAAAATTTGAAAATCCCGAGAAAAGTTACAAAAAATATCCCATAGGTCGTTCAACAATTATTCAAATACGTTATTTATTTCAGTTATTTTGACTGATAATGATTACCGATTATCCTCAAAATTCAACTGTTTTGGTTATGGTATATTTTGTTTGTTTTAATTTTCTGTCTTTTATTTTACTATAACAACCTTTTTTTAAAGCAACTGAAATTATTAGATATTTATTTCAACTAAACACTGGATCTTATTTCATACTGGTATGTCAGTACTATTTGCAGAATTGTATGAAAATTGGCCTACTATTAAAGTGCGGCCCACAATCATGCCTGAGTTTTCCAACCTGGCCCGCAAGCCTTTACATCTTGGAAACCTTGTTTAGGAGCGAGTACAATAAATAATAATATTGTAGGGAATAATAAAATACAACCACCTTAAAAAATGACACGGTAACGCATACACACGTGTGTAAAGTAATTCATAACTCAGGTCCTTACAAAAAGCGTTCAAGTTATAAAAATAAGGCGTGCATCAAATGTTCGATGATAGTCTTTACTTGTGCTTGACATATCGTTGACAGCGAGGTAGCTATAGACGGTAGCACATCACACGAGTCAGGGATAGTGTGGAAGGCGTCGGCCATGGCTTGTAGCAAGGAATCATACCATAATTTGTCTTCAGTGATTTCGGCAAGTAATGGAACACCGATATCACAATGACCGGATCGAGAATCGAACCCGTTGCCTCTGTAATTCGAGTCCAGAGCCTTTCCAATTTTTTTATATTTTCATTTAATGTTTTTACATAAAATTTTCTTCTGGCTCGTGATTTTTATCAACAGCCAGCCAACCATCCCCCTTTATTTACTTATCAATTCTTAAAGTTTGACAGTTATAATGACTTCGACAACTCAGTGTCAAATTTTAACAATTACAAATGTACACCCATTCCTTACCCGGGACTCGAACCCAGAACTCCTCGCACCTGCGCTACGGAGGTCGGCGCTACTGCACCACCACGCTATACTCGGGTCTCAACGAACTGAAGTCGTTACATCACGGCGGATACACCCAACACACACGTGTGTTCAACAACCCAAAATAGGACAATTTAAGGAGTTAGGGTTTTCTCGGCAACATCGAGGTCATTGAAAACAGATGAAGGTTGAAACAGTTGGTGGCACTGCGACAGAGACATTGGCGGGGGGACAGAAGCAGCCCGAGAAAATGCAACCGACTCGCAGCAACGTCTAACATGTTTCCCCTTGTTCAAGTCCTGGTTTTACTCCGGGAATCCAAACCGAATTCGCTTTAGACAGAGGCGCGGTTTTTTACCACTCAACCATCGCGGTCAAGTACCGTCGATCAACTGCTATGCCAAATTAGGAAACAGAGCAATATAGATATATATTGTCGCGGGTTGAAATTTTGCAGGGTTGTTGAAATCAAATTTAGGGACTTTACTGACGGGACTCTGGGCTGGCTGCTCTGTTCACTCGTCAGCGCAAGTGGCGTGACCAAGTAATTGGGGCACGGGGCCGGCGCGGCGCGCTGCGGGCTTGCAGAATTTTGTTTGTTTGTTTGGCCGCACGCTGGCGCAGCCACGGGCCGCAGTTACTGGGGCGCGCTGTCGTAACAAGCCGCGCGGTGTGGCCTGCACATTGGGGTAGAGGGGGGGTAGTCTTCCCAGATGTTCTAGTTAGTTGTTTAGTAAATTTGACTTCAATAACGAGCTTTTGTTATGGTAGGCGCGGCAGGGCGCGCGAATTTAAGCGCAAGTGATTGGTGACTCGGGGCTCACTCAGGCGGAGGCTATGCGTCTCACCTGTGGTCACGAGTTGTTAGTTCGTTCGTGATGTAGGAATTCAGGCTCACTCAGGCGGAGGCTATGCGTCTCACCTGTGGTCACGAGTTGTTAGTTCGTTCGTGATGTAGGAATTCAAGCTTTCGGGCGGAAGCTATGGTCGACGCCAGAGGCCACGAGTCGTTTAATTTAAGTTAGGTCATAATGTAGTCGTCAAGCTTTCGGGCGGAGGCTATGGCCCTCGTCAGGGGTCACGCGTCATAGTTTTTAAAATGTAATGTTCGTTCGGGATTTCAAGGGCAGGAGAGGCCCCTACGTTATTTTTTTAAAGTAATCGATCAAGAAAGGCTTTTCGGAAAATGTGAGTATGGACTTATCTTTGTTTTAATTTTAAGTATTAATTATGATTTGAGGTATTCGGAAGGACTAGGGAAGTGTTTAGTGAAGTTCTCTCATTCTCTCTCTTGTAAGGTCGTTCAATCGTTAAGGAAGTAAAGAGATTATTGTTTTAAATTGTAATCCCGCTATTTAAATGTTCTTTAAAATGATGTTGAGTATTTGACTTTAAGAATAAAATAATTTTAATTAAGTATTATGTTATTTTGCAAAATCTCCTTAGTTCAGCTCTCACCAGACATCCTGTACGGGATGACGAACCTATGATCCTAGGTACAGTAAAGTATTTTATGAAGTTAAGACTAGTTGATGCCAAGCGAGTTGTTTCTATGTAAAGAGCTACGATTCTCGCCCCCCCCCCCCCCCTCTGAAGGTGGATCGTGACAGAAATGGTAGAGTTCGCCGGATAGGTTCTATTTCTGGAGAGAGAGAGAGGTAGATTTTTATGTTTATTATTAAGTTAGTTTCAGCTTCTGATAGCAGGTTATTAAGAGTTTACTTGAGGAGAGGATTACGGAATTTTAGTCTATAGTGGAGGAAGTCTTTGAGATTTTTTTTTTGACGTAACAGATGTTTATTTGAGGATACTTGTAAGGATAAAGTTTATAGTGATAAGTTGTTTTAAGTCGTTGAATTTATTGTAGATTTATATCGGGGATTATTACGTGAGGAGAATACGTTATAAGTTAAATGCTTATTAGAGATAATGCAAGTGGTTTAATTTAATTGAAGTTCATTTTAAGATTGTAGGTTAAGAGAATTATAATTTAAAATAAAGTTTTTTGTCGTAAATAGGAATTATTTTCAAGAGAAGTTTGTTTTGTTTTCGTGCGCGTAGGAGACGAGACGTACGAATTAAATCAGTCGAGGGAAGGATAAACGTTAGAAAGGAATTAAAGAGAAAACGAGAGTTTATGTAAAAGAGAGTTATAGAATTTATAGTGATGTTTTGTTTTAATTAGAAAAATGTTGAGAGTTGTTTCAGAACGACACGTCAGTGGACGTGGCAGAGTGAACACGTGACGGGGAGGTGCTGAGACCTAGCGGAGAACGGAGGAACCGCAAGCGAGGGTTGGCGCACCTGATGGAATTCGGTGACGTCACGGGCTCATACGGAGACGTGGACAGGCCGTGACCTTGTTTTGATCAGCTGTACGGTAACTTAGCGATAAGAAAATAGACTATTGGTTAAATAAATTTAAATTTAAGTGTGTTTTAGGAGAAGAGGAACTTTCAGTATGTAAGTAATTTAATTTAAGAAGTGTATGATGTATAGGCTAGAAGTGTTTCGTTGTAAGTTGTTTATGTTTTTGTTAGTTAAATTCTACCTCGGTTTTAAAAATATTTTTTTGGGATTTGTAAACATTATTAAGGAGGTACACTATAAAATCGATAAGCATTGAGAAAAGTGGGAAGGATAGTTTTTGTGTGTAGAGGGAATTTACTCCAAGGGAACAGAGAGACAAAATTAATGTTTTCTTTAGGGCGAGGGACCCTAAGGTGAGGTGTTGTGTCCCTGGGAAGTAGGGATTGTAGAACAGACCCATAGGAGATGGGCTATCTACGTGAATTAAGGGTTAGGAGAATCCTGAGTGTTGTTAGTAGTTTGGGGCAGGAGTTCCCCATGGTAGTACCGAAGTGGCTATCCTGTATGGGATAGGGTACCATTTCAATGAAGTTTGTTGGTGGGGTTAGAGCCCCCTGTGTAGTGGGCCTATAGCAGATAGGCACTACAGTGAAATTTTTGGTTATTTTGTGAGGTAAATTCCCTGGAGGTTAAGTAAGATTGGATTCAGTTAGGAAGGAGGGAAATGAGAAACATTGCTGTAGAGAGTTAGTGTACTTGCCTAATGTGAAATTGAATTTTACTAAATTAATTTAGGAGAAAGTTTTGTTCGGTAAATAAATAATAATGGAAGATAGCTAGATAATTAATTAATTTTTTTTGAGTAAGGTGTTTTAAGTAATGAAATAAAATAAGGTGAAGTAATTTGAATAATTGGGGAGGAGTTTCTTTAAGAGTTTAGATAATTGTTTTTGAATTTATTGAGATATTCAGCCAGTGAAGTTTGAGTGTGAGAGATACAGTGAGATTTTAAGGAAATCGGTTGTTTATTAATTAGGACAAATGAGATTTTATGATTAAGAGTCAGTAAGCATAGTTAAAATTTACGACATGATATTTGTTGACAGTTTACAGTTATTAAGGAGAAAACAGAGTAATCTATTTATTTTTATTTTAATGGTTTGAAGATAAGATTATGAATTTTTTTTTGGAAGTTTCTTTGGCATGTTGGAATAATTTTTTTTGATTTTTAGAATTTACAGAGAAAATTTAATTGATTTACATTAGTTTGGAAGTATGGAGGTTTAGTGTTCGATTAGCCCTAACTTGATGGTCGGATCCCAAAAGAATGCCGTAAAACCGATAGCCAATTGAGAGGAATGCGGTAGGCGCTTGTGTAGAGAGGGGTTGTGGGAAAACTCCTTGGGACTGATGGCAGATCAGGGGCCCTAAATAGTGTGTGATGCTGTAAAACCAGTGCAGGGAAAGCCTGGTATGCTTAAATTTTTGGGCACAGGTTAGGTAAACCTGGGGTTCCATGGGATTTAGTCATGTTAGCTGCTGTGAGACATTAAGATTTCCAGGCTCCATAGTAAATTCAATGTAAATTTTTGTTTTCTTAAAATAATAAATTTGTTTTTAATTTTTTTGAGATATTTGATTTGGAACAGTGAATACAGACCCCGAGGAATAAGAGTTGTCATGCTGTGAGAGGAGAAGGTGGTAGGCCTAAAAGGGTACAGGCACCACAGAGGTTATTTGTATTGCATAATTTAAATATAAGGAAACTTGAGAATTTGAAATTTTGTTGTTGGTTTGTACACCCATAAGAAGAGTATAGGCAGAATTTTTATTGTTATGAGATGTCTAATTTAATTGAAAAGAAGAAAGTTTAAAGATGCAAGGTAACATTATTATTGTAATAATTGAAAGAGATTAAGAGGTAGAGAGAAATAGGCAGTTTTTGTTTGTAAGTACTAAAGTTTACATATAGAAATTTAGTAACTAAGAATGAATAATAAGTTAAGTCTAGTGTAAAAGTTTTTTTTAAGTTTGTTAAGTTAAGAGTCACAAGTAAATTTTTTTTTAGAGAGAATGTCTTTGATAGGAAGTATTAGAAACTTATGGGAATTTTAGGGTAACATAAATAATGTAGGTAATGAATAATAAATAGATGGTAGGTCTTAAGTTAGGATTAACATTTGAAGCAGAATTTAATTAAGAAGAAGGAAAATAAATAGGCCTAATGAAAAGAACAAAAAAGGATTTTATGGTAAAGCATTTTTTTTAAGTAATAAACAATGAATAATAATGTTGTTTCAGGGTAATGTGTACTAATAATACAATTTTTTTTTTAGGACCAAAGAACAGGAATTATGTAATTTAAATTAACATGTATTTTTGAAACTGTTACAGATTCCTTAAGATGAGCTGAGCAGCAGTCCAGTTTACAAGATGACAAGAGTTCGAGAGACAAGATACAAGATCACTGAAACAAGAGCCAAGACTGAAGATTCAAGAGAAGAGAAAGCTGGCAGCCATGGACTTACAAGTGGAGATTAATAAGGTCATGTAAAGTTTTATTTTTTTTTATGGAAGACAGTAACTGGAGTTTTTTTTTGTTATAAACATTATTTACAGAACTTTTTAGGTTATAGTAATGTAATGGAACTAGTGAGTTGTGGTAGCTGTCAAAAAGAACTAATACCTTAAGTTTAATTTTTAAAGTTAATTTTCTTAATTTACAGAGGGATTAGTAGTTTTTTTTAAACCTTATTTAGGTTGGAATTTAAATACAATAGCTTATTATAAATGTGTACGAACAGTTCAAGTTCACAGTACTGATAGGTAGGTCAGATGATCTTATTGATTTTGATGATTTGTTGTTTTGAGTTGATTTTTAAGTGTTGTGAATTAGACAATGAAATAGTTCTGAAAACTTAAATTATTTCAAGCTAAGAAATAGTAAAGTTAATTGTAACTCAAAGGACACCAGAATTTAATTTTTTTTTTGAATTAGTAATGTTTGAAAATTTTATACTTTACAAGAAAGGTTATAAACAAACAGATCGGATGGAACAAGGATGCAGTAAATCACAATTTCATTTAGAATTATTGATTAGCTTTTGAGGTTATGAAGTAAAAGTAATTATAGTTTAAAAGTTTGAATAAAAAAAAAATGTTTTTTTTTATTTGTTTGAAATAGAAAGTTTAAAAGTTAATTAGTCATGATCTAGGTGGGTGATGGGGTGGGAATTGGCCACTCTTTTTCCCTATAACCTCCCTAACATGGCCTTCTATTACAACTAACAGAAATAAAGAAGAAGAAAAATGAAGAATTATTAGTTAGAATGTTTCTTTCATGAAGATACCTGATGAACTTTTACTGTTTGGAAGAATAGAAGCAAGATTAATCAGATGTTTTACTCAGAAGAAGAAGAAGAAGAAGATAAAGCAGTTTTATGACTCGACAAGCCAGAGATTGGTGTTTCCCCTCTGCGCTTCTATTGACTACGTTGTTTACTCTCATGGGATAGCTGGTTCGGCACCATGGAGAGAGATTGGTGGGCATTGTGGTTGCCCCCAGAAGAAAAGAAGAGTAGAAGAGGTTATGGGTGGGTCATGTGAACTGACCTTCAACCCAGTTACTTCGTGGGGACTATTTGCTGTATAGAGAAGATCAAGACTCAAGAGTTAGGGAAAATCATTGGAGGTCATGTTTCCCTTCCTTAAGTTTTTCCTATCAAATTATTTGCCTGATTAGATTATGCTAAGGGTGGGATACTTTATGTTAGCAGTTGAATTAATTAATTTTATTTTTTTGTGTGTTTGCATCCTTGCCCATCGATTGCAGTTTAGTAGTTAGTTTTGTATTTGTCAGGCGTGATGGTAATGCCTGTTGATGATGTTTCAGAATTGTAATCTGTTCGTGATGAGGATGGCACAACTCCGAAGCAGATGTGGGGAGAAGTTGTGAGCTGCCCTGGAAGCCAGTCCAGTAGCTGTTGGAGTTGAGTGGTGTTTGCTGATGGCCAGCCCAGGGAGCTACTCTTCTCGACAACACTGACTTCGAGGAGTTGCACCAACCTTCACGAGATAAGAGTTTAATTAATTGAAACACTGTAAGGACACTTAATTTTTTTTGAAGAACGAAAGAAGTATGGTATTAAACGGAAACCGAAAAAAAAAAATAATAATAATTATCAAGAATTTGCACATTGTTTAACGAATACTGAGAAACTAAGAACAGTAATTTAATTTGTAAAGAGAGCTTCACTAACAGAACAATTTTTTTAGAATTGAGAACTCGAGCCTCTGAAGGTTCCTGTGAGAACAAACCAGATAAAAGTTTTACATTTAATTTTATGAATACTTGTTGTTTTAAAATAAATCTTATGCAGAATCTAGATGTATGTTCAGACAGCAAGGAACTAAGAAAATTATTATTTTTGTGAAATGAGGAATTTATAGTTATGGTTTAATGGAAAAAGACAATTTGTAATTTTGAGGTAGCTCGATGGGGCTCGAGCTCTGTGAGGGGAGGGTTATGTCGCGGGTTGAAATTTTGCAGGGTTGTTGAAATCAAATTTAGGGACTTTACTGACGGGACTCTGGGCTGGCTGCTCTGTTCACTCGTCAGCGCAAGTGGCGTGACCAAGTAATTGGGGCACGGGGCCGGCGCGGCGCGCTGCGGGCTTGCAGAATTTTGTTTGTTTGTTTGGCCGCACGCTGGCGCAGCCACGGGCCGCAGTTACTGGGGCGCGCTGTCGTAACAAGCCGCGCGGTGTGGCCTGCACATTGGGGTAGAGGGGGGGTAGTCTTCCCAGATGTTCTAGTTAGTTGTTTAGTAAATTTGACTTCAATAACGAGCTTTTGTTATGGTAGGCGCGGCAGGGCGCGCGAATTTAAGCGCAAGTGATTGGTGACTCGGGGCTCACTCAGGCGGAGGCTATGCGTCTCACCTGTGGTCACGAGTTGTTAGTTCGTTCGTGATGTAGGAATTCAGGCTCACTCAGGCGGAGGCTATGCGTCTCACCTGTGGTCACGAGTTGTTAGTTCGTTCGTGATGTAGGAATTCAAGCTTTCGGGCGGAAGCTATGGTCGACGCCAGAGGCCACGAGTCGTTTAATTTAAGTTAGGTCATAATGTAGTCGTCAAGCTTTCGGGCGGAGGCTATGGCCCTCGTCAGGGGTCACGCGTCATAGTTTTTAAAATGTAATGTTCGTTCGGGATTTCAAGGGCAGGAGAGGCCCCTACGTTATTTTTTTAAAGTAATCGATCAAGAAAGGCTTTTCGGAAAATGTGAGTATGGACTTATCTTTGTTTTAATTTTAAGTATTAATTATGATTTGAGGTATTCGGAAGGACTAGGGAAGTGTTTAGTGAAGTTCTCTCATTCTCTCTCTTGTAAGGTCGTTCAATCGTTAAGGAAGTAAAGAGATTATTGTTTTAAATTGTAATCCCGCTATTTAAATGTTCTTTAAAATGATGTTGAGTATTTGACTTTAAGAATAAAATAATTTTAATTAAGTATTATGTTATTTTGCAAAATCTCCTTAGTTCAGCTCTCACCAGACATCCTGTACGGGATGACGAACCTATGATCCTAGGTACAGTAAAGTATTTTATGAAGTTAAGACTAGTTGATGCCAAGCGAGTTGTTTCTATGTAAAGAGCTACGATTCTCGCCCCCCCCCCCCCCCCTCTGAAGGTGGATCGTGACAATATTACTATGGAGTGTAAAAACCTTTTTTTTTGTCCGGGGAGGGGGCAGGGGTTTATTTTTTCATAGTTTGACGATTTTGGTTTGTCTGAGCACGTCAGATCTATAGCAATCTGTAATCAAACACCAATATATCAATCATTTATATTACATTGCTTTTTGTCATTTTTTATGCTGAGTGAGACTAGTTTTAAGAGAGTAGAATAAACAGTAAAACAATATGTATGAAAATTCAAAGGGTGAATTATAAGTACATTAAGTAATAATGTGCTCTATGAAAAGTGTCTTACTCTACAAAAGAAAAAAAAATTTAAACTAAACTGAAATTCCATTTTTTTTTCAAACCTCAATATATTCTTGATATTTCTGGTTGCGAATCCGAGATGTCAAGTTTTCCATTTTTTTTGTTTTCCGTATACCTCTGTCGTGCCCCACGGACGTGAGCTTGCTCGATCGTTGAAACAAAACTGCAAAACTGAACTCCGCGGGCGCAGATACCATCTGCTGGATAGTGGTTACAAGAGCGAATCAACTTCAAGAGAACAATAACCATTATGAGCGCGTTGCGGCCGCTCCCTCCAAGTTTGCCGGGACGAGGAGTTCCACCTGTTGAAGCCTCGGCTTGAGATCTCGCGAGATGTGTTTCTTGAAGTTGTTCCCCCGCGCCCGCGCGGATCCAGGCCATGTGAATCCTCCACGTGATCATCTCATCACACAGTTTTCCACACAGTGATAATTGTTCATGCATATAACTGTCATGATTTAATGCAGTTGTTTTTACGTATACTCCATTGCGATTTTGCACTGTTTTTCATGGAAAAATTCCAAAAATAAAAAATATATAAATATAAAAACTTAACAGAAAACAAGACTGAAACAGCTGATGTCGTACAAACGGAAACAAAGATAAAACTAAAAAAGTATTATGGGTAACACAACGACGACAGCACGGACAAAAAAAAGTTCAACTTCTAAATATATATATCAGACAGCACAAGAATTCTGTTGAAGGAACTTAGTCATGGAAAATAATACAACAACACAGAAGAACACAGTGGGCTAAAAAACGAAAGGAGACAGGTTAAATGCAGGCTGACGACAAACCTGGACAACGCAGCAAAAATGTAAACACAACGATGAAGATAAACCAAGTAATATGGGCAACGCAAACGATGATAGCACTGACGAGCACAGAAGGTTTCTAATCGCAACAGTTGCGACGTTTCGGGAACTGACATCTGTTTCCGTCATCATGCACAAACAGACTGGACCTATAACTGTCATGTTTAATGTAGAATGTCGGCGTACTTCGGGTATCATTTTTGATTTAGCCACTCGTTATGCAAAATAATTTAGCGACATATTACTATTTTGCTGTACGATTTCAACTGAACATTCATTTGCGCAGTTATTCGTATTTTTCTTTTTTGCAATCTCACTTTTAGTACGAACAAATGGATGTCAAGAGTTTAAGGGGTTAAAGGGTAGGTTGAGTACATAATAATATTGTTAACTTTTTACTGAATCAGATGTTGTCTTGTTCTTCGTAGAACCTGCGTCTCTGAGCTTCGACGCTATGTTCAGGTAACAGCCTACTGTTTACGACAATGGCACGGACTTAATGAAACCCCTATAAGTAGTGGCTTAGGATGCAAGCTTTTACACACTTCTGTTAATATCCGTGGATAAAAGGTAATTTCAAAAAAAATGTAATATATAAAGAAGGAAACATGATTTGTAGTGCCGACAAACAATAATTACATCTTCACTTCCAAAACAAGAAATAGTGATCACTTTCCTGTATTTTCGGTAGCCTCGGCAGACGACAAACTTTGCCGAGGATACACAAAGCGTTATTCACCACTTTAACCCATAAATGTCCACTCCTTTGGCATGTGATATATTAATGTCTTGTATCGTTTAACCACATGTGTGTTTCCCAACAGGAAATGATAAATCGTCATATTGTTACATGTTTGTTTTGTGTTATAATTATCAAAAATATATTGTTTTGTTACATAAAATTTTATACGCAAAGGTGTACCCACAGAATGGAAATAAATAATGTTTTAATAATAACACTTCCTGAGTAAATAAAATACAGAACTAGTTTCAGAAGGTCTTAAGGGGGTGCCTCCTATTTCAGGTCAATATTTGATATTTACAGTAATTACAGATAAACTTGTAGACTTTTTCAATTGTTTAACTTTCACTAAATGAAACATATATACAGCGCATACTTTTTGCATAATTAGCTGCCAAAGTTACATTTTGAACGTTTTCGGGTTGTACAAATAAGGATAATTTAATTTATTGCAGAGCTGTAACTTTTTAAGTTTAATTGCAATGTCACTGGATACTTCAAGAAATTGTTTTAATTTCTTTCATAAAATGTTAATTAATTTTACCTGGCATTTCAAAATTCTTAATGTTGTTATGATTTTGACAGCCAAGGCACATGAAATGGGTTTTTGTGATAGAAATGCAAACCATATCATGAAGTAGCCAGTGAAATTGGAGTTAAACCTAAAAAGTTTCAGTTCTGCAATAAATTAAATTCTCCTTATTTGTACAACCCAAAAACGTTAAAAATGTAACTTTGGCAGCTAATTATGCAAAAAGTATGCGCTGTATATATTTCTCATTTAGTGATAGTTAAACAATTGAAAAATTCTAAACATTGATCAGTGATTAATATAAATATAAAATCATGATCTGAAATGGTAGGTACCCCATTAAACTGCACATAAAGTGCTGTAAAACTAGCGAAAACTTTGTTACCAAGAAAACTGATTACTTATTATTTTACGGGCGTTTCTGTAGGATTTTATCAGTTCTATTCATCATTTCTTGAATTTCTTATGAACAATTTACAATCGTCTAAGGGCTCAACATCCCCCAATCCTGAATATTATATTTTCTTAGTATTCGTCTGCTTCCTTTCTTGAAAGATTTTTCATTTTCCGTTGCCTTTTCTTCGGGCCTCGTTTACCGATGTTTCTCTTATTGGCTTTCTTTGGGCTTCGTCAATGAAGAAGCGAAATTTGTCGCAATCTCTTCAGTTTCCCGGTGGAGTAATCCCAGTCGTGGCGTTCAGGTTCACGCTATCGCGGCGAGCGGCTACGGAAGTGTACTGGTACAATCCGAAAGTCGCGGTCTCGAATCCCACCTCGGGCATAATGGAATCTCGGATTAGCTGGTTTCAATCCGTCGCGCTAAGCCCTCCGTAGCGATGCAGGGTCGTTGGAATGCTGGAAGCAGATAGCGCGGCTTAAGCCCCTCCCCCCCCCCCCCCACTCACACACCGCTTCGACCCAATCAGGCGTAACAACGTGGCCCCTATTTCCCCGGATTGCCTTAATACAAACAAATCAAAGTATTAATCGCACATTGCATGAGGGGTCAGCTAATATTTTAAGTTGTTCCACATGACATTATTTTCTATGCGGGACAGCGATAAATACAAAATAATATCTTAATTTAGTACAAAAGCTTAAGTAGCCTACCTAAACAATTAACACTCATTTTTCGTCCAAATTTTTTTATGTTTATAGAACTTAACACTTTTTTTTGCCCATCCAAAATATGTTAAAAGTATATTTATTGACGAATAAGTAAATTCGGCGTGGTTTTCCTCACATTTACCTGTATTAACTTCAGAGTTATATTATTTTAAGAGATGAAACTAGTTTGAACGGAAGTATTTTTTAACCAATATAAGGATGTGGTTGCCACACTAAATTCAAATTAGGAACGGACATCCGTTGTGTTTAAGTGTGTGTTTTGGAAGGTCGACTTAATGACTTTGCCTCACTAACACAAATGCTCGCCTAACTAAGGTAAATGTGGTCTCATTGTTTTCCCAACTAAAATTTTGTCCTCACGTCGTTTTCGAGCGATTAGTTTTGATACAAGTGATGACTACGCATTATAAATCCTGATGGACTTCACCACATTTGTCCTTAGACACGTCCCAACCATATTTATGTTAAATTTGTGTGAATGTCTGCGATGTTTTGTTCAGATCTGAGCTTACCGAAGGTGACTAAATATCGCAGTCGGTTGAAGCCCACTATTTATTATAAAATATTATTTTTGTTTTTGTTCTTGTATACACATTAGATGAAATAAATTTTTCCTAAACTTCGACAATGTAATGGGTGTGTTTGAGGTAGGCATATTCGTGATATTACCATTCGAATTCCGTTCTTTCCGATTTCGTGTTGAATTATTTGGCTTTTAAATGCTGGCCCGACTGTTTTGCGATTTTTTTTTCGATTGTTTACGTTTTACTTGGAAGGGACGCGTTTATGTGCCGTCAGTTTTTATATCAAAACTCTAGAGTAAAGCATATGCTTTGGACGTAGGACGATGGAAGTTGGGAAAGGGTCGCGTGTACCATTATTCAGCTTCAGCTTCAGGTGAGGGCATATCAATCGTGTGCAGGCCCTAAAAAATACTTGCCGGTAGCCGAGTGGGGTAAGCGCTTCCCCCCCCCCCCCCCCCCCGAACAAATTTGCATTAGCTCGCTCATTGTGAGGGAACGTGCGAGTTTGAGTCCCAGTAACCTGCTTCTGTACACAAATACAAATAAGTACAGTTTTGTACAAATATTCATACCCTTACCATTTGCCGCCAAAATTCAACCACACGAGGTTTACAGACATAAAAACATTAATAAATTATAAATATAGGGTTTTATATGTTTTCTTATCGCTAGGTATAGTTTTATGATAGCCTACAATATCCCGAAAAACTCGTGTCCAAAGAATGAAGATCAATTTACACATCAGTGGGTGGTAAAATTCTCGACTTTCATTTAGAATAAAAGGAAAACCAATTTATTTACTAAAACATAGGCTAAATATTCACTTCAAGATAAAATAACTCTGCTTTATTAGGTCTTCAGAAGCCGCGTTTAGCACTTGATTCATTTATTCAAACACCAGGCTGAAAATGTAAAGTTAATATGATGAGAATTTATTGGAAGTGTAAAATTAAAAAAATTAGGATGCTGAAATCCAGTGTCATGAAAATAAACAATAACATTTCAAATAGGTAATCATTTCGCAGTCAACTTTTTTTTCAATACCTAATGACTACGTTATCTTAAAATACACAACTGGCTAGTTACTATAATTAGTAAAGAGTAACGCAGGAAATATATAGACTTTACGAAGAAGGTTCGATCATAAAAATTAATGGAGAACCATTATTTTTATGTATAAATTTTAAATTTCCTTTTGTCGCAAAGTGTGTTCCTTTTTTAACTATACTAACTCCAAACACTAAATCATATAAATTGTCACAAAAAAAAAGTTTTTTTTTGTGGTATACTATAATTAAATCCTTTCAATTTATTACAGTGTACCTTACTTTAAATTTTAAAAAAAGCATAAGAGAGTATATCATAAACGCACTCTGCACTTGGATACTGTAAAATAAACGTGTATGAACATAAGTATTCAGTAACTTTATTTAGTGTTACTTTCACCAATGTTGTCGGATTACTTAAAAAATACTTTTTAATTGTGTGAATGCTCTTCTGCGATTTGGCGCAGTGATTAATGATTAAGTACCAATACGGGAGCCGGGTTGCAAACCTAACCCCATGCCACGCGCGGGTTAGTTGGATTTCCAGAACTGTTATAGCTAAAAGTTAAAATTAAAAAAATCGTTCCAAGCTATTGCATTTTAAAAATTAAAATATTTAACTGCATCACCCGTCCGATTGCCAGTCTAAGACTACAAAGTTTGCAAGTTATTTGAAATTATAAATCATATTTTATGAAAGCCTGGGCTTATGGCATGCCTGTGCAAATACAGCGAGTCTGTGGGAATACTGCAGTAACTACGTGAGCTTTCTGTTCAATGGTGACTGGGAATATAATTTAATGAAAAGTTATGTTGTCGTTTTCAAGACGCGAGTGCCAACTCATACAATAACCATCATTTTTTCGGGTTATATGTTTTGACATTGTTTAGCTTATTTTCTTTTAATAATACGTCTAGTATATTTTTTTTTTCAAGCAATGGGTAAGTCGAATAAAATTTGCAAGCAATATCAAATTATAATAAAAACCATTGCAATCTAATGCAATTTTTGTTTTATCTCAAGTTTTCATGCAAACTAGACTGCTTTCACACCTAAGTATAGAAACCAATAAAGATTTTAAGAGATATGTTTGGGATTAAAGCCATGTTCATAATTTCACCAATACGTCCAATAGAACATTATTAAAAAAAATTATCCGAGAGATTGCCATGTAAAAAAACATATTAGTATTATCATTAAATATTTGCGTTTGATAGTTACTTATTACTTATGTTTCGATGGCAAAAATACAAATACACATCATGCCAACGCATGCGTCATATTATTCAGTGCATGCTTTTTACCGAAAGATTTACGTACACAAACACTCGGAGGATTAATTACTGTACAGATGTTCTACTTTCAAGAGGAAAGTAATGAATAATAATTAGGTTTCTTGGCGAAAATGACTCACCCAGCACGAGAAGGAAAGCGCTGAGTAGAATCCGGCCGTAGGACATCTGGTCGGGGTATTGAAAGTTTACGTCTTTAAATTGTCTGTTCGAACAACGCGGCACAGATTACCACGCCAATTTAGCGCGTAGAAAAAAAATGTTTACTAAATGGTGATAACTTTTTGTCAGTTACAAAAAAAAAACGCTAGTATTATTCGTAAAACGGGAGGACTGCGGCGAGTTGTGTGTGGTCTGCGAGAACACGTGACGACGTCGTAAGGCCAATATTGTGGTTCCACTGAGATAAAGATATAATGAGTCAAGGGCGTTTGCACCCGGCACAGCCAGCGAGATACTGCACACAAGTTGTGGTCGCCCGTGTTTTCACTGCAGGCTGCAGGCCTGCGCCACGGATCGAAGAGGAGAGGGGAAGTTCAAACCTCCCTCTCTCTGGCATTTTATCTTCTCCCCCTCCCAAACCGGTTCCTCACCCCCCTGGCCGGGGGAGGGGGGGGGGAATGGCAGTGCTCATGCGCACATCCCTCGCTGCGACCTGGCATCGCGCCGCTATCTCAACCCCTTATTGCAACAAAGATACATTATCTAATGGCGTGCCGGCGCGGTCACGACATCGCGCACAAATAACAGGGCTGGGGAGGAAGTGCATAATGTCTTACATGCATGTCCGCTCAAATAGCGGGAAAAGTCTACTATAAGGAAGACGCCCATTCAGACGCAACAGCAGTGTTTTACGTCGCTCGGTAATGCTCGCAGGCTAAATGCGACGAGACCATGCAGATTAAACTGGGCTCCGAACCACGCGGATCCGAACCGGTGCGCATGAATTGAGACATTCCAGGGAATGAGATCGAACCACTGACCCCCTCTCTCGTGATTGCGACGCCTCATAAATCACAGCCATTAAGGTTTACCCGCATCTTTCACCCACGTTTACACGAACGCATTTGAAATGTGGAAGAAACTACATGTATTATATTGTTGTCGTTGACTTTGCTTATAAATGCTCCTGCGTTTACCTAGGAGTAGCTCGTAGATTTAAATGAGTCAAACTTGCCATCGCTACTGCATGGCCCCCCACATTTGATTACGAGCCATGGAACCAGGATCAGAGACGCCCCCCCCCCCCTCCTTTCTATGCTGTTTTACAGTCGCGTGCTACATTATAATTGCGTGGTTATTTCTTATCCATATACTTTTTATAATGTAATTTAACCTGAAAATATAGGTATGATTATAATAACTATTTTATAAGTCGACACTTTATTTATAAAATTATTTTACTTAAAATTGGCCATAGAAATTATATTATCTATAGAATTGAGATAAAAATAAAAATAGTTAGAAAAAACTAAAATTAGATCAATGTAAATCTTAGACACTGGCTACAGAGTAAGAATACTTAGTAATAGTCTCCCGAGCTTTCTTCTGACTAAAATGATCAATTATGTCGGAAAAGTCACGTTTCTTAGCCAATTCATGCTCAATTGTTTAAATTGCTAAATGGTTAAGACGACTTTGGCCTGTTGTGCTCCTTTGCCAAGGTTTTAATAAGTTCGTCAGTTTATTTAAAGACTTGTCAGTCGTAGACACTGTTACTGGAGTTGTACAAAATGTATAATAGCAGTACATTGGTTCAAAAAATTGTTTGAAGGTTTTTCTCATATATGAAGTTGAGAAACTTCATTGTGTCTTTTTCTAATTGGAAAACTGTACTATACACGCTTCATGTGTAGAATTTCTTCAACTAATCTGTCTGAATCTGCTAAGTCTGAAGGATATGTTGAGATAAGATTGGTGGTTTTAACTATCAGTTCATCATTTTCTATATCCATGAAAGACAAAACTGGTGAAAACATATCATAAATTTGTTTACAGCTCGCTTTTTTTTCTTATTTGCAATGACAAAATCCTAATCAGGAAGGACAAAAGAAGATTTTAAATCATTTGATGCTTCTAGCTGAAGTTATTCTGAAGTCTTTTCATATACATTAGGTTTCCTTTTGATAAAAAAAAACTTTGGTGAAATGCCAACTGCCTCGGAAACTACTTTTGATTCATTCAAAATGGTTTCCCATGAATCTCGTAAAACCTGCATTTCGTGAACACCTTTATTTAGTTTCATCTCTATATTGAAGGAAATTCCTTTTTTCTGTATAATGACGACGTTTTTCTGATCAATAGAAGCCAAGATCTTGTGCCAAAATGGTGAAATCAAGAGGCCTTTTAAAGATCCAGATTATTTCTGGAGTTCCAAAACAGTATTTCTTGCTGATGGAGTTAATGTGGGTACCTTATCGTCCAGGAGCAGATCTAAATCTTTGAGGATCGAATGGTAGTGCTTCACAATCACAGCTTGTAGTCTTTCACTCCAGCGAGTTTCAGAAAGGCTTTACAAAGACAAAAGAATATGCTGTTTCAACAATTCCCAAAGACTAAAGCTGCCATAGAACTAAGAATAAAACCTTTCAATGTATCCAAAAATGTCAGAACATCATGATTCCGTTTAGCAGCATTGACACCAACTCTGAACAGAAATTGGGTTCTGCAGAGAGAAAAAATACTCTCATCCTAAGATCTAGGTTAGCACATTTATCATTATTTACTTGACATACGGTAAAATAATCTCTGTCGTGTTTTGTCTCGTCTGCTTCAATTAGCTGTTTGGAAGCCAAAGTATCTTGTATGATTTATTTTTCATCTTTTTGGTCTGCAACCGACTGGGGCTGTTGAAGATTCTGACATACCATGAGACTGAACTTTTTGTAACTCTTATTTTTCATGACACTTCCACAATTGTATAATAGTCTGGCGACCTTAAGCTATTTTTGACGTGACAACGTCTAATAAATCGATTAACACAGGCTGCACGCACGAAAAAGTGTCCCGTTACGCACATTGTCCCGTTACGCTGTGTCCCGTTAAGCTCGTTGTACGCTTGCGCCGCATCTATCTCTCTTCCACTCGATTGGAACAACCATCGATTTGACTTTTTCGAGGCACATTAAAATTGAAACACTCCCATTCGTTTCCTTCTTTTCCTATCATCGTCCTATCCTTAACAGAATAACACAGATTGGAAGAAGTTAAATAGCAAACATGTATAAAAGTTATAGTTAAAATAATCTATTCGTTAAAGTAATAAACATATTTGAATTAATGAGTGCAAATAAAAGTAAATTTATCAATTAAATTGTAGATTTCATTTCACTCCTTCTTTGTATCAATACAAAATAGTGATAATTCAATAAAAATGATTCACTTTTATTCATAAAAGTATGCAATCATTTCATCAATGTTTTGTTATGACGTTGTCACGTTAAACTATCGTCCGTAAACCGACTTTACAGACAACCAGTTTTTTTTTTCTAATTTGCCTTTTTGAAACTTTCTTTTTAAAGCTCCAGTTTTGTGTTTATAGCCTGACATTTTAATTGTTGTGGGTTTATGTAATCTGAAACAATAAGTAGTATACTAATGTATTTCCAGAAACAGGTCCAGCTGTGGTGCCCGTGGTGCCGACTGCCATCTTTGATTGTGACATCACAGCGGCCATCTTGGTGTCAAATCGACAAAATACTTCAAAAAGACTCAAAATTCCGCAAATTTCCTAGAAATTTCCCTATTTTGAAGGAAAAATTCAAGTTTTCAGGGAAAAATTACCATTTTATTCCTCAAAACTGTCAACAGCTTGAAAATTCCAAAAAACTGCTTAAATTCATTATCGGCAAGCTGCCCTAAGCCACTTCGATCATGTACTTGACCTCGGCTGCCATCGTTGCACTTTTTGTTATGGCAGCCATTTTGAAAATCTTAAATATTCATCCGATTTCAATGGGGAAATTTTTTAATTTATAAAAATAAGTAATTAATTACATTTTAATAAAAAGAACTTCAGCCATTTTGAAATTGTCTGCCATGTTGAAAATCTGTATTTTTAAGCTAGAGATTCGGGAAAATTATAAATTTGATATAAAGTTTATTAAATTTATTATAATATAAAAAGTACTAGGTTAGAACCTGGCGAGGGCAATTGATTAAAAATGGCGATGGATCATTCCTCCGTGGAAGCCACAAGCAGATTGACCTTCCACCACTAATGCCAAGACAGATATTATACAAGCCAGTATAATGTTATGGTGACCATCTTGATTTTGTCTGCTGGAAACCGCCATCTTGGATCCGACATACTGTTTTCATCTGCTAGAGGGTTCTGCCATCATATTAGTTTATTTTTTACCCACTAGAGTGCAGTAATTATTTATTGCCTGCATGTTCGCCATCTCTTCGACCATCCTGATCGCCATCTTAAAAATCTGTACACTTTTAAACTAGAAATTCGGGGAAAACTTCAAAAATTATAAAAAAAATCACATATTAATTTACTAATTGATTCGATCACCTTGTTTCGATCCTTGATCAATACAAAAAGACAATTAATTAAAAAGACTAAAATAGACAGGTTTGAGAAATAAAACAGCAAAAATACAGATAAAAGACTTTTTACATAATTTTTGCATGTACAAATACAAGGAAATAATTTGCGTTTCTCGGTTTTTGCATCTGCTACCCACTAATTAAAATGAGTTGAGAAGCCCCACTACTTGACATAGGAATATCCATTTCTTCATTTGAGAAACTTCTCCACCAAGTATGTATCAGTATACTTCATAGGCTGAATATCTTCGGCATAGAGGCTGGTGTTCCAAATCTTCGAGGTAGTAGGTCCTAGGCTTCAATTCGCGAAAGTTCGGGACTCCAATTCGCAGTGAAACCTTTCTCGAAGATGCATTTCTGCTTGTAGATCTGCACAATGTCACCGACAATAGCTTTAGGCTTTCTTGGATCTTTTTTCTTCATGTTGGTAAACACTGTTCGACTTCTTTGGCTTCAATTTCCGTGGTAGAAATCACACTCAAATTATATTCGCTTATTAATTTCGGCAAAATATCCAACCACTTGTAATTTCAGTTAGCTGTGAACTGTGAGCAAATCTTGGTGCGCGAAGTTCTGTTAAACCTTTCTACAACAGAGGCTTTGACATTACTAAATGTAGAGTAGTGTTTGATGCCAAAATTCTTCATCAGAGCCTTTAAGGTCGCATTGTATAATTAATTGCTGAGATCCGATTCCAGGTGTGACGGTACACGCCCATCACGCAAAATGTCTGTCATGGACTTGGTTATGTGATTGCATTCTTCGATTTCACAGGTCGGGCCCAAGCGAACTTGCTATACACATCGATGACTGTCAACATGAACTTGAAACATTTATTCATTCGAGAATATGGTATCCTCTCAACAAGGTCTGCCTGGAATAAATCAAGTCCACGCTCTAAGACTTTGCGCCGAAGGTATTTTCGTCTTGCAGAAGCATGAAGTTCGCGAGCGATTCCGGTTCGACTCAGTCAACACTTCCTAGAACGAGCACAAGCAGTTGGAGGAAGCACGAAGAGACAACGCCAGCATGGAAGCCATTTTCATGGGTAAAAAAATGGCGCAGGACTCTACTTACGACACCAAAATTAGGTCGAGGCATGAGAAATAAATGAATGAAAAAAATCCTAAGTTCTCTGCGGAAACATCCGCTCACAAATATAAATTTAATTACGTATGCTCGAAAACTGAAAATTGGTCATTTATGAGGAGTGTTTATGCGAGATAATTTACCTAGCTAACCAAAGACTGAGGTACACACTGGGTGGCATATATAAAATCTGGAACGAAGGCCATGTAATATGATAGTTTCAGTAATTTGATACCTCCGCCAGAGCTTAGACGGTACCTTCATGGGTTAACACTGTACTACAATTACGAAGCAGAATAGTCGCCTAACTAAAACAAACTGTGGTCACTTGTACCTTCGCTTTTTATCTAAAAAAATTTAGATAACAAATACAAAGTTTTGTGCATACAAAAGAATGTTCAGTCATGAAAATAAGTCAGTCATGTTGATAAAACTTAGGGTCATTTTTCGGAGTTGCGGGCGGTCCATTTCCTGCCTTTGGGAAATGTATCGTATGTATATGATTCGCATGTTTTCAAACGTATAATAATGCAATACCGAATATCGACAAAGATAATTAATTGCAAGATCCGCTTCCTGAAAAGTGGTGGAATCGCTAATGAAATACAGTTACCTGTTGGTGCGTACGAGTTGAGCGATATTGCAAATTACATCAAGGAAAAGTTACCACCGTATGTAGACTTTCAACTGCACGGAAACCCAAACACCCAAAACATTATTCTAACATGCAGTAAAAATGTCGACTTTACAAAACCTCGGACCATAGGCAAGATGCTCGGATTCGGACCAAAGATTTACGATGCACGAAACTCGTACGAATCTACGCGAGCAATAAACATATTACCCGTAAATGTCATACGAATAAACTGCAATCTGGCAAGTGGAATGTATCTCAACGAAAGACTAAACAACATGCTACACGAGTTTTCACCAATGGTCCCGCCAGAACATAGACTGGTTGAAGTAGGTACCGCAAAGTATCATTTACGTTCCAGTCGTCGTGAAGTGCGCACACAAAGTCGTCGTCAGAATCGTTGACCAGCGAGGATGTTTGGTGAATTTTCAAGGTGAAGAAATTACATTTCGTCTGCACTTGAAGCGATGGGCATAAAGTTTTCGACACTGGAAAGTTATAAAAGAAATCGCATTGGCATGCAAATAATAGTACTCTACCAGACGTCGGAGCATTAAACCCTAATAGCGTAAAGTTTCTTCTCAGTTTTAGACAATGTTAATGATGTGTTCAACTAATACAAGCGCCGTTAGTTCCCAGGCCACCGCGAGTTTTACTAAGCTAACGATATACGCCAAGGCAAAGGATAGGAAGTTGCCAGATATATATATATTTATATATATATATAGATATATATATATATAGATATATATATATATATATATATATATATATAAATATATAACTGTGGCCTTGAGTATAGGTCAACTCTCTGGTGTTAGTGAAATTACATTTCTAATGCTGATCTCGATGGAATGTGTATTATCAGCAGAAACTACAATATCAGCACATGTATCTATGGTAACAACACGAAAATCACCTACTGTACTTGTACTGTCAGTACAAGAGATGTCAAAAAATGTAGTTTCACCAGCAGAGGAGACCTAGATACCTACAGTGATATCAACAGCTTCGACTCTGGTGATTCCATCTACATCGATGATGTCAGAAGGTGGTTTACGGACATCTTATGACCATTAATATTAATATTGCGAAATGATGTTCTTAAACAGTAATGCCCCGTGACATGAGATGAGTGAATGTACAAAGAATCCACCTCGTATGAAATTTCGCTGTAAATTATCTCAAGTGTTTGTTAGAAATTATAATTTCAAAAGACATTATTACCTGCTAACAAAGTGAAACTCCCGCCAAGCAACAAAAATTCTCAACTTCGTTGAACAATATTTGTGATGGTGCATTCATGAGTGTAAATATGAGGGATAAATCAATGAAAGCAACCACTAAGACCAAGGGCGCCCATACCCGGGGGCAGGGGGGGGCCGTGGCCCCCCCCTAGCTTTCAGGGAAGGAAAAAAAAATAGTGTAGTCAGGTGTTTTACTTTAAAGAAAATTATTTAAATTCAGTATTATGTAGAAGTGGTTCAACACGAAGATATTATTGTATATCGTTTTTTACATGTCTACTTCATTTTTTTATGTTAGTTCAAGCATTAGTTCTGCTGCTGTGATATAAGGTGTTGTGTACAGGGAGAAAACGCTGTTCAAGCGCAACGTCCGTGGCGAGTCATTCCCCTTCGTAATCCTACCCAAGCTCACGCGATAACACAACACAACAGATTTAGAACAGTCAGAGTTTAGACGACGCGACAGTTGACACGTGCTTGTAGACGGCGAAATGTTTTGCTACTTTTTCGTCATAATGTATATGTTCACAAATAACATCTCAAAACAGAGATTTTTCAATAGTCTTTAGGTCTACAGTTTTATGCATCTGGTCTAGATTTAGTTTAGTGTATTCAGTCAGTATAAATAACTTAAGTGTAAATAAATCAGTGAAAGTGTAAAGATAAAAACCTTTGTTATTATGTAGTGTTTCTTAGATTTCCTCATTCGTCACATCCGTTCAGATTATTCACAATTTTTAAGGTAAGCTAACACATTTAAAGTTACTCAAATAAGAATTATTGTCCAGAAAAGTATACAACGTAAAATTTATGTTGGAATTTTGAATTTGAGGAAAACCACTTTTTCCCTTCAAAAGTGTTTAAAGGGATAAGGATTCCGCTACCTTCAGTAGACTCGTAAGCAATTTACACTAGAATCTCGATTTTACGTACGCTCACGGTCGCTTGGATTGCATTCGTAAAATCGTTATCTTCATAAATTTTAAACACCCCACCCCGTGAAGATACATGTTATAATTTATTGAACGGAATATATATAATATTAAATAGTAAAAACAAGACTGCCATCTGCCCTCTGCCCTCCCTTGCGTTCCCCTTATTTTTTTTTAACATTCCACAACTTGCCTCATTGCACGAGTGATATAAAAGTGACATCACAGCGACTAAACACAGTTGCACCACGCATTGCATCATGTTAACTTTTGTGTGGTGACAGTAGGTTGTCCGACATGCCTTTCTTGGATATCTTTCCTTTTCGTAAGACGCGTGCTACTAAAATAAATTTATATTTGAGTTTGCAAACTTGTTCACTCCTTGCCAGAGACAACTGAACACAGACGAGACTTTCCAGGGTTGGGTTGATGAGCTGGAAGAATTCCCTGCCTTGCATTTTTATGGACTTTACCTTATCATATTTATCAGTTAATCTTTAACAGATAGGCTTGAAAAATATTAATGAACGCACTTTTAGTAACATAATCGAGGAGATCAAGCACACAGTTCAGTGTACACCTGTACTGTTTCATAAAAGTGATCATAGGTAGGGACTGAAAAAATTCGCGGTTTCATTGACCACTCGGATAGACTCAACGATTCTCTATGTACTCGGGCAACTATCACCTGGTCATTGGCTACCGACTCGGGACACCTGTTTATTGCGATTCTTATGATTCGATACTTCTTTAGTTGAGTCTTTGCCATTGGCCTAGAGTCCTTCAGGTAAATTGCGGTCCAATCACTGACGCAGCATTAAGCTAAATGAGTTTGGATTCCAGCCTGTCTCGAAAGGAATCCGCGAATTTTTACTGTCTCTAATCATAGGCTTATTTGGTGAAGAAAAACGCTGCTCTGTAACGACAGACATTCATTAAAAACACAGTACATTTTAGTGCGAGAAGCCCTTGAATTTGTGATAGCCACAGGGAATTATTTGTTTGTATAGTAAGTTAAAAAAAAACTTAGTTGAAAATCCGCTCGTCACGTCTACTTGCTGTCACTTACACCAATTTTGAGTGTTTTTTACTGGGAAACCGATGCAGCGAAGGTAATGAATGCGACACATGTCAAGATAATGCCTAATGGCATGGGTTGTTGGATATTAGCGGAAAGGAGAGGAAGTAGCTACTCAATATCGTTTCTTTCTCTCACGCTTCACAAGGTTTCAAGCTCAGTTGCTATGCTCACGAGCTGGAAATGTTGGAATGAGTAAGTAATGTTGAGTATAGTTCATTTGCGGTAAAATATATATTTTTACGGCCTCCACATAATTTTTCAATCGAAGAAATTTCAAACTTTGCGACAAATAAAGTGTACCTAGTCCATTTTTTCTTTTCGATTTTGAGTTTGATGCCGCAATAACTTATACAATATTCACTAACGGTAAATGGCTGTTGTATTAGCTTTAAAATATGAATACGCTGTGCATAAAAAATAAATATTTTTATATGTTTTCATAGTGTTTTTTTAAATTTTTATTAAATATATTTTGGTGTCAAAATTTCCGAATTTTAGATGGTTCCTGAAAAATGTATTCGTAAAAACGCGGCTTCGTTGAGTCCGGGCTCCGTAAAATCGAGGTTCTAATGTATCTTAATTCTGAAGTTAAGTACTGAACATGTTATTTAAGGGTTTATCAGGGCCGTATTTACGCGCAGGCTATCTAGGCTGTAGCCTATGGGCCCGCACCACAAATGAGGGCCCGCACCACACGACACGAAAAAAAATTATACTGCGATGTGGATCTTCTTATATTCTTAAAATACGCGTCGACATATTGTCCAGTTGTTTTGTGTAGATTAATTGCGCTGAACTAAACTCTTCTGTGGAAAGCTGATTATGAGTTATGTCAGCATTTAGAAATTTTCGATTATTTTCATTGGTTTTGGTGTCACTTAATTCCTTAACCTCTAAATACTGTTTGGTTAAATTGTCTAGTTTAATAATAAACTAATTTTTTCTGCGCTTTACTATCACTAAATAAACTTATAGTCCTCGACTACTGAATCCATCTGTGCTAATTTTAAATGATAAGCAATTATGATTCATATCGAAACATAGTAATATTCATTTAATTGTGAAACAATTTTTGACTATAATTATAAGCGTATTTCAGGTGTTACATTTAAAAACAACTGTTTTCTGACTGTAATAACATATTTAAATCGTTTCTCTCCCACAGTTGAATCTTTTGACCAACACGTTTTCAACTTTATAATTATTTTAATTTAATTTGTACGCGACATTTATTTAGGGGTAAAGAGAGCAATTAGTTGAAGGACTGTATTCTTGATATCCGTGTACCCGAGACGCTGTAAAAGTATAAGGACTGTATTCCTGCATTTTTGTTGCTAAAAATTCATTTGTTTCAATAAAATAGTTAATATTTAATTAATAAAGTAGCCAATAAAGATTTTTTTATGGCGAATGAGTACTGTGGTCTAGTATTTTAGTAACAGGACAAAAAATTTTAACAGGGTCAGAACTGGAACTATTTTATGGCTAGTAACAAGCCGCAGTTAAGTCTTCCAAAAGATTAAAAATACTTCATACCCCTAAGTCTGGCCCCCCCCTACAAATTATCATATGGGCGCCCTTGACTAAGACATTATTTTAGCCTCTGTTGCAAGCCACTGTGGAATGAACTCATCACGCTTGGCATTTGGCTGTGGTCTTTGCAAAGCCATACCTATTAAAAACTGTGAAAGTAAGTTACGGACACCTACAACAATCTGCACCCCAAATTAGGTTTGAGACTGCACACAATAACTCGAACAGGACAGATACACAGCAAGCAGTATCGACTTAGTCTTGATGTGCCACACAACCTACAACTATTCTCGGTGCATAGATATAATGAAAAGGATTTTTTTTTAGGCACTAGCCACTGCCTCCCCTTTTCATTTTCTGTATCTCTGATTTGTTATATAGGCATTCTTTTTTAGTTTATTTATTTCTAATTAATTTCTCTGCAGTTATAACATTTTTAATGTTGAATCATTTTAGAGTCAGTCCTCAGTGGTTTTGGTTAAATTTTGGTTTTTTGTGTTGGTACAGCTGTGAGCGTGCACAGCGCATGCGTGCGTTTTGTTTCCTAACTGCGACAGTGGCGCTGCCATCAAGCCTGGACCGAAGTGTTGGCGAGCGATCCTGCGCTCGGGGAGTTAGTGAGGCGTCGCTGGAGGCGACAGGTCGTCGGTTGTGGACACCACAGAGCCCACTGCAGGACATAGCAACCACACAATCTTGACTGCCCTTGGACTTCACCACAGCACGACAATGTCTACACAAGTAAGGCGTGGAAGCTTTTAAGGAACTGCCAGAAGTAGGCAGGTCTGAGCATCTTTTTTTAAATTTTGGTACGCATATTGCCTTTCAAGAAACATTGGCGGTGTTAGTGCAATTTATATATTTTTCCCTCCTAATATTTTTTGATGGAGTTTAGTAACTCAATAACCGACTTCTATTATTATTAAAACTATGAGTCAGTTGCAAATTTTTGAGACCGTTACGCCCGAGACTGAACCAGTGATGAGCCCAGTACTCATTTAGACAGCAACTGTTAACAGCGTAGCAAATATTATGTGCGTTGTTCTTTCGAACGCGTCACGGCAATATACTGTTTGTGTGGAACTGCAGCTAATTCCATACCCCACCTACCCTTAACTAAAACTGTACGAGTTTGCGCCCTACTTTTTCATTGTATGGGAATTGGACATTTCCTGTAATTGTCAATGAACACTATGTGCGTTTACGCTGGCCATTATAGCGTTTTTTCAGACTGTCCAAAAATAGTTGTCCGAGTGTGGTGTAGACACGAGCTAGGTGGGTGTACACTAGAATTTTTGGCAGCCACAACTCATTGCAAGCTCTTTCAAGTATGAGTTTTAGTGAACTTCTGTGTGTTGTGGATTAAAACTGCAGTATTGCGTCTTAGTACGTGGATACCGCGCGTGAAAGGGTAGTCATAATAATTTTAAAACTATTTCAAGTACTTGCGAATTTGAGCTTTACTGCGTGTTCCGTAGACAGAAATTTCCCCGGATGGAATGTTGGGTTACAGATCGTTTTAAAAAACAAGGTTTCCCAAGGAACTATGAACGCCAATAATGAGCATTTTCCCCATTTTGAGAGACACGTTGCTTCAGCATTAATCTCAGAGTTTTAGGACTATAAATGCATTATAATGCATCAAGATCAGGGCGGCACCGAGCATGAACTCAGTAACAAGCCAATACTTTTGTGCCATTGCTGTGAGTTTTGAATGTTTAGCGCAGCTTTGAAGTTTGTGGAATGTAAAATTTCATTATTTTTACAGTTTTGCGCTGTTTTATATTTGATGTTATTTAATAAACTTTTAATATTGTTTAAAATATTTTTATTACCTCATATAATTGTTCACTGAGTATTTTTCATGTTCACTCTTATATTATTTTTGTTATCTTAGTGGGCCCACATATTTTATGAGTTTAATTTAATCATGGTTAGTAGTTAGATACGGATTTACTTGACAGTTGTATTCATAGATGTTGCAGTAAAGATAATTTACCATTCTGTAATATCGATCTGCTCTTTTGGGTGTTTTGAATTTCATTCACTTTCTAGCAGTGTGCCTCTGAAATTTAATGTGATAACTGTAGATGCTTAATTTTCTATAATAATCTTTATTCCGTGAGCACACGAAAACATTTTTACTACTACTGGAATGGCTCTCTAGTTAAAAATCATTTGTTTCTTCTTACAGAAGCTAAGAACTGCATCGCATACCAGCTAGGAGATTTTATAAAATTATGCTTTTTAAGGTATAAGTTGTTGCTGAAATGTACTTGTAGTAATCCTGCAGCACTTCAAGAAACAACTTGCAAAAGAGTATTTAAGATTGTCAATACCGTCCCAGTTCACACGATAGAGGAGTTTGTAAATACAAGAGAAAAATGTAGCGAATGAACTTACACATATGTAGACTGCAACCAAGAACAAATTGACTCTGCTTACTAATGAAATAGTCCACATAATAATTGGCTTACTTATATACAGCAAGACTTTTGGGTTGGTGACATTGTGCATATCTCCAAGCAGAAAGGTGTGTTCCAGAATGGTTTCACAGCGAATTAGAGTCCTGAACTTTTCTGTTTGTCCCATTTTCATTAATCATAGCCGCGGACCTACTCCCTAGAAGATTTGTATCACACACCTGTTCGTGATGGCTTCTATGCCTATGATGTATCCAGACACAAATTTAAGGGCTTCCCATCTCGCTTTCATTTGCGAGTAGCAGATGCAAAAATGAAAAAAAAAAAAAAAAAAAAATCATAAAGGACATTAATAAATTGCTTGTGTATACTTGTAGAAGAGTATGATTTTAATTAATATATGTTTGTACGAGTCAATTATCAAGTGAGGTGATATTTAATTTAATTAACTAAATTATTAAATGTTTTCAATGCATTGTCCAGGGATCGATAAATTTATTAAAAATTGATAATAGGTTTTTCATTTGTTTTTCCACCTTACATGATTGCCAAAATAGTGGTCAAGATGGACAACAAGATGGTGGATGCTATGATGCATGATAACTTGGTGATTGACACCAGTGCTCTCTAGTGGATAGAGAGTGAACAAAGATGGTGTTCGAGGCAAGCACATTCTAGAAGACAAAAGACTAAAATGTAAGTAAAAATTGCCTAATAAAATGTGTTTTATTCACATTAACAAATGCTATGGAGCCCATCAGACTAATAATAAAATTCTTGTTTCATTAAGCGATATTAAAATGTATTACGTTTTAACTTAATACTTTACAGCAACCAAATTATCTCTCATGCTTTGCTGACTCGCTAAACAATCAGAAAACTAACTTTAGGAGTATGTCACACACTTGTCAACCGACAGAAATCTATTTTTATGTTTGCTGCAATATTAAAATATATATTACCTTTTTTAAGTAGAAAAGTTACTGTAGAAATTATAAATATAAACTGTAAATGCTTAGTTGAAATCTGCAATGATGAAGCTAATTTTATAGCAATCATGCCTACCTATTATAAAAACAAGTATTTATACATGCATTCAAATTGTTAAGAGGCAATTTTTTTCTGAAGTAAAAAGTTTTTCATTAAACTAATATATAATTTTTACTCTCTTTAAATCGTCTGTAAGAAAAAATGGGGTATTTAACACACCATATGTTGGCAAAAACAAGACAACTTTATTTGTTGATAAAATTTTAATTGAAAAAATCAACACATCCTGCATTACAAATGTTCAAAATACTGGATAAACTCTTGCCAATATGAATTCTGAGCATATGGGACACAAAGAAATTGGTTGAAAAATCAACAAAAAGATAAAATATGTTTTAAATAACCATGCTGCAGTGTTTCACTTCACTAGTTGACACATTACTTCACCAATACACCAGAATAAGCAGCCACTGTATACAGCCATGCTTGCACTATGGTGTTGCCACATTGCAAATATGTACCACGCTTATTTTCTACTGTGACTGGTAAAGTCCATAGGTGTAAAGAATGTTAACACATTTGGATATCTAAACATTATGTGCAGCACTTAGCTGTAGTAATGAATGCCAAATGTTAACAACACTACAAATTAAAATAATATAATGTATGTGACAAGGACACTGGAAAAAAAACTTGAGATAGTAACTAAATACATAAAGCTGAATTGAGATACATTATTTGCAGTTATGAAGTACAGCATTGGAGAAAAAACTGTCTATGTCAAATCACGAATGAGCTGTACATAATTAAAAACTCTCCACATACACCGAACCTGCTTGGTTTAAACTCTGCATTATATAAATGGTTTCGATGAACGAGATCATAAGATCTGTATTAAGGCGCATTTTAAAGACCACTAAGAAATAAAAAAAACATAAAATATTCGGAGAAACGCTGACAGCTGGTACCGAACTCAATATTGTTCTGATATTTTTTTGGTGTAATAACTAAACACAAATAACAGTATAATATGTGGAATTGCAACTGTCAACTATTCATTCAATTTTAATAACCAGTTGTGCCTCCTGTATTAACTGCAATTGTAATGGTGCTGTTAAGGAATTGTGAAGAGCAATAAGCAGCATTGCTTGCAGCCTTACAGTAAGGCAGGTGGAGTAGCTGACCCTAAAAACACAGAAATGTAATTTTTTTTAGCCTACTATTAATTTGGGTAGCCTACACGCAAAGTTTTATTGCTAGTATTTCTGTGATTAATTTTGGTTATTTCATTTGTTTATTAGCCATTACTTATGGGGAGGAAAAGAGTTTTGTGTTCAAGTCTAGTGTCAAAATTTAACATTAAAAGGCAGATATTTATTAGGACAGATAAAATTTGAGCTTCTATAATTCCAGAGAACCACATATTGGCAAGAGTTTACTGAACTTTGTCATCAAACAGTGGTCAAATTGGCATAAAGGAATAAAATACTAAACATAAAGTTTTTTGAGCATCTACATTTTTAGAATAACACGAAGAAATACTTTTTACAAGTTAAAAATAAATTAAAAGAAGGAAAATTAAAATTTAAACCAAGTTAATACAATACAAACATTTGAAAGTAGCATATGATACCAATAGCAATATTTTTTTTTAATTTATTGATATTATTGTACAAATATATTAAATAATCTCTTGGTTATTCAAGCAGATTGTCTTGTCCCAAAATTATTATGATGGACAAGCCAAAAAAGTAAGAAAAATAGGCATGTGCAAAGTTTCATTAGTACTAATGAAGTCCAAGGTTTTTTATATTTGAATTTGCTTCATAACAAAATTTACTAATATTAGCATTTTTAATCATTTATCCATTAAATTTTTATTTCGCACAAGCATGTTGTTTATTATAAAAAACATCACAATCAACCTTTTTCAGTAGTAAAATTTTTTTTGGGTATAATTTAAGTTTACATTCAAAATAACATTTAAAACTTTCTAAAATTAAGCCTGATAAATGTATCTTACAATGTGCAGTTTCAAACACTTAAGCTGTACATCATTTCTGAATATGCAAACTGCCATATATTCATAACTAAGATAAGCTACTTATGATATCTGTAGATAAAGTTTGCCAGTGCAAGACAATTGTATCTTTATATATTTGTTAGAGTTATTTTCTTATTGAAGATGGAGCACAAGACTACAAAATTTAAGTGTTTTTGTTTCCTTACATTATTACAGTGCATGACGTGACAATTAATGTATTTTAATTTCTAATACTTGTTGGATGGTTATTGAAAATTTCCATTAAATTACTAAATTAACTTTTTTTAAAATTTGTTTGCATTATACGTGTCTGCAACTTCTTGGTTAGGGCTAAACAAAGAAAGAGGGACTATCAATGACATCAAAATATTTAGTCCTGTGTATTTCAATAATGGTATGTATAAAACTTTCATGCAAGTGATTATATAATTTACGTTTCTTAGCATTCTTGATAAGAAAAAATTTCTTAAGTTACCTACCATGTGTATTGAAAGGTTAAGAAGAGACAAAAGCCCTCCTGCAACTAGAAAATAATTTAAACTACTTAGTTAACAGGGAGAAAAAATGTAGGTATATTAAATTAGAGCAAGCATAACAAAAATTTTAAAATATTATATTCAGTGTACATTAATTTATAGGGACATGCCTTTGTCACATTTTCAACAACACAAATTTTTATGCAAATTTCTGTTGTTTTTTTATATTGAAAATGCGAACTTTTTACTTTATAAAATATACTGAAAAACCCAAAATACTGAGAAAAAAATTGACGTTTATAAGTGAACTTACATTCATTAATATAATCATTTAAGTTGAAAAAATGAAAGAAAACAGTAAAAATTTCTGCATACACTATTTTTCAATCATTTGGGTTCTATCCGTCCGTATCATCTGTTGTTTCAAAAACGGCTCCATCACCAAAGACAGTATCCTTCAATACTAAGATACGTGAATAAAAGCAGCCAGACGGCTGAAAGCTTCACAATCAATAGATTTTTCAATATTTTTAAAGTATTACCCAGTCTTTTATGACCAGCAACTGTTTGAATAAGCAGTGCTTCTTCTGTGTCTGTGGTTCTATACAATTTTTAATCTTTATTTTGTGTATATGATGTGTGTTTACATAAAGTCTTTACTATAAGGTGAGTCATGCTTAAACATTAAAATTTGCCGATTTTATTAGATAAGCTTTTTTTTTTAACGAAATATAGCTTTATAGTTTGTCTAATCACAAGCTTTTTAAAGGCTATAGATAAACAGAAAATATAATTTCCACAGTTAGAGACTTCTCAGAGTGAATTTTGACACAACAATTGTATTTTTAAACATTTAGACTCTAAAATGTTTATACTTTGATGCAAAGATAACGACATTATTTACACCTGCTTGGACTTCCAAGGAATAAGTAACTATTCAATTTGACTTCTCAAAAGTAGCATTTGCACATGCCTATTAAAAAATGTGATAATTCTGTAAATGGCTCATTTAAAATAAGTGTTTGTTTTAGAAAAATGTAAATAGCCGTAAGTACTTTGTTTCAAATTGGATACAATGCTCAGATAATTTTTGTGAAGACATTAATTACACTTTTAAGAATCTTTATAAGCTAAAAAATTCTCAAGTTGCATTATTATAACTTGTAAAACTGCGTAGGTAGCCTACATGTATAGTTATTGACCGATGACAAAAATTCAGTAGTTTGAAATAAGTATCAAAGTAAATTATAATACTAAATTTTGGCACTTTAAACCCTTTGTAGTTGCCACATTGGCTTTGTAAACTAAATTATCTAATTTTAATACTAGATATTGCACATTAAAACGTATATATATATATATATATATATATAATCACAAATACCACAAAAAAGTTTATTTGAAGAGATTTTTCAAAGCTTATTTATATCAGATAAAAATTACTAACAGAAGAACAAACTAACTTTACATATTATAAATGGTACGTAAATAATGATGTTTTCTTGAAATTTTAACTATAGCACTATTAGGTAAAGTTTTAACCAAGAATGTCTTTACATATTCTTTAAATAAACAACAGTTTATATATTATTTAAATTAACAACAGTGAAAACCACAGTTTTTAAAATAATCTATGGTAATTTTTCAAATAAATTAGCTAAAAATAACTTAAATTAAATTAGTTTAAGCCAAAATGTAACATGCATAGTGACATGGTAACAACCACTTACAACAGTGCTTCAATACAATACTTTAAAAACACATAGGTAACTCTACTTTAAAACATGTACCTACATAAATTAATAATACCACATTACTTTTTGTAGTGATATTATAATTGTTTTGTAATACAATTTCAACATAACATAAAATTGCATTACAAAACAATTTAAACATAATGCACAACACAAAAGACAAATTAACAGAAACCAATATGCACTACAAAATATTCCAAACTGAATGTGAATATGCAAGTTCTGAAAACGAGTGAAACTATCCGTAATCTAGGATTGAAATGTGCACCAAAAGAAGAAAGTGTATTAATTTGCCAGAGTACCTACATAGTGAGAATAAAACAGAATACGTAAGTGATAACAGATAAATCTAACACATATAAAGAAATACAAAAAATTTAAAAAAACATCTACTGCCATATTAGGAACAAAATTCCATATTAGGAACAAAATGCCATATTAAGGAACATAAATTACATTGTATTTCGAAATAAAACCAATGTATCATAACGAGAGAACTGAAAAAAATTTGATTTTTAGTATTGCATATCATTACCAAAAATGATAACCTTCATTTAAAATATATTAGCAATAACAACTGTAAACATTAAAATTTAAAAAAAAAACATGAAGTTTAAATTGCACTACAAAGTTACAAAATCAGAGATTTACAGATGTTTCCAAAAAATTGTTAATAATTATTACATAATGCCATATGTATAAACAATTACACAATAACCTGGAATGAAAACCTCGTTGATTAAATTTGCAAAATAAATATGAATGATATCACACTTATTTTTAAAGTACTCCTTAAATTTATAAACATATAATATATTGAAAAAAATTTATTTGAATAGTTTCTTAGCAAAACTTCTTAATAATAATAAAAATTTGGCAATACTAATTTTTTATACTATATTCAACAATTTATTCAAAATTAAACACTCTTTACAAAACAGGTAACTATAAGACTAGCCCAACACCGACACCAACTTTAAGGTTTCCATTCTAGGCATAAGCACTTTAAACTTGTAGATTACAGTCCTTAAATATGATAAAAATACATTAACGTTTCTAGAAAAGGTAAGACTAATTTCTGTTACATTAATTTTCAGCAACACACAATTCTTTCTTATTTTTAAGGAAAATACCAATAGATCTGAATAATGTAACATTGGTTTGTAGCTCATCAAAAATATTTGAAATATAGGTACTCTTATTTATTATTAGAATTTATACACATTTAAATTCCACCCATCAATTTGTTTTACAGTTTTTTATGACCAATGTATTTGGTATTGTTTTTATATAACACCATCTAAAACGTTAGTAGTCACTTATGTAGAAAAATACAAAAAATTCACTGGCCCTGTCCATATAGTCCTCACTGAGAATTATTAATGCAATAAGATGCATCATTAAAAGAGACATTTATAAAACTAAACATTAAAATAACACACAAATACTCTCTTTGCAATGTTAAAACCTACCCGTCAAATACCCACAATGCAAAGGAATTCCAAAATTATTAATTATTGCTACATTATTACTAAAAGAAAGGAATATCACATAGACATAATAGTAACAAAACCCTCCTCTGCTCTCTCTAAACATACGCATACACATACACATAAACACACACACGCATGCACACAAAGTGAGATCAAAATACGAACTAGGAAACCAATAATTCCTCACATAAAACTCAGATGTGAAAAAGGTTTCCACTGGTTTTAAAAGTGAACCTAGTAGTCACTAGAATCAATCTTTGATTTTTTTGGTTTCAGGAACTATTAGTTACATATGATTGCAGCTATTTAACTGCTTATGTAATTATCTTTTCACATATTTGGTGTGTTGTCCTTTCAAGTGACCCACATTTAAAATACACTAAAGTCATCCAACTTGGTTTTCTTATATACCGAATTTGTCTTCTCACATATTTGGTATTTTGTGCTTTCAAGTGACGCTCATTGAAAATACACTAAAGTCACCCAAATTGGTTTTTGGGGGTTCTCTGCTTCTCTACTGATTTAACTCCTATAATGCGTATAAGCGTAGTATTCAACATAATACAAATGTAATAGCTCTCCTTTTATTGCCATTTATTCATACTTCTGGTTTTTCCCCCATAAAGTCAACACATAAAAAGTGATGCATAGTTGGCTATTTTAACAAACTACTTAAATATAAAGGCACTATAGAATACTAATAGAAGATTGTATTCAAGTTTAAACAAGGTCTTCCCTGCTCACTAGTTATGTAGTCCTGAGTACTCATCCATTTTAAAAAAAGTTATCTACACAAAATAGTTTTCTCTCCTTCCTGCTTTCTACATCTCAATACTTAGCCTATTGTCACAAAAATAGCTGTGATGTAATATAGACTATATTAAAATCAGCAAACCAAATATAAAAGATTCAATGGTAGACATGGTGAAAAAATCCTACCTAAAACAAGAATGTTAAAATTTTAATTCCTAGAAATTAAATCAGACTTGAATACGTTTCCCCATTATGAAATAAGCATAAAAATAACTTCTTAAAGCTAACTAAATAAAAATAAATATATTTATATACAAACACTAAATCTTCACTACGTATTCTTTAACTGAGTCCCATAAAAATAAGCTCACGCAAATATACGCTGTATGATATTCATTACACCCAAGTATAAAACAGAGACAAAAACACTATATATCTAGGTATAAAGTACAACTTGATGTAAGTTTTTGGACATACGCCATTGCTAAGAACTTTTTCTGTTGAAGAAAAACTAATAAATAAAATAAATAAATAAAAATAAAAATACTCAAAAAAATATACAAAAAACACACAAAATTAAGCAAACAATTGCTGTTGTCAACAAGGATATGAACACCACAAAATATTCCGAAACAGGAATATGGTCAGCAAACAAAGAAAAAACAAAGAAAAATGTACTAAGAGAACGAAAAAATCCCCACAAATGATGACAACACAAAAATATTGAAACCCAAAATAATTCAGCACAACAGTTGAAGCGAGACAAAAAACATGACAAAACGAAAAAACAAACAAATACAATAGTTTTACCTAAACAGAAACAAGCGACGTTTCGGGAACTGCTATCTGCTCCCGTCCTCAGGCAGAGACGCACATGGCACGGAAACACAGGTGCGACTGTCGCAGTTCCCGAAACGTCGCTTGTTTCTGTTTAGGTAAAACTATTGTATTTGTTTGTTTTTTCGTTTTGTCATGTTTTTTGTCTCGCTTCAACTGTTGTGCTGAATTATTTTGGGTTTCAATATTTTTGTGTTGTCATCATTTGTGGGGATTTTTTCGTTCTCTTAGTACATTTTTCTTTGTTTTTTTCTTTGTTTGCTGACCATATTCCTGTTTCGGAATATTTTGTGGTGTTCATATCCTTGTTGACAACAGCAATTGTTTGCTTAATTTTGTGTGTTTTTTGTATATTTTTTTGAGTATTTTTATTTTTATTTATTTATTTTATTTATTAGTTTTTCTTCAACAGAAAAAGTTCTTAGCAATGGCGTATGTCCAAAAACTTACATCAAGTCATGCACTCCCATTGCACAAATCTTTTAAAGATAACATATAAAGTACAGGTGCATATTATTCCTGAGTTTCTGAAAATATCCATCAACATCATATGCTAAGTTTTACAGTTGTATTTATGAAATAATCAATGTGAGTTATATCACTTGAATAATTCCTAATACTGCTGGCATATCACAATACTGCATTAAAATTTTTCTAGTCTCTCTATTCAAATACAGTACTGCTAATTAAATTTTCCATAAATTGAGATCCTCTTGAAAACAAATAACTATACAAAACTTGTTAACTTTAACATTTTTATCACAGAAGAGCTTCTGGTAGGTGGTGTTCTTACAGGTTACAACATAACTCGGACAGGTTCTGAAGTCAGTCACTTTCTGAAATTTAAAAAATAAAATAAAATAAAAAATAATTTTTTAAACACACAATACTTTTTTTAATAAAATTTATATTTCATATTCCATACTTAATCTTTCAGGAAACAGATATAAATTAATTTCACTTTTTACAACATATATGAAACTATAACCAATATTAACTTTCCGCATAAACCACCATTAATGCCTACTAGAAGAACCTTAAGTTATAAATAAGAGTGCAACAGCACTTGACTGCACTTAAAATTTGTGTGATAGTGGATATGAGACAAAAATTCTATCAGTAAATTGATTATAATGAAGCATACAAGTAAAGTCAATTTTTTTGCATACTAAAGTAAGCAGTTTGAAAATTGGTTAAGCATGGCACTTGTGAGATGAGTAATATGATGAAATGAAGTTGAGAGACTACTATATTGATTATTTTTCAAAAATAAATCTTAATTTAATTTGTTGGACAATTGACAGCTGCACTTATTTAATATGATCATAACAAGGTACCTACACATATTTAAACCTATATGCAATATTATCTTTTTAAAGCACTTAAATTTCACTGGTCATTTTATTTATAATGTATTATAAATAATAAATAACCATGTATTTTGTTATATTTTTGGAACAATATACTTTTAAATCGGATAATAGAATGTACAGGCAATAAATAAAAACTCATGGGCCTGTCTGTATTGTCCTTTGAACAAATTATTACTACACTACCCAGATGCTTTAAAATACTTTTTTTTAATTATGCGCAGAATTGTCTCTTTTTATAGTACTCTTCAAATTGAAATTACTATGCATGTTTGATAACATTCCACATTGTAAATGACACCCTCAGTAGGTGTATATAGTATCCTCTAGGAAACTGGCTACAGGCTAGCTCAGGCTGTTTGCTTAGTCAGACAACACTGCGACACAAACTGTGTTGTCATCACAGCTATTGCGAGCCTCGTGGTCCGTGTGCCAGAGACGAGCATCGAACCAAGGGCCCGCGAAGAGTTCCAGGCCGCGGAATGCCGCCCACTGCCTCTTGTTGCGAAACAGAGGTTATGTGTGGATGTCTGGGAAAGGATGATACTGGGTTTTCGCGCATCCCGCTGAGATCCTGTTGTTACACATGAGTCCCGCCTGGAGGGGGCGCGGGGGGTAGGGGGGTTTTACCGCAGCCGCCAACTTGGATCAGCCATGTTTTTTTTTTTCTAAATTTCTGCCATTTTTGTTATCTAGAACCTTCCACCATATTGAATTCAGGCAATTTGTTTTCTAGAGCTTTCCATCATTTTAAATTCTACCATTTTTGTTTTCTAGAACTTACCACCAGTTTTTAAAATTTGTAATTATTAAACTAAACATCTGTGAAAAATTCCTTATTTCATCAAAAAAAACACCTACTAAAGTAGGTAATGATTGAGATGATCGATTTCCATCATTGGTTAGATTCTTGGTCTGTGCTAAGAGTAATTAAAGCTTAAAATAATTATTTAAATTATTTTCACATTACCTTTAGACAAGTTTATTAATAATGCTCACTACGAATAATGATTCTACGTAAGACAAATGTCCGGCTAAATAAATATGTTTTAGCTCTAAATATTCAGTCCTGGCTAAAGACTTGACTACGCACATTCATTTAGGACACGAATGAGACAAAAGACACACAGTTTCTTACACATACGTCATCTAGGAGGCACATTCAACAAAAAGAACACACAGTAGCTCATACTTATGTCATTTAGGATACACATTGAACAAAAACGTGGATGCACTTCGACAAACAGTCAACGAAAAGGCAACACAATGGGCAAACATTCGAGAAAAAAGACACACAATGGACACACTTTCAACAAAAATGAGACACACAATTGACACAAATTCTATAAAAAAAAATGAGCACACATTTGACAAAAAGGACATACACTGGACACACATACTCGGCATAAATAACACATTCAACGAAAAGGGCACAAACGGTCACACGTTCAACGAAAAGGATACACATTGGTAACACTCTACAAAAAGGACACACAACGAATACACATTCAACGAAAATGACACACATTCTATTAAAAGTGCACATAATAAACACATATTTTATAAAAAGAACACTTAGTTTCACACGCAGTCAACCAAAGGACATACAAATGGACACATATTCATGACACACGGCGTTCTTGGCTGATGTCTAAGACTGAGTAGGCCCCCTGTGCAGATCACTGTGTTCCAATGCATGTAGTAATGTCTTATCTAATAATGTTTCTGAAGACTTTAGCATCATGAAGAGTTAATTCATCTAGTATCTTAAAACTTTACCTTCAATTTATGTGGATTGTATGATGAAATAAAAACACGTAATGTTAAACGAAGCGGCCTGTATCCGAAATAATTTGTGTTATTATTACAAAAATAAAAATGACTTAATTTAAAACCTGTGCGTCTTAATATTGATGTGATTTATCGTCATGAGAAACCAAATCCAACACAATTATTTGTAAATATGTAACATGTATGAATGTGATAAATGAGAGTATGTGATACATAAACAGTAGATAAAAACTCACCCAGGCATTCCTTTTTGCGACATGTAATTCCCCCACGTTCAAAATCTTACTAAAAATGGCGACAAAGATTGTAATGAAATAAAATATGGAAAAACACAATCTAAAACAATTTTCATAAAAGACACGCATTTAAAAAATAATTACATCCCCCCTTTACCAGACATCAAAATCCCAATAAAGTCATTATTAGTGGTTACCACTACATTAGCACACTCAGACTTCGTCTTCCACACGCAAAGACCAGATCACACATGTCCACAGTCGATAACGCGTATCCCATTGCTAAGATCTCCTCCTGTTCAGCTGCGGACACCTGCTCTTCCCCAATGTCTACAAGATCCGACACCACGCCGTCACTCCACACAGCCTCCACATCGCTCCACACCTCGCCGTCCTCCACAATCTCTTCGCACCAAACGGGATACATTTTCTCTGTGCCATCCAGAGAGCGTCATCTCCCCCAGGTGTAGAGAGCACCATCCCCTTCCTCCAACATGCATCGCTGCGAAGGCCTGAGTCGCGCACCGCACGCTACCAGAGGCCACGTGCTTGTAATGGCTCCAGCAATCAAACGCACGTCGGTTGAGTCACAAACATCAATTCTTATTCTGAATATCCGATCGATGAAACCACATCCTCATCTTCCCTGAGAAGCCCAGCCAACATACGAGAAGGATACGACCGCCCTGTTTTCATTTGTGAATTTTGATTACCCACCACAACCACCTTCTTACAGTATTTTTTTTTTCATCTCCCTACTCAAGAGTATTGATTTTTTTTTTCACCGTCTCCCACTATCGCTCGACAGCTCGGGCGAGTATAGAATTTTTTTTTATTTGACTTTATCATAAAAATATTATTTAATTTTACGTAAGTGATACACAAATAAGAACTCATGATCGCGTCCAGTATTAACAGACCATATAATTATTAGTAATAGTATTATTATTTTACTATGCTCTATTACACAGTCCCTCCCATCGTTATATCAATTTACACGGAAAAAAATTTAAAAAACAAATATGTTTAGTCTTGTTTCCCGTGTATCGGATGTGCCTACTCTCCAAGTGAGACCATACCCAACAATATGCAAATGTGTAAATACAAATCAACGTTGAAATGCGATGAATGTGTGTACACCCAACCTCTGCACATCCTTACGAGATTCACTTCTGAACGCCTGAAAGTATTATTTTTAAAAATCGTGTCAAAGAATCTATGTAAATAAAACACGCAAATAGTGTGTTTTAAAACTATTTACATCTCGCCTTAGCCAACCTGCGACAGGCCATCACAGCATTACCGAACATCTTTGCTATCGCACACTACACCATACGTTGCACAGTATCCATCACATGTTTGGCCAATACCTGGACCCGCGAGCATAGCGCCACTACAGCCATCTCCGAAAACATTGGCCGCATCACCGCTGTTGATATCACATCTTATGCCATCGACAATGAGACGTCGCCACTCGCAACCACTGCGTAAGAACAATACTTGGAAGCCTCCCTGAGGTGCACATCACACTTTCAAACAAAACTGCTGAAGTATGGATAAATACAACAGACAATACGGAGAAGCTTTCCAAACCCTTCCGACTCCCTGAACATAGTAGGAACACTACGATACCAAACTACACGTATGAAAATCGATAGAATACACACCTCCCCGCCCTACTCCCAGTCAGGATGGCCGCAAAGACGTGACACTCCCCTCCCAACCTTCCTTCAGGCGTGCCGCGTGGCATTGTGAGGGGCGGTACCGCCCTGCCCAGGACAGGACCAAAATTTCAACTATTACTTCGCATGCTTCAATAAGACACCAAATGTATTGAGATCTCACAGGCGGAGGAGAAAAAAAACAAAGATTACAAACACAGTCAGGAGTGTGCAACACAGGTTTTCAAACTCTTCCATAGTCACCCCTCTCCCCCCCCTCTCTCTCTCTCTCTCTCTCTCTCTCTCTCTCTCTCTCTCTCTCTCTCTCTTTCACACACACACTCCCAACGCCCACCATATTTTTCAACTCACCACCGGGAAAAAAATATACAGTTTAATAAAATAATAGTAAAGTCCCTATACAATGTAAAGGATGAAAATCTGCATTTAACCTTGCTGACAACTGAACACACTTTGCAAAGATGTGAGAAATGTGGCCTGTCTGGTGACACTGACATTCCATCTGTACCTGGAGTCTTTGCATCAGATAGAAGCCGACTGCATTGTTACGACCTATCATGCATCAGGTTGAACAGCACCACTAGATAACCAAATAAAAAAGGGCAATGTCAGGAAATTACTACACCATGGTAAACATACTGCTTCTCAAACTGTAACTATAGAAAAAATAATTGCCCTGGTCTAGTTTGCAGTGAAGGAGAAGTGGGAAGGGAGGATCAATCCCTAGTACCCTTGCAGCTCAGAGGCCAGAACTTTGGAATGAACAAACTCATATTAACAGTACAGTAAGTCCACATAAGCAGTTGACCAGTAGGAGTGTGTAAGGTTATTACATTATATATATTATAACTTTCATCTGAGTAAGTTTTCTCAAGGGTTAAAAACACCTGATAGGTGAAACAGGCTTGTCCTATGTGGGGATGGTCTCAACTTCTAGGAAAGCCAACCCCTTCCCTTTCGCATTGCCCGCTGTGGTTGGAAGGAAACACAGAATTGTGCAGCTGGGGAGGCACAACCACAAGAGCCATGAGTAATGAGAACTGCTTAAGTTTCCTTTGTGTTCAATGAGAAGAGATGTGCCTGTGGTGGAAGTGTTTGGCTCTGTACACTGGAGTAGGAATAACGGGAAATCCTCGTCCCAGTACTGGGTCAGTGCAGCGAGAAGCAACACAGCTTGGGTATTTATCCTTGTGCTCTAATTAACAGGCAAGTTCTAAAGCAATGTATAAAACAGTAGGACTACATTCTGAGTGTCAACTATGTAAGTCTGTATTATCTAAGTGATCAAGCTCAGAAAGAGCAGTGCTTTTAAGGCCACCTTACTTGCAAAAGTCAATTAACTAATGGAAAGAATTTAAATACACAGATCTTAAGTTAACTATTAGCAGTGCATTAAACACATAATACTTTTGAAAAACTTACCGTTCGTATAAGGACACTTTTTCAAGTGCTCAATCATAGCACCACTTGTTACTTCCAAATCCCAGGAACGAATTGGGGTTAACGATGGTGGGAACATCCATCGCTGAAACAAAATTTTAACAATTCAAAATCTTTTAAGTTAAACAACAAGTTCACACCTTGATTCCTGAAAATCAATAAATTTACAGTAGCACAAAAATTCAAATAGGCAACCACCAACACCAACTCATTAAAAACAAGCAAATGAAAACACACAACACAGCCTGTCTACTAAGTAATTTTTTTATTAAATCACTATAATCAGTTGTCCATTTTATATATATAATATATATATCTTTTCAGCTACAAAATTACTAAGTGTTTTGTATTCAATTCAGAAGTAGGACTTCTAGGAAATTGTATGCATGTTTAATAAATAGATTAAAAATTATATTCATTGCAATGTTGAAAAGTAATTTTATGTGTAGCATGGAAATATAAAAAAAACTTTAGTCTAACATTTGGAAACTTCTTTCTAGATGCACTCTAAGCACCTGGGGCCAGATTCTTAATGCTGTCAAAATAATTCCTCTAGACGAATTACTTCAATCTGACAGAGAATTGCTAAACCCTATTCTTGAACACACGCTAGCGGAATTAGGTATCAGCATGAAGTCGCAAACTGTTGGAATTCCTATAGAGTTGAAAACTTGTAGTTCTTCGGAACTATTACATTTGTTGAAAATGGATGCTCCACTGTGGTTCCGAAATTATTTAAAATCGTGTGAACAGTAGGTTAGGTTTGGTTAGCTAGATTTCTAGAACTGTAAAATAGTTGACAGGTTGGGTTAGATCAGCGAAATCAAATGCGAATTTGCTGGTATTTCGGTATTATCACTATTCAACATGTAATCCTGCCTATACTGATATCCTTATTATTTCCAAGTTAAATTATTATGCTATATTATATCCCATGGTTTTAAAAACATTTAGAAAAATATTTTTAATATTTCCGTTAGCGGGTGGCATATCACTTTTTTTATTTATTTATTTGTTACATGCCCACCAACTGCCAAGGATATTTCAGGGTTTTGGTGTTTTAAATTATAAACACTAAATATATCATTGAAACACTTGCTTGAATATGGTTTGTTCCATTAGACGTCAACATTTTTAATTTACCCTACATAGTCAAACTTAAATTTTTTTGAGTGGCATATTTTTAAATAATAAGCTGCCAAAGTTGCATTTTTTTACATTTTGTGCAGTACAGATTAGGAGAATTGAATGGATTATAGAACAAAAACAGTTTCAGGTATAACTGCAATTATACTGGCCACTTCATTATTATACAGTTTTGATTTATTTTGGAAATTTTTTTGATGTGATAACGTCTTATAAATCGATGAACGCCGGCTGCACGCACGAAAAAGCATTACTCATTGTCACGTTCCGCCTGAGCCGAGCGTGCAAGAACCGACCAACCACCGTGCGAGAAAATCTTCTATAATATCATTAAGGCGGGCTTTTTAACTAATTGTTCGTCATTATATTTCAACAAATTATTTAAATTAAATTTGTAAAAACTGAAAATAATACTTGAAAATTAAAAAGTATGCAATTTTTCATCAATGTTTTCTTATGACGTTATCACGTAAAATTATCGTCCATAAACCGACTTTACAGACAACCCCGTTTTTTTTATTTTACTTGGCTGCCAAAATTTTCATAATTTTGAGGTTCTGAAAGGCTAGTGTAAGAGTCCAGACAGTGCCCGGCTAACAAGGGGAGGGCGCAAACTTCGAGTCGCCATTTATAACATCTCTTTGTGAGAGTAAATTACTTCCCAATAGCAATCTACTTTGGAAAGGGAAAAAAAACCCAACCCTCAATTGTTCTCGAAAAATAGCTTATCAAAAAAAGGCACAACTTATATGGCCATAATGATGGACTTATAGAATCACTGAGGCAGCTAAGCCTGGTTAGAGAATCTGACTACCTTGCTGGTGACTCGGGTTCAATCCCTCTATCGATACCTATTTTTTCTTAATTTTTTATAGATTTTTAATAGATAACATGAAAATTAAATTATTTATTTAAAATACAGAAATAAAAAGTTAATTTACAACAGGTCAGATTATCAGTATGAAATATTACGCATTGTATTTTTTTTTTCGCGTACGTTATTTAAAACGTAAATTTCTCCAAGTTCTCTGTGCATCAAATTGGTAGGCCTATATTTGAGATGCCTACTTTTCTCCCTCTCCCCCACCCACCACGAAGACCCTTAATCCCAAGGGCATCCGCAAACTGGGGACCATTAACAGCCCGCTGCGACTTGGCAGAATACTTTGAATCATCTGTAAGTTACCCGCCGTCTGTGCTAGTTCACATGAGCAGTGAAAACTAATTTTCAATCGAGAATTTTATCAGTGAATTTTTGTAAAATGATATTGTGAGAAAAAAAAGACAGCAGACTTGCCAACTTTTGGAAGACTCAATTAGTAAAATACATAAAAAATTATATAATACGCGTAAACTGCTCGCGGCAATTGAAAAATTAATAAACTTTCATGATATCACATTTTTTTCTAGTAATCGAAATTATGTAATCGTTTTAACATACATTAACATTGCAGACCAACAATCATGCTCATCATTTACCATTATGGAAACATTTTTGCTTAGTATCACATCAAAGAAAAAACTTTGATCCTTGTGGTACCCTAGAAATAAACTGATTGTACCTTTGTTACAATATACACTGATATCAGTTAACTTCCATGCTCCATATACACAAAGGATTTAATTAATTAATTAATCCCTGGAGTACTGGTAATGAAAGCAACCTTGACACTATAATTTTCAAACTTGCATCACAAAATGTTACTACTAGTAGATATAATTTGGATTCAGAGTCATTGCTGCCGTCGGTCGCGACTGAAAATGTACAGTTTGTAAATTACAAACAATTTTATCAGTTGCATCAGTTGCATCGATAGCCGTCGACTTTGTTCTTGCACAACCAATTTTTTTTTACTTCAGAATTTGAAAACATTTTTCTGAATAACGGGCCGGCGTGATCCGAAACATTTAAAGGAATATTATGTTCAATCAAAAAGTTTGTAAACATACATTCTGCGTGTATTACAACATTGTCTGTACTGTTATTTAAGCGAAATAATCACTAACCTTTTAACTGACTGCGACACTTTTAACATTTGCAAGATGTTTTGAACAGTTCACGTGGAGATTGATGTCATATCTTCCGCCGTGCCCAATGTTCATGTCGCATCTACACTGAACAAAATGTGAACTGTGTTCCCTTGCTTTATTTAAGAATACACGGAAAATACCGCGTGTATGTATCGCGAAATGCCTGAGAATAATGCGTATCACGTTTCGGGGGCATTTTCTTCTTCATTTGATTCCAGTTCCGTTAATTGTGCACATGAACACGTTTTTATTAAAAACATACAATAAATTTGTTTCCTAACCTGTAATAAAAAATTCAAAATTCAAATTTAACTGAAGAATCACAACATACGCTAATGCACGACACCATATTGCCAAACTAAAAATGCTATTTAAACTGGTTCGTGATTGGTTGTAAGCGCATCAATGTAACTCAGGCGGCCAATAAGGAAAGATATACAATAGAACAATAAATTACGTGGTTCGCTGGCCTTCGACCAATAATATAACTCAATTACCGCTCTCGTTTCCACAGCAACAACACATGACAACAGCTTTCACAAACCATAAAATAAAACATTTAAGGCAGACGGAAATACATGTTTTAATAAACGTCTCGTACTTAAAATTCGTAAAAAAATGCAGACGTCCTCGTATAATCGTAATACGGACGTGGTTTTCGTACATTTTACGAAAAAAATCGTAAAGGTTGGCAAGTCTGACACTGTCTGACAGTATGGAACAATAAGCTGGACCTTCTTCGACAAGTACAGCAACTGATCCTGGAGATGAAATGACTGCAGTGAAAAAACTCAAAGAAGAATTTATGAATGTGCTTCACACAGCGAATGCTTTTGACGAATGACCCGAAAAAAAGATCAGCGTTTGTTCATTAGCAATGGCAGAAGTGTTCGACAAGTAGTTAATTTAATAAACACTTTTTTTTTATTAGTAAAACACAAAGTATCACAAACCTGCACAAAGCATATGACCGAAGGCATGATTTCTATACGCAAAGAGCTGATTATGGATTGGCTACGCCCTTCGTGAACTTGTCGAAGCGAGACGAATGTTTCCGATCGCCAAGCTGCACTGCCACGCGACCTGACACGCATACCGCCACGAACTGGACCGAACAAACAACGGGATATTTACATTCAAATGCGCCAGGGCAGGAGAACAGGTGTAACAGAAGCCCCGTATCTAAAGCAAGTCTGGCTGGTATGCTGTTGAGTCGGGAATTGTACAAGTGACTAGAGGACGACCACAAAACATACTAAATTGTTATTTTGCTAAATATAAGAATGGACACACAGGAAGTAATTTTTTTTTAAATTTTAATTTCACATAGCGAATAAAATATTTTTTTTTTCCTTTATCGGAAAACATTTGACTAAGTATTTCAAGATATTACCGGAACTCATACCAACTTACTGTAGCACTTACTAAGCACACTGTTTGGTTTGTGGTTACATCAGGAAAGTTTCTTCACTCCAAACTTAAAAATATCTAACCAGGCTTGTAATTTTGCATTCATAAAAACTTAAACTATTTTTTTTATGCTGAAGATTTTTTTGCTATGTTAATTCATCTCGGTATGCATTTAGTATTTACTATTAGGGAGGAGGCGAGACTCGAAAACGAGCCGAGTCAAGCAACTACCTACAGTTCGCTCAACAGAACCTGAAATGACAATCTTTTTTTCTAATAACACTATACACATTTGACATGTGCAAAGAGCATAAAATCATGTAACTATTTTGCAAACACTTCACAGCGTATTCCCATATTTACATTTGCGTAGTTTTCTTAAAGTATGGTAAATTTAATATAATTACACTACCCGTAAAACATCAGAACATTTAACATTGATTACACTATTTACATCTCAAAACACTGGAAAAGACACAATTTTGGAATAGTCTTTTGTACGTCGTAGATTTGTATGACAGCCAACAAACTATGAAAATAAAATATTTTAATGGCTGGAATTTATGTGTTTACACTACAGCAGCAGTTGATAGTATCACTATTCGGCACAAACACAAAAGTGTTATACTACCATGTATCTTCATAGCTTTGACTATCAAGTAAAAATGGAGGATGAATTAATTTTTGTCAGTGACAAAAGTAATTATGTATTTCAAACAAGTTTAGTTACTTTTTTAAAAAGAAATTCTTGACGGCAGTTTTGAAAATGCTTAAGTATTGCTTTATTTAAGTAGAGAAATTTGTTTCTAATCAGCAAATGGCAGAAGAAATTCTTACCTTTTTTTTCATTCTACCACTGATGGCGTGAAAAGGCAGACAGTTATGTTTAAATATAAAAATCATAGCAACGAATCTAATTTAAAGTAAGGGAGAATATTATTAGTTTTGTTTAATAGATACCAAGCATAAGCTTAACTACTAATCTACTAACATGAAAAATGAGAATGTTTATAACGGTTTTAAACATTTAAAATAAATATGCGTTTGTAACAAAAACATTTTCCAATAATGTAGATAAACATAATGAGGTGGAACAGGGGGAAGTATAATCTACTACTCTGTGCATATAACTAAATTAAATAAAATTGGAAATGTAAAAGATGACATAATCTAAAATAAAATTTGATAGGTGTTTGATTAATTTTTTTTAAATATATAAGATTTTATCAAGATAAAATATATCTGCATATAAAACGAGCCGTTAACGAATCGGCTTACATAACCTTTATTAAATATTAAGCAGGCTTATGCATTATTATTTTCCAAATAAAATCACAAAACTGTTTTGTTATGAAAGAAATCTTATATAAACCTGACATTTTATTTTGTCTATTTCTTTTGTAAAAAAAAATATTTCTAATTATTCACATACGTTTATTTAAAATGGTACAGTATCAGCAGTACCCTGAAATTGACGGAAATTGACGCGTTAGAAGCCACTGGTTATTAACTAGTTAGTATACTTAATAACATACCCGGTGTTATATTTTGCATAGACATAAAAAATTTAAACCTTGAAAAGTCGGACAATTGTGCACTCGTATTAAATTAATTTATAACACAATGTAAATGAAATTTTTGTCGCTTCAGTTTCGTACATCTGCCAATTTTTGTTAGAAAACATGTACAGACATATTTAGAAAAGCATTAGGAGACTATATGTTTATGTGAACAAGTAGAAGAATCACACTTTAATATCATGCCTAATGTTAAAACAAGTATCAGTATTAACAACATAGCTGAACTGTGTAAATACTGTTTCTACTAGAAAGCATCATTCACGCGATAAAATTTTAACTCGAAAGAACGGAATAAACAAAACCTAACACACATATTGGTAAAAACTAATAATGGATTGAATTTGGTATTCGTAACATTTATTTACAGATAAATAAGATATCTAATACACAATTCATAAGGGAGTATGCAAGCAATATATGTTAATAATAAATTTGCAGTTTATGATATATATGTTTCAGTATTAAAAAATACTTTTGAATACACAATAGTTTGTATCATTTTGTTTTAAATGTAAAATCTTTGAGTATGTATAGGCCAATAGCTTTAATTGTTTGTTGGAACAAGTGTTCACAAAAAGTATTGTTATTAATTGAATCATAATACCAGTACCCAAAAGCAGATATTTTCTTTATTGTTAATGCCAATGCACTCGCTTCACTTACAACATACTATAGTTAGTTACCTTTATCCTGTAAGTTTGGTGTGTTGATAAAATCGCCACTACCCAATTCTATTTTATCATTTATTAACTCAGTCTCGAAATGCTACAAAACAAATGTTTGTAAAATTCATTGTTGAAGACAAAATGCAAAATGTACTGCAATCACATGCAACCTGAAGCCAAAGCTAGTGCACTAGCACGTTTTTTGATCAGGAGCAATAGGCTGGCAATCTGACGAGATGGCGCAGTGATGCCAAATGCTATTAAGATATGAACTGCAGATTAGATAAGTGAAATTTACAATTTATCAATTAATATTTTTTTAGTTATTACTTAAACATTTGTTTTGTTTTTTGATCTACATGGAATATTTATTTATCTTGTTTGCTTTGAATTTTTTTATATACGTCTACAAAATATAACAGACACTAACACAATATTAAATATTTCAAATTACAATTTTTAAACAGTCGTGGATATAGTCAAAGCACAACTTCAAAAAGAACAGATCTTCACTTACAATTATTAGAATTATGTGATTTCCAATTAACACTAATTAGTAGTATCTAAATGGGCGTCCTGCGTCAGGCTTCAGGCTGTGGTGCCGGTGCCGTGGAGCCTGCCGATTTATCTGACGTCACAGCGGCCATCTTGGATTTGTGACGTCACGGCGGCCATCTTGGATCCGCCATCTTGGATAGGCCATCTTTAAATCGAGCGCCCCACTCACTCATGATGAAATTTTCGTCATGGCCACCATATTGATTTTTTTTCTGTTCCGCTGGAGGCCGCCATCTTGGATACCGTCGACTTTGTTTCTGCTCTTTGTTCCTAGAGAGCACCAGCGTCGCTCTGTCTCATCACATAAGGTCGATGTTCCATTACCTACCATAGCTATTATAGTCCTTATCGGCATATTAAATTTAATTTTTTATGCAAAATACATTGGAAGCGCTGTGATTTGAACCATCACAGCTCTGATTTCTAGGTTGGAAAACATACGCCTTTAACCGCACGGCCATCGAGACATTTACCAGACTGAGAATTAAATAAGGTATGTATAAAAATAACATCCATATTCGGACATGTAATTTTTTTTTAATTTGAAGTAATAATAGCACCTCTTGTTCGAGACAGAACCACTATCTTGTATTATGATATAACTGTTGAAATTATCGTTACGGCCGCCATATTGAAAATCTGTAATTTTTATGCTATAAATTCCGAAAACATTCCAAAAAATATTTTTAAAATTGCCTACTTCAAATATTTAGTTATTTATTCGATTTTTCTATATTTTTTGTAATTCTTTTTATTTTAAATTTTTTAAATTTATTTATATTTTATTTATTAAATATTTTTTCTGTTATTTTATGATATCAAAGAAAAGTGTTATGGTTTTCTCCGTGTGTGAAGTTTGGAATTTTTCCCGAATATATAAGTCAATAAATACAAATATCCAAGATGGAAGTCATAATGGTTTATAGAAAGATGGTAGTAGTTGATTTAAAGCCTCTTTTAGGATTTAGAACTTGATTTATTTAATTTATTATTTTTTATATAAAATTAAATGTTTTGCATCGACCAGGGATCGAACCAAGGACAGGATTCGATCAAATCAATCAGTATATTGATTATCAATTTTTTTAATAAATTCTGGAATTTTTTCCGAATTTCTAGCTAAATAATTACACGATTCCAAGATAGCACCCAAATTTCAAGATGGCGGGCACCTCAGTAATGCTAAATGATTACTGCACTCTAGCGGGTTAGAATAAAACTAGCATGATGTTAATGTACTCTATAAGACGAGTACAAACACAAGATGGTGTCCTCCAGCTGACGAAAACAAGATGGTGGCAATGTCTTCTAGCAGATGGTAGCTCCTTGTAGCATGAACTGAACATAAAATGTCGGATCCATGATGGTCGTCAAGGTCAAAGTCAAATTTCAAGGTCAAGGTCAAATTTCAAGGTCAAGGTCAAATTTCAATGTCATTGTCATAGTTCAATGCCAACAGTCGATGTCAAAGGTATGGTGAACAGAAAATTATACTAACATGTCGCCAGCATACTCTAGTAGACGAAAACAAGATGGTGGTCTCCAGCGGACGAAGGCAAGGTGGCGGACATGACGTCATACCAGCTGATGATATATATACTTTGACTTAAGTGGTCGTAGGTCAGTCTGTAGGTGGCTACTGTGGAGGAAGGATATGTCGTTTATTATTTTTTGCTCTTACCGGTTTCGAAACAAGGACGGGAATCGATCTAATCAATCCGTATTCTAATAAGTTAATTTTTTGGTGAATTTTAAACTTTTTTTACTAAAATCAAATAATATATAAAGATTTACAAGATGGCACTTTTAACGATATTTGATACAAGTGGTGACATTCAAAATGTCGTGTGTGGTGTAAAACATTTTTATTAATTTTTATTTTGAGAATTTTTTTAATATATTAATAAATTACTGGTTTACTCTCGCCAGGAATCGAACCGAGGACCGAAATCGATTAAATAACTAAAAATTTGAAGTAGGAAATGTTTTTAAAATTTTTTGGAATTTTTTCGGAATTTCTAACATAAAAATTACAGATTTTCAAGATTGCGGCCGTAACGATAATTGCAACAGTTACATCTTAATTTAAGATGGTGGTTCTGTCTCGAACAAGTGGTGCTATTATTACTTCAAATTAAAAAAAAAATTACAAGTCCGAATATGCATGTTATTTTTATATATAAATTATTTAATTCTCAGTCTGGTAAATGTCTCGATGGCCGCGCGGTTAAAGGCGTATGTTTTCCAACCTAGAGATCAGAGAGCTGCGATTGTTCGAATCACAGTGCTTCCAATGTATTTTGCATAAAAAAATTAAATTTAATATGCCGATAAGGACCATAATAGCTATGGTAGGTAATGGAACATCGACCTTATGTGTTGAGACAGAGCAACGCTGGCGCTCTCTATGAACAAAGAGCAGAAACAAAGTCGACGGTATCCAAGATGGCGGCTTCCAGCAGAACAAAAAACAACCAAGAGCGATGCAGGCGCTCTCTAAGAACAAACAACAGAAACTAAGTCGACAGTATCCAAGATGGCGGCCTCCAGCGGAACAGAAAAAAATCAATATGGTGGGCAAGAAGAAAATTTCATCATGAGTGAGTGGGGCGCTCGATTTAAAGATGGCGGATCCAATATGGCCGCCGGGGTCAAGGTCAAAGTCAAAGATCAAGGTCACGGTCATCCAAGATGGCCGCCGTGACACCACAAATCCAATATGGCCGCCGTGACATCAGAGAAATCGACAGGCTCCACGGCACCGGCACCACAGCCTGAAGCCTGGCACAGGACGCTCATTTACATACTACTCTAATTAACCTAGAAAATTGTGGCCAATTTTACAGTGCAAAAGAAAAATTAATTTTTCTTAGTTTCTAAAAATGTATGTCCTACCTAGCTACTTTTTCATATTTTATTTATTTCTTTTTATAGTAGTTGATACACAACAGTCATCAACAAGATGCACATCTTATATCACATTGACTGTCATGGGTGCCAACCACTGCACCCATAACAACTCCCCCTTTTGCATCGCCATAAGTTTCCACTATAATTGTCACCCTTCGTACATCTGTTTCATCTTGACCCTTCTTCACTTCTGGTCACATAATGGCCTTTGCTTCTAGCACTGCCCCTCCCCTCCCCCCCCCCCCTCCTTACTTACAATATTCTGTTGTTTTTTTGTTTGTTTTTTTCCCACCATTTGCCAAGTCTCTAACGTCGTCTCTTCCTGGATTAGCACTTATTACCCTCTCACTGTCCTTACGACTAATTCCCTGAAAATCTTCTGTGTTGGTAACTGTACTTCCTCTTCTGCCCTGCACTGTCGGATTTGACTGACCTCCCTCATCTTTTTCTTGGTTCATCGACCATTCTATATGGCCAATTCCTTTGCACTGTGAAGGGCGCAAATGATAAGTGTTTCTTCGAACCACTGTGCCATCCCTGTCTTTTCGATGGGTGTATGGTAAAATAAATTTTGTATGACCCTGCGTAAGGCCAGACTATTTCCATCCTTTTTGACTTCAAAATAGTATAACTCACAGTCAACATCTCCCTCAATTATGAATTCATGAAATTTTCAAATACGTTTTAATACTGAGAAATAACTCTGAATGTGGTGTGAATTAGTTTTAATATGTTTTTGACTCATGAATCACTCATAAATTAATTTTTAAATCTAGCAGTTTAGACCAATTTCTATATTTATTCAAGAATGTTCTCAAAATTTTAATTTAACAAAATTCGTAAAACACAGCTGCATTCACCACGAAGCACTTAAACTGCATGATGGAATGTTATAAGCCGAAGTAGATTCGAACAGCCAAAGATCATGCAGATTTACTAAATTATCTTTAATATATATGAAAAAAACTTCGGAGTGTGGAAGAAGAAAAATATTCACATAAGGATCGCAGACCTATGAGAAAGTGCAAGCCCAGCACCACGGTAGGCCCACTCACACTCGGGAAGATAAACTTTGCCTTTCCAGCAGTCCTAACTGCAGACTTCCTTTGTTTTTCTCATTATCCTTTCTGCTCGCGCTATCTCCCTTTAACTACCTCGAAACCCCAGTTCACACCACGGAGCTCTGGTTTACGTGGAGAGGGGAAGGGGACACGTTTACGTTTGCTACTTTGTGGCAGTGTTTTCCAGGAATTTAAACTTTGAGGAAAAGACTAGGCCAGAAATGACAAACCGACTTCTAAACTCATTTTGCCTGTCTCCGCCACCTGTTCTTCAGCCTTCCTTCTGCGCAGTAGGCGGGGTGGGCGGCAGAGCAGTGACATATTCTCCTTCCTCTTTCCAAAATGCAGCTGTTCCGTCCAGTTTCCCACATCAAAAGAAATACTGCATTGGTTGCAAAAATGAGAAAGTAGCTGTTTCCTGTTTATGAAATCACAAGTCTTTACATCTTATCATCCTATTGTAGGATTTCCATTTAAAAATAAAAATGTGTAAGAAATATATAAGTAGCTACCAGTATTCTGATTCAAAGGGGAAATAAGGATATTTTTTTTTTACTCGTTAATCTTAGCATTTTTGTATGCAGAGATATTGGATTTGTTATTATACATTAAATATATATAATTCAATTTAAGATAGTCTTGGAGGATGAACTTTACCCAAATAACCCATCTTTTGGAATTGTTTAAGCCATTGTTAAATGTTCTGAGCAGTTGGAGACAAATTCCCACAACACACTGCAAAAATTACGCTACCCTGTTTTAAGTTACACTTGTAAGGGTGGAGAGGGCAGAACAATTTCTTCCCCCTCATTAAAATATCAACGCATACTGAAGACTGGGGAGGCTAGCTGCAACAGGGAGACACCAATTGACAACCAAGTGAAACTGAAGATGCTCAGTAACTTGGGTGTAACGCAGGCGTAGCATGAGCTAGACGGGTTAAACTATCAAGCAGATGTATGCTAGGCATCCGAAGGCGAGTATAGTGAATCTTTTTGAAATTTAAGTAAAACTTATAGCAATATAAATAAAACTTAACAAAAACAAACTAATAAAACTTATAATAAAACTTCTCAGATGATTCTTATATACCTCAGTTAAAGTAAAATTAGTTTAACAGCAAACTTTTTACCTCCAGTTGTTCTCTCTCTAAAGTTATTTTACATTAAAAACTAATTTATCAAGCAGTGAATTTCCTATATAAAGCAAATAGACAATAGCTTACTTTCTAAATTTTACTGCATACTACTTTAAGACTAAATGTAACATAATTATCCAAACGACAAATGCATTTACCGTGGTTGGATTGGTCCACCAAACGTTATACCCATCTGTTACTTTCTTCCAGTCCATTACCACTATGCCCTTCTTTTGTACAACTGTACGACTCGCACTGTGCAATGTTTTGCATGTTAGGGCTGCATTGCGAATACTGAAAAAAAGTTTGAATTGTCACAATAACTCGAACATACAACTTTACAATATTCATAACATGTAATCTACAGTTCTTTCACATCAAAAGAATTAGGTAACAGTAGCCAACCAAAACACTCTTTAAATTCCACATAGGAATGTACCTCGGGTTCTTTAATATTAATAGGAGCTGTTCAGGTATTTATTTATATAATGACTATCCTGTTTGAAACATCAATTTATGTACAGTTTTTCATTTGCTTACAAATTATAACTGCCTTTATAAACTCAATAAAATTGTTACATGTTCATTTTATAAAGATATATATACATATATATACACACACACACATATATATATATATATATATATATATATATATATATATATATATATATATAAGCTTTGTTAAATGCCTACCTACGGCTGATAGCCATAGATGGTTCGCACAAAACAAAACAATAATATACATAAAGTTGAGTAATGCAGTCCACGCTCTTAGCCTAGTCGTGCTAAGACATATAATGGTCAGTATTTATTACATGATTACTGGACTATTGTCTACTAGTAGCTTAGTTTGATTACGAACAGTATAAATGAGCGACAAAGTAACGGTAAATGCACTAGTCGACTGTCGCACGGGCGGCAATCGATATGTCGGGGCGGTTGGCGTCCGCAGCGCTGCACTTTCCTGCCCTACACTGCGCTGGGGCGCGTTTGGGCCGCACAAGCTCTGGCGAGGCGGCGGTGTGCCATGGCAGTCTGTGCGGACCAGAGGAGCACAGATGGTTGGCGTCATAGTGCATGTTTTTAATCAGAATGTATATTTTTAAGGTTGAAAACAAGGTCATTAAATATTGTTTTGCAGGAAACTTAAACGAATCCATTTAGAAGAGACACTGGCCTATAATTCATAATATTTAATTTGCTGCCTTTCTTATGAATAATAGTGTCTTTATCTATTTTCCATTGATTGGCATAAATACCGCTGTTAATACTGCTATTAAAGATAAACTGAAGTATGGGAAGAACCTCTTTACGATATTGAGAAAACAAAGCATTATAATATTTCTATTATATAATTTATGATAATGTTTTGGATTTTAATGTTCATACAAGTTGCTTACGAGTACCAAAGCGGATAGCTTGGTGTAGTTGTGATGTAAATCTTGATATAGTCATTCACTACAGAAATTATATAATCAACAATAATAGTAACATCACCAGTGATATATATTTTCGACCAGTCATGTTCATTGATTGCATATTATAAACTTAGATTATCACAGTTCCTATAGTTTAGAAAATATGACGAAACATTTTCTTTCATAATTAATATATCAAGTTTAATATTAACTATAAGTGACAGATGTGGCAAGTATTCTTTAACCAATTGGCTCCAGTGCTTTGCTGACTGTAAAGTGCTGTATCTGAAAAACAGAGGTCCAAAAGGTGGGTGGAAACTTGAGAGGGGTAATATTGGGATAAACTCAAACCAGAGATGAAATTTATGAAAGCCTGTGCTTTGTTTGGATTCATTACAAACATGATTAACATTGAACATATGCATATTAGTTCAGTCCACACCAAGCAAAATTAAGTCCACAAATTAAATAAAAATATATTATCTTGATAATTAGCTCATTTTTCTTAGAGATCGTCAAAGTAACCACCAGATACTGTAGGGACCAGGAATCTGGCAACCTGTCAGAACGAGGGTGGAAGAAGGACAATAGGTGAAAGTAGGAAAAAAGGAGGGAGTGTATTGCATTTGGGGGATTCCATCTTCCTTCCTGCATTACTAACCGTGTTGAGTATTTTGGCAGGTACCTAGTGTGCGACGAGTAATGAAGCATAATATAAAACATTGGAAAATTAATGCAAAGATAGAGAAATAATTTGTAAATTAAAATAAATCTGTGATCAGAAAGCTCTTGAAAAATGCCTTTATATTCCCAATCACAAAGCAATGGAAAATGCTAAAAATTATACAGATGTAAGCGAAACATTAGTGACATGTATTCGGAAGAAACAAATTGCAATGCCAAAAGAACCGCATACAACACCAGGGAAAAAGAGGTAAGCCATACATTTAATAGATATGTAATGTGCATCAGAGATGATCAAAAAAGTGTATTTAAGGTTGGTTATGTTAAGTGTACAAGATTAAATAGAACAGACTTTCGTATATTTATTTATTTTTGATTATTAAGTTTGCTGCAGCATAATTTTATTATGTGCAGGCCACACAAAAAATGGTGTACTAAAATCGACAGCTTCGATAAACATGTCATAAGAGATACAACCCAGGAATTCTATGCAGTAAAGAAAGTTGTTCCCACAGTGCGCAAGTGGTTTCCTATATTAAAGGTAAAGATAGGTTGGCGGTGAAGAACTTCATTGCTCAAGTGATATTGCATAGCATGGGCTTCATATGGAAACAGTAAGAAGAACGGCTGTGTTTGTTGATCAAACGAGCTGCAATTAGACAGTGTAGGTCTGAAGGTAAGTGTTTTACCTTGATGAGTCATGGGTGGATACAAATCTCATATTCGAGAATTTCTGGCAATGCAAAAACGACATAATGGGAATAACTAAAGGTAATGAAACGAAGAGGTATTGGTTCAAGACATGGAATTCCACTAGGAGAATTATTGAACTTAAAGTCAAGTACAACAGTTAAAAATTATCATGGAAAAATGAATGCTAATAATTTTTACAAATGACTGTCCGAATGTGTTATAACAAATATTGACGAAAACAACAGACACTTACTATCGCTCATCTTTCACTGCAGAAGAGTTTAGCACGGCTTCCCCTGCATAGCAGCACGAAATGGGGTGCTCTAGTGGCTTTATAGACAACTAAAATCTCCTGTACGGCATTACCTCAATGTATGGCAATACCCCACTCTCCCCTAATTGCACGGGACAGGGCAGGATTTACTTGAGTTTCTGCCAGACGTCATGATTACTCCCTTCGCATATGCATAGCACATGCAAATTGGCACAGGCCATGCCAGTCGAAATTCAGTGCCCTCTGGGTAGAGCACGAAAGTTGAAAACAGCAGCTCAGGTGGTGCACAAACAGCATGGAACAGCATTTCGGAGAGACACTCCCGTTACTATCACATATTCGCGTAGCCCGATTTAATTCAGTGATCCGCTCAATCCAAGGTCTAGCCCACGATTCCCCTTCCTCCGCGTTGAACACTCACACCCTTTTTTTTCTTGCTACCAAGCATGTGTGGCATTGCACATCCAAAGCAGCATGTGAGAAAATAGTTCCAGCACACATATCGGGAAAAGGCTGTCTAAGTTTAAATAGCAAATAATTACAGCACAAATATTAGGAAAAGGCTATCTAAAATAACATAACCATACAAATATAAATTACTGAATGCACAATCCCTTAAAACTATTTCCAAAATAAAATATTAATATTTGAATATAAATGTATTAACTAAAACTAAATGTTTTCCACCTTTCTAGGATGTTATAAGCATTACCAACCTAACTTTTAGTTCCATTAATGTATTGCCAAAACCACTCACAAATTCAATTATTAAGTTTAAAATTAGATTTACAACTTAAAAAATAAACTAAACATGTGGCCATAAAAGGAAATTTAACAAACTAAAAACAAAATTAATAAAGAAACTTTAGGAAAGTTTACAGTTAAGACCCTTGAGGCTACTATCATTTTAACTGTATTCTGATGAGAGTTAGTTCCGAGAGACAAGCTTTGATACGAAGTAAGTTGCTTTTAACTATGTCAATGATATACTTGTGTATAAAGCTACCCCTGAGAATATCTCTAACACTTTCGCAATGTTTACAATCGCCTAAGCTTCGTAGGTCTTAGTGTAAACCAAAATAAGATAAACTTGGGCCAGAACCATGTGAAGTTCTTGGGGTTCATCATTAAACATGGAGAAATTCCTATGGATCTTGAGAAAGTAGCTCCCATGGTGGGTTTTCCTTGATCCAGGAGTGTAAAGGATATTCAACATTTCCTGAGTTCGGTTTGATATAATGCCCTCTGTGTGCCAAATTTTGCAACCATTCGTTCACCCCTAAATCATCTGTTGATGAAGAATTGTGATTTCATGTGGGGCGAGGAACAGAAGTGCTCCTTTGTAACATTGAATAAATTATTGTTCATAGCCGGTATTGCCCCTCCCCAACTTTTAAAAATGTTTTGCCTTCCAAGTCGATGCTTCAGCCTTGCCATTAGAGGCATTATGGGTCATGTCGAGAATGGGGTTCTTAGGTCGATCGCCTTGGCCAGTTGCGCCTTTAATAACGCAGAACGACATTTAAGTACTTATGAGAAGGAAGCATGCCTGTCTTAACTAGAAAAAGTCAAATCGTATTTGGAGTGTAATGAATATGACCTCTAAACCTGCAATCAAACCTTAAGATGGGATTACAAACACCGCCACCAATTTCGCTTTATCATTAACCATATTAAGGGTAGTAAAACATCATGGCCGACTCTCTGTCCCAAATGTTTAATCCTGATGAATTCTAGGTTGAGGAGAGAAAAACTGAAGTCGCTAAGGTTGGAGAGACCAAGATATTCCCTGGATCCTACTTTAATTTGAAAGATTGTCAAATGAAAGGCATGGGTTGCCTAGAGCAGCGAAAGGCCTTGGAGGGTAAAAACATCCAGCATGTAGAGGAGTTGGGAATCCTGAATTATACAGGCAAAATTGGCAGGGCCAGTAAGGCAGTTGTGCCTATCATCCTTCAGTCGATGGTCTTCTAGTATTTTCACTCATCCTTAATAGGTGGGCATTTGGGGGTAGAAAAAAACCTTTCAGCGTATCGCCTACCAGCAGACATGGCTCCCCTTGAAAAAGAAGTCAGCAAGGCAGAGTGAGCCTATGTTGATTTGAAGCAGAATCGTCCGCTTTGTGGCATCATGCATGTGCCAACCATCTTGTACTTCTATTTCTCCTTCTTCTATGTGTCCCCCCTCCCCCCAGTGTAAGTGGTCTCACCCCTCTGGTGCACTGTGCAAGTGCTGTAGAGACTCTGTAGAGTATATAAGCAACTGCGAGCATAATTCAAACCTCTTTCGTCTCTGTTCATCTTGCTTGTTGGTCATTATTTGTTTGCTTGTGACCGAGGTCGCATGTAGTCACTTGCGAATAGTTAGTGAAAGAGTTCCGCAGCGCACACATCGGAGGTGCAGGCATGAAATGTCGTAAGTATGGTGAATGATTTGTGCTAGTGTGAGTGGCTGCTCCCTTAACTTCTAGACTCTAAGTTGGATAAATGGCATTAATTGTTTCGGCGTTCCACTTCAAAATTATTGTTTGAATTTAGTCTTGCTCTTTCATTTTCAAGTTAGGTTCACTGTACTTATGTTGCATCATTGCACACTTCGGCGTGTTATGCTCGTGTGAAATGTTTTTTTTGTCATGGTTTAAGTTAATTATGTTATTCCTCTGTAACATAATTATTTCCTAGACACATGTCTTAACATTTGAGCTGAGGTTTTTAATGTTATTTCCTTTGCATTGGGCAGTTTGATATCCCAGTCAACTTGGTTGGCCCACGTTGTGCGGTCGTAGCTTGACTTACTCTTATGTGCTTGCATTGTGCCGTAATCTTTAAATCTAAATGAAACCCTGGAATGATGAAAATTGCTCGTTCGTATAATCCCATGTTTGCACTTGCTTGTTCAAATGTAATCTCTGTATTTTTCTTGCTTGCTTTCAACCTGCGAGACATTGCATTTAGTTCTTATGTAATTACATTTCTACATAACTACTTTTTCTGCGAATTTTTGGAATTTTTATTAGTGTAGAACTCTAATTCTATGATTCTTTTATTATTATCATTATTTTTGTAATCTACTTATGTATTCCATTCTAGTCATGGTTTTGTTGTCTCTGCAATGTAATGTCAGTAATCATTTTCCAATATTGTTGATTTCAAATATATTTGTTGCAGTCATGTTATATCTATAATGTCGCAAGAAATCTCTGTGCAATGCTTTGAAGTTGAAAAGAATAATTCTAACTATAAAGAAAGAAATAATGAGCTTTTTTTGCAAAATATATGTTGTATATTTTTCAAATTTTGCTCTTGCTTCCTTTCACAGAATATGTTACACAGCTCTGCTCCCGATAGGAGAATCGGGTCACGCTCCTGATATAGTTGAAACACATCTTTTATCTCTACCAGCAGCCAGTCTAGGCCCTGGTCATGGTCATATAGTTAGATCTGGCAACTTCCTATCCTTTGCCCTGACATGTCCCATCGGCTTAGTTAAGCTCGCGGTAGCCTGGGAACTAACTGCACTAGTAGTAGTTGAGCCCATCATTAAAATTGTGTTAAATGGGAGCTTCGTATAAAATATAATACTATTCCTTATTCAGACTCAATTTTTGAAATTTTTCCCCAGCTTACTATTTTTTCATTTGTTTGAGTGCTTGGCAAATGCCTAATCTATACCAATGCCTTACATGTTTTTCCGAATGTTTTAATTTTACTAATAGCACCATTAGTTTGCCGGCCGCCGCTAGCTTCACTAAGTCCATGGATAACAAAGGTAAGTTGCCAGGCCTATCTATATGACAGTGGCTGTGGTAGACTTCAGATTGTCAAATATACAAGCCGCCCACAATGCACCCAAGTAGGTAAATATTTGCCGACTTCCCGTTTTGTATATCGACATCTTTGAACCACTGACTCGCTCAATAAAAAGTGTATTTTGGTAGTTTTAGATATTCATACCAAATTAGTTATTTTATTCCCCTTAAAACATTGAGGTTCCTACAATCATTTGTGCCTTGAGGGAATAGGTTTGGGAGGTGTTTGGCACTTCGGAGATGTTCGTCTCAAACTACACCGACTACTTTAAGATTATGTTGTACCGCGACATGTACTACTTTAGTAGTACCCATTTTCCTCAGGGGAACCCAGTGAAAGTGAGTTAATATGGTCCTAAAGAGCATTTTTATTTCTTATCTTTCTGATTAAACTTTGTGGGACAAGGATTTTGAATTTATCAATGTAGGCCTGAACTCCACCATTCACTCGTCCACTGGATTCCCTCCCACCATCGCCTTTTTGGGGGTGTGAACCGACACACCCTTTCCTCAATGTGTGGGATCTGCCCCTCTTGGATTCCGCCCTGTACGATACATCGCTGAAATACATGTTAAATAAGGTGTACTGCATTCTTAAGGACGGAGAATTGATATCTGCAAATGGCGATGCTACTCTTAGGGGCCATGACATTAAAGCTGGTAAGTTGGTCTTACGTTACAATTTCACATTTCCACCATTGGTAGATAGTGTTAAAATTAAATTGATACACCCCTACACTATTGATAGGTTCCTTAAAGAGAATACTGTGTTGCTTAAAGACCCTAAGTCACCTCATAATTTTTTTAAATGTCATCACATTTAAGAAATTCAACAAGAGAGTCTAGGGACTGGTTGTTGTTCGTCTATGTTTTGTTGCAGATACATGTAATTCTGCTCTCTTCCACCTCCTTCTTTAATGTAATGCACCTGAAGAGGAAGAGCTCCAACCTTCGTCATGAATTAGCAGTCGTGGTGTTAACGTGCCAGGTTCCCACACTAGCTGAGATCTCTCCTGTGGATTTCGCTGTTACCTTCTCCTAGGGCTGAAGAAAGCCTATCACGATTGATGATTGGCGGTGGTAGGACCCTGCCTCTGAAATTTCTTCGCACCTGTTTCGAGTGACCTTGTTGTGACAGAAGAACTGCTTCTCTCCATCTGGTTAGCACTCGTCGTGTTTATGCCTCCTTAGGCTGGCAATACTTACTTAATACAGGAGAGCTGGACCTTTTTGTTTTCCTTGAGTGGAACGATCGATCAATTACTGCACTTTGTTTTGGGTGTGTCCCTCCCCTAATGGCTTGCCACTGGCAGCACACATTGATGTGGCGAGTTGCCCCATAACCAGACGAGCGATGGAGAGCTCATTATCTATGAGGCCGCCGCGAACTTGTTGCCAGAGACAGGATTTGCCGTCGCCATGTACCGAGTTTTTTTCTAGATGCCGGATCACTAACATTATTCCCTTGGACTAGCTGTGGAACCTGGTCTGCGACATCTAGGTGAATACATTGCAAAGAGCTGGTGGTTGAGATCGGCAGTCATGAAATAACCTGTTGGCAAGACTGTCCTCAGCAAATCAGCGACCTCCATGTAGTTCACCTCTCATTAAACCTTCCCTTCTTTCTCCTGGCTCCTATCTAGTTGTCTAGTCGCCTCGTTCTTATTAATTTAGTGTAGGTCTCTGGGAGTGATGTTGTCTGTCGGTGGCGCCAGCAAAGGGGCAAGTTACCCACATGAGTAGCTAATTTTTCTCTAAGTGTGTGTGGTGGCCAAGCCTTTAACATAACTGCTAAATTGGTTTCTTAATTTGCTGTACCAGTGTGCTACGATCAAAGTTATTACTTTGTATTAATGTGTTCGTTTGTAGGTTTTGTGAATGTGGCCATGATTAACCTCAACCCTGCTATGGGAATTCCTTTTTCTTAGATCAGAGTTCTTTGACCACAATGGTGTTAACTAAACAAATAACCTGGTATTACAATGTTTTCATAAATTTTAATGTGGAACATATAAATGATGTGTTTAATTGAGCGAGGCTTCGCCACGCACGAAACTTTTTTTTTCTGAATCTTTGCTTATTATAATTTGTACTTAGACTCCTCGCAGGGTGCTCACAATTCCCCCCCCCCCTTTTGACAATTTGGAATGCCAGTTTACCTTAGGCGTTCTCGTCACCAAGTGGCAGAAGTTGCGTGTATTTTTGCATAAATGGGATAAATGGCGGAATACACTATCGTTTGTTTTATACCTATTGGAATTTGCAATATTTTTAATAGTAATTCTTCCCTAAGTGTATGTTTCTAAACACTTGTCTCATTAGCATTTGATACATTAAGGTTTAAAGCAACTATAATGAACGGTTTTCTTAATAATCCTTCTATTTTTGTAAAGAGAAAATAATAATCGCCTCATAACCACTGTTCTTGGTTATTTATTTACATAGTGTAACAATTTGCTAGGCAACATGGCTTGCCCTATGTAAATATTGGCTACGAATCGTGTACTTTTTACATTCCTTTACCATTTACACCTGTTAATTTTTTTTCCAAACAAGATTAAACTCTGTACATGTGTTCTTACACAGAGTTGCATAATTTTAGGTGTTGAGATTGAGGCCACTACCATGCAACAGTGTAATTTAATTCGTGTTTTTATTTTCAGAATGTCAAATGATTATTTAAATGTATTTATAAATATTAAAATCATATTGTTTTAACAGAAGTAGTGACAACAAATGTCAGGATAGATGTGTATAATGAAAATGGACCCACGCATTCTCTACTCTATGGCCGTTGGCCTCACACCATAGGCCAACCCATCTCAAAAAAATAATAATAATGAAATGAGGCAACAAAAAGTGTTTTCGAAATGGATTGACCATCTTTACTGATTTTTCGAGATAGATATGTACGGAAATTAATTTAAGTACAGACTTTTGCAGACTGATATTCGTATTACTACAGTTAACATATAGTATGTAAACTAAACGGACTAAAACATAATGTAACTTGTGTTTTCATTCTTAATTTCTGCCTTACAACATTCTAGACTTACGGCCGGTTTTATGAACTCTCCCTTAAATCTGAACAATGGTCACCGACAGTTAAACTAACGTTTGGTTGGTAAAACGAATGGTGTTCTACGACTCGTATTTAGACATAGGTTGCCTAATTTGTTTTGGTGACGTGAATTCTGAATAATTATGGCTGCAACAAAAAAAAATTAACTTTATTTCGCAACAGAATTACGTAAAATAAAAATAATAACTACTCTGAATTCCAACTCTATTTGCATTTTGCATAACCGTGTCCATTTCTTTGTGTTAATCGATACTCATATATCAAAGCAAGATCAGTGTTGAGTTGATAGGTTAATTTAACATAAAGCAAATGAAAATAAAGGCTAGCCTACAAATGATTTAGCACAGAAAATAGCACACGCACTCGCACAGGGCACACGCACAGCACAGAACTTCAACCTACAATTAAATAACACACGCACAGAGAAATCGGAAGTTTATACAAAATATTTACGAAAATTAAAGGAAGTGCAGCGAAGGAAAAATTGTGTACATGTATTGGTAGCCTTGTCAGAGGAAAACAGCTGATATATGTGTTTATTTGTTTTGCGCGCGCTATGTGAGATGAATGGAAAGGAAAATAATTTGGTTTAAGTTAGCAAAAATCACAATTTCCCTCCAGGTCTGAACAATCGTACACTTCTAACCTTAAACAGAGTATCCTTCGAAGGGGTACGATGTTACAGACCTTTACATTGTATGGCATGTTTACGTATTTAACACTCTTTTCTGCACAGAAACTTTCTATTTGTAGTTCTAAAATGCTATAAAAATTGTAACTATATAACTAAAAAATGTAAACAACACTAAATGAAAATATGTCATTTTGGCGCCATTAAGGTAAACTGGCATAAAAATAATGTGAAACACTGAATTAAAATATATGACGCCTTGCAAGGTAATTCTATACATTTACAGAATACTTATAGTTGATATGAACTCCTTGTTCGCACAAGGCATCAACGATCGCCTGCCACACATTTTTCTTGGCTTCTTCATTTTTGAACCTTGCCAGGGTTTTATCAAATAAAATTGGGGTAAATATGTAGAGTAGCTGTATTTGCGAAAAAAAAAATGTTAAAAATCAGAAAATACTTTTATTCTATGCTCTTTAACTTCCTCTTTTCATTAAACCCAGCGGAGATAAGAAATTCCAAATACTTTAGGAGATAAAATTTTTTTAATTTTCATCACAATGCCTGTGTATTCATGCGGCATTCAATATTGTTTCTTGTTTACGAGTATGAAATTTTTTTTTCTTGCGACGTTCACCATTGTTTACCCGCCTCTAACTTAGGTGAGGTTTTAACGTTTCAAATTATTTGTTATTTGGATTATGTTGCACAAGTAATAAATTTTAAAAAAAAATACGTGAGTTCCTACTGTTCATCCTTTATCCCGGTTTGTTTTGATTTGATTTTTTATTTCATTCAATAAACCATACAATGGTATAGAATATGTCAAAAAAAATACAAATAAACATAAATACAAACACATAAACAGGTACAAGAACAGTATTAAAAGCATTACAAAATTAAAATAATATAATATAGCAGCTGCTCTTCCATGAATAAGCACCTATTATATATTATATATAAAAGAAATTATATATAAAAGAAAAGTCATACATAAAAAAAATTACGAAGCTACCTCCTGTTCATAATCGTCTATATTATAAAAAGCCTTATGTGCTAAATAAAGAAATAATTCCTTTTTAAATAAATTATATTGGTACATATTTTTTATAACTGATGGTAATTTATTGAATAATCTAATACCAAGGTCAGGTCAGTTACATTATAAATACTTTAAAACTAAACAATCATTAAAATTAATTAATATTATTTTTAATGTCCGCTTAGTTTGACAGTATTTATAATGTAACTGACGTGACCTAATCGACCATTTAAATTAATTAAGCATTCACGAACACACGGCAAAATAAAAAAATGCGACGTTCGAATGATAGTACAGGTCTTGTATTGCAAAATAAAAACGGCGATATCTCCTAAAGTATTTGGAATTTCTTATCTCCGCCAGGGTTAATGAAAAGAGGAAGTAAAAGAGCATATAATAAAAATATTTTCGGATTTTTAACATTTTTTTTCCCCGCAAATTCCGCTACACTACATTTTTACCAAAATTGGTTTGCTTTCAACCAGGCAAACTAAACTTATGTCGAAATTAGTCTCTTCATTCATGTTGAAATTGAAGGAGACTATTTAACTTCCCGCGCCTAATATCAAAACAATAATGTACAAATCTAGTCAAATTACGTACGCATTTAACATTTACAATTGCGCATGACCTTGGTGGTAAGCCAGTTTTCATTGGTCAGCGAGCAGCGCACAGCGCACACGCACAGAGAATATTAAAAGTTGGTCAACTTTCTGTGCGTCGATCCTGTGCTATTTTCCCGTGCGTATGCTGTGCTCGAGTGTAGGTGGCACAATTCAAAAACCTCGTTTCTATTTTCTGTGCGTGTGCTATTTTCTGTGCTAAATCATTTGTAGGCTAGCCTTAAGTCTCTACACACAAAATTGTTTAGAGAAAATAGGTTTTCCATTACAGAACTACTTTTCTGTCATTATTTAATAATCCATTCATGTAGACCCTGCCTTGGGGAAACTACATGGCAATTTTCATTTCAATGATATTATCCTATACTATTCAGGAAAAGTAATGCTTCATCATTCTTTATAAACTATGAGAAAGGTAACTTAATATATTATTGAAGATCATGACTGGTCATTTCTGTATACTACTACTATTGTTAATATAACGGTTGATTGAGTTACAGCGTATGAATATGTACATCAAGCATTACATCCCAGTTACTGTTAAAACTACATCTAGCTACCCGCACTGGTACTTAAAGCAACTTACAAAAACATTGAAATCTAAAGGTGGTTCTACACTATATAACAAAAACATGTTATATTTGTAACATGTTATATAACAAGTTACACATATAACAAAAACATGTTATATTTGTAACATGTTATATAACAAGTTACACAACTTGTTTCATAACATGTTACATAACAAGTTAAATAATAAGTTATATAACAAGTAATACAACTTGTTTCATAACATGTTACATGTTTTTAAACATGCATACCAGTGTGGACAAACGGCCAACATGTTATAAAACAAGTTATTTAACTTCCTTTGATCTTTACCGACACTGCATGGGAAACATATAACTTGTTTTATAACACTTATTTTGTTATAAAACATGGTGTTATATAACATTTTTCTTCATGTTTTCATAACAAGTTATATAACTTTGTTGTATAACTTGCAATATAATTTTCATTCTTTTCATTTTGTAACATGTTGTATAACTTTGTAATATAACATTTTATAACTTGTTTTGTTATACAGTGTAGACTCACCTTAAGAAACATTTTCATAAACTGTACAAAAGAAACATGAACCCTTATTACTATGCTTTGTTTTCACAATATCGTAAAGAGGATAAAACAATCATTGCACAAGATAAAAAATTTTGACTTAAAAATTTAAACAATAAAATCAAACAAAATCCTAAAAAATGTTGGTACTATGTAAAAATCATGAGAGAAGGATACAATCAGAAAAAAATTTCTCAAGGTCAATGATAATGACCCAACTTGTATTGCAAATAGTTTTGCAAAATATTTTTCCAGTGTATATGTAACATTTGCTAACAACCACAATCATACAATACCTGATACTTATGATTACTCCATTCTTATGTCCACCATTACAGACAGCCTTATACTTTGGGGAATTAAATCCTCAAAATCCACTATGTCAACTGGTCCAGATAGAATTCCCAACTTTATAATAGGATGTTCTCTGGCTCTTGCTCTTACACTTCACTTTATTTTCAATACCAGTATTAACAGAGTGGTATTTACCCCAATAAATAGAAAACTGCTAAGGTTTTCCTTTCACAAGAAAGACAGCAAACAAAATGTCATGAACTACGGTATCAACCTACTCCTCTTCTAAATGGATCTGCCAAAGTTTTTGAACTGATTGTCAACATGGTTTCAGAATTGGCAAACTACAACCACTAATTTAATTACTTTTATCAATCCAATTTAACGTGATAAATCAAGGTCAAGTGGATGCTTTCTATTTTGATTTAGCAAAGACTTTCGACTCAGTAATCATATATTACTAAAAAATTGTCTAATATGGGATTAAGTTACAAATATCTCAAATGGTTTGGTAGTTATTTGAAAGATAGGAACTTCTTTGTTTCAATCAATAATATTAAATCTGACTTACATGCTGCAAATTCTTGTGTCCCTTAGGTGTACACTATCCAAACTTCTCTTCAACATCTTTATTGATGATTTAATTAAAGCATTACATATTTCTGTTGATCTTCTTTTTGCCTATGACCTTAAAACATTTAGAAAAACTACCATTTAGAGGACTGCCATCTACTTCAACTAAACATTTCTTCTGTTCTTGAATGATGTAATCTTAATGTTGTTGACCTTAACTATGCATAAACCACTACTATAACTTATTCAAGAAAATATCATCCAATTGTATTTGAATACAAACTAGATAATCAAGCCATTGTAAATTTATATTGTGTCAGTGACTTAGGGATTGTTGGTTTGTAAATTGTTTAAACCTTAACTTTACTCTAGTGGTGTATCCCCACTCCTGCATTTTTCCTGTATCTGGTAAGTGCGTGTATGTTGCGGCCATTACCGTTTGTGTGATGTTTATCATGTGTAGCAAACGAATATCAATACTTATTGACCAATGCATTATTATCTAAACTGCATATACCCAACCAAGGTTAAGGACCCAGTTGTGTCAATCCGTGTGGATTAACGAGTTTGGTTGACGCTGGAGTGCGGATATTATTTACATTTCACATTGTGGTGTCATGGCATCGAACAGTCTGTCCATGGAAAAACTGAAAGGTTATGAAAACTACACAACTTGGAAATTTCAAATGAAAGCTTTGTTAAGCTTAAAAGACCAGTGGGATGTCATTCAAGGAAACATCAAGATAGATAAAACAAAAGAGAAAGATAGCAAGGCATCAGCCAAAATTTCATTGCTGGTAGAGAAGGATTTAATCCACCACACTGAAAAATGTGAAGCATCAAAGCAAGCGTGGGACAAGATCCATATGCTATTTGAAGATTCTGACCTCAGTCGGAAAGTCAGGTTGCTGCGTCTATTAATCTTGACTCGCTTAGATAACTGCAAATCAGTTGAAGAGTATGTAAATGAAATAACATCAACAGCCCAACACCTACATGACATTTAAGTTTGAGATACTGATGAATGGGTTAGGACTTTATTACCAGCAGGTCTCCTGGAAGAGCACAAACCCATGATAATGGCCTTGGAGAGCTCAGCTGACATCATTAAAATTAAATGGCTACAAGAAGTAAAATCTAGTTCAAGCCAAGTTTGATCACCCAATATTTATACAGCACTCTACAGTCGGTTTTGTTTGAAACGAACATCTCCGAAGTGCCAAACACCTCCCAAACCTATTCCCTCAAGGCACAAATGATTGTAGGAACCTCAATGTTTTTAAGGGGAATAAAATAACTAATTTGGTATGAATATCTAAAACTACCAAAATACACTTTTTTTTGAGCGAGTCAGCGGTTCAAAGATGTCGATATACAAAACGGGAAGTCGGCAAATATTTACCTACTTGGGTGCATTGCGGGCGGCTTGTATATTTGACAATCTGAAGTCTACCACAGCCACTGTCATATAGATAGGTCTGGCAACTTACCTTTGTTCTCCATGGACTTAGTGAAGCTCGCGGCGGCCTGCAAACTAATGGTGCTAATAGTAAAATTAAAACATTCTGAAAAAAATGTAAGGCATTGGTATAGATTAGGCGTTTGCCAAGCACTCAAACAAATGAAAAAATAGTAAGCTGGGGAAAAATTTCAAAAATTGAGTCTGAATAAGAAATAGTATCATATTTTATACGAAGCTCCCATTTAACACAATTTTTTAATGATGGGCTCAACTACTACTAGTGCAGTTAGTTCCCAGGCTGCCGCGAGCTTAAAGAAATGTCAATTCCCCAGTCACTCGTTCCGCATACCTCGCTGGGCCGCAACTCTCGCCACAGCACCCCTCGTGGGTCTCCGCCGCGGGACTCCGTCACCGCACTCCGTCGCCGCCGTCACACCCTTCGCCGAGATCCCACTCGACGCCTCGCTCGCAACTTCGCTCGGGACACCGCCGCCGCGCCCGCGACTCTATCGCCCGGAAACTCCGCCGCAGGAAAACTCCAGACTCCACTGAACTCACTCACTCCCTGCCCTGGAACCTTCGTCCAAGGACTTCGCCACTCTGCCACACCCGCGGCACTATCGCCCCGGAAGCTCCACCGCAGGAAGGCTCCCGCCTGAACTCTCTCGCTCAACTCCACTGACCCTCTGACTCTCCGACTAGCGTCCTCGGGCATATATATAGGCCCCAGCGAAATTCCAGACTCACGAGAGCGGCCGGGTTGTCGCGTCATCGCGAGCCGTCCCGACGGCAGAAATCTCTCAAAACACGTGTCGGCGGCTCGCACAACTCCCAGCTGTTCGGTGTCAGTTACGTCTTAAAGGCAGGGCGCCGCACGGGGAGTGATGGGAAGGAGGGGGGAAAGCGACAATCCTTGTTATCTTCCAGGCGCGCTCGGCACATATCATATTGCGGCAGTCGCCAGCCAGCTCTGCACCTTCACGTGTCCCGGCCAATGTCACGTTCGTAACAATACTATAGTATGTTTAGTTATGTTTAGTTAATTAAAGTTAGCTACATTTTACATTGGAAATTCCTAACCAATTATTCAAACAATATTTCAGGATTTTTAATGTATTTAACCTAATTTAGCTGACCATTCTCACAATATCACAGTATTTGTAATATATAACCGAACCTCAGAACTTATAACTAGAGACCTGAAAAAAGTGGGGTTATTTTTTCTCAAAAGTGGTGTTATTTTCCCCAAAATTCGTGATATAAAAGCGAGGTTATTTTATTTAAAATTTATTTTTAATTTGACATCGTGGATGTTTCAAATGAAGTATTCTAAGTATTCTGAAGTATGTCTGATTATTTGATTAAACAAGTGTTAAGTATTTTTACTTTTGAATACATATGCTGATAACACACAATTGCATAGAAAATAACAAATTTAAATCATCATTTAACAAAGTAATACTTACTGAATACAAGAAATTTCACTAAAGGAATTTTGTCATAGAGCACTTTAAAAATGGAAAGGCTAGTAAAAGGGTAGGCCTAGACCTACGATGCTAAATCATTTTATTGCATTAGGATTTATTTTTACATTCATTCTGCATTCAAAGAAACCAAATAAGTTAGTGTCAATGTTTGTGGGGTAAAAAAAAGTAACATAACCTAAAATGCTACAGAAAAAGTAAGTTGGGCCTATTTACTCTAATACCACAGTAGAGTGGCCTATTAACATCAAGGAAATTAATTCACACACTTTTTGTAAAGAAATTGCGATGTCATATTTTTGTACTTTGAGTTTTGTCTACTTCGAAGCAGTAAAAATACTAAATAAAGTAGGCCTACAAGTTACCAACTTGCCACCATATTTTTACTAAATAGGCTTAAGTTACATTATATTACTTTACTAAACACGTGTGTATCACAAATATAATAAATATTTGGTGAGTAATTCGCCGAAATAATTTTAGGAAACACTTTTAATATTGCAGGTAAGTTGTGAACAGATCGAGGTGGTGTTTTCACACATTGCAAAATGCAAAAAAAGAAACGGAGGAGGGTGGGGAATGAGTTGAGTTATACCCAGCCTCGTGAAAGAAAAAAAAATTATGCCTTCAGCTTATCAATGTGTATGGACATTGGCATTATTTTTATTAAAACAGCGAGTTTTACCGACTCTCTGACATGGTTAGGCCTATGCACTGTAGGATCTAACAATACGATATTTAATGACCAAGAATTAATAAAAACAGAAGAGCTTAACTCAGAATGCAACGGGGAAAAATCCTACCTTCAACGAACTCATTTAACCATGACTTTAAATGTGGGACTTCTAATTTTTCCAGCGGTAAATTTGCCTTGGCGAATGCCTCTGTCGTTTTCATTGCCATGTGTTCAATGTCGATTTTACGTTGATTTACGCTTCCGAAATTCTCGACAACAGACGTCTGGATTTTCCTTTCAGAAGAACCATTCGTGTATTTTCTTTTAGAGTTGACATGTTTTTCACTTTTTGTGTGTTTTAAAACGGAATCTTTCCTCTCAAATACCACTCTGCAGTTGCAGTATTTACACATAAGCGTTGACGCATCTGACGCATAAACACCGGCACTTTTGAATTCGTCGGCTCGTTGCCGTACACTGACTGGAAGTTTTGGCATCTTTATACTTATAATAACGGCATGAAACTTTAGATAAATCACTCGTATGCGACAATCACGTCAAAACCCAAGAAGTGAAATCTGAAATGGCGATCGTTTCGCGTCGCGTGTGGATGTTTTACTCAAAATCGATTAGTCGAACTTATTTAGATACAGCGACTTAGAGAACACGTATATCAAAGAAAACGATAAATATCGATGTATTCAATAGGAAATATCGCCAGCTCGTAAATTCGTTAAATGAATCGTGAATTGTTATTTGTTTACAACAAATTCGCGTTATTGACTCAAAACATTAAAAATCACGTTTCTACTGTTAAATAAAGAAATTCGTGTTATTTTTCGGGTTTATCGCGATCGCGAATTTTTCAGGTCCCTACTTATAACACCTCTTAGAGAATGATTGTAAAACATGTCAAGAAGTAAAGACAGACTATTAAGAGGAGATTTAATATTTTTTTTCAGACAAGTGGCTCTCCTTTAGGATAACATAAGCCATGCTATTTAATAAGCCTCACACCCCTTATATGTAGACCATTAGAATAAGTATTTGTTGTTTAGAAAAACCCTTGCACTAAACTTAAAAACACACCTTAGAACCATATTTCAAATTTATATTAATTTTTTACTCCAGACTTGCAAGATTATCCCAAATAATAAATTGCCTTAAAGGTTTTCTGTAAAAATAATATAGCAATCTTGGTACCGTTGTGGACATTAACCAATTTTTTTTCAGCACTATATTCTTGCCACATGAATATTATTAAGTATTTCAATACTTCCATTAAAACTCTTAATGTAAATTGTAAATACACGTCCCCACAGATATCAGGCAGTAAATATTTTTTTTATGGATTAACTGTGAGTAATAAAATGTTTACAGTGATGCAAGGAGAAAATGGTCATGAATGAAAATGAATTACTGTACCAACCAAGGTTGTTTTTGTTATGTACTGCACATGTCCGCCATCTTCCCAGACTCAGAGTCGCCAACATCGGAAAACCCACTTGCTAATTCATCTATACTACACTCCTCCCTACTAAATTAGTTTTTTTTTTTTTTTTTCTTTTCTTTTCTTTTCTTTTCTTTTTCCCCAACTGCACTGTTTATCACTTCTGTTCACTTCAGCACCTCCCCTACCATTGTTGCCACTGCTTAGGGGGACGCCTCACCCTCCCACTGCACCTTTGTGCCAACAATTTCTGGGTGGGTAAAACAGTTATTTCTTCACCGAAGCCCCTAAACTCTTCCCCTTCACTATCTTCTACTGTGCTCGGAGCTTCGCTTGGTCCTTCTTCTATCCGGTTCTCCACTGCTCCTTCTGCTGCTCTCGTTGTCGCTGGTCCCCCTGGCGGAGATGCTGCCCCCACTTCTGATTTCTCCTCCCCTTGGATTTTCCTCGGTCCGGTACCACTCACTGCCCCTGCTGCCCCCTTTCGGCTTCGGAATTGTATCTCCTCTTGCAAGTGACTCCTCCTTAAGTGATCCTGATGGCAAAATCTTATTATTTCCCCTACTTTGACTCTATATGTAACCATGCTCACCACCTCTACAATCCTTCCCAGTATCCACCGAGTCTGTTCTCCTCTGACGCACTTTACCCACACCAGATCGTGTACACTAAACCTGAGTCCTGGCCCTCCTCTCAGCCTACTTGGCTTTTTATGATATTCCGGCAAGTTTGGTTTCACCAACAACAATTGTGTACGAGGCTTCCTTTTTAAGAACATTTCCGCTGGGGTCTTCCCCGTTGTGGTGTGAGGTGTGTTGCGATATGCAAATAACCACTTATCCAATGTATGCTGCAGGGAGAGTGTCCCTCCCGTTAGACCATTCTCCACTGCTTGCTTCAGAAGGGCTGTTTTTACTGACTGCACTGTTCTCTCCGCTGCTCCATTGGATTGGGGGTGGAACGGTGGTGTCAACTGCAGGTTGATGGCATTTGCCTTGCAAAACTGCTGAAATTCCTCTGAGCGAAACTGAGGCCCATTATCCGCCACCAGGTTTTCCGGCAAGCCATATGCTGCAAAAGCCGTTCGCAACTTTTCAATTGTTTTCTCTGCCACCGTGCTCTGCATTGGCCATACTTCCACCCACTTAGAATAGGCATCAACCAAGATCAACAACCTTTTTCCCTCCCTTTCAGCAAAGTCCACATGCACTCGTTCCCCCACTCGACAAGCTTCCGGCCACGGCACCCAAGACTTCTGTGGTATGCTATGCCTAGTTAGTTGGCAGGCTGTGCATTTCTTTACTGTATCATCAATCTCGTTATCCATACCTGGCCACCAAACATAACTCCTAGCCAGCATCTTCATCCGCACTACTCCCGGATGACCCTCGTGCAACATCTGCAACACTGTTTCTCTCAATACTTGTGGAACCACAACCCTGTCCGCCCACATAATACAATTATCTTCTATCGCTAATTCATCCCTTCTGGTGACATAAGGTTTCATACTTGCCACCTCATTATGCTGCAGCCATCCATACATAGTATAGTTTTTTACCCTTTTCAAGACTTCATCCTTTTCCGTTTCCTTCGCAATCTCCTCCGCTTTGATTGGGATGTCCCGTTGTACCAGGAAAACTGTTTGTTCCACTGACTGCTCGTAGGCCAGTGGTAACCTTGACAAAGCATCCGCATTACCCATGTCTTCTCCTTTTTTGTATTCTGTGGAATAGTTATAGGTCGTCAGGAGAAGAGCCCACCTCTGTAACCGGGCTGCGGCCAAAGATGGAACTGCCTTCTTTGGTCCAAAAATCGTTGTCAACGGGCGATGATCCGTATACAGCGTGAAATGGTGACCGTATAAGTATTTGTGGAACTTCTGTACTGCAAAGATGATGCTCAACGCCTCCTTCTGCAATTGGCAATAACCCTGCTCCGCCTTGGACAGGGTTTTAGACGCAAAGCAAATGGGCCGTTCTGTGCCATCTGGCATCCTGTGCGACAATACTGCACCCACTCCATATTGTGAGGCATCACTAGCTACAATTAGTGGTTTCTGCGGGTCAAAGGGCACTAACACTGGAGCCTGAAGTATCCATTCCTTACTTTCCTCAAAAATTTGTTGACAGTTGGCATCCCATGTCCATGCTGCTCCTTCTGCCAATAAATTGTACAGCGGTTTCAGCTTGCCTGACATTCCCTGAACAAATCTGGCATAGAAATTGATTAAGCCTAAATACGCCTTCAACTGTGTCACCGTGGTAGGTACCGGTGCCTTTTTAATTGCCTCTTGTAGATCGCCCGCTGGCCGAATACCTTCCCTACTTATAACATACCCCAAAAATTGAACTTCTTCCTTCAAGAAATGGCATTTTTGTTTCTTAACCTGTACACCCTGTTCTTGCAACCTCGCCAACACTGCTTCTAGTCGCTCCAACCCCTCCTCCACTGAACCCCCCGTAATCAGAATGTCATCGAGATACGCCACCACTCCTGGAATACCCTGTAACATCTGCTCTATCACCGCTTGAAATATACCAGGAGCACTCGACAAGCCGAACGGCATCCTACGGTATCTATACAGGCCCCTATGGGTGTTCACTGTCACCAATTCCTGTGATTCCTTCCCCACGACCAACTGCTGGTATGCATTAGACAGATCCAGTACACTAAACACCCTACCATTAGCTACGGATGCAAACACATCATCAATGCCTGGGAGTGGCTGGCGTGTTAGTTCAATTCTAGGGTTCACAGTCCCCTTAAAATCTGCACAAATTCTTACCTCGCCGTTCGCCTTTGGGACAATGACCAGTGGGCTCGCCCAGCTGCTGTATTCCACTTTGTCCAGTATGTGCTGTTTCTCCAAATTCTGCAGCTCCTTGTCCACCTTGTCTCGAAGTGCAAATGGTACCGTCCTTGCCTTGAGGAAAACTGGTGAGGCCCCCTCCTTGAGTGTAAAATTAGCCACAAAATTTTTAATTTCTCCAAACGCCCCACTAAATATTCCCGCATACTTATCCAGAAGCCCCCTTAGCACTTCCTCCTGTACCCGCCCCAGATGTATCTGGCTAACACTCACTGCACAAATACTGTTCCAGTCCAACTGAATATGACCGAGCCAATCCCTTCCCAATAGTGATGGAAGCCGCTGTTGACCCGAGTCCACCACTAATAGCTGAAGTCTGCTCCTCTGTTCCTTATATTCCACTTCCACTTGAGCACCCCCTTTCACTGGTAGGTCATCCCCAAAATATGTCCGCAGCTTGACCTTCGATTTACTTAACTGCAAGTTTGGCCAGTTTGCTAAGTATGTTTCATTTGACACCAACGTTACTGCCGATCCGGTATCCACTTGCATCACCAGTGGTTTACCTTCCACCCTAACCAGTACCTGGTACCCCACTGAAGCCACCCCCTCCGGGTGCTGTACGTTAAACAACTCCATCACTTCCTTGCTATGGCCCTCACCCCCTCTGTTCCCCTCAATGGGCACCCTTGAGTCTTGTTTTGCCACCCCCCACACTGCGGCCACCTTCTGCTTGCGACATTTCTTAGCCAAATGTCCTACCTTTGAACAGGTGTGGCACTTGTATTGTGAGTATGGGCACGCTACCGCTATATGCTCCCTACTACCACACCGATAGCATTCCCGTTGACCAACACTAGTTCCAAATGCTCCCGTCCCCGGCTGATGTTTTTGTTGCACCCGCACTTTATACACTTCTTCCGACGATGCCTGAGGCCCGGAATTGTTGTTGTGACTTTGAGGAACATGGAACAGTTGCTGTTGTTTTTCCGCTTGCTCCAGTGTCGTTGCCAATGCATAGGCCTGGTCCAACGTGTATTCTGCTTCAATTAACTTTTGTTGGATATTTGAACTGCGCAGGCCGCTAACAAATTGGTCCCGCAAAGCCTCCGGCAAAAACGCGCCAAAATTGCATGTTTGTGCTAAGTGCTTAATGGCTACTGAGAACTCGGATATCGATTCATTTCCTTTTTGGATACGCCCATGGAATTTGAACCGTTCTGCAATCACGAGTGTCTTTGGGCTATAATGAGTTTTCAATATTTCTTCTAGCTCTACGAACGACTTATTTCCCGGTTCACTTGGAGACACCAAATCACACAAAACCCCGAACGTCGTCTTCCCGATCACAGACAACAACACCGCCACCTGTTTCCTCTCTGGCACCGAATTCGCGTCAAAGTAGTGCCGTAACCTCTTCAAATACGTCCCTATTGTATCTGAACGTTCATCGAACTCGTCCATACGTCCAAACGAAGCCATTCTTCCGAGAAACCACGAACTTATTATAAAAAAACCACCTCGTCGCCAATGTTATGTACTGCACATGTCCGCCATCTTCCCAGACTCAGAGTCGCCAACATCGGAAAACCCACTTGCTAATTCATCTATACTACAGTTTTGTTTACTGCAGTGAAGCACCATTAAAATTTCAGCAATAACCACTGAAAACAATGCTAAGTTATAAACAAAATAAATCAGAAACTAAAGTCACTTATACGACTTTCTTTGTATAGTATGACTTCCCATTTTATCATCAATTTTAATCATTTTAGGGTTTTTCAACCACCGTAGATAATCGCAACCAAAAGATGTCGGTAAACGATTAAGCAACAACAGGTTAACAAACCTTGGCCCTTGATGGAACTTGGTGCTATGCAGGGTTACCATGCAGCATTGTCAAGTTTTGAATAAGCAGCGCACTGTTTATTTCAACTCACATTTTAAAAACTATTGGGTGTGGATTATTCTGGAAAATACGGTAATATGCAGACACATTTTTTTTAAAACTGATATAGATAAAATCACTATTTTACAATAAATGGCCATTGAAGAAAACATTACGATGCAGAAAAAATTTATCTCAAAAATTTCCTGACCAATCATAATTATCTCTGACATTTCCAGGTTTTCCCTGACTTGTTTTAAATTCACTGACTTTTTCCAGTCTGTGTCCATCCTGTACTAACCTCACCTGCTATTTTAAAGAACTGCGGTAATTTTTGGTGGTTGTCCACTAAATACATATTCTAAACATACAAATGTCAATCCTCTAGAGTATTATGTGCATAATACTGTGACCAGAAATGTGGGTGCTTGGACTCTGTGTTGCCAGTGTTCAGAGCATTTTGCCAACCACATTCATATTAATAATCCACGTTACCACAAACATAATTTAAAATTTTAATTTTTCGTAAGGAGTATATTGTTAACAACAAAATCCAAAACATTCTGTACTTGTGGAGGTTTGTTGAGTGACAAATATGTTTTACTGAAAAACACCGCACCAAACAGCCCACCGCCCTAACATTATACACATTTTGCACACATTACTACCAAGATATAAATTATCAGTTTACCAGATATACAAAAGAATAGTATTACTTTAAATTTATAATACTTAAATTCTATACCTCTTTTTAAATTTGTTTTTCATTATTTATTTATTTATTCGGGCTACATTTCCTTTCTTCATTATTTGTGCAGTCTTAAGTGATGAGCACAAGCAACATATAACATCTGAACTGTTTTAATATATATTTTAGATTTATGGCTTAAAAAATTACTAATTCTGCTGCCAACATATTGTGTTGGCCCATATCAGGCATACTAACATACTAACATGAAAAATGCCTGTGGTCGAAGTTTGAAATCCCTGCCCTTAACAACCATTATGTTATATAAGTGAATAACCATTACAAATAATAAAAATATATTCAAAAATTGAAATGTTTTTCTTAACATGCACTAACAATATATACTAAAATGAATTTTTTTTACCTGTATGGGTCCAGGTACATTAAAATGTCTCTCAGTAATTCTAATGGGAGATCAAGCAGCCCCGTACAATATGTTGACTGAATGGACGGTTTAGATTTTAAAGAAAATGATGTTCTTTTGCATTTTGCATATGACTCACTTATTGCTTCATGTCCTCTTTCAAGAGAAGAACGTACACTGCTTTCCATTCCATCTGATGTACTTTCACAGTAACCATGTAGAGATGTCAGTCCCACGTTGCTAAATGAATCTTGTACATTGCATGAATCTTTATTGACTGGATCAATCCTTCTAAGAGAGTACGTACAACCATCATAAGATAGTGGACACTTGTGTTCAATCCAACATTTTACACTGCCATAAATCTGATGATGCTCATTTATGCTGTGACACATGGAGTGTTTCATGCCAAAATTTCGTTCATAATCAAAATGATAAATAATTTTATTGAAACAACCATATGGTATTGTTCCTTTATTGAATTTTGTATAAGCACTTTCACGTGTAGCATACTCAGTGATTACTGTGTCTGATACAAACCTCCCACAAAATACTTCACTCACTTCACTATCTTTGATAAAATTAGCCAGAGTGCTAAACTCATTTTGTGGTGAGGTGTGCTTGAGATTTTCCAACCAAAACTCAAACTTGAACATGTCCTTAACTTCATCTCCAGCATCTAAAATTTCAAAGATCATCATTAATAATGTACATACATCTAAATTTGTTAGCAATAAGTTATCAAACACAGAAGTCACAAATAATTCAAATTTTCATTACTTTTACTAATTCAATGTCTCACCAGCAACTGGACAACAACCTGTGAAGAGTGCAAAATTTGGGTGCATTGTTTAAGTGCAACTAAATGAAGTAGTCAAAATTCACTCTTAATTGTTATATCTGCATAGTTGCTCCTAAGGTTTTGTGTAGACAATCTTTCAAACATGACTTGGGCAACCTAGAAGTTAAGGATCCAAATGTTTTAAAACTGTCATAAATCTACTTAAGTAAAATTGTAAAATATTTAATGGACCAAAAAATCTAACCCTTACAAATAACTTACCGCTAACCTACAAAATTAAAAAGTCTTGAAGTTTATAACTCTTAACTCTGCAACTTTTTTTTCTAGTACAGTAAAGTATGTTAACTACTATTTTGTATGTACAGTTAATGTGGCCAATAACCGTACCCCTACACAATTTATTCATCTAGAAGACACTCTCAATATTTGGCTTTGGCAATAGTGATGCACAGCCATGACAGACACAATTTAACTTGTGCTACCATGCAGATTATTTACCTTCTAACACAGTGCTACACAACCCTACAGACAAAGTGGGTAACCTCTTTGTGTTTTCGTGTCTATGTGCATGTCTAACAAAACAAGTGCAAACAATAGAAAATTATTATTTTAATTTTGTGCTTTATTTAGCATAACCTTGGGGGGAAATTACAATGTATCAGAAATGAAAACATCTCACATTTCACAAATAAATTGATGTGATCAATGTACACAAAAAAAACTTAGTGTTTGTGTGCTAATAAATAAGCCTGATATAGAAGAAACACAAAATGGAAAATTTATAAACAGTTAAAACGAACTTACAAAATTTGAGGATGGAGAATGGTAATTTTTAAAACAAACATCCATTTCTGAACTGAAGGGTTAACAGTGGATATGGAAGGAACAAAAAGATTGAAACTATTTAATGAAACACTGTATTTCCATGAAGCAAACAAAGATTAACGAGATGTGTATGTTAAGATGGATAAGTTTGAAGTTAAACAGTGTTGTTACATTTAACAGAATTGTAAATCGTGCCTTTTTTCGAACCTGTTCTTTACAAAAATTAGATTTTTTTGGTGAAGTTAGGTAGAACAATCTATTTCTCAATAAAGGACATTTCTTAGTAAAGGACACTTCTTAGTAAAGGACACTTCTTAGTAAAGGACACTTCTTAGTAAAGGACACTTCTCAATAAAGGACACTTCTCAATAAAGGAAACTTCTCAATAAAGGACACTTCTCAATAAAGAAAACTTCTCAATAAAGAAAACTTCTCAATAAAGAAAACTTCTCAATAAAGAAAACTTCTCAATAAAGGAAACTTCTCAATGGAGGATACTTCTCATACAAGACACTTCTCAATAGAAGACACTTTTCCTTTCTCCATGAATATTCGTTTGGATATAAGATAAAAGCCAACAATATTGCAAAAGCACACCCCATGTGGAATCTACAAACTTAACAAAAGAAATAATGTAGAGGGTTGAAAAAAAGTATTTATCCAAGCAGAAAAAAATAAACAAAAGTGTAAAATATTTGGTAAGTATGCAACAACTGATTCCTGCACTTATGATTGTTTCTTTGAAGCCACATAGAATTATTAACAAATTACTACTCTGTGGACTTTAGCAGCAGAAGGACAATTTACAGATTTTGAATTCAAAGCTTCTAATAAATGTGTTATATCATTTAAAAATAAGCATGGCATTTGTCAATGAAAAGTGACTAAATTTGTTTAAAAAAAAAAACAAAAGCTACTATCCAAGAAACCTTGGCTTCTACAGAAACCTTTCGAACAAAGATATTGAAATTAATATCTAATCTCAATTCCAATAATGATTAAGTAGTTAACACAGACCCGTCAGTATTAACATGTCAAAATTGCAAAATTATTTTGCATTTTTTATTTCTTTCCATTTTTACTCTTCACCGTTCAATATATCGCCTAACATAATCCAATTAAATGCTGTTCTCTCTTTACAGGAAGCCAGTACCAGTCTATTTACAAAACTCTTGCTGAAATAGAAATAAATATATATATATATATTTCTTTTTTAAATGCAGATTATGAATAAAGTAACACAAACGTTTGCTCTTACATTGTCTGGAAAAGTTCTTTAGCATTTGGAGTTTCTTGGCTTCTGGGTTGTAGCCGCGTCAAGGACGAAGATATCAGAGATTGTTTTGGTCGACATTGCAGTCGCCATCATCAGGTAGCAGTTATGTACTGAGGTTCTTGGAGGTTCTCCTGCCTTTTAATACTCTCGCCTAAGAGGTAAGTATTTTCCGACTGGCTGCAGATAGGCCCAATCAGAGCTGGACTTCTGCGATTGGCTGGGGGTGCTGGCCATTCAGACACGACTTGACTTCTATTAGATGCACCGGAAGGTTTTGAGGATTTCTGAAGAGTAGGTCCCATAGTCTGCTTAAATTGTACCCATTTTCTCTTTTTATTTTTGAAGCGGGTTTTAATATTTTTACTGATTCTCGAAAGTATCTTTTCTTGTTTTGAAAGATGTTGACTATGGTGTTCAATTGGTGTAATTCAATGCTGTGGCTGGTTTCCAAGGAATGTTCTGCTATAGCTGATGGCAAGTTTCCATGTTTATAGACCAGCTAGATCTATGGCAAGATTTTTATCTTTCAATGATGTCAGGGCTCCTCAATCTTGTTCATAGGTTTGAGAATTGTATGTACTTCGTGCTTTCTGCTTTCTGAGAGTTCTGGCCATTTGGTCTAAAATTCCTTTTATGTAAGGAAGGAAGGCTTTGTTAGGAAGACGCTTGTTCTTTTGCTCTTGGGATGGCTTCATGCCTATTTCTGATTTTGGTAACAATTTGCTTGAAGAGCAGTTGTAGGTGTTTCATCTCTTCCCCAAGTTTGTCTTCTTCGCAAATGGTTCTAGTTCTGTTGACCAAAGTGGAAATAAATGTTCTCTTCTGAGATGGTTGGTGGTGTGAACTTGCCTGTGTGGGTTGGCTTTCTGTAAACACTGTGGCCCATGTGAAATTAGGAAAGCAATGAAGCCACCCAAAGAGCAAAAGAATGAGCATCTTCCTAACAAAGCCTTAATTCCTTACATCAAAGGAATTTCAGACCAAGTGGACAGAATTCTCAGAAAGCACGAAACACATACAATTCTCAAACCTATAAAAAAGATTTAGGGATATCCGACAATGGTGAATCATAAAAAACTCCAGCCAAAAATCTAGTCGGTGTGTACAATCCTCCATGTTCGTGTGGCAAAGTATACATACAACAAACTAGCGAAACCATGATCACAAATATTAAAGAACCCATCAGCGACTATAAACATGGAAACCTAAATCAGCTATACCAGAACACTCCTTGAAAACCAGCCACAATATTGAATTTGACCAATTCAACACCATAGCTAACATCTCACAATACAAGAAAAGATACATTCGAGTATTAGTAGAAATATTAAAAACCCCCATCAAACATAAACAGAGAAGATGGATATAAATTAAGCAGAGTATGGGAACCATTCTAAAGAAATCCTCAAAACACTAACTCTGCATTTAAAAAAAGACAGATTGCATTTGATAGTCCAAACAGCCCAGTCAACCAGAAGAGAAGAGGCCACTGATTGGCCACCACCCCCCAGCCAATCACAGAAGCCTAGCTCCGATTGGCCAAACCAAACAGTCTACCAGAAGAATGGAAGTGTCTAATTGGCCTACAGCTGCAGCCAATCGGGAAACTCTTCCTTCTCAGGTGACAGTATTAACCCTCTGACCACGTAATTTTTTTTTTCAAAATTTAAAAAAATAATGCATTTATTTTTTTTTTCTTAAAAGAATGATTATATAAATTTACATCAAAAAATATAAGTTTTAAAAGTTATTTTAGTATGATAAATTAAAAAAAGGCTCTAAACCAAGTCCAACCCCACAGTTTTTATAGCCAATATTTTTCAAAATTATAAAATATATCTAATTTTTTTTTCTCTAAAGAATGATTATATAATTTTACATTTAAAAACATAATAATTATATTTAAAAGTTCTTTATAGTATGATAAATCTGAAAACATGGCTCTAAACAAAGTCCAACGCCACAGTCCTTACACCAGATTCGGGTTTCTTTTCTTATACGTTTGCCATTCTCGTTCTTCTTAGCACAGCAAATTGCACACTGTCGTCGTGGCTCTTTTTTGATAGTATTCAATGGAATATGACTAGCAAAATGGCGGGCTGTTAGCCTCAGTGGGTTAGGTGTAGCACTTAGTCTCCCTTTTGGAGATTGGTTGTTTGGAGCTGAATATTTTTCAATGTGGTTCTCAACAAGTTGGAGACGGTATTCTACAAAATCAATCTTCTTTCCAGAAGAAATTTTGGTGAATATGAGTATAAGTTTCAAACAGCTTGGTCTATGAAATGCCGAAAAATCTTCTTGTAGTACGTGTGTTGTTGTTTCCTAGATGAAGGGTAATATGACATTTCTTGATCAGAATGGTCTACTCCACCCATAGTGTCATTATAGTCGCACACTACTTTCGGCTTCACAACTTCTGTCCCACTTCTGTTTATTGCTACTTTTGTGGTAGCATTGTGCACTGTACTCAAGAGGCAAACAGTTTTCTTATCCTGCCACTTGAGGGCCATGACCTTACCACGCTGGAAAGCTTGTATCTCACCCTTTTGTAATTTTCCCTTTGAGAAAGCTTGAGGCAGATCCTTTCTTCTGCTGTTTACAGTCCCATATATGTCCGTTCTCTGTTTTATAAGCACATCCGCAAGTTCTGGAAACATGTACCAATTGTCTACAGTTACAAAGTAGCCCATATTCAAGAACTGATCCATCAGATGCAGGACTACTTTGGTAGAAATTGGATATTTGTCACTTCTCGTTATAGACTGTGCTCTTTCCAGTGTATAAAAGAAAGTCACAAATGTATCCTGAGTCAGTCTCGCACAACACAAAAAATTTCAGTCCAAAACGAGCTCGATTTTTTGCATTGAACATTTTCCATCCAAGATTGCCTTTGTAAAGCATTAGACTCTCATCCAAGCTGAGAGAGTCTGCTGGAAGATAGACTTCACTAAATCTTTTACGCAAGTGTTCCATTATTTCAAAAAATTTCCACAACTTTGGATTGGGATGGTTGCGAAGGTCAGTGCTATCATTGTTTGCAAAGTGCAAAAATTTCATCAGTAGAAGAAACCTGTTTCTGGACATGAGTTCAGGAAATATTGAAGACTGAATGACCTTTCTTTTGGACCAGTACCATTCTTGCCGTGGCAACTTCACAATTCATTGAAGAATAAGGATTCCTAAAAACAGCCTAATTTCATTTTCAGTAGTTGGGGTCCATGTTTTATAAACTGATCTCTCTTTCGGGGGATTTTTGATAATGAATTGTTCTGCATATATATTTGTTTCCTTAACAACAATGTCAATCATTACCTGATAAAAGTATAGTTCGAAACATTTCAATGGTTTACATGTGGAATCTATGTCTACAACTACACCTGGATTACCTGTAAAAGGAAATCTTGGTAGTGCTGGAGGGATGTTCTGCATGTCCACATCACACCACACTCTACTCTCTTGAAGTAGTAAATCTGCACTTGAAACCGAAATGTTAGATGAATCGTCACTAGTATCACTACCACTACCCAAGTCGACAGAATCCGCATCTGAATCATTTTCATAAGAGCAAGGCACATAATCACTATCGTCGTCAGATTCACCATCAGTTTCATTTCTGTCCTTCAAATTTTTTTCTGCTACTCGAAGCCATCTCACGGTATGATTTCTGGAAATAAATCCAGACATAGTACTCTAGAAATGAAAATTTACTAAAGAAAAACATAAACATGCAATTTGTTTCACACAGGGGAAAAGTTTTTTTGATATGTGCTGCAAAGAACATCTTGCCTTTGATAGCTGATTATTGTGATATAATATAATCTATTTCAGATAATGAAGCACATTTTGCACAATTTCTGCAACAAACATTTACAATATTGAAGGTGAATATCATGAAGTAATGGACAAAAAATAATAAAACAATGATGTTTCGTAAGAATTTTCTTATGTACAAGTATCTATTATGTTTGTTTCAGCACATATCAAAAATTTCATACTACATGGAAAGAATATAAATAAGACACACACTTACAATCTGAACCATTTGTTTGTCATTTGTTTATGCCCAGAATTTGTAATTTGTATTTTTCGAAGCTGACAAAAACAATATACGAAATTACGTCATTGAGATTGAAAACAAAACTGAGTCACATGACAAAGTGCTAATTTGAATAGGCCACAGATTCATGTAGCACCAGACACATCAATAAATATTATTAGAAGATTTATATGAAAATTCATACTTCAAATGCACTGGTCGTGTTCCAATTGAATTAGGAATTAGGAATTTGCTATTTGTAATTTCCAATCGAAGCGAATATTTTTTTTACTATGGTAATAGTGCCCGAAGTTTGTAATTTGCAAGTACAAGCTTCGAAGCAAAATTACAAAAATCCTAATGTAATATATGAAAACACACTCAATTTTGCAATCAAAACTGAGAAATTTACACTTCAAAAAGTAAAGGAAATTTTTTAAGTAGTTTTACATATAAACACATACATATTCTTCATGTACAATTTATATCGATGACCAAACATATACACATTTTACTGAACCATTATTACAGCAGTTGTAAATAACTAAAAAGCATAAAACTTACCTCAAAACGAATATTTGTGAATTTTGTTAGTATTTCATAACACAAATAGGATTCAATACGATGAAAATCATTGAAGATTATTCACGGTTCACTTGAAAATAAAGCACCTGTACACATGAAATAATAGACAAACAATTTGGCGCGTTAATTTCTTCCCGAGTTGTCTATAAAACCTGAATACACAATCCCATCTAGCGAGGAAATGAGCAACTATAGGCGAAGATCTGTGTGACATCTAGCGGGAAAATATTCAACTAAGTCAAGGAAGCAGCACAGATAGCTTGGACGGGAAAATCGCGGGATAGCAATGTAATACAGCACAAAAATGTTCGTGCCCGTGGAAATTGCGGGATGCGTTAATTATAACCAGTAATTGCTGCACGCGAAAATCGCAGGATACCCAGTCAGAGGGTTAAAAGACAGGAGACCTTCCAAGAACCTCAGTAAGTAACTGCTACCCTGATGACGGCGACTGCAACATCGACCAAAATGTCGATGATCTCTTTGCCTTTGATGCTGCTACAACTCAGAAGCCAAACACAAATCTTTTTATGACAAGTTTCAATTTACTTCCATTAAATACTTAGAAAAATTGAATCTATTTATTATCATTTAACAAATATTAGTGCACTTAATACTTTATTTAAAAAATATATATTTTTTAAATTAATTTACAATATAACAAAAAAATTTGCTTGCTAGTAGGATTGAACCCGACTAAATGGCTAGCAAGCTAGTATGCTACTAGTCTAGATGCTGTGCTGCTACACACAAATAGAAATTGACACAAATATTAGCTACATTTAAAACTTTGAAGTATTTTTTCCGAATTGGCTGGTTAGTGCACTTTACTATTTCTACGGGTGAAAACCCTTAGTGTCCACTACTAATATATCAAGTCCCATCTCAAATTGAATTTCCTAAGCAGGACCCTTCCCTTGTTAGTAGTAATATCATTTGTTTTTCATAGTTGAGTAATGTGTGTGACTAAACTCTATATAGTCAGTTTTTATTTTTTTTCAATACTACTTATTCAATAACAGCTTTAAGAAATTGGCTTTCTAACTTAAGTCTCTCCCAGAAAAATAATGGAAATATATTTTACTGGCATGGAAAAAATTTTTACAGTAAAATTTAAAAAAACTATTTTATTTTATTTATTTGTATTTATTTAGTTGTAGTAGACAATTAAAAACTACAATATTTTCCACATTTTGAAAAAATTCAAAATGCTGATAAATATTTTTGCTTGTACTCATCTAACAAAAAAAAGGGCTCTTCATTTAAAACATGAAAAATAATTCTGGAACCAGCACTGCCCTTATCTACACTTTTCATGAGAACAAAGCAAACACAAAATACAGAAAAGTGTATAGTGTATCAGAATTTCATAGCACCATGGAAAATTGGCACTAAAGACAGAAAAGTATAAAATCATAATGTGTGAATAGCCTGCTTTGTTGCAAATAAAAATAAAAAATGTATGTAATTTTTGTCATTTAATAAATCAATAAAATACACACCTGTCTGGCATCTGAACGATCCTGCTGGAAGTGAAATGTCACCACCTACTAATGTAGCAACACGACTATTTTGTAACATTGGCCAAGAATTCAATCTCAAAGCACCTTGGGCAAGTTTGGCTGGACATGTCTTCAGATGATTGGCTTTCTGACATCGATATACTACTGCAGGACAGCCATTGGCCCTATTGATGCAAGGCACTTTTTCATTAGGGCATAGCAATTGATGCTTAGCTAGTTTACATAGGTGAAACCTGGCTCCACAATTAAGCCCACAAGAAACAATCTTGCAGCTCCCTTTGTCTTGGCTTAGCAAAGCACACGTGCGTATATCATAACAGTGTTCACAATGTTCATGATTCATTTTTTGTGCAGATAGGTTCCATGCTGTCAGAGCTTACCAAATACCTATAACAGACAAATGCAAAGTACTTTTTTTAAACATACCATAAGTTATGTGTATTCTATATAATTTCTAAGAACAAAGTTTTATTTTTACAAGGATGAAAAATATGTTACACTATAAAAGAGAAAAAAAAGCTAAAAAAAATACTAGACAATATTAAAAATGTAAATACATGATTGTGTGCAAATTAGAATACACGGATATACAACCTTCCTAATTTTAATATAATTTTATAATAATCTGTTGTCAGAGAGGCGCTGACCAATAGTGGTCGAGACACGCCTTCTGGATGATCTTTACTCGCACAGTCTTTCCAAAGGGCGCCACCACATGAATTGGGCATGTGGACCCCAATGAGACTCCCTCTCAGGACGTGATGTAGACCATGTGGGGTCCAGACTAAAAATTCCCCCTTAAAATGTCTTTAGTTGTCAAAAACCTGGTTCATTCTGCTCGTCAGACACACGTACTTACTGGTATGCCATGTGGGCTATTAAGGCATCCCAAATGTCTGATACTTAGATTTTGCTCTCTCATCATCAGAAACAAACAATAATTCACGATATGCGACGTTTAGTTCCATATCATCTTTAGATCTTATAACAAAGATTGCTTGGTTAACAGATAAAATGCCCTACGCACAAATAAATTTACTGTGGAAACAAGGTGGATGTTTCTACATCAAGTGGAGCTGTAGGAGCTGTGCTGTAGTGATGCCGATGAGGCGTTTGCTATGGGAGTCCAAGGTCCCGTTGGAGACAGACGCTCGCTTGTGTTGGTGCGAGTGGGGAAATGAGGCGGATGTTTCTGGACCAACTGGAGCCATGGGAGCTACGCCGTAGTGATATCCTCCGGCCATTTGCTGCGAGAGTCCGAGGTCCTGTTTTTCTAGTGAAGCCGAGGAAGTAGACTGTCTTTCCAGGACACATCACTGGGATGTCAACAGTTTTAGCAGGTATTCTGGCATACATGACATGGGATGGTGTTAATCCATGAGGAAAATTTCTCGTATTTATGGCCTATTTCACGAGTCAGAACTTTCTGTATTTTGTACTGTCTTAATGGTGTTTTGATATATTTAAGTTTTCTTTAAATATGGTTAATACCTACGCACTAATAGTACAGAGTGATAGTCTTATTGTAAATTGTAACTTTCAAGTGCTGGGCTTTTGATTAAAACATATATGACTTTAATATGCCCATGGTTTACTATCTCTAAATAAATAACGATTCTGAATGAGGCCTAAAGTTTTGTTTAAGAGCTGTATACTTGCTTGACCGGCTAAAACAAGGTTTTCAAGGTTAATCCTTATAGTTAATGTAAAAGTCCTCTGGAATTTATTAAAAATTATATTTATTTTGTTATGGATTTTCATGTTCTAGTCATAATAAAGTATTAGTGTGGCTTCGATCCCTTACTCTTACCTTTTCATGGGACAAGCGCAATGAATATTGTAATGAGCTTTTCCAAGTATTAATATATGTTTATGTAAATTGTTCTCAGTTCAAGTTTATCTGCAATTGGATGCTGCAGCTTACAATCTCAAAGAAAATATGAATCAGTATTGCCTTTGAGGAGATGTTATATAATGTGTACGGAGTTTGTTTGTTAACTAAAATTGTATCTAACACCCCACTCCTCGCTCGTAGTTCTTAAGCTGTTGAGGTTAAGTTCACCCCATCCCCAACAAATGCCTAAAATAAGTAATGCATAACTCTAGATACAAATTTTTTTTTAGTTTCCTACTTCTAGTTCTAATTGAATTGGAAGTGTTGTTTTTTTTTTTTTTTAAAAAAAACACCTACCCCTTTTACCAACTTAGTGTTTGAATTTCGCAAACTGGTAAAATTATGGTTGGTAATTTCCATATGTTTATTATTAATCTTTTTTTTATTATGCTTCATTTAATTGAGTTCAAATTATTTACCTTAAAACCAAATTCACCCCTTTTTCACCCCTTAAGAGGCCACTCCAGTGTTCCAGGGGCACCACGCAACCCGCATTAACCTCATAAGATTCAATGCTATTTTCATTTTGCTTATAACTAATTAACTAATATAGATTTCGAAATGATGCTTGCTTGATATGTAAGACAACGATGCTCTTATCAGAGCCCCTTTCTTCAAAAACGTGCATAAATTATGGTTTTATACTAATCTTTACTAATATGCATAAGTGTATTGTCTAGGTTTGAACCATAATTTATGCACGTTTTTGAAGAAAGGGGCTTTGATAAGAGCATCGTTGTCTTACATATCAAGCAAGCATCATTTAGAAATCTATATTAGTTAATTAGTTATAAGCAAAATGAAAATAGCATTGAATCTTATGAGGTTATCGCGGGTTGCGTAGTGCCCCTGAAACACTGGAGTGGCCTCTTAAGACTAGAATTTTTGCAAAATGGTAAAATTGTGGTTGCTAGTTTGTGTTTATTATTGGTGACTATAATTTTAAAGTTATGCTTGGTTGGCCTAGAACATATAAATACTATTCATCAAACCATATTTACCTCTTTTTCACACCATATGGGTTGAATTTTGCAAAGTACATATAGAAATTGTGGATAGTAGTCTTTGTATTTTTCTTCTATTTACAGTTGTGACATGCACACCAACACCTCATAAGGAGGTTGCAACCAAGGATACAAAAACAAAAACAACACAGAAAAACAATTACAACATGAAATAAGATACAATCAAGCAAGACACAAAGTACAAAACCAACAATGGTCACAGACACAAAAAACAATCATAATGAAACAATCACACACTATAGGAAGAATTGTGATAATGATAAAAATGACGAACATTTTATAGTATATAAGTGAGTTCATTATATCAATAGAGTATATACTAATTATTGTAAGATATTAAAATATGGCAATTTAGTAAATTCACAATAGCTATTGATATTTGTAAATGGGTTATTGAAATCTGAATTAAATTACGTATTAGTTTTATTTATAAGTTGATGAATTTTGATCAAATTTATTGTAGTTCTTGACTAATCTAAAAATAATATCATTGGTTGTGTTAATTGTACATTAAGTATATTTTAGACTATGAAACTGATGAACTCTTATACCAATGTTATCCAGGACATATTTACAATAAATTTTGAAACTATAACAGTTTTTTTACAAAGAGCGAGACCAGATAGTCCGCCGATCAGAAAGGGAAGTTAATTTAGGTAGAGGAAAATGTTTCAGAATAAAAAAATTTAATTTATTTTTACTATAGCACACTTTTGTAAGTTTCCGGTTTTATTCTGAGAAAAAAAATGAACAGATTTAATTTAAGGAAATGTGTTTCAGCAACACCACAAAAAAAAAAACCAACTAAGTTCAATCTGCAGTGTCCCAGATAATATTCATAACCATCTCCTACAGTTTTACACACTCGGCTAATCACAAAATGAGAAACATACTACCCACGCCATACTATAGTAAACAGCTACCAGCCAGTAAACAGAGACCTGTCTCAATGTCAAAAATGCATCATTTGTTGTAACTAATTTGGGTGTTGGCCAACGAAAGTGGAAAAAGGTAAAATTCTTACGACGCTGCTTTTCCATAAATAAAATAATAAATTTCTTAAAATAAGATTTTTCAGCCCTACAGACATTCCTCTCTAACTTAAAAACTGTGTTTGCAAATTCACCACTGGTTTCAGAGAAATTACAGTTTATAGGTTATATTAGGTAGCATGTGCAATGACGTGGCCACCACCATTGTGCTTTTGCATAGCAACCTGAGAAACCTAAGATTCACAACAGTCCATTCAGAGGTCCTAAGAGTTCTGAAGTTTAACTCAACTCTCCCTCGTGCAATTACAGTAACAAATTATACAGAATAAAAATGTGCTAGAAAGATGTTATCATCTTTCATAGACTTTAGTGACAGAGAAATTGGAGAATTGTAAAGCTACATTAAAAATACTTTAAAAAAAAAGCGTGGACAGTTGATTAGGTTAGGGCTATTATAAATATACTGTGAAATTGTGAGAGTCCTTGGTTAGGTTACCTACATTACAAATACTATAAAATAAAGTAGCAATACTAACCTAACCAATCATCCACCACAATAAACTTTTTTTAATGTAGCTTACCTAAACTAACAAACCATCCACACTTTTTTATAGTATTTTTAATGCAGCTCATAAAACTGACTATTCTCACAATGTACCAATGTTTTAACTAATAAACATAAAACTTCCAACCAAACAAAATGGAATTTGAAGTTCAAATCCTCAACAGGTTTATCTTAGATAAAAGAAAAAACTAAGAGAAAAAATAAAACATACACAAACGCTGCCTCAAAATAAACTGTTGTGAATATTAGGTTCCCCGCGTGGTCTGTGTATGCATGCTTTGGAATACTTTAGTCAGTAGAGGTATCATATTAATAATGGAAATAGTATAACATGCTATCGTGCTCCCATACTGCTAAAAAACATCCCCGTCAAGAGTTGATACTTGGGTTTGGATGCGCATTAGAGGTTAACAATTTTTTTAAATTTTTATTTACCTTCCAATGCATCACAAAATCCAAATACAAAATATCCATGGTATGTATAAAAAATCACAGGATCCGCAGTCAAAAAAAATGTGGCAACGGCCAAATCAGTGCACAGGTATTGTAATGTAACCTATAAACTGTAGTATCTCAGAACTGTCATTTTCTTATGTCAGGGTTTATCCTTAAATATAATAAAATTCTGAAAATGGTGATTTTCAGTACTACTGACATTTCTTGTTTGTCCCTAAAAACAGCATTGATAAATTCCCACTGGACCCCCAGCAATTAATATATTTTTGCTTAATAGTGGATAAAATTAAGGCAAGGTATGAGTCGATTGATGAAGCCGTTTTTCTGCGTCTCGTCGCAAGTAGGTGTGAGGGCGTCTGTTTAGACGTCATGTTGAATGGGATACGTGAACATTGGAGCTGGGATGAAGTCAAGGACGCCCTGTGGCAGACGTTATGTCCGCGACGAATCCAGGAAAAGTTAGTGAGAGATTATGTTTACCGTTTTCAAAGGCAAAATGAATCTACCGTAGAATTTGTACAAAGCATTAGTGATCACGGTAAAGTATTTGCTATTAGTTTTTCAGATGAGAACTTAATTTCCACCATATTAGAAAATATGAATCCCAAGTTGAGACGCGAATGCGCATTCGTAAGTCGGCCTAGTAATATACGCGATTTAAGATTGTGGGCGATAAATGTTGACAACGTGCTGTGCGCCCAGTTTATTACCGTAGGTCCGGCGAGACGGATAATAGCTCGAAAATTGACCGTCGCGCGGAACAAAAAAGGAGTTCCACAGCGACATGATCCTCTTGGTTTGGACAAGGGTTGTTTCAAATGTGGTGAAGTAGGGCATTTTGCTGCGAATTGTAACCAGGGAAAGAGAGATTTTGGGGGTAATTGTTGGGGGAAAAAGGGGCTCTTAGTAGATTTCTGTTGTAAGAAACCAAGCGAAATAGAGAGTAAAGGGTTGTCTAAGGTTTGTGAATATTGTAGTAAATTGGGACATTTTAGTAAGTGTTGTAGGTTTAGGTAGAGTATGATGAAAAGTTAATTTAAGAAAAATAATAATCAATTAGCTGCGTTAAAAGAAAAACATAATTTTTGTGTGGAAGTACGGATATATGATAGGGATATTTTGGGTCTGCTAGATACGGGGGCTAGCCATTGTTTTATAAGCCAGGAATGCCTTTCGAAGATGGTTAAAGTAAGGAAGGAATTGTGCAAACGTTTAAGTAGAGAAAAGGGTATGGAAATACTAGCCAATAGGTGGAATATCACTGTTCAAGTGAAGGCACTCTTGCATTTTAAGATTGAGCATTGTTCATGGAATTGGGAGTTTTGGGTAGTACCCGAGCTTATGTATGATGTGATTATTGGGATGGATTTTTTGGGGAAAAACCAAGCTATTTTAGATTGCTATAAAGGGGAATTAAAATTTTTGTTTAACAAAGAGATTAGAGTTAAATTACGAAGGCTGCGGCGTCCGAAGCACTTGGCATGTAGGGGAATACAGTGTTTACCAGGACACTTGGATAAAAAGCAGGTGGGTGAAGTGGAAAAATTAATTAAGCAGTTTGATGATGTGATTACTACCCGTGTTGGTAGATGTGATTTGATGCTGTATAAAATAACAGTGATGGACGAAATTCCCGTAAAGTGCGTTCCGTATCAGTGTGCCCCGCCTAAAATGAGAGCATTTAAGGAAATCATACATGATTTGTGTGAGCAGGGCATTATTGTACCCTCTAAGAGTAATTATGCCTCCCAAGCTTTCTTGGTGGGGAAGAAAACTAAGGGGAAATACCGCTTAGTTTTGGATTATAGGATTTCGAATCAAAAGATAAAACTAGATCCCTAAAGTAGAGGTAGTTACAGTATCTAGGAAACGCCAAATATTTTACTGTGCTAGATTTGAATTCTGCTTTCCACCAATGCGTTTTGGATCCTGACAGTCGTACGCATACAGAGTTTGTAACTCCATGGGGCCACTATGAATGGAGTAGGGTACCCTTTGGAGTAAATTTTGGGGCTCAATTTTTGTCCAGGATTTTGGGAACCATTTTGCAAAATTTTCAATATGAGTTTTTGATTAGTTTTCTTTATGACATCTGTATTTTTTCTGAAAGCTTTGGAGACCATGTGGAGCATGTCTCTAAAGTACTGAAAAAACTAAGGGAGGAAGCTTTACGGTTAATCCCAAAAAAATATGTTGGTTTCAAAAAGAGATAAAATTTTTAGGTTATACAGAAGTTAATGGACACTTGGTCATGGACAAGGAAAAGATGGGTCCTATAATTTCCTTTCCCCACCCCAAAAATGTGAAAGGTGTTATGCGTTTTATCGGGATGATAGGGTACTTTTGGAAGTTTATTCCCAAATATGCTGAGCTGTGTGCCCCTCTAAATAATCTTAAACACAAGGATGTGAAATTTCAATGGGGAGAGGTAGAAGAGAAGGCTTTTCGTACCTTAAAAGAGGCCATAGCTAATCCTCCGGTGTTGGTGTTGCCGGATTTTGATAAAAAATTCATTGTACAGGTAGACGCCCGAGTCTAGGCCTGGGAGCCGTTTTGTTGCAAGAGCATGAAGGAGGTTTCAGTCCCGTTATGTATGCCAGTCGCTCGCTAAATAAGCATGAGTTAAAGTATGGGGTTTATGAAAAGGAGGCACTGGCCTGTATTTTTACACTTGAAAGGTTTGAAAACTTTTTGGAACATAAATACTTTAAACTTTGGACAGACAACCAGGCATTAACATGGTTGTTTACTCACCCAACGCAACTCGGAAAAATCGGCCGTTGGATAATGACGTTAACACGTTTCCAGTTTGAAATCAAACATATTAAAGGAAAAGATGATGTGGTGGCTGACTCGCTTTCAAGGATGTTTGACCAGGATGAGTTTATTACTGAGTCCCAAGATGGTGTTGATGAGGGAGCCATGTCCGGCGAGGAGGAAATAGGGACTTGTCATGTGATGAGGGGAATGCCCGAAGGTTTTATTAAGTTGGAGGATTGGCAGAAGGAAGATGATGAAGCGATTAGGATAATTAATAATATTAGTAAAGGTGAAGTCAAGGATTGGGTCATCAAGAAAGGGATTTTGTGTTGGCAAAAAGGTAGTGAGGTAAAAAAATTTATTCCTTGCAAGGTTAGGCGAATGGTTTTGAGGTATTACCATGATTCATGCATAGGGGCACATGGAGGAAAAGAAAAGACCCTGGATAAGATTTCGCGGGAATTTTATTGGCCTGGTATGCAAAGCGATGTTGAGGCATATGTGCGGAGTTGTGATGAATGTCAGCGCGTTAAACAACCCCATAACAGTAAAGTGGGGGAATATTCAGTTGAACGATTACAAAGGCCATGGGAAAGGGTTTATATTGATATTTTTGGACCTTTACCTCGCTCTGTTTCGGGAAATAATTGCCTTTTTACTTTGGTAGACGGCTTCACAAGGTTTTGATTGCTGCTAACTTCAAGAGACATGAAAGCGCAACATGTTGTGAAATCCTTAGAGGAGCGAGTGTGGGGTGTGTTTGGTGGGGCGGAGCAAATTATGACAGATAATGCTAGTTATTTTGTAGGAAAAATATTCACTACCATGTGCTTGGATTGGGGCATAAAACACCTCACTACAAGTCCGTACTATCCTAATCCAAATTTAGTCGAGCGCTTAAATAAGAATGTTAAGACAGCCCTGACTATATTTCATCAGCGTGAGCAAAGGATGTGGGACAGTAAAATTCCTTTTTTGAATATGGCTTTCAATATGACTCTACATAGTGGCACTAAGTTTATGCCAGCCGAACCTTTTTTGGGCAGGAGCTTCCCACATCCCCTCTTGAATTGCTTGGGGGTCGAAGCGGAATGTTTTAAGGTCAGTAGTCCTAGGCTGTTAGACGGTAGATGGAAAGAAGCCGCTGATAATTTGGAAAAATGCCGTCGGAAAATAAGTAAACAATATAATAAAGATAGGAAACCCAATCCATATGTGATAGGAGATGAAGTTGTATGTCGAGAGTTTGCTCAAAGTAATAAAGCTACTTTCAAATCAGCTAAACTAGAAAAAGGTTTTGGGGGACCTTATACTATACTTAAGTTTTTGGGTCCAGTAACAGTGCTGCTGCAGGAAGGAGAGAATGTAAGTAGAATATGCAAAGCACACATTAGCAATTTGAAACCATATGTAAGGAAAATGTAAAGTGACTAATTTAGCTGCCTTTTATTTAGGCTACTAGTTAAGTGTTTTCAGTATTATCGGCAAGTTTGTATCCCTTAGTATTTCTTTGGACTGACCTACTTTGTTTACTTGCAGTTAGTTAACTTATTTGTGAAAGCCTAGGTTTCTGTCTTTTGTTCTATCTTGTGATTCTTATAGTGTTTTTGAGTTTTTTCCTGTGATCATGTTCTGGTTTTAGATGAGTTGATGGCTGTAAAGTTAAACTTTGTTTCTATGGTTTTAAACTAAATTCTTTTTGCTCAGGATGATTGCCAATGCTGCTACTTAGGCTTATTTATAATTTAAATTTTTGTTAAATCTCCTGTTTAAACTATTAAATTGTATTTATTATTTAATTTTCACATCCATTATAGGTTTTCATTCTTTATTTGTTTTATATTAATTTGTATTACGATTTAGTGTTAATGTTTTGCTACTTGTTTATGGCTGCTGGGGAGAGCGCTGGCGGGGAGAGGCCACCGAGGTAACGTCATGCGACGGCAGCGCCGCGCTATGCGTGGATGCGTGACGGACTGCTGAAGGCACGGGGAGTTCATCTTGAACTGCTGACGGTGGAAGCACGGAGGCACAGCGGCGACCGGCCGTGCCCAGCGCCGAGGACCTGAGTTGTGGCACCAGGCACCAGCACGACCAACAGCAAAAACTAAGGTACAGCGTTGTCCCCGAAACACTGCTTAAGGCCGAGAAGTGTGGCCCAAAGATGGTGCAAGCCTTTGTTGGTTAAACAAAAAAATTTTTTGGTAAAATTCTGAGAATGAAGAAACTGAATTTTTTTTGCCTTATTTGATTTGTGGTTCGGGTCTACATTTGGGGGAACAGCGTGAGTTCAGCATGAGTCTCCACTTAACGCAACACTGCGTATTAAGTGTGTAATTGCCGTCAGCCTCTGTTTTGACTTTATTTTGCTCAGAACTTCAACTGTGAAGCGAGTTGAACATTTTGGTAGATACGCCAGCCTACGTAATACCCTTTTTGACCTGGATGGACTAGTGGGAATAGCATACGATGTTTTAGCTGTCATTACAGTTTTCATGGACGTTTCACGAAACTGGAACATTGGAACTTTTATTGGTAAACTTCATTAAATTTAAACCTCTCCCCAGCTACCCCTCTACGAAAGTATAAACTTTTAATTGGTATATTATAAGCTGTGCAGCGTGTAGGTTATTCAGACATTTTAGTGGAACTGTATAAAATTTATTTATTTGTATAGATATTTACTTTATTATTTTTTTATATATAAAACATATTCTATGTTTAGATATATTGGCTGTTGAGTGCCTTTTACTTCCTCTTTGGTATTATGTATTGTGCATGGTTACCGTACAAATAAATAAGATGAATTTGGGGATTTTCGAAATCTTACATATTTCAAAAGCTCATTCCTTGAGGTCTGGTTTAACCTTGGTTTTAAACTTTATTTATTTTGTTTTCTGCCAGACACTTCAACGGTGGGCGGTGCCATCGTGCACGCCAATAAATGCGCGAATAATTTTTCATAATTTTTTTTTGCTGTTGTTTATTTTTATTTTACCGCCCACAGAGTGTCGGGGACGGGATCTTTCCTTGCTGTCAGCGGACGGAAGGGCTTCAGACAAATAGATAACAATGCTTAAATATTTATTTTCTTTGTGCTCTGCAGTATGAGTAGTATGAGTCTATTAATACCTTTCATGTGTAGTGTGTAACGAATTTTGTACATAATAAAGTTACTTTTTGTAACAGGTTTAATTAATAGTACTTACCATTACATTATGTCGTAAACCCTTCACTATCGCATGCAGAACTTGAGGCAGCATTTTCAAGATGAATTGCTTGGCGACTCTAAACAGGTACATTAAAGACGAAAATGAATCTCCCGTAGCTAAATATCTTAAAGTTATTAATAACTTTACATTTACAGGAATTGCTTCTCTGAAATTGGTATCTTGTGTGGTAATGTCCAGCTCGATTATCTGTAAAAGACGGTCAAAATTTGCACGTGACATTCGCGTAAAGTTCTTGAAAAGGGTAGCTTCTTCTTCTTGAAGTTCATGTATCAGTACATTATTTCGTTGTTTTAGATAATTTGTCATCCATTTTGAGCGGCGTTTACTTTTACAATTTCTTAATATTACATAAGCTGCACTTAAACATATAATAACACTCGCATCTTCGTCTGACATTTTCTCTCTTCCTTAGATGCAAGTTGACTGAGTGTGGACAAGCAAAGGCGTGCATTACATGCTTTCCATAAATGCATGCCTTTGACGAAAGTTGAACAGCAATTGAAATGCATGTTGAATTGAATGTTGAAGATGAACATGAACCAGTGTGGACATAGCTATAGAAATACTGCAAAAACTAAGCAATGATGGCCTGAGCATTGTTAACTGCCAGGCCAGGGTTACGATAATGGCAGCAATATGGCTGGAAAATATAATGGAGTGCAAGCAAAAATCCTCCAACAAAATGATAAAGCTTATTTTGTACCATGTGCAGCGCACAGTTTAAATCTGATTGGTGCGCATGCTGCAGCTGTCTAGCCCTTGATCATTACATTTTTTGGAATAGAAGTTTTTCACCTTTTTTCAGCTGTTCTACCGGGAGGTGGCAGGCAATCCTAACTAAACTTGGCATTACATTAAAAGGTAATTCTGACACTAGATGGTCAACAAAACGAAGAGCAGTCAGTGCTTTAAAAAAAATGCTAAAAGAGGTTTACGCTATTCTCAAAGAAAGGCTAGATCGAACCTGTAAAGAGAAATGGAATTTAGAAACTGCAGTGGGTGCACAGGAGCTAATCAAACAGATGGACTTAAAATTTATGTGTCTTTTGCAACTATGGGAGAGGATCCTTATTGCTGTTGACCAAATTAACAAAGCCCTTCAAAAAGAAAATGTTCGTCAGCGAGGCAAGCAAAATGATTAAGGGGCTGTCAGCGACAATTCAGGAGATTAGAGATGAGGGTATCAGGCCAGCAATCAACTTTGGTATACAAACATCAAAGGAACTTGGCATCGAAGATCACTTTCCTGAAAAAAGGGGAAAGACAGTGAGCAAACGACTCGAGGATTTAGAAACAAAATCCAAGGATGACGATGACAACACCTGCTATCTCACCACAGAACACGAATTCCAAAGAGAAGTTAATCTTATTTTTGATCAAATTATGACAGAACTGAAGAGAAGGTATGAAGCGATGGAATCATATTTTCTGACTTCTATTTTCTAACAGGACCAGCACTGAAAAAAGAGCCATTATATGTGATGAAGAAACATTTAAAATACAAGCAAAAGAACTGTTAGGAAAGGATCTATAAGAAGTAATACCCTAGATCTGCTAAGAAAAATTCAAGAACTTAAACTGGAAGATATTTTTCTAAACATCCAAATTGCTCTTAGAATCTTCCTGACTGTACCTGTTACAGTCGCCTCTTGTGAGCGAAGCTTCAGCAAATTAAAGTTGATAAAAAATTATTTGAGATCTTCAACGGGATAAGATTGTTTGACAATTCCTGCGATACTCTCGATTGAACAAGAAGAAGTAAGAAAATTGGACTTAGATGTGCTAATCAATGATTTTGCATCAGTTAAAGCGAGGAAAGTAACATTTAAGTGGATATTTGTCATATGTTGTTGTCTTACATTGTTCATGTGTCTTGGCAAGATGTGAAAGTTTTCTTCTTCCTGTTAACTACAAGTTTATTCAATTTCTGCAGCTGCTCTGCAAAGTATAACATTTTTCATTTAATGTGTTTTTCTAAGTAAATAAGGAAGTTGAGTTAACTTTGATTAAGTTAGATTATAAATTGTTATTTTTATGTATTATTGTATGAATGTAATTTTTCAAACCGAACTAATCCTTTTTGACTAGCTTTTCCTAATCGATAGTTCTTTTGAGAGTGTAAAGCCAAAACATTGTTACAGTACACATTCATAAAAATTCTATTTACACATTCTATTTGAATTTATGCAATTAAATTTCATTGTTGTTAAGCAATATTGATTAACTGTAAATGCTCTTATTTTGTGGAAATAAATATGATTTGATCTGACCAATTTAATTTGAGTACACATTTCTTTTTTTTAATAAACAAATTCTGTAAACGATTCTCAAAAATTATATATGTGCCAAGAACCTAACTTAAGAATTTTATACTTAAAATTGTAAGTTTTTAACACAATAACAATTATTTCCAATTAATCTATTTGATGATAAAAATCCCTTTTGACTATCTTTTCTTTTTTTTAAGTTACTGAACCCTCCCCCCTCTCTTTTAATCCAAGAGGGGGTGCCATTTTCCAAGTCTGGCCAGGGGCACCAGTCACCTTAGCTACGCCACTGCTTCTAACTATTGAGTATTTAGAACCTATTTAGTAGAATCTATTTGGAATTGAACAATCACCACTTTGTTGGATAGTTACGGAGTGTTAACAGTAAACAAAATACCATTGTAACAGCCCTCAAACTCCACTGTTACCAACATATTTTGGAGTTCTAAAGAAAGTACACACTAAACAGTATTAAATACAATAATCTGGCAGCTGAGACTAGCTTGGTGCAACAAACTCAAAGAACAGGTGGATTTCCCAGGGTTCAAAACAAATGACAAAAACAAGTTTCAACCATTGAACAATTAATTGTATCTTATGGTTCCTAGACGATCAATAATATTGTCTATATTTGCTTCAATAATTTTGACAGAGGCTCATTGATTCAAATATTGATAGTTTAGGAGCATACTGAAACGTGCCATCGATATTGATGGATATTGATAAAAAATTTGTTTGAAGCATATCAATGGGTGATATTGATGGAGCATATTGGAAGTCCAGGAGTGTTATTGTCAATAATTTGTCAGTTGCTCGCCAGATAGCATGCAGTAAAGATGTCAGATCTACAGAGGCCCCCAAGCCCCGCCAATGCTGATGACGATTTGGTCGGGGAACGCGATATTATAACCCTAATGATTGCTGCGTATAGGGATTATCCGGAATTGTGGCAAGTGAGTTCTAAAGATTATTTTAACAAAAACACAAAATCAATCGCAATGCAAAAAATTGTTACAGCGCTGAAAAAATACAAACTGGACATTACAGTGGAACTATTTAAAAAAAGAATTATTATTAATTTATGCACTCATTTCAACAAAGACTACAAAAGGAATGAAAGTTTGAAGTGGTCAGGAGAAGCGATGGATGACATCCCAAAACCCAACCCATGGTACATACTACAATGATCTGCTGTTCATGAAAAATCAAATTGAGATAGCAGAAACTCAAAGTTTGAAACTATGATTAAAAACAATTTTATATTTATTTTCAAATGTTTTATTTATACAGAACAATTTGATTTCAACACACAACAATGTGGACACACAAGCTAGGTACAAAGTTGAGACATAATTGCGAGAGATATTTACGATTACAAAATTTACTTGATGCTAATTCAAACAGTTATTTAGCCACGAAACTGAACTTGAATTGTTGAAATACTAGCAAAAATTATCCCTTACTTTCTTTGCTTCAACCACTGAATTGCCTCGGTGTAGTACTCCTCGTCACCATGAACCTTCTTTGATTGTGCCATTTTGTGAAATTTTACTATCCTTGGAAGAATTTCATTACTCTTTGGACTGCAATGTTTTTGGACACTAATGAAGTTAGCAATGTCTCTGTTGTTAAAATTCTCTGTGCAACTTGTTTTTCTTGTTTAACTAAATCAATTATGTTTGTGAATATTTTCGATTGTAAGTAATTTTCATATTATTTATTATGTAATTCTACATGTTCAGTTTTAGGTTTTGATATGTGAATTGCTAAGTCTCCAGATAAACATATTCAGCTTTGTCTGCCATATTTGAAAGACTTTAGCAGCTGAAAAATCTATTGTTTGAAATTGTATTGAAACATTCAAAATTTGTGTAAGATTCTGATAGTTTTTGGAAGAATCCTAGCTGTTTTGTATAGGGCTTCTCCTAGCCATGTTGGCTTGATAGGAGATAGAGAACATCAATAATTATTGCATTTCTGCATATACATGTATATTCTTATATGTTGCTTTTGCGAGCCGCTGAGCGACATGCAGCCTGTTTGTTCACCAGCGGAGCAAAGACTACAGAATACCACACAAACTACGCAACAATTCATTTCAGAACATATTTGAGGGTTACTGAACTGGGTACTATCCGTAAATCCTTTCCAACATAAAAAATTTATATGAATAACATGCTAGAATTGGGGGGGGGGGGGGGGGGGGGGGGGGGGGGAGAGAGAGAACCTGTAAAAAATTAAAACAAACATAAAATTCCTTTTAGAAAAATTTTGTGTAATAAATTCTGGAACAGAGTAACATAATTTTAAAAAAAATTTACTCTTTTCAGGTCATACTTTCTGATCATTCTCTAAGTGATCACTGATTCTAAAATTGGTTTACGGTACCAGTAGTTTATCATTTAAATGATTTATTAGATTAACTAAATTAAAAATACTAACTGTTGGTTAAGTTAGTTAGACTATAATAGGTAATACCAAACCTACTGCTTTTATGATAAATCATTATTTTTAATATCATCAACCTAGCCTAGCTAATCATTCAAACGAACAGTTTATTCAGTTTGGTTGGCTACATAAAAGTGCAGTGAAATTCTGTGAACATTTGGTTAGGTTATATGAGCTGTATTAAAACAATTTTCAACATAACCTAACAAACCGTTCACATATTTTGACCAAATATTTGTAAAAAAAACCTAACTCCATTTTTTACTATTTCACCATGTTTTTAATGTAGATAACCTAATATAACTTAAACATTTGCTAAAATGGTACACTATTAGGATTATCAAAAAGACAAGCCAGGCAATTTTTTTATATGGAACAGTTTCTCTGTTACAGAATTACTAAATTTCATCTATTTCTTGGTTTGTTTCTCAACTTAACTATTTTTAACCTAACGAAAAAATTACTTTCAACATAAAACATTTTCACACAATAATGTACAGTTTACCTATATAAAAAAATAAGTACTCACCAGTAAAAAGAGACATCTTCTTTACATACAAAACATAAAAACACTGACAAAAAGACATACAACATAAAATACATAACTAAGAAAATATGAAATACAATGCATTACAATAAAATATAATACATCTACTTTTACAACAGTTAACAACTGCAAAGTAACTACTGGAGAGTAAACATAGGATTACAAACAGATACCATGGAATTGTGTTACAATTTCAGATTAATATCTACTGTTTAAAATATAAATAAGATTATTATAAGCAAAAGGAATGAACACTGACTTTTTTAATAATGTTCAAAAATACTTTTGTAAAAACAATTTACAAATCTATGTAAAATATGATTTATTTTAATAATAGGATGCAATAAAGGATGATAGCATCCATTAAAAGTAGGACCTTTGATATCATTATTTTCAATCAAATAATTGAAATATAGTTTATGTTTCAAGCAGTTGTTTACAAACTCTGCATCTAAAATGTTCCTTCTTATTCCTAAAAAGTCTAGTACAGTGTGTAGGTTACATCTATATTGTAATTTGTAAATATTTGATTTATATCATGATTAATTTTGTTTGTATTTTGTCAATTTTCAGATGGTAAGAATTTTTTTAATTGCTCCAGATAATGGAATTACATTCTAATTTGGATCTTACCAAGGACATATAAAGACATATGACAATGTATATTACAGGCAAAATAAGAAATGTATTTGATAAGTGCAAATGTTTATTAGCATTGGCTGTAAGTAATTGATTCAATGTAATAATTAAAAAGTAATGTGAAATCAAGTGTGAAACCTAAATCTTTGACAAATTTGCTCATGATAAGTGTTTGATTTTCTAGTTCATAATCAAAATTAATATAAGAAATTTGCTAGCGAAGTTTAAAATAGCAATTTTTCCATAGTTGAGATTAGGTCAAACACAGTCCTGAAAAGATAATATTAAGTTATTATTACCATAAAAAAAAACCAATATTGATTTGAAAATAATTTAAATTGCTGCAACAAGCACATTATAGGTATTTACTTTGTGGTATATTGTGCGCTGCCAGGTTGGCAACGCACGTCCGGACATACAGTTCCGGGATGGAGGCTGGTGATACACGGCCAAACAAAGACTGGTGCGCAGTTTGCACATTGTAATCCCAAGGTTACTACAACTTACTACTCCACCATTTACTATGGACTTCAAGGTTGTTCTCGAAGACAAGTTTTTTTCTAAAATCCAGTCAATATATACAATTTAAGGCACAATTTTTGGTAACTTTCATTATTGTTACACAATGTCTAGGTATTTTAATGTAACTGGCCTAACAAACCTTTAATTTTGTTTTTATCATCTAAAGAAGCATAATAATACACTGATAATTTAATTTTTCACCTAACATAGAAAATTAGAACTATTACTACCTAACCTAGCAAATTAAACATATAATCTAACCTAGGAAATTAAAAGTTTTACCAAACAGCATTCAATATACGCTATTACTACTCAGCTGTAAACAAAGTACTCAAAAAATTATTGTCTACAGCTAACAAAGTAGATATTACCATACAAATGGGGATTAACACAAAAAAAAATTGTAAAAATTTTAAAGGGGATTATTTAATTTCTATAGTTACAGGTAAATATTCTGTAAAAATGCCTTGCAATATCAACTAATTTACTAATAGTTTACTATTTTGGGTTAGGTTCCTTTAAAAAAAAGTGAAAATCGTGACAATGATTTGATAGGTTGGCTACATGAAAAATACTGTGAAAACATGTGAACGGTTCGTAAGGTTAGGTTAGCTACATTAAAAATACTTTTAAATTGTGCGGGTGGTTGGTTAGGATAAGTATGCCACATTAAAAATACTATAAAATCATTTGAACGTCTGGTTAGTAATTAATTATAATATAGGTAACTAAATAATGTTCGCAGAAAATTTGACCAGCTGAGACAAAAGAAGTCAAAGCTTCTTAGCTCTCTGGCCTTCATGAAAAGATGCAGAGACTACAAGGTTCTTCCTAAGTTTACAAAAATCCACCAGAACTTCCAGACTCCAGCAACCCAACGAATTTACCATCTAGCCAGCACTGCTATTTTGCGAGAAAGAATACACCAGACCAGAAGAGATTTGCATTTTAATGCGAAGGAACTACACCTGAAACTTGCCAGTCAACTATCACCTGCAACTTGGGATACTCTGGACAGAATAACAGCTCAACAAGCCTATACAACTGGCTGAGCAGAGACATAGTGAAGCTCACAGAACACTGTGTTTCTTCTACCTTCTTCTCGTTCCAGGGGCAGATCTACAAGCAACAGGAAGGCACTGCCATGGGCTCGCCTCTCTCTCCCCCCTGTTAGCTAACATTTTTATGGCCGAATTTGAGGAGAAAGCAATAAGTGCCAGCCAGCTTAAACCCAAGTGCTGGTACAGGTATGTTGATGACACCTTTGTTATTTGAAGCCATGGAAAAGATAAGCTACTAAACTTTCTAAAACACCTGAACAGCATCCATCCGAACATAAAATTCACCATGGAGGTGGAAATAGAAGGGAAATTACCTTTTCTGGATGTCTTGGTCACAAGAGAAAAAGATAATCATATCGGCCACCGTGTTTACAGAAAGCCAACTCACACAGACAGGTATCTACAGGCAAGTTCACACCACCCTCCATCTCAGAAGAGAACAGTCATCTCAACTTTGGTAAACAGAGCTCGAGCCATTTGTGAAGAAGACAATATTGGGGAAGAAATGAAACATTTTACAAGTGCTCTTCAAGTGAATGGTTATTCAAAGTCAGAAATCAGGAAAGCCATGAAACCACATCAACAGAAAAAGAAAAGAAAGAAAGAACATTTTCCTAATAAAGCCTTCATTCCTATGTCAAAGGAATTTCTGACCAAGTGGCAAGAATTCTTAGGAAGCAAGATATTCACAGAGTTCTTAAACCCATAAACAAGATTGAGGGGTCTCTGACTTCGGTGAAAGACAAAACCCCTGCCGAAAACCTAGCTGGTGTGTACAAGATTCCATGTTCCTGTGGCAAGGTATATATAGGACAAACTGGCAGACGAATAATCACAAGAGTTAAAGAACACATCAGTGACTACAATCATGAAAACCCACAATCAGCTATAGCAGAACACTCCATGGAAACCAGACACAGCATTTATTTCAACCAATTCCACACCATATCCAACATCCGACGATACAAGAAAAGATACATTCAAGAATCAATAGAAATATTAGAACACCCAGCAAACATTAATAGAGAAGATGGCTACAAATTAAGCAAAATATGGAACCCACTCTTTAGAAATCCTCACAACATAGCTCCACAGCCAACATCAGACAAATCGCCCCTGATTGGCAAAACAGCCCAGCCAACCAGAATAAAGGAAGGCTCTGATTGGCCCACAGCAGCAGCCAATCAGGAAGCACCTTCCCCTCAGGCAAGAGTATATAAAGGCAGGACAATTGGTAAGAACCTCAGTAGGTGAACTGCTCCCTGATGATGGCGACTGCAATGTCGACCGAAACGTTGGTGAATTATTTGCCAAGGACACGGCTACAACCCAGAAGCCAAGCTCCTTTATAGGTAACTTAACCAAATATCTACACATTGAGGGCGTACGGTGTTATGGAGAAATTATCGGTACTAAATAGTGGGCGCCACCACGTGAGTGGGCACGTGGACCCGGCGAGAGACTCTAACCCAGGGCGTTACGTGACCCGTGTGCGGCGAGATATTTGGCCCTCTGGATATTGAACACGCCGCTCTCGACCCTACCTAAGCCCGCTCTCAGCGTCGGGCACGCTTCTAACACGCAGTGGGTTCTCAGGGCGCCCCACACGCCGCCGGCCAGGTTGGGGTCCCACGTGGTCCCCCGAACACAAAGACACGTAACACAGTTAATTAGTTTATTGTACTCACGATTTATTTCCGTACACGTTCTTTCACTGGTACAACTGATAAAATGCCCGGGGCACGAATCGGCTTTTAAGTGAGGAGGCGAGCCACGCACGTGGTCGCCTCAAGGCAGCGACACGACCGCCCTCGGCTGGCGGGTGAGATAGACTGGGGTGAGATCATCGTTTGCAGGTGGCAAAATGGCGCCCTTCGCGCCGTACACAATGACCGTTACACACTCTGAGATTCCGTGCCCCGGCGAAAGTTAAGTAAATAGTAGATTACATTAATAATTATATAGAAATTACTGGTAATTTAAAATACATTAATGTTTACGTAGTTATTAAGAATTATTCTAAAACATTTCTACCCTCGTTCAAGTCCGTGCCTGTTCGGGTCCGCCCGGGCAACGTCTATAGTTTTATATTTAATTGTAATATTTAAATTGGAGAAACACATGATTCAACTGCAACAAGACACTGGGGCAAAAGAATAAAAGAAAACGGGTTACAATGTGAATTAATATATTTAGGGGTGCGGCGCACTGCAGATAGGCGCCCTCTTGCCGGGCTGGAAACACACGCACACACGCACGCACGAGCGGGAGGTTTGAAATGAGACGGTGGTTGGGCGGTGTCATATCGGGCTCAAAGGGGCCGCAGGCCCGGACGACGTCAACATATTTTGAAGTGATTTTAATGTAGCTAACCTAACCAACTGATTTCTAAATTCTATGCATAATGTAACTTACCTAACCTAAAGTAACAAATTACTTTAGTATCACTAAAAAAAATTGTCTAAAAATTGTTACCAGTAATTATACAAAGTAGGAAAAAACCTTTTCAGATTTTTAGAACTTATTTTAGCGCAAAGCCCCACTTGCATAGTATTACTACACACTACTGTAAATATGGCAAGATACTTTCAAATAATAGGTAGCTATAGAGAGAATGTAATATATAACTTTTCAGATTTTTAGATATTTAGCAAGGATACGAAAGAAATTTATTGATAAACACAAAAAAGTTAACTTGACAATCATTATAGGCTAGGTACATTTAAAATACAAAAATATGTTTGGGTAATTCTGAAGAAAAGTCATTTTTTAAACAAAAAAAAATCACAAATTTCTATTTTTTTTACTTCCTAACCTATTTGACAATCATTCTCTAAGAGTGTATTTGAGTAGTTTACCAGTAGTTGAACATTTTAATGAGTAGTAGTTTCATATATTACAAATCTGTGATATCGAGAGAATGGCCGGTTGGGTTAGAATGGCTACATTTAATATTTAAAATATTATGAATGGTTGGTTAGGTTAGTTACATTTAAAATATTGTAAAATCATTTGAATGGTAGGTAAAGTATTACCAATTTTAATGTAGCTAATTTACCACAACTAGCTGCACTTATTTTTAATGGAGCTAACCACACCTACCCAACCTTTCACATGATTTCAAAGTATTTTAACGTGTCTAACCCAACCTAACCAACCGTTCAAATGATTACCAAGTATTCTTAATGTTGCTAACCTAAATTAATCAAACCAACCATTTACACAATTTCATAGTATTTTTAATGTAGCTAACAGGGTCAGGTTTACATCTCAATACTGGTAGCGCAATAGTATTTTTGGTCAAAAAAATGTAGGGGAATGAGATAACATCATTGAAGTTGGTCATTGAAAACCTACTTGAATGGAGGAATGATGGGAATGGTACATAAATTTTGTAACAGTGAACAACTGAATAACAGTGTAAAAATAAATATGAATTAGTGTGAGTTTTGGAGCCAAGAGCAAGTTTTGGTGCACGTAAGAGTGAAGTAATAAAATTTGAATATAATTGTAACAGAAAATAAATGGGGATTGATATATTAAATAAGTATACAAAAAGTATTTAAAGAATAGTAACAAATTTACTGAATGAGTATGATAATGAGTAGTCATGAGAGAAATGAAGTTTGTGTTTCTTCATATTGATTTAATTTATTGTTAGGGTGTAGAGAATGAATGTGTGGTTGTGATTATAACCATGAGAGTTTGTGCTTCGTGATATTGAATGTATTTAATGGTGAAATAAACAATATTTTTAGCATAAAATTAATATTACATTACTAATATTAACAGTAAATTAATAATTCCATAAAGACTAGAAAGGCAAGTGATTCTTTTTATGGAATTTTAATTATTTAGTGATTCATAATAGTGTTTTATTGTGAATTTTGTTCGTTGTTTCAGGTGAGAGGTGTGCTGTAGTTCATAAGCGAAGTTAGGCAGTGTTAAAATGTCTTTTATTCTTAAGGTAGATTAGTTTTACACTAAAAAGTAACAAAAAAGCATAAGGTTTGGGAAGTGTAAGACAGCTAAGTAAATTTTTTTTTACAAGTTTACATCAGGATATAGTAGAGCTATCGATGAATTCACCAACAAGGCACTGCTGAAGTAATTATGACCTGTACATATTACAGTACAAAGGGAATAAGCAGTTTTTGACAAGGTAGTTTCACATGCTTGTCTAGCATAAGATATGTTTCTTCAGGAAATGACAGGGTACAGAAAAGTAACATTTCTTCAGTATCATTAACTATACTAGAATAGGAAAGGCTCTGATGTTAAAATCATATTTGAAAATGAATAGTTAAATTATAAAGTGATTTCACAAAATATAATAGACCAGGCAAAATTGTAATTTATAATACCATAACATGGGTAATATATCTTTGCCAGAATGTTCTATACTATAAAACGTAAACCTGCAGTATGTAACATTATAGCCAAAAGTTAATTTCATGAAAAAATTTTATTTGTGCAAAAAAAATTGTTTGTCTGTAAAGTGGGTTTACGGACGATAGTTTAACGTGACTACGTCATAACAAAACATTGATGAAATGATTGATCCAGAAGAAAAGGAAATATTTTATTCGGCCTGAGACTGAGCCATAATAGGTTTTTGCAACCAAACCATTTAGGCATTAAAAATATTATATTCTTTGAGGAAGAATTTTTTTTTTAATTTTTCAATCTTTTGCATGATAAAATCTACCTCTGCATACTTTTATGAATAAAATTGAATAATTTTTATTGAATTATCACTATTTTGTATGGATACAAAGGAGTGAAATGAAATGTGCAATTGAATTAATAAATTTAATTTTATTTGCATTCATTAATTCAAATATAATTATTACTTTTGAAATGTTGTGTGCGCCATATTTATTTTTACAAGTACAAAAAAAAATTTCGCAGCTGCCGGGTTTCGAACCGACAACCTTTAGTTTAAGAGTTAGATACGCTAACCACACGCCCACGAGGCCATACTAAGGTAATGTAGTTTCAAATGTTATATACTTATATATTTATAAAAACTTTGTTCACGGTAGGGGTATAATATTAACACGATTTTATAACAAATATGCATCCCAAATACACCAAACTTATTTATAATTTATTACAATATTTTTTAAAACATTGTGCAAAAGATCCCGGGTGTAATTTGAATTATTATGTGTAACTGTAAAACACCATTGTTGGTTCAAAACGTATTTGAATTTTCAACATTACTTTTAAATAACCGTACCGATTGTGCTGAAAATCGGTGGACGATCGTTAAATTACATAATATTAATAATTCAAACGACGAAAATATGATTGAAAAGTCAAATCGATGGTTGTTCCAATCGAGTGGAAGAGAGATGCCATGCATGCGTACAATGAGCAAACAGAACACATCCGTAGTGGGACACTTTTTCGTGCGTGCAGCCGGCGTTCATCGATTTATTAGACATCACGCCAAAAAAAGGAATTTAATGCTACCCACCGACACCCTATATTCCCATGTTTTTTCCCGTAACAATGTAAGGGTAGTAATGACGTCAGGGCCGCCTTGTTGGTAGAATTTTCAACATTATGGTATCGTGTTGTAAACTACTCTCACTGATGGTCCATACTGTTTTGAAGTATTTTTAATGTAGCCAAGTTAACTTACCTTATTAATTTTTGGTAATATACCTACGTTGCTGCTTTTCTCTGAATAAAATTACACATTTCCGAAAATACTTTTTTAAACAATTCCCTTTATTTACCTTGAAAACAGCATTTCAAAATTCTACTGGTTTCTAAGAACTTAGGCCTACTGTTTAAAGGTTATACTACAATACCTGTGCAGACATGACCGCCGCCATTATTTGCTTTCCAGTGTTGGCAAACCTAACATTTACAACAGTCCATTCAGAAGCCATGTTCGTGAACGTTTGGCATAAATATTACAAATTTATAATATCGTAAGAAAGTAATAGGACTGATTTTCTTCCGCCGCGACTGTACTTCGGAGCGTGCGCGCACCGACTGGATTCGGTAGAGGGGGTTCCTAGCTAACGAACGAGCGGCTGGTCAGTTGTCTCCGAGCAGCTGGAGAGTCAGGACAGGCTTTTTCGCGCGACGTGTTTCTGTGAGTGGTGCAAGCCGAAAATGCAGCGTTCGTTAGAGCAGAGGTACGCGATTAAATTCTGTGTGGAACTCGTTAAATCTGCGACAGAGACGTTTGATATGATCAAGCAGGCTTACCCAGATGATGCTTTAGCAAGAAGTGGTGTGTTTCGGTGGCACAAGGCCTTTTCGGAGGGCCGGGAAGAGGTTGCCGATTAAGACAGTGCTGGAAGACCTTCGACTTCGACAAACCCTGACAATGTGACTCGTGTGCGCAAAGTTTTGAACTCAGACCGTCGACTGAGTATTCGTTTAATTGCCCAGATGTTAAATTTACCAAAATCTGTGGTTCATGACATTGTGACGGAGCATTTTAACATGCGCAAGGTGTGCGCAAAGATGGTCCCAAAAGTGCTCACTGACGACCAGAAATTGTGGAGAGTGTAAGTGTGCCAAGAAAATTTGAACATGCGTGAAAGTGACCCCCAATTTATGAATAACGTAATCACAGGTGACGAGTCATGGATCTTTGAGTATGATCCCGAGACAAAGAGGCAATCTTTCGAGTGGCACACGCCGGCGTCTCCTCGCCCAAAAAAGGGAAGAATGAGCAAATCCAAAGTGAAAACGATGCTCATTGTCTTTTTTGACATCAAAGGCATCGTCCACCATGAATTTGTTCCTCCTGGACAGACAGTCAACGCCAAGTTTTACGTGGAAGTGCTCAAGAGACACAAACGAAGGGTTAATAGGGTCCGACAAGACATCGCAGCCGACTGGAAGTTGCACCACGACAACACCCCGGCTCACACCGCCTTTCTTGTGAACAGCTACCTGACCAAGGCCGGCATCCCAACGCTTCCGCAGCCGGCCTACAGCCCAGATGGGCCCCCCGGACTTCTTTTTGTTTCCTCGCTTGAAAAGGTCGATGAAAGGCGAGCATTTTGAGACGACAGAGGGGATCCAAGCAGCTTGCACCGCGGCTCTCAAGGCTATTCCGGAGAATGCCTTCCGTGACGCCTTCAATGCTTGGAAATCGCGGTGGCAGCGATGCATCGACGCAGAAGGAGCCTACTTTGAAAGTTTTTAAAGAATTGTGTCAATTGGCTCAATAAATATTTTTAAATTGACTCAGTCCTATTACTTTCCGAACAAACCCTGTGGATACTTAAAAAAATTGTGGACAATTGGTTTGGTTAGTATTGCTACATTAAAAACACTGTAAAGATATTATTAATGGTTGGTTTGGAATTGTCTATTTTAGATGTAGCTATCCTGACCTAACCAACTGTTCACTTGATTTCACAGTATTTTTACTGTAGCTAACCTAACATACACAACATTCCACACTATTTTAAATAATGTTATGTTATATTTGTATGTCGCTGCTTTTCTAGAAATTAATAATAAAATTTTAAAAACACTTTTTTGAAAACTAGGGACTTTCTTTTATTTACCTTGAAAACAGCTTCTTTATATTCCTACTGGTTTCTTGGAAATCGCTGTTTAAAGCTTACATTGTAAAAACCTATGTACTGATGGAGCCATCGCCAATTTTTTAACATCTTTATATACAGAGAAACACAGGATCAGCAAACCCAACATTCGAAACATTCCATTCCTAGGCCTTGTTTGTGCATGATCGGTATAAAAATTACAAACTTGTTACATCACGAGAATAGTTGTTTAGATTAGGGTAAGCTCCATTAAAAATACTGTAAATTATTTTTAATGGTTGCTTAAAATTGCAACATAGCGTAGCAATCCATTCACACAAGTCCATTTCGAGGCCCGAACAGTTCAAAAATTCACAGAAGGTTACCTAAGTTTGCAGCTCGCACAAGCAACTTTATTAGCGAATAAAAACACGGATAAAAGATGTCCATATTTTATTTCATTGACTAAGTGATAGAGAAATTAGAGAATAGTCTAGCTACATTTAAAATACTTTCAAATAAAAAGTGTGGATGGTTGATTAGGTTAAATATATTGTAAAATCATGTGAATGTTTGGTTAGGTCAGGATAGCTATATCTTAAATTAGTAATTTCTAAGCAACCAAAAAATATTTTACAGTATTTTTAATATATCTATCCTAACCAACCATCCACAATGATTTAAAGTACTTTTAAAGTACCACAACCAACCTAATCGACCACTCTCATTATTTAACTAAAGTTCTCCAAAACATAAACACACAGACCCACGCTGGAAACCAAAAAATGGGGCGGGCCACTTTAATGCACAGGTATTGTAATGTAAGCTATAAACTGTCATTTCTCATAAACCAGTAAGAACTTGTCAATGCTGTTTTCAGGGTGAATACAAGAACATCTATAGTGTTTGAAGAAAAAAAAATTGGTTGTCTGTAAAGTCGGTTTACGGACAATTGTTTAACGTGACATCATAACAAAACATTGATGAAATGATTGCATACTTTTATGAATAAAATTGAAACATTTTTATGGAATTATCACTATTTTCTATGGATACTAAGGAGTGAAATTAAATCTACAGTTTAATTGATAAATTTACTTTTATTTGCACTCATAATTCAAATATGTTTATTACTTTAACGAAGAGATTATTTTAACTATCACTTTTATACATGTTTGCTATTTAACTTTTTCCAATCTGTGTTATTCTGTTAAGGATAGGATGATGATAGGAAAAGTAGGAAACGAATGGGATGTTTCAAGTTTAATGTACCTTGAAAAAGTCAAATCGATGGTTGTTCCAATCGAGTGGAAGAGAGATAGATGTGGCGATAGCGTACAATGAGTAATGGGACAATGTGCGTAACGGGACACTCTTTTGTGCGTGCAGCCGGCGTTCATCGATTTATTAGACGTCACGTCAAAAAATATTTTCAGAATTTTATTATTCATTTTCGGAAATTAAGATACATAAGAATTTTAACGTATTTCAAACGTAGCTCGACAATTCTCTAATTAATCCATAACGAAAGTCCATGAAAAACGATATCAACATTATTCTTTCACATTTTAATTCTATTTTAATTCTGCTACCAAAGTTGCACATGCAAGCTGCAAACATTGGTGTGAATCTTAAGTTTACCCTTGTTGCAATACTAAAGCGAAGACCGCTTTTCTGCACAGGCTACCTAATGTAACCTATAACAGATTTCTCAGAAACCAAATAAAGTTTAGAAACACTGTTTTCAAAGTAAATAAAGAAACATCTTAAGAGGAATTTTATGTTTTTTTTTAATGAAAAAGCCGCTACGTTAGAACACTACTTGATTCAAAATTGGGTAAATATGTATTGTACGGATTAGCGCCAAAAAAAATCGTACAAATATGAAATAACTTTCATTATATGCTCTTTTACGTCCTCTTTTCAAAACCGCCTGCGGACATAAAAAATTCCAATTACTTTTGGAGATATCGAATTTTTTAATATTCATTTTTTGGTGATTTTTTTAAAAAAAATTTTTAAAATCTGAAAATACCTTTATTCTGTGCTCTTTAACTTCCTCTTTTCATTAAACCCGGCGGAGATCAGAAATTCCAAATACTTTAGGAGATATGGAATTTTTTAATTTTCATGTTGTGCACTGATGCGGCGTTCAGCGGGAAGCCTACGATTCACACATCCTTCTGGACATACCCGAATACTCACGTTGGCAAACCTTCTTTTCTTAAAATTAGCAAGAAGTAATTAAAAATACTTTAAAACACTGTGGATGGTTGGTTATATTAGGTAAGTATAGCTACATTAAAAAAACTGTAAAATCATTTTATGGTTGCTTAGCAAATAACTTTTTAATATGTAGCTATCCAGCGCTAGGAAACCGTTTACATGATTTCACAGTATTTTTAATGTAGCTATCCTAACCGGTAAATATTTACTTGGGCGGTATTTCCGAGAAAAAATGTTAAAAATCCGAAAATACCTTTATTTTATGCTCTTCAACTTCCTCTTTTCATTAAAAGTGGCGGAGGTAAGAAATTCCAAATACGTTAGGAGATATCGAATTTTTAAATTTCATCATATGTAGTTGAGCGGTATTTGCAAAAAAAAATGTTAAAAATCCGAAAATACCTTAATGATATGCTCTTCAACTTCCTCTTTTCATTAAAAGCGGCGGAGATAAGAAATTCCTAATACTTTAGGAGATATCGAATTTTTTAATTTTGCAATACAAGACCTGTGGAACCATTCGAGCGGCGCCATTTTTGTTATTTTGCCGTGTGTTCGTGAGACGTGAATGCGTAATTAATAAAATGGTTGATTAGGTCAGGTCAGTTACATTATTAATACTTTCAAACTAAGCCGACATTAAAAATTATTTTGTGAATTAATTTTAATGGCTGTTTAGTTTTAAAATATTTATAATGTAACTGACCTGACCAAACAAACCCGGACAAAGGGTGAACAGTAAACTAAAATGGTCGATTAGGTCAGGTCAGTTACATTATAAATACTTTCAAACTAAGGTGATATTAAAAATAATGTGAATTAATTTTAATTATTCCTTAGTTTTAAATTATTTATAATGTAACTGACCTTACCTAACAAACCCGTAACAAAGGATGTACAGTAACAACTGACGTAAATTTTTTTGTTACTTATTATTTGCGCAACAATATCAAAATAACAAATAAGACTTTACAATTAGAAACGTTAAAAACTCACCTAAGTTGGAGGCGGTAATTAAACACCGTTTTAAACAATAATTGAACTAAATAATCACGTATTAGTTAATTTGAATTCTGGCCTATCACGAACAATCACGTGACATCATTATCCAATAAAAAAAAAATACTCGTAGTCTCGTACGTAAACAAGAAACAATGGTGCACGCACGCCACAGGAATGCGCTGGTTTTGTGCTGAAATTTAAAAATTCGATATCTCCTAAAGTATTAGGAATTTCTAATCTCCGCCGCTTTTAATGAAAAGAGGAAGTTGAAGAGCATATAATAAAGGTATTTTCGGATTTTTAACATTTTTTTTCGCAAATACCGCTCAACTACATATGAAGAAATTTAAAAATTCGATATCTCCTAAAGTATTTGGAATTTCTAATCTCCGCCGCTTTTAATGAAAAGAGGAAGTTGAAGAGCATTATATAAAGGTATTTTCGGATTTTTAAAAAATTTTTTCGGAAATACCGCCCAAGTAAATATTTACCTCCTAACCAAATCAACCATCCACAATGTTTTGAAGTATTTATAATGTAGCTAACATAACCTAATTGACCATTAGTTTTCATAAGTTGCATATTTATTTACAATAAAAAAAATTAAAAAAACCGAAGATGCACGATCGGGCGTTTGCCTCTCATCTGTTGAAAGAAGGCTTGCCAACGTGAGTATTCGGGTATGTCCAGAAAGATGAGTGAATCGTAGGCTTCCCGCGTTCACCATTGTTGCTTGTTTACAAGTATGATTTTTTTTTTCCGCGACGTAGTTGAACGACTACATCACGTAAAAAGAAAATTACGTGAGTTCCTACTGTTCATCCTTTTTCCCGGTTTGTTAGGTCAGGTCAGCTACATTATAAATACTTTAAAACTAAACAACCATTAAAATTAATTTTTATTATTTTTAATGTCCGTTCAGTTTCAAAGTATTTATACTGTAGCTGACCTGACCTAATCTACCTTTGTCCCGTTTTGTTAGGTCAGGTCAGTTACATTATAAATACTTAAAACTATACCAGTAAAATTAATTGATATTATTTTTAATTTCCGTTTATTTTAAAGTATTTATCATGTAACTAACCTTACCTAATGGAAAATTTCTGTTATTTAGGCATTCACGCACACACGGCAAAATATAAAATGGCGTCTGTTGAATGATTACATAGGGCTTGTATTGCAAAATAATAACGGCGATATCTCCAAAAGTAATTGGAATTTTTAATCTCCGCAGGCGGTTTTGAAAAGAGGACGTAAAAGAGCATATAATGAAAGTTATTTCATATTTGTACGATTTTTTTTGGCGCTAATCCGTACAATACATATTTACCCAAAATTGTATAAGGAAATGTTTTTCTTTTTAATTTGTTTTTCCTTGGGACTCCTTCAGAATTACTTCTGTTTACAATGTCACATATAAGTACTCAAATCAAATTAATATCAACTCTACACAGTAAGGACGAAATCTAAATCATAATTAAATAATTATATGAGACAGTTCTTAACCTCCAAAATTATTTTCAACACTTAACATTCTGCAAAATTAATCTATGCGATTAAATACCCATTTTAGTGACAATAATGTTACACAAGCACTTCAAAACAAACCCAAATAGTTTACCGGCTTAATAATAAAACTAACTCTTCACGTTCACATAGTAAAACAAATATATCCCATATTCAATAGGAATGTTGGAAAAATATCGATATATCGAAATACCGATATTTTTCGTACGATATATTAATATATATCGTAGATATTTTAACAAAGATATATATAAATATCGATATTTTTCTGCGATATTTTCATTCGATATTTCATAAATAATTAATACAGCCAATAAAATGTCGTTAACTGCATCTACAGTTTGGAAGTTTTTCAAAAAGATAGACTCTAAAAGTGTATCGTGTAATTTGTGTGGGAAAACATACAAAACGAGTGGAAACACAACAAACCTAGCAACACATTTAAAAAATAAGTACCAGCACGCATTCGTTCAACTGCACAAGAAAAGTAACGATGCCAAAACAAAAAAAAATTGGTTGTCTGTAGAGTCGGTTTATGGACGATATTTTAACGTGACAATATCATAAAAAAACATTGATGAAATGATTGCATACTTTTATGAATAAAATTGAATCATTTTTATTGAATTATCACTATTTTGTATGGATACAAAGAAGGAGTGAAATGAAATCTACAATTTAATTGATAAATTTACTTTTATCTGCACTTATTAATTCATATATGTTTATTACTTTAACGAAGATATTATTTTAGTTATAACTTTTATACATGTTTGCTATTTAACTTCTTCCAATCTGTGTTATTCTGTTAAGGATAAGACGATGATAGGAAAAGTATGAAACGAATGGGAGTGTTTCAAGGATGATGTGAAGGAAAATGGCTTACCCAACATCAAGATGCAGTCAAAAATAATATATTTGCGCCACGGACTCTGCAGCAATGCTAGGAGGAACGGGTTAGCAAAGAGCAATGAAAATGTTAGTTACATTGTAATGCATGAAAACAGAATTACGCCACGGACTCGGTCTCAATGCTAGGAGGTTCAGGTTAGCAAAAAGCAATATAAAATGAGCATAACGGCACACAGCGAAACGGGACAATGTGCGTAACGCGACACTTTTAGACGTGACAACGTCTAATAAATCGATGAACGCCGGCTGCACGCACGAAAAAGTGTCCCACTACGGATGTCCCACTACGGATGTGTTCTGTTCGCTCATTGTACGCATGCGTGGCATCTCTCTTCATGCTCATTTTACGCATGTGTGGCATCTCTCTTTCACTCGATTGGAACGACCATCGATTTGACTTTTCAATCATATTTTTGTCGTTTGAATTATTAATATTATGTAATTTAACGATCGTCCACCAATTTTCAGCACAATCGGTACGGTTATTTAAAAGAAATGTTGAATATTCAAATACGTTTTGAACCAACAATGGTGTTTTACAGTTACACATAATAATTCAAATTACAACCGGGATCTTTTGCACAATGTTTTAAAAAATATTGTAACACATTATAAATAAGTTTGGTGTATTTGGGATGCGTATTTGTTATAAAATCGAGTTATAAAAACGAAATAATATTATTCCCCTACCGTGAACAAAATTTTTATAAATCTATATATAACATATGAAACGATTACCTAATAATAAAACATGGCCTTGTGGCTGAGTGGTCAGCGGCGCTATTTTCTAATCATAAGGTTGTTGGTTTAAATCCCGGCAGGTGCGAAATTTTTTTATGTACTTGTAAAAATAAATACGGCGCACGTAACATTTCAAAAGTAATAAATATATTTGAATAATGAATGCAAATAAAAGTAAATTTATTAATTAAATTGTACATTTCATTTCACTCCTTTGTATCCATACAAAATAGTGATAATTCAATAAAAATGATTCAATTTTATTCATAAAAGTATGCAGAGGTAGATTTTATCATACAAAAGATAGAAAAATTAAAAAAAATTATTCCTCAAAGAATATAATATTTTTAATGCCTAAATGGTTTGGTTGCAATAACCTATTACGGCTCAGTCTCAGGCCGAATATGATATTTCCTTTTCTTCTGGATCAATCATTTCATCAACGTTTTGTTGGTATGACGTCACGTTAAACAATCGTCCGTAAACCATTGAATATATATAACTTATAGAAGTCGCGAGGGGATAGGATTTATTATTCCAATTTTCGGATCCAAAACTGTGGTAGTTGTTAGCTCCGCCGCTAGACAGCTCTTCTTTCCACAAGAGGGTGCTCGTAGTTACCAGCTTCCACGCCAGAGCGCTGTAGCGTCGCTTTTTTCAAGGTCATGCACGTAATTCTGTCTCACTCTATCGAGAGGCGGTGCTTTTTGCTGAAATCCGAGCGCTTAGATACGGGCGGGCGCAACTGAATTGGAGGAGTACGGCACCCGAAAAAAAAAAAAAAGTGCGGTTAAAATATGCCAACATCAAAATTTAAGTTTTAATTATAAGAAAACTACAGAAATTTCTTAAACGTAATAACGTAAAAAAAAAATACTGACATTCGTAGTTCAGAATTTATAAAATGTTGTGTTAACGGAGTGGCACATTGAGTAAAATGGCAAAACATAATTTGGAATAATTCTTGACAACGTTGAATGATTTTGGTAGCTATGAAACAACTATGGCTGCGATGACTGTTCAAACGCGTGCACGTAATGTTATTAGTAACTGAAACTAATGGTATGATGTCATACTTTGTGGCTATGCAGTTTATAATTTTTTTTAACATAAGATGAAGCATTTTTACATAATGTTTTGGTTGTTTCGTAATTCAAAATAAATAATCTTAAACGTTATTATGGTGAATATTCCCAGTAACGAATGACCACTAAAAAAATCAATTTTGCCAACATAGATCTGAAAAGTTAACGATTTACTATGTTAAGTTGCTTATAAATAACGCACATTTCCCGGATCTCTAAATAAAATAAGAGTTTTTGTTATAGCATTGAGTTGCCACTCTTTATATTCCTTGCTTTGAGGTTAGATACACAAGTTATGCTCGTAAAAACGATGCGCAAGTATTTTGAATACAAATATATTTTCTTTTAATAACCGAAAGGTAAATATTATTTCCATGAAATATAATACAATTATTTAAACACAGACAACATAAAAGAGCTATTTTTTGTTTATTATTCCATCTGGCGTGAAAAATATTATATTTTAAAAACAGTTTGTGGATTTTTATTAGAAAATAAATATTTATTTATGACATCAATTTAAGTTGTTGAAAAAATTCACTTTGGTATGAATTCAACCAAATTCATGTTATTCAGGGCAGAAAATTAGAAACTACCAAAAATGATTATCTACATTGCTATTTTGTGTAAATCTGTAAACGGACTTAGTAAGTGATATATTTATAATTCCTCATTTTAGCAACCTATTTTTACACAAGAGAAAAAGGATTTTATACTAAAAATTATTATGTTAAACCATTAATTAGCAGGAAACATGTATGAATAATCTATTTAAATTTGCATTTGAACAGTGAATATTATTTTGCAATAATAAATATATTTTATCATCGTATATCACGGATGAAAAGTTAATATTTCCATCTAATCAGAAGAATTATGACACAGTTAATTAAATTGCTTAACAAGTTTTTACTCACATGAAAATCATTAAAAATTGGTTGGGAAGTTATATAAATATACAAAAACAAATCATTATACATACAATTTTATTATCTTAGTGGATTTAAATTAATGGTGTCCCAGTGACTACTGCGAAGAAAAAAATCTTGCGAAAGGTTTCCTCGTAATTGAAATTCGTCAAAAAAAATCTATCTCTTATTTTTGGTGACATTTCTGACAAGTGGTACGATGAAATTTGAGGCTGGCAAATGAATGTTGTGAAGCAATAAACAAAATATCACATTCGTGAACTACAAATGTATGGTTGTTTTTATTTTATAGTAAAAGTATATCTAATAACCCGTGGCTTTGCTCACGTAATTTCCGGGTATTGCTGATATTCTACCATTTTAAGAAAAGTATGTATTAAATTCCAAAGATTTTTGAAGAATTATACACAAAGAACTGTCAAGTATAGAACATATTTAATAAATAAAAATATTTTTACGACTTATTTTTAATTGGTTTAGCGTAAGCCTATTTTAACTTTTATTTAAAATTAAGTACCTACCTTATTTTCTATCTCCCGGTTTAGTGACTTTGAGAATATATTTTTCCTTGATGAAATCTTAACTCTTTTCCATCTGACGAAGAAGCCAATTAAAATATAAACTAAGACTCGCGCACTTATTGTATGTTAAGACTGCCATCGTTTTAAATTACTGTAATTTTTTTAGTTATAGTCATGCTTAGGATAATAACATAATATGCCTTATTACGCATACATTTCAGTATTCATGAAACCAATGCATTTTTATTTGAAACTAGCTGACCCGGCGAACTTCGTACCGCCTTAGTGTAGCAATGATGCACTACTTTATTTTGTATAGCTGACCTATCTTAGGTATGAGTACCTATTCAATTTGAACTGGAATCTATAATATCCTCCATATAAAAATGAATCCATAATTCCCTGGTATCACTATAACTGAAAAGGACCTTACTAATTTAATTAAATAAAAAACAAAATATATATTGTCAAAATAGTGTTTATTCCATAGGATTCAATAATTCCACTAATGTTTTTACAAATTGCTATTGAACAACTTGGCATTTTTAAGTAAACAATAAGCTCAATACCACACGCGCTCTATAAATCAACTAATAGTCTCTGTACCCCTCACTGCTTCTCTCTACTCTAATGCTTTTTGATAAACTATATTTTTAGTTTTATGTTCTGGCGCGTAAGTAAATAATGTTGATGGTTTTCCGACACGGGAACAGGCGACATATAATTGGCCATGTGAAAAACATGGATTTTCTAGGTTGATGCCACATACTTAGCGACTGCCCTTGCGATTTATTTATTGACATTGCAAATGCAAGCCGCACTGGAAACTGTAAACGCTTAAAGCTGAATGTCATAAGGTTACTTTAAAAATATTTATATTGTACAAAGTGTTGGGTTAGTTTGGAAATAATTTTATATATGGTGGTTCGGTATTCTTAAATTTTCTAATTTTCCGTAAATTTTTTTCTTTCATAAGAACCTTCTCGTGACAATAACAAACACAACAAAAAAAGAATTAGTGAAATCGGTTCAGTCATTTACGCGTGATGGCGTGACCAAGGGAAATAGGAATTCATTATTCTTAAATTTTCTAATTTTCCGCACAATTTTCTTAATTTTTTTTTAATAAGAACCTTCTCCTGAGCATAGCAAACACAAAAAAAAAAAATTAGTGAAATCGGTCCAGCCGTTCACGCGTGATGCCGTGACCAAGGAAAACGGGTTTCATTTTTATATATATAGATGTAGAGCAGTTACCAAATTTCTTATCTCGCATATTGATTTTTTGGTATGGCTAGTATTACTTAAACTAAATTTTTGAATTTTCACTGATGTACTCTTTTCCATTTTCTATGTGATTGAGAAAATATTGCAATATACGTAAACCAATTAAACCAAAATCATCCTGAATTTTTATTACCGAAAAAAGTTAAATACAAAAAATTTTTATATGCATATTTTATTATTGAATTTATATATATCTTGCCAATACTTATTTAGTGAGTTCCATTTTTTTTTTTAAAATAATATCTACCCCTTTTACTACTTAATAGATAACGTTGAATAAGAGAAGGTTGTTTAAGGTATGTTGATTTTCCTTGCCAATATCTAAAAGTAAATTTGTACAAACGCGAAATATAGTTAAAATAAGTATTTTACTTTTAAAATAAAACCATATTTTGAACGGAACACTGACTATTGGCCCAATACAAAGTTTTAATAGCTAATTTTCACTTCACTCGGGTACAGAATCCCATCATTCAGTGATTTCCATGGCTAGCTTCTTTTGGGATTTCATCATTCTCAAACGACGGTAAAGGAAGCTCCTCTTCAAGGTCGCCTAAAGATGCTGATAAGACCTGCCGGGTAATTTGAATCGTTGGTCTTGGATTTTCGAAGGGTTGCTTGTGGGGGAGGGGGGGGTGAAGGATGATGTCACGACTGGGCTGGTTAACCAAGTTCTGCCAAACACCACCAGGGGCGTATACGGCCGATACCCAGCGATGAAAGCGATCGCAGCGGCGGAGCCTGGAACTACAACAATTCTTCTGAGAAACCGGACAGAAAATTTAACCTGGGCTCGCGACTTCTATTCATTATATATATTCAATGCGTAAACCGACTTTACAAACAACCAATATTTTTCGTGCGTGCAGCCGGCGTTCATCGATTTATTAGACGTCACGTCAAAAATTTAGACACACAAAAATTCTCGATTAACTGATTTTCACATGAATAAATTTTTAAGTTCAACATTCCATCTGAATCCACATTTATATTGATAATTTGTACCAAAAAATATTGGGTTTGTTAATTTTTTTATCTCTAATACTAGATTGAATTTATTTTGGTTAGTTTAAAGTTATTGATACTTTTGTCTTGTAGCATTGTTATCACATCTGTGAACACAATTAGAAACTATTTTTTCAATATATGTCTGTGATTACACAAGACAAAAGATTTCCATCACTATTACATTTAAAAATGTATACAAAGTTATATTCTTCAACCTTATATAGCAAATTGCAATAAATCATTGTCGTATAATTTTTTTTTGCGGTTGTAAGCTTAAAAATATATATTAAATTATTTTCGAAATACTCGATATATCGAAATATCGATATATTTTTGCGATATATCAAAATATTATTTCGATATTACTAAAAATATCGATATAATATATATCGATATTTTTTCCCGATATCAACATGCCTAATATTCAAAACTTACCACGTTGGCAAGGTCATTAGATACCAGGTCATCTCATCCCGCTATTTTACTGTTATTGGTCAATCGCGTCTGACGTACATGCTAGACCATATTGCCGCGGGAATTCAAATTAATCACGTGTCTAAATGGCACTTTCTTAAATTTTCCGATTCACATAGACTGATGTAATTTATGTACAGGTTAAATGTATCACGTGTTTCCGCTAGTAATATATTTAATCTTTGTTATGTTGTCAGTTATTTAATCGTAAATTAGGCTCAAATGTGTATTTTAAAATCTAAACTGGTGTTGTTGGTAAACATTGTGATGCGTGCTGTTCTTGCAATATTCACAACATTGTGTTATTTAATGCTAGTTTGTTTATGCTTGTTACCATTGATAAGTAATTATATTCAATATTACATTTTGCTTCCTTGCTAGATGTTTAAGTTTCAACATGTTATGTTCATTTGCAGTAGTAAACAAACTTTGTAAGTGTATTAAATATCATACAATATAACAAGTTTTATGGTAATGACTATCCTCCAAAAAATATTCTAAGAATATTTAATGGCCCTTTAACTACCAAATTTTATATTTGTGTGCAGTAATATGATTTTGTCTAATCCATTGCATTCTAACCTGTGGATCTTCCACATGTGATCCCTCTGCCCTTTACCTATCTCTGAGCTTTCCAAAATCCCCTCCCTTTAATTACCTTAACCTATTTCACCATTCTTTCTTTCTCCTCCTTTACAGTGTGTCCCACACAAGCTCCATCATCATCACTGATGGTCTATGCATCTTCCTTCTTCCGTCATCGTTTCTCCTCCGATATTTGTCACTTATCTCACTACATTGCATTGTACCTTTATAACTCTTAAATGTCCATCGCTAGGTACGAGTCCCAAATTCCTGTGGCGTATTCCATATCTGGTTATCACCAGCATGGAAGATGCCTTTTCATTGACTTTTATTTCTCTCCTTTAGTGTCATAGCAGTTAACCCCAGACCCCTACTCCCTTCTTGACCGTCCGCTATTTTTTTTTTAATCTACTCATCATGCTTTCCCAGACATCTTTCATTATGAACAGCAAGGGCCCCATGGCACTCCCCTGTGGTACGTACTCCATGTCACCACTCCCTCTTCCTACCATTAATTTCATATTAAGTGAGCTAGTAATTTTGCATAGAAAATTTTATTACAGACCTGTCATTTATAATTATTAATTTAAGTAAAAAAAATTAAACTGCACTCTAAAGCTGTCTGGCCTACTATTAACCATGTCCCTTTCCATCAGCTGTAATTCTTAAGAATGGTAACTCCTGAGTAACATGGTAAATGATCACTATGTGAAAGGTTTGCTAGGTTAACTAGGATCTGTAATTCTGAAAATGGTAGCTCTAAGTGAAAGATTTATTAGTGTACAATAATAACACAATTATTTTTTTAAAGTAATTAATTCTTTAAAAGATATGTATTTCCCTGCTTAAATTCTTTCATTTTAATCCTTACTCAACTTATTTACCAAAAACTAATAGTCTCCAAAATTACCACATATACTATTAAATTTTGATATAAAATCTCAAATTAAAATTGCAACACAAACTCCCAGATCATTTACCATGATAAAAATATTTTGGTATTTTGGCATTCTTGGCAGGTACATGTTTCCAAGCTGGTATTCCTAAATATGCTCCTTTCCCACTACGGCCACTACTTATGCACCATAGTGCAGGCAGTAAGGCATACTCAGTTTCTGATTTACCTGAACACTTCTTCTGGAAGAAAACATGCCTAAAACACTGAAACACTTTATTCCTACCTTGTGATACTTTCCAACAAGTGGTCCGCAAATATGTGGCTTAAAACACAAATATCACAGACCATTTTTCAAAGTCTTTATTACATGATACATCGCTGGGTAATTTTATTTCATCTCTTAACATTGGAACGTAAAATTGTACTAATCCGTTAATGAGAAACAGTATCACATAAACATCATTTGCAGTTTAGACAAACATAATTTTTTTTTGAACGAGAGTAACTAGAATAAAAAAATATATTTTTTTTAATTTGTCAGAAAATTAAACTACTGGTAGAAGATGGAGCATGAGAATAGTTTTTTTTTATTTTGTGATCAGATGTTCACAGTAGTAATCATATTTTGAACTGTTAGTTACAAAAAATTTCACCACAAAATGCCAAACTTCTGCTGTAAGAGGTAGAAAAAGAGGCAGGTTTTTTAAATGTGTAGACAGTGACATTCCTCTAGTTTCAAAGGTTAAAAGTGCAAAACTTTATTTGTGTAGAATAAAATTGTACATTTGTATATTAAAAAAAACAGCATGCAAACAAACATATACACTTAATTTGTATCAATATCAGGGGCGTATTCTCCATGAATGCAATGCATGCAGTGCATGCTCTAAATGAAACTAATATTTTATGGGCATTGTGGCATTGATCACTATCTCTCTGTTTAGTTCTGTAATTGTTTTCTGCTTAAGTTATTCCCTTTTCTTTATAGCTAATCTCGTTCCGTTCACGATTTGTGCGACGTGTGGCAAACAAATGCATTAGCGCTACCTATTGACTACAGCGTGAATGATACTTGTAATAGTTCCTCAGATTGTCGCGGTACGGCGCTGTGGTGTTCTCAACAGCCACTCTCCAGATGTGACGTCACTACCAACTCTCGCGAAGACGGGGTCGCATGCATGCACTAGTTGCTTCTGCATTCACTGATCAGTAACACAGCGCGGTCGCGAACGAGTCCATTTAGTGTCTGTTCAGTCGGTTTTTTTTTTTTAAATTAAATGTTTGGGTTAGAATTATATAACATTCGTAGACACATTTAGTTGTAATTCAACTCTTAATTTTACTATTTTTCCTTTTCACTGCAATCTTAACGCGTGCGGCGTGGGTGCTTGTCGCAGCTTGTGTTAAGCTTATGTGTCACGTGGGAGGTTGCAGGTGCTTGAAGGTGACATTTTATTCAGCATGAACAGGAGTAGATTGTGTGATGGTTAGTGATTTAGTGATAAGTTTACAATTAAGTTTGTTGTAAAATTGTAGTTTTGCAAGATGATTAACTGTAAAAATGACGTCGTAGAGACTATTTTTAATAAACCTTTTCAATCATGTTCATTTGATGAAAAGTTAGAAATCGTTAAAAACGGGCGCCCGTCGCCAGCGCTTAGCAATCTAAAAACAGATAACAAAACTAAAAATTTTGTACGGACATTTAATCCTGAGCTTTATAACAAAATTTTGTGGTTATGTGGCAGTGAAACATTAATAAAACTCTTCTGTTGGCCATGACCGCAGAGCCGAGTTCCATTATAAGTAAATACATGGTGAGTGACAATTTGATATATTTGTTAATTCTTCTCTCTAAGTTTATCACAAAAAATTTAATGTTGTTACCAGTTTTATGTTTAATTATTTTTAAAAAAAAAACTGCCTAAACAGCACCATTTTGCTCCCAGAAAACCAAAATTTTCCGGAAGAGGGCCTCCGGATCACCCCTTCTTCCCAGGGGGGGGGGGGGGGGGGGGTTTGATGTATTCTATATTGCATGTGTTACCAAATTTGTCAGGATACGCCCCTGATCAATATAAATGTTTATTTACATGTTCGTAATTAATCTCCTTGATTGTGTTTGTAAGATTAATTTTTTGTTACAAGTAAAAAATATATAAATGTTGTAAGACCACCTAGTGAAAAATGACCAAGCTAATAGTAATTACAACAATTATGTGAACAAATGACCATCAATAATATAATCCACTATAACTCTAGTGTGTTAAAATGTAGTAAAAATTTATGTACCTACTTAAAATAATTCTTAAGTGACAGGATTTAAACCTGGAAACTTGTAATCCATAACTACGTACAAACCACTGAGCCAAATAAACATAATAATTTACTGTGAAAAATATTTCATTGTCGGCAAGTGTTTGTATCCTAGGAGTGTAACATCTTTTAAAACTTGCAATATTTATTTTTGTGACTATTAAATTTATTACTAAATGTACTCGTGATTATATTGATGATTTGCATTTCGAAGTCACCATTAATTTAACAGATTTTCATTATTTTTCATGCACATAACACATTTCTCCATATCTTAAATTGTTTTCATTTTATTAGATGCAGTCTGTATACTCTCATCATAATTCTTTACTGCTAGAAACAGTAACAAGGTAATTTTTCTCAAATAATTCATCAGAAATATTTCAACACTCCAAATCTGATCCCAGAACATAATTCATTACATCAAAATTCAGTATTTAACAAAATATATTGGTAATCCATAATAATCTACATTTACTTATGCCTATTATAAATTGTGGTGAGTAAGAAGCTATAAAAGAAATACAATTAGTCACTATGTTCTGTCATACAAACTACATCAATTGACATGATATTTCTTTCTAAATATTTCATCAACATAAATAGGCACTTCAAGTATGTTTTATAATGAACACATATTTGAAAGATAAATAAAAAGCTGACAAAAATACACAAAACTTTATTTTTTACTACAGGCATTATCTCATTACTATTTTGCTTTAATTGCTTTTTTCAATGCAAATGTGTAGGAATTGTTTTCCCAACTTGTAGCTGATCATTTATTACATTAATTTACATAAAAAGTAATTTAATATTTTTTCTGTAATTTTACATATTTGCGAAGTTTCAAATGGTTTAGCGTTAAGTCTCCTTAATGAAATATGTACATAAATAAATTTTGTTACCAAGATATTTATGTAAATGATATAACATTATTTACATGTTGGTTAATACCACCTCTATTAAATGTTAAATTTATTTATTATACTGTTGCCATTAGTTTTTTTTTTATAAAAGTCATTTCGCACAAAATCCTGGATAAAAAGAATTAGTGTGGCAGCTAGCCATGAAAATTAATACCATATTTTCTTTATCTCTGAAATTTATATGGCATATGTATGTATGTGTGTGTGTGTGTATATATATATACATACACACACACATACATTAAGTACTATATAATTGTACGAATAAAATATAAACTGCAAGGCTTTCAATATCATCACACTTTAATGTGATTGTTAAATGGACAAAGTCACAAGACCCACTTGGCTGACCCAGCCACAGGCTGGAAACAGTGGATGATGATGCTTAGTATAAATTTTGGTGTGTGGTAGACAAATACAGGTTATAAATTGAGGTAAAACTAAGCATGACTCCCTAAATACTTCTGGAGCTAACAAGACATATTTTACATCACTAGATTATTACTTGTTACCATGGGCACCCATACCTGGGGCATAGAACCCGTCCCCCCCCCCCCTTTTGATAGAGAAAGACAAAAATGTAGTTACGTATAAGTCATCCAACACTGAAATATTTTCACGTAGAAGATTTTAAATATATGTACCTACTTACAAATCACCATTTGTCTTCCAAAATATTTAAAACACCATATACCTCCAGATCTCACTTCCCCCCCCCCCCCCCCAAAATATCACATGGGTGCACTTGCTTGTTACATAAGTATACAAACACATTTGTAACTTTTCCATGCATCTGAATTACTTAGTTTGATATGCTACATATTTTCTATTCATGTTGAAAACAACTGTGGTTAGGTTCAGGTTTTTTTTTGTTAAACTGCATTAAATCACTGTGGCCCAATTATGACCACAAAACATATTAAAAATTATAAAATGCACAAATATGTAAATATAATAAGAACATAGACAATTACTTGTGAATGTAACACGGGACAACTCTTTGCAATATGACCAGAGTTATTTATTTAGTTTAAATTTAGTGAAAAACCAGAGAAAGAAAACAATACAATGAAAGAATGAGTGATCTGACAAGCTATGGAATGTTTGCTATTTGAAGATAAACAAAGCAATGACAAATTAATTAAACCAGAAAATGAAGTTCATTAGGTGTTGTTCACATCAAACATGCTTTTATTCAATGAACGCTGAGCAATATCAGGAGCCTTATTGTTTTCCTACAAACATAATACATCCAATAACATTTAGTCCTGTCAAACAGTTTTAGAAGTTCTATCTTGCGAAGTCATAAGTTTTTGTTAAACAATTCTGTAGCAAACACACATTCTGAAATTATCCATGACTGCAATTTACATGTAAATTATTTCATATGAAATACAAAAGATTACTATCACTCCAAACACACCCCACAATTTTTTTTGCTAAATCTAAATTAAATGACACTTCCTTCAAAAAATCTATAAGCCTACTATTTATGTTACAATTTTTTTCATTTTCTTGCACACTTTGTTGCTGCTTCTTCCAACACGTTTTTTACTTAGCTGTCGATTGAAATGATTCAATCTTAAAAAAGTCCTTATTCTTACAAATGAAGCAACCAATTTCTTCTTAACAGCAGGCATTTTTACATTACTAAACCACAGCACGAAAACAAAATCAAAACATGCACGCAATTTCACAGTTTTGTTTACTTTGAAGGTCTAGCGGATACGTCATTTCACGGAAACACCCGAACGACCAAACTCGTTTTTCTTCTGTTGAGACGACCTGGTATCTAATGACCTTGCCACGTTGGCATTTTTTTTTAGATAACAACAATTGCGCGTATTTCACTTATTTTAACCATAGATCACAGGGGCTAGCAAGGGGTGTCAACTTAAATAGTAGATCTTTATTTCCCAAGTAGTGTTTAAAATCGACACAATCGGTAACGCTAATATTTTTTTTTTTTTTTTGTAATTTCATTGATAGCGATAATATTCATATACAAACATCAACATACACTAAGTAACAAATTTTAATAAATATCTTCAAATTATTATTCAAAATTACGGTGTTTTAGGCGAATGTTTTTTGACCATAACTATAGTTTTGAATTTAATATGGATTTTGGTACTTAAGTGTGCATTCGAGCCAACGTGTTTTGTGATTTCGATGTAGAATAAATGGTTTTTCATGAGTTGTATTAAATTGAGAATAAAGTTTTGAATATATGAATTGTTATGTATTTGTTATAATATTTACCGATGTTTTGTGTGTTCGTGGAAAAATAACTGTAGCTTACTGAAAATTCTGATATAGCATTCATATTTCCGTCAAGGAAAACCACATTAGTACATGTATTTTATGTTATAAGCTAAATAAATTAAGATTTACTGAACAAATTAAAATACAATTCTTAAAATTCTATATATTTTTTATTTCTTCTCATTCTATTTTATAATCCTTTATAATAGTATTGCGATAGTGTTTTGAGTAGCAAGGCTTTTTAAGGATATGCTACAATCAATACATTTTAATTGTAAAATTACTCTTAGAGGGATGTAGTTGCAATAATCAATGCAACCTATCAAAATTACTTGACGCCGCCGTCAGTGCTCCCTCTGAGAGCACAGGCCGTTATGTGTCCTCAACACCTGATAAGTGCCGCGCCCCGAACGCGCCCGCGCGCGCAACGTAGTGCAGTGCCCCGAACGGCGTGACGTCAGTCACGGCCTCCTACGTGTGCAAAGCGCCCGGCCGGGTGTGGCACTGCGCAAGGGTATTGTTTTTCATGCATTCGAGAATATAAACAGAAACTAATAAATCTAAAACCATCAATAATCAATGTTAATGTAATAATCAGTTTATAAAGGGTTATAATTCACAACGCTGGCCGAAGTCATCTTCCCGCGCTCCGCAGTTTTCCCGCGGAATTTCCCCCCTCCCTGGCCCCGGCGGCCAGGGAGGTTAGTCAGTCGCCATCCAGCACTCGCCCGGGCCGGCAGCCCACGCACGGGGAGCCTTCAACTTTCGCGCCAACATTCTGTAACTGCAATAGGTAATTATAGTCCAATCGTTTTTATATCAGCTCCCCGGTCGGCCCAAACCGGCCGTTAGCGATCTCGCGCGGTCTATTAATAAAGTGTATAGTCCATTCACGGACTTTCTATTTCCTACGTAATTAATTAGGTGACCCGTAGTGGCACCTGCGCCTCTCGCTATTACGTCCCACCTCGGGACATAGTTCTTTGCCCACGCAGGGCGGCCCTGCGCCAAACGCGACCACAAACATTCGGACGAGTCATCAACTGGGGCTTGCCACGGCCACGTGGACGATATCGTTCAAGATTCCCACGTGTCCGTACCCAGCTTAACGTGGCCCTCGCCACCACGCGGACTAGCCGCCTGTGCATATCCTCCAGTGCGGGACGTACCACAGTGATTTAGTGTAATGTGTTTCCATAGTAAATTCGCGGGACCTACCGCCCTTATAGTGTAATGTGTTTTCATAAGTAAATTCGGGGGACCTACCGCCCTTATAGTGTATTGTGTTTTCTTAAGTAATTGGCGGGACCTATCACTCACGCACCTCGCATTACGTCCGCGGACTTTCGCATAAACCAGGACAGGTTCATCGTGCGCGGAGCTTAGGTCGACGATGAAGCGGCCAGTTACGTGATCGTGCGACATGTAGAGTGTGCGACGCAATAAAACGACTACAAGTACGTGTGCATTTCATTAATCAGGCGTCCTGGGAGGCCATAACAGCCCGGGGAGTCCTTTGTCGCCGCATCCCTGCCTGCAGCCACGAGGCCAGGAACCCCACCCTTGAGATTCAAAATTAACCCACTAGTGTAAATTTACGTAAATTCAGATCAGGCAACGGGGACGGCGTCATGCTTAATTAAAATAACATGTTATAGCCTAATTACAGATGTTGCGATAATTTTACTGACTAATATATTATAATAAAATTTTCAATGTTCTTTATTACATTGACGCCAACCGCCGGTGCTCCCTCAGGTTCGCACAGGCCGTTATGACAAAACAACACTTACTCTTAAGTGTATCGAACACGCCTGAGCGTGATGTCCGCCGAGTGGGTGAAAGTGCACCGCGACGAACATCAAGTCGATTACAGCGCCCGGCCGGGTGTGGCAATGCGCTAAACTAAATCAGTAATTATTCTTTTAAATAAAAAACAACCAAATTAATAACAATTAAAAGATAATTAATTCAAGGGAAAATATGTCCAATTGTTCTATAATCATATATTGTGAAATATGTCATTTAAGTCCAAAACTGGTCGGAGCTGTTTTCCCGTGCTTTACGTGTCTCGGCGCGAGGTCGCAGGGCGCCCTCGCGCTCAGTTGCCATCGGGGACTCGCTGGGGTCGGCTGCTCCGCGAACGCAGAGCCTTCAGATTTCGGGCTTCATCCAAGTCTCAGCAATAGTGTAAGTTCTTCAAATCCTTTAATCAGCTCTGCGCCGACCCCACTCAGTCGCACGTCTTTTCGTGCGACTCGTTAACTAATAATTTATTCCCAACAGGGAGATTTTCAACTCTTTACGTAATTTTCCTGTCCAGAGTTTAAGGACAGCGTAAATGAGTTTTACGCAGTTTTCAGGCTTCGAAGCCAAGTAATCATTCTCGTCAAAGGCTCCTAGCTAGCCTCGTGTGTCGAGTTCTAATTCGTTAATCTACGTATCTAACTTTCATCTAATTTAAATGTGTAACTTCTACGTGTAATCTTACCACGTCATAACTGTTTAATAACTGACTGTAACTTGTATGTTTGTATCTAACCGGACCTACGGACTATTCGGGACTTTTAGGTTTTGCAACAGGTTAGATTGCAACTAACTTTAGAACATTCATTCGTACATGCTGTCTGACATAATAACGTCAATCTCTGCATAAGCTGTTGCAGCATTGCAACTCCACGACTATCCGCCGCGTCTTTCACGTTGATAATCGGCCACTATATAAGTCCGCACATACCACTTTGCAACCTATTCTGGCCGCGCGCATCATCTACGCACAGAGACTCGCGTGCCGCGACGGTCAGACAACAGACGCGGCCAGTACTTGGACCAGTGTGTGTAACGGTTCTTAATAAAGTGCAGTGTCGTGTCAATCATGACTTGTCCCAGGCAGAGGGGAGGAGCGGGAGCGGTCCCCGAACAGGGGTCGCTGCCCAAGAGCAGGGGAAGGTCGGGCAGAGGGGAGGAACGGGAGCGGTCCCAAGCAGTGGTCGCTGCCCAAGAGCAGGGAGAGATCGTGCAGATAGAGGTGGGTCGAAAAGTATCAACCTGATACTTTGTCACTGATACGCGCCTGTATCAGGAACGGCAAACGAGTACACTTGAAAAGTATCAGAGACTTTAGGATCAGTTCAGAATTCACCTGGAACAACACCACGGCCAATGAGTGCAGTACCCGATCGCAGATGACGGTCACTTGGGCGGAGCTTGTGAAAGGGGAGGGAGCAGGAACGACGAATAAGGGATAAAGAAGGGAAATAATGTAGGGGAGGAAGCGCAGGGGAAGGCGTTGAAGCCTTGAAGGAGAGGCGCAAAGCGATATTGTTACAAGCAGGGCTGCCACTCATGGGTTTTTCCACCCAGATCTGGGTTTTTCCACCCAGATCTGGGTTTTTCCAATGGTGTTTGGGTTTCTGGGTTTTTAAATAATGAATTCCAACAATTCTAGGTTTTTTATAATTTTAATTATTTTTATACCTAAAACAATAATAAAGGTAGTAGCTACTGTATCTGTTGCAATATCTGTTTGATAAATGCAAACAAGTCTATGTGTTTCACACACAAAAATACATATAAACACAAAACTAGTTTTCAAGAAGCTAAGTCGAATATTAAATTAGACACATTCTTCAAAGAGGCTTGCAGAACACAAAACCAATGCAACAATTAACCTTCAAACCAATCTTGTAGAATCAGACTGAATAAAGACTAACGTACATGATGCAGTTTTATAAAAACAATTACCGGTTTAAAGAATGCAGTGATGGTGTTTGTTTTGTCATGTATATATTTGTAGGTTTTTTTATGATATGTGCTGGTCCAAGAATTACTTATACAGCCATTTTGCTGCAGTGTAATTTTCTTGTATTGGTTGTATTTAACCGTTTTCAGTCTTGTAAGGTAATTAATTGTTTTATATTAAAACCAGTTATGTTTATATTTTTGAATTAGTACGCAAACATTTTCAACGATAGCATTTTAGACGCATCTGGGTTTTTTACCCATGTGTCTGGGTTTTTTTGTAGGTTATCTAGGTTTTTCATGAATATCAGAGTGGCAGCCCTGGTTACAAGTCGTTTTGTTTATTGTCCTACTTCAAAGTACGCTCAGTGCGCAGTGCGTGCACCGTCTCGTTCAATAATAAAACTAATGAAATTTTAATATTAAAAAGTACATTAATACAAGATATAATATTTATATTTGTGCACCTAACAGCTATGAAAATGCAAATAAATTCTCAGTTGACACTAATAACAGATGTAATCAACATATGGACTTTCTTTTTTCGAAAACAATTAGTAACTAGTGTTTTTATACATTAAAAATTCACGATTTTATCAAAAATAAAAAATAAAAAAACAGATAGGTACATTAGTGAGCATACTATATCAATGTTTTTTCAAATGTTTCTTCAGATTAGTCGATGATTTATAACTCAGTTTTTGTTTACACAAATTACAATTAGCAAACTCATTATTTTCCGTGAAAAAATTCCACACAAATGAAGTCTTTTTCGTGCACTTATCCATTCCTTATTTCACTATAAAGATACTAACTATAAAGCATGACAGCCAGCAACATGGTGATACACGGCCAGGACGAACTGCAGTGAATGTTGAACTGATTGATACTGGTTGTATCAGGCGGACATGAGAGTATCAGAGGTAGAGAATTACCAGGCGTGATAAATAATGTATCAGATTCTCCTTCCGGTCGCACGGTCTACGTACGCGGAGCTTTGTTGCCTCCTGGGACCGGTTGATACAGAAGTATCAGAGACTTATAACATGGTACAATGCTGTATCAGTATCAGGTTGGAACAGATACCGAAAATTGCTGTAACAACCCACCTCTAAACATGGTACAATGCTGTATCAGTATAAGGTTGGAACAGATACCGAAAATTGCTGTCACAACCCACCTCTACAAGCAGAAGGGGGGGGGGGGGGGGAAGAACGGGAGCGGTCCCCGAGCAGGGGTCTCTGCCCAAGAGCAGGGAGAGGTAGGAAGAAGGAGCAGTCCTCTAGAGAGGCCTAAATAATACTGCTCAAGGTATTCGGTCACTTTTATTAACCCAGAAATAACTGGGAAGAACCTTTCCAGCCGATCTCAGCCAGAGTAAATATACAATGTATGTACATATTCATCAGGGAGGGCACATCTGTACCCTTCCTGTGCATACACATTCGAATTACAATGCTATTTACCTTCACTTGTATAATTTAAAGGCTTCTTGATACAACACTGGGTATTTACATATTTGTCCTGAATTAGGCTGGGCAGGTAGACAAAGTTTCCTTAATTTACATTCCCCTTTGTCTGCCATCTAGGGGCGGGTGGCGAACTAACTTTCCTCCCCATAGATTGTGTAGGATGGGTGGCGCACTTGGGGCTTGTGCTATCATACCAGCCGAGGCCAAACTGGTGGACATGACAATCAGTTTACCATTTATTTATAAGGCGTCCTGGGTGGCCTGAACAGCCCGGGTAGATTTCGAACCACGACGCGATCCTGCCTGCAGCCACGAGGCGGAACCCCTGTTTATATCCCTGAGATCACTTTTCAAATTAATAAGTACTTAAAAAACTTAGACAGGCAGCGGGAGTGACGTCAACATGTCTTATTTACAATAAAAAAACTAATTAATTTTTTCTCGCAAGTAATTGTGAACAAAGCGACCATATTTTACTAAATAAATAAATAGGATATTTTCCTTATACCTTTTTAAATTAACAATGCAGTTTAAATAGCATGGGATTTGCTGTCATATGTGTATTAATTTTTTTTAGTATTATGCTTTTTTTAATATATTATAAACTTGACTACATTCCCCCCTGCTCTAGTCTGTTTTGTATTACTGCGGTACCATCGCAAATTAGAAAAAAACTGGATGTCCCATACCATTCTCTAGCCAGTGTATAATGCGTCCCAGGTGAGGATTTGGTTGTTGCACTACTTCCAAGCTGCCATTATCCCATTTATGTTCACCAATAGTTATGGTTGTTTGCCGAACGTCTTCGATTGCCTAATTTTTCTCTGCTCTTTTACAATGGTTGCAGTCTACTTCACAAAGTCTTTGGGAGAAAGCATTGGTCTCTCCTGTGGTCTATCCGACAATCATACTGATGTAGTATCTGTTCAATCCACCTAGCAAGTTATCCCTCTGGATTCTTGAACTGTAGCAGCCACTTAAGTACGGCAAGGTTAGTGTGTGGACGGATTTTTCTTTCATATAAATATTTGTGGAAATGTTGCAGAGACTTCACTACTGCCAGAAGTTCTCTTCTTATGACAGTGGTTGCGTTCAGGCTTAGACAAAATTTTGTTTAATTATGCTATTACTCATTCATTTCAATATTGAACCAGGCAAAGCATAGGTACTCTCAACCCATCACCGCTTCCAGCGAGACTGCCACGGCGAGTTCATGGTTTGATATTAGTGTCGTGTTTTGTTCTGTAAGTAACTGTACAACGGCTCAGACGCCGCATAGCGCATTAGCATTAACGTAAATAAACATAACCGGTGTAGCGTACAATTATTTCGCGCCACCCCGTCCTCCACACGGCCAAGCAGCCTCAGTGGATTCCAGGGTAGACTTCAAGCCGCGTGCCTGGGGGGGGGGCAATCGGGGGCAGAGTACCCATGGCCCACCATCAACGGCCTAGTGTCTCACTAGCCTGGCGCCCCCTGGACAACAGCAGCACCGCGACACCTGTAGCGCTCGTCAGGTACTTCCCGGGCCTTCCACAGAGGCTGGGTGACGGCAACCAGAAAAGCAGCAAACTTCTTCTACTTCTTTATTTGTGAGGTTATTTTGACACCATTTTAATAATGGTGATAGATTTAGGTTCAGCGACTACACAGTATGTCTAACAGGTGAAAAAGACTCACACTGTCCTACTCAAGAGACTGGTACCCAATAGCCAGCTATTGGGTTTTCCTATTTCAGAACGCTTGTTCGCGAATCGAGGTTGACCACTCTGCCTGGTACAAACTCGCTAACTTTGCAATGATTCTAGCGATCAGGTTTTTCTGCAATCCTATGTAATATCTGGCCCAATCAGGTAGCTTATGTTGCCTCTAGGTTCTCCCATTATCGCTGCTGCTATCATCTGCTCATGGTTTGCTCGAATAGAAACATATTCGCTAACTACCACTTACATTACAGTAACTTCTAATTGGTTGGGGGTAAACAAAGCTACCTCTTCTACTCTTATATGCATTAAATGTCCTTCCATATCAATAATGAATCCATATTATTTCATTATATCCACTCCTAAAATTACCCCATCGGTGATATCAAAAACAATAAAAGTCTGTGATATTGTTCAAGTTGCAATCCTTGCCTCCAAATCCAGATGTCCATGCACATGTGAAGAGTGTCTCCCATGGCTGTTTTGAGTCTGTATGGGAGGTCGGTCATGGTCTCTACAGAGTAAGGATATAGGAATATCCCTGGGGGCTACCATTTCCTGTAGAGCTAGCATGCGTCCCTTCACACCAGCTACTGCTCGTTTCCCTGTTGTTCTTTCTGCTTTTCTTTCTGCTGTGATATCTTCCTGCATGTCGGGCAGTTCCACTGGATTGTCTTAGCTCTTGGCAGATGAAGCACCATGTGCATTCACATGCACTTCGGATCTGGGTACTCGATGTATCATTAAATAACTTATTTTATGCCCTGATATATTTTTCATTGGTGATGTTTCTGGCATTCCCTCCATTTTATGGATCCTGTTCAGCTCTCATTGTTCTGAATCTTGTGTTTCTTAAAGGTACTTTTTGCTTCCTCGATTTCAAAGGCATGGACCAAGGTATCACAGCTCTTCTTGTGCCAGGCCATACAAAGAGTTTGCTAATCCTCAGCATCTCTGAGACAGTCTATAAACATACTGGTGGCTAGCTGCTGGCGGAACTCTTTTGGTGTTTCTGAGTAGGCGAGGTGCACGAGTAGCTCAATGTCAGCTTTGAATTCCTGGAATATTTCTGAGGATCACTGTTGAAGTGTCTAGGGGTTCTTTCTATAAATATCGCCCACCTGTCGGTCGCCATACCTCAGCTCAGGAGTTTCGACTAGTACAGCATAGTCATTTTGCTCCGAAAATGGTATAGTCTGAAGTAGCTCGAGCAGAGATTCTGGCAGAGCCAGGACAAGCGCTGTAGCCAGCCCATGGCGATAGGTCATCGATAGGTGGCTTCAAATTTGGGTGGCCAGTTGCAGTGCCTTCTACCTTCACTTCCCCGGAAGAACTCCTCCGTTTCGTACCAGCTGTAGCTTCGTTCATCATTTATTACATGTCCTGTTTATTGCACACAAGACTGTTTACAACTAGCATGGTACGCCAAACAACCAATATACCAACACACACACACTACCAACCTAACACAACCACACTGTTCAGAACAACACACAACAGTTTCCAGACAATACACAACAGTTCCCTCCCTCCTAAAATGTTACATAGTCCTGCAGTTTGGTGGGCTGTCTTCTCTGGCGCTCCGAGTGTTCACGCACTGCTGACGCGGCATTTGGCTCTGCTGGAAACCCTCTAAATGGAGAAGATTCACTGGCCCCAACTGGGCTGGGCTGCAGAGCTGGTTGCTCTGCCGATGTTGGTGTCTCGGGTAGTTGAGTTGCTGTACCCGGTTTCCCTGGAACGCCGCCGGCAGGTGAAGATTCACTGGACGCGACTGGGCTGAGCAGCTCCCGGTCCTCCTGTTGTGACGAGGGAGCCGTGCGATGTCGTAATTGGTCAACATGCCTTCTATATTCATGGCCTTGTTCATCCCGAACTACAAAGATTCTGTTTCCTTCCCTGCCTGTGATCCATCCCACTAACCACCTGTGCCCGGCTGCATAATTTCGAAACCACACCTCATCACCTGAGTGGAACTGTCTACTTTTCTGGGTGATAGCAGCATTTGACCACTTATGGTCATCTACCCATGAAGACGGGTGAAGTTTGGTCAAGGCAGGCTGTAATGACCTGTTCATCAACAGTTCGGCAGGTGTTTTGGTTGCTTCTGCGCTAGGCCTTGTCCGCAATGACAACAAAATGCGTGCCACTCGTGTTTTCCAGTTATCCTGTGTAATCTTCCTAAGCTTTTGCTTAACAGTCTGTACCATTCGCTCCGCTAAGCCATTACTGGACGGATGGTAGGGGGGAGAAAACAACATTTTGACAACATTATTCGCCAGAAACTGTTGCAACTCCTGTGAGCGGAATGCTGTTCTATTATCTGCCACTAGCACATCTGGAAGCCCGTGACAGCTAAATATGTCACGTACTTCCTGTACGACCACATTGGCTGACATACTTGTGGCCCGTCCCACCTCCGGCCATTTTGAGAATGCATCCACCACAACAAGGAACTACATTCCTTGGAATGGCCCCGCAAAATCCATATGTACCCTGCTCCATGGCTTTCCTGTTGGCAGCCAAGACCCCTCTACCTTCGGTGGGTTATTTCCACACCTCTGACACCCTTCGCAACCACCGACTGCCTCCTCAATCTGTGCATCTAATTTAGGCCACCAAAAATAGCTTCGTGCTACTGCCTTCATCCGGACCACCCCATCGTGATTCGCGTGAAGTATGTGTTAATATTATAAATAATGATATCCCATTTAGCACCAAACTCTTTATTCACTATGTTTACAATTCAAACATCTTCAGTTCTTCACTCAACTCTCTACCATGCTTCCAAACACATCCTCCACACTACTTCCTTTCTCACTCACTTGTTCTCAGGATTGCCAACTCTCACACCCTCTCCCAATCCTGCACATCTACGACACCTAGCTCTTTTCTGAATTTCACAAACTTCTGTTTTGATTAGACTTTTTGTCAACACATCTGCCACCTGTTCATCTGAATTTACATACATTAACTTCACGTTACCATTCTGAACTTCCTCACGTATAAAATGGTACCTGATGTCTATGTGCCTACTTCTTCTGGTCTCACATGTACTTGCCATCTTTATGGCAGATTGACTGTCATCAAATAAGACAACAGGGGTACACCTTTCAGTCACTATTTCCTGGAGTACTAACTGAAAAATGTACTTGCACTCCTTAATACACTAAGACATTGCTACATACTCAGCCTCACTACGGCTTGTACTTACAATACCTTGCTTCTTTGACCTCCACACTATGCACTTGTTGTGGAAGAAAACGGTATACCCAGTAGCACTTTTACAATCAGAGATGTCATTACCATAATCTGAATCAACTAATGCACTGATCTGACCATTAACCTCATCTGACTTCAAGAATACCAGCCCAAAATGTCGTGTACCAGACAAGTATCTCAGTATGTTTTTCAAGTGCTTCCAAATAGTATAATCAAATGTGTTTTGAAACCTTGAAAAGTACACAACAGCAAAGCTAATATCTGGTCTAGTGCCCAACATAATATACATCAAGCAACCTAACATGGCTTACAAACCTTCATATTAAACCTGTCAAGCACTTTCTCAATCAGACTGCCCTGGCTTAAGACAAAACCCCCTTTAATCCTGTCAATCTGGTTACCCAAGGAAACAATGTGATTATTATCATGAAATTCCTTCAACTTAAACCTACTCTTCAATTTTGAGACAATGTTAAACACAACCTCTTCATCCTTATACAAAATCAATATATCATCAACATAGATCAGTAAGTATGCACTCTCACTCAAATAGAGACATGAGTCATCACTTGAACGTTTGAACCCAAGAGATGAGAGTGCATCATTTAATGTTGCATTCCAGCATTTGGGTGCTTCCCTCAAACCATACAAAGCCTTAGATAATTTACATACAACTACATGTTCTTCCTTTGACTCTAATACACCTGAAACACCGAAACAACTAACACCTTTGGGAACATGCATATACACTGGTTCTTTCAATGTCCCATTGAGGAATGCTGACTTCACATCCAATTGTTTAATAATCAGGTCCTTTTCCACAGCAACTGCCAATAGAACTCGTATGATGGACATTCAAGCAACAGGAGCATAAAGATCTTCAGTAGCCTCTTGAAAACATCCTCCGGCAACTAATCGCGCTTTCTTCTCCACTTTTCCATCTACAGTATTTTCAGTTAAGACCCACTTGCTGTCTATAATATTCATCCCCTCTGGCACAGGAACAAGTTCCCAAGTTTTACTTTCATTTACAGCTTCAATTTCTTCCTTTATTGCCTTCTCCCACCCATTTTCCATCGCTTCTTCAAAAGTCTTGGGGTTTGAAGATGAGGGGTATTGCCCAACAGTTAGTGCTTCTATCTGACGGAGTTCATAGTCCATAAGTTTCTTAGGTACTTGAGTTTGTCGTTTAGATCTTATCTCCATCACCAGTTCACTATTTATGGTCTCTTGTTCATTCCCATCCTTGTTTCCCTCAGGTATTTCAAAGCCAATAAATGGATCCTCATCTTCAGATCGTAGTTCATCAATTTCTGGAGATATCTCTTGGTTAGTGGCCATGTCCTCACTCTCAACTGTAATCTTACCAGCACTACTTCTAGTATCTGTATGTTGAGTACATTTTTCTTCACATATGACATTTCTTGACACTGTTATCTTTCTTGTCACAGGATCATATATATTCTGTAATTGGTTTATTCTCCATCATATCCAACAAAGATAATTTTCTTACTTTTTGCTGCCAATTTATCTCTACATTGTGATGGTACCAATACGTATGCCTCACTTCCAAAAATTCGAGCATGTTTTAGTGAGGGCCTTTTCCCTGTCCATTTCTCATATGGTGTTTCAGAGGAGCCCGAAGTTGGTGTTCGATTCAATAGATAAACAGCTGTGTTTACTGCCTCGGCCCATAGGTATTGAGCCACATTCCTGGAGTGCATCATAGATCTTGCACTTTCCATTACAGTTCTGTTCTCTCTTTCGATCCTGCCATTTTGTTCAGGAGTATACGGGGCAGTTCTTTCAAGCACAATTCCCTTTTCTGAGAGATACTCTTGAAACTCAGTGTTGATGAACTCTGTACCGTTATCCACTCTCAATCGCTGCACACTATGTCCAAACTTGGTGTCACATATTCTAATCACTTGCTTTAATTGGAATAGCACATCATTTTTATGCCTTAAGAATCTTACAAACTCAAAGCCTGAATGGTCATCCTTAAATATTGCAAAGTACTTCAAACCACGAACTGAGGGTACAGGCATTGGTTCACATAAATCACAGTGAATCACTTCCCCTGGCTGTGAGGACCTAACCATGTTTCGAGAGAAGGGCAGTTTGTGCTGCTTGCCATATATACATCCTTCACAAACAAAATCTTGCTTGCCCTTAAAACTCACATCATCAACAACCTTAGGAACTTCACTCAAGTACTTAACATTAATGTGTCCGAGCCGTTCATGCCAAAGTTGAAACTCATTTTGAGTGACATTAATTTCCCTGTTAACTGGCTTCAAGGTCTTAAATTTCATGTTATAGAGGTTATTCTCTCCTCTTACACCAACACCTACAAGTTCACTATGATTATAAACTTGAACATGCATGCCTGATTTTTCTATTCTCATACCTTTACTTGTGATGACTCCTTCTGACAGTAGGTTTCTTCGTAATTCTGGAACATACAGTACATTGGTAATAGTACCATTGATCCAAGCATTGTTAACCCATTTTTCAATCCTGACATCTCCCATCCCTTTCACTTCAAGCGTTGCACTGTTTCCCAACTTACAGTATCATTTACATCTACAAAATTTTCCAAAATGTCTCTAATAAATGTCATGTGACACGAAGCCCCACTGTCCATGGTCGAGTAAATTTTCTCATCCACTATGCAGGCCTCTTCTTCATTCACCACTGTAAAGAAGGCACTCTTGTCATTGTATCTATTGGCATTATGAAACTTGTTCTTGTATTGAGAAGATTCTCTACAGCTGCGGGCTATATGCCCCTCCTTTCCGCAGTTATAACAGGTGATGCTTCTCCTATTCTTGAATCTCGCCACTGCTAGAGCCGATTCCTAACTCCTCTCGTCTGATACCATCAGGCTAGCTTCTTCATCAAGAAGCCTGGTGGTAAGGTTATGTAGGTTTTGTTTGCTTTCATCTGTAGACAGCCAGGCTTGACGAAAATTTCTATATTTTTCCGGAAGTGTACTTAATATTTTCGTCACAAGAGCAGTCTCTGACATACTCTCACCAGCCTCTCTGATTTGCTTCGCTAACATTTCTACCTTAGAAATATAAGTAATTATGGAATCATCTGGGTCCAACCTGAGACGGTGAAATTTCTCCAGTAATGCCATTTTACTAAACTCTGACTTTTGTTGGTAAACAGAGTTAAGTTTTTCCATAATTTCAAATGATGTAGAGCAATTTTCAATGATAGCTATTTGCTTGAACTACATTGCAGAAGTCATAACAAACATAGCATTTGCGTCTCTTCTTAACCAAGTTTCCTGCTTTTCTTCATCTGCCGGCCTTTTAGACGTCCCATTCACAGCGTAAAACAATCCTTTTGCCTTAAGAGCACACACGATTTGGAATTTCCACTGTGAAAAATGATTCCCGTCAAACTTCTGAATGTTGCTCGTCTCGACCTTATCTGCCATTTTGATAAATTTGAGTGCGCGCTATGTTCCTCAACACAACAGTATTCACCTAATACATTTAAGTATCTGGGCCCATAACCTGTTAATATTATAAATAATGATATCCCATTTAGCACCAAACTCTTTATTCACTACGTTTACAATTCAAACAACTTCAGTTCTACACTCAACTCTCTACCATGCTTCCAAACACATTCTCCACACTACTTCCTCTCTCACTCACTTGTTCTCAGGATTGCCAACTCTCACAGTATGGCCATCATGTCCGGTCGTAACTTGAGGGGTATAACTACTCTGTTGCCCCATAGCAGACAATCCTTGTGAACCGACAATTCATCCCGCCTCACATAGTAGGGTTTCAATTCGGGCGCGCCTTTACCTGGCCATCCCTTCTTGACAAACTGTATCACTGCAGATAAAACTGAATCCTTTTCTGTTTCTCATGCTATAGCCCCGGGCTCCAGGATCAGACGAGGTGAATCTTGTAGCATCAGCACCCGTGTATCTTCCTCCAACAGCAGAACTTCTGGGGGATTTGGCACTTTGACCTCTGGGTCCTGGACTGGCAATCTACTTAATGCATCCGCATGACCGATTTGAGATCCTGGCCGATATTCAAGCTCGTATTCAAACATGACCAACTGTAAACTCCACCGCAACAACCTTGGAGACAGAGACTCAGGAATGGCCTTCGTTGGATGCAGTAACCGAAGCAAGGGCTTGTGATCCGTTACAATCTTGAATGGTCTGCCAACAAGGTATTGCTTGAACTTTGTTACTCCGAACATTACAGCTAAACTTCCTTATCAAGTTGTGCATAATTTCGTTCACTTCTCTGCAATGTCCTGGATCCAAATGCTATGGGTGCCTCCGAGCCATCTTCCATCTGGTGTGCCAATACTGCTCCAACTCCATAGTCCGAGGCATCACATGTCACAATCACCGGTTTATCCAAGTCATAGTGTACCAACACTTGGTTAGACTGCAAAAGTTGTTTCGCCTTCTCAAAGGCTTCCACATGTCTCTCTGTTCATTTCCAACTTGCAGCATCATCAAGTAACCGATGCAGGGGTTCCAAAACTTCAGTTCGACCTTTCAAGAACCTGTCATAAAAGTTTAGCAGCCCCAAGAAAGCTTATAGTTCTTTCTTGTTCTGTGGCACCTTTGCCTTATGTATGGCTTCTACTTTGCTAAGAGGGGGGTGGACCCCATTGCCATCCACCCGATGACCCAAGAAGGTAACTGCATTCACCGCAAACTGACACTTTGACCTTTTTAGTACCAACCCTGCATTTTCTAGTCTCCTCAGCACTTCCTCAACACGTACCATCAATTCCTGTTCGTCCCTACCACTGATCAAAATATCGTCCAACAATACCACTGTACCAGTGACTCCGGCTAGCAACATTTCCATTAGCCGCTGGAAGATGGCGGGGCCACTACTGACCCCAAAAGGTAGTCGCCGTACCCGAAACAACCCCTTCATGGTGTTAACCGTTAGTAACTCTGCCGTCACTTCGTCCACCATCACTTGCAAATAAGCCTCCTCAAGGTCAAGTTTCGTAAAAATCTGTCCACCTTCCAGCATTGCAAAAGCTTCATTGATAGTAGGCAAGGGATAAACTTCCGCTAACGCATCATTGTTCACTGTGCTCTTATAGTCCCCGCACAACCTCACTGATCCATCACGTTTCACTATAGGCATAGGCGTGCGCACGGTAGGTGCCACAGGTGCCTTGGCACCACCATTAGGGTTAACGTTATTTTGTTTTTTACAAGCAGAAATAATACATACTTACAAAAATCCGTATTATTTCCAAAAAAAAATATGTTTTCCAATCGTGTCGAGTTACAGATACGTGCTCATAACACTATCAGTATCTCAATTATCAATCGAACCAACTATACACACGGAAACAAGCCAGTTGCAATTACTTGTGTTGTACACACGGGCTGCGGCTACTAAACTTATGAAATGTAAATACTTCTCATAGTTCTCCTCGAATTACATAGAATGCGCGCTCGGTGTCCACTGTTCACTCCACTCGGCAGGCGCACGGAATAATAGCCGCCGTCCGCCAGGGTTTATTTAAAAAAAAAAAAGAGAGAGTTTAGATAGTTAAAGGATAGGCTTACTCGATGACTTATATGCAGTCGCCGATAAAACATTTTTGTTGTATTCCAAAAGTTAAAACTTTTGCCCACTCTTATTTGTGTATATTTATTATTTTAATATTTTACATATTTTAGGTATGTTATAAAAATGCCCTTCATTTGTTGATTTTAAAACTTAACATTTGAGAATGTTTTATCAAGCATTTATTTGGCATCTTCAGAAAACATATAAGTATAGTTTTTCAAAGCCACGAGCATTAATTCCTGCAAACAATTATTGCAATTTACTTTATGGCTCAACAAAGCTTAAAACTGTAAATAGTTTAGTAGTTTTCCTGGTGATTATAACGTTCAAAGCCATAATTTGTCATAAAAAATGTTAAAATTTTTACATCTGTGTATTTAATGTTTTTGTTCGGAGAAACCTTAAATAGCACCATTTTGCGCTTTCAAATCAAAAAATATTCCGGGGGAGGACCCCCGGCCCCCCCCCCCCCCCCCGCTTTAGGCTCGGGATCCGTGAATGACAGGGCTGTTGTGTAATCTGGCACCACCAATACTGAAGTCCTGCGCACGCCTATGACTATAGGCACCAATGGAGTTGCCCATCTGGAAAAAGCTACTGGTTCATACACACCCCGTTCCACCAGTCTATCAATCTCACAGCGAACCTTTTCCCTTAGTACAAACGCTACCGATCGGCACTTCCTGAACACAGGTTGACTGCCGGGTTTTACCGCTAGTGACACTTTTGGTCCTCTGTACGTCCCAAGTTCATCTGTCCTGAACACTAAGGGGTATTGCTTCAACATAATATCTAACATGTCATTGCAGCACACCCCAACACGATTAACCCCAACTAGTGTTATGCCTAGTGGCTCTAGCCACGAATGGCCCAACAAACTAGGGCCCTTACCTTGTACTACCAAGAGTTCCAGAGGTATACTTTTTAGAGGTGTAAAAGTAACGAAAAAATGTGTACCCGTATGTATTCGTTACTATAACAATTAGTACTCGTTACTTTCGTATCGTTACTCGTTACTTCTGATACCGCATGACATGGCACATGCTATGTTATGTAACAGCATCGAATCGAGTCGTATTTCGTACGCGTACAGTATGACGTCGCGTAAATAAAAATAAATCGAATATAAACAATTAAAAATATTTGATAATTAACAGCTTTAGTTAACCAAGAAACAATTAACTCTCATTAGAGCGGCTTTATTATAATATATATTTTAAGATAAGAACATAAAACGTGAAAATACGCGATTATAAAAAACAAAAACATACATATTTATAATTTGTAAAATATACTTTCTTACATTGTTTCTGTTCGAATCTTAAACTTTGTCTACACACACAATACCTTTAATAAACAGTAAAAAACTTGGACGACGAATTTCCAAATTATACTTTTATTAATAAACAAACATCGTTCTTTGTAACGAATACGCGCGCGCATGCGTGAAACATACGAAAGATGCGAGTAACGAAATGCATTCGTGTGTAACGTTTCGTTACTCGTTACTAGATGCCGCACCCGTTACTCAGTAACGAATACATACGGTTTGCTACAGCTCTAATACTTTTCCTGGCCTTGAACTGCACCTCCACCTGTTTAGTGCCCAACACCTCCAGTGGTTCTTCCGACCAAGTACGTAGCACTAAATTACCCTTCATCAGGGGCGGCTCTTCTGGCCATAACCGTTTGAAAGTCTGTCTACTAATAATAGAGTAACCTGCTCCTGTGTCAACTTCCATGGTGATTGGTTTCCCATCCAATCTAACTTCCACACACAGTGGACCACGCCTGCTTTTATCACTCATATTATACAAGGTGTACTCACCCTCATCTGGGTCAGATGTCTCCCCATACACATGTTGTACCTGGTGTGCCTCCTTCCGTGTCGCGCCAGTTACCACCGCTCGAGGTGTCACTTGACTCTTCTTTTTTGTTAGACACGCCATTTCAATGTGACCCCGGTTATTACAAAATCTACAGACCGTAGAGGTGTGCCAGCATTTATCGTCAGAATGACTGCCATTACAACGCCAACAAGTTCGGTTCTGGGGTAACTGTGCGCCCTGCTGAGCTTTACTCCCTCCTAGTGGCTTCATTGCTGTGCCCGCTGTGACCTTCCATACATCACCAGACGATTCCGGAATATCTTTGCCTCTCGACTCGACCAGGTTCCGCCCGGTTGCCTCTGCTGCCGTCGCAATGTCTACTGCATCCTTGAAGGTTAGTTTATCTTTGGCCAACAACGCCCGTTGTACCACGCGATCTTTAACCCCGCAGACCAAACGATCGCGCAACATGCGTTCGAGATTCGGAAAATTGCAGTGAACGCTTAATCTGCGCAGCTCAGCCACATAAACAGCAATAGATTCCCTGTCAGTTTGGTCCCGCTTCAAAAACTTATAAGTCTCTACAATATCACTGGCTTTAGGTTCAAAATGGTCCGTAAGCTTACTGAGAACATCGTTAAGTGATGTAGCATCCGTAGACGTTGGTGCTAGTAACGATGTCACCAAATTGTAAGTTTCAGCACCACACACGGTAAAAAATACAGCACGTTTCGTAACATCATCGTTAATTTTATTTGCTACAAAATAAAACTGTAGCCTTTCGCGGTACGATCTCCACGATTCCCGACCCACATCAAACTCTCCAATTGAGTCAATTAATGCCATTTTCCCATTCCCTGCGGCAATTAGCTGGAATACTTAATCCTCGTCGCCACTATTACATGTCCTGTTTATTGCACACAAGACTGTTTACAACTAGCGTGGTACGCCAAACAACCAACACACACACACTACCAACCTAACACAACCACACTGTTCAGAACAACACACAACAGTTTCCAGACAATACACAACATCATTCGTCGACATTCTTTAGTTACAGCTACTACTAGCTGTTCGGTGACCTGCTCAAATGAGCTAGCTGTTGTGCCATTAGTTCTTCATGTTCTGCTAGATGTTGTTCCAACCACTGCACTTTCCCTTCCAACTGAATACTAGTCTCATTGATCTTCTTGTTTAATTCCTCTTGAGCAGCTACCAATTCACCTCGCATCATGGCATTCTTTATATCTTTTTTACAATTGAGGCGGTCGACGTAAAAGGGGCACATTGGTGTAAGTGCCCTTTTTAAGCAGAATTCATTTTCTATTCCGCTATGTTGTTAAGCATATGTAGTAAAATTTTCAACTGGATATCAGGAAAAATGAAGTTGGTACACCTTTTTATAGTAAGACATGCAAACACACTAGTCTATGTGCCCTTTTTAAGCAGAACTAATTTTCTCTCCATGTTGGTTAGCATAATAGTAAATTAACTTAATATGTTAAAAACTGAAGTTGGTAGGTACACATGTTTGTAGTAAGATGTGCAACAACATGAGAGTACACTGTTCTATGGTTTTATTTAAAGTCTGTGTTTATAATTTTTTTGTTGTGAAACAATGTGTCTTGCAAGTTAGATTTATTTCACGTAGTTTTTAAGATGAATGGGTGTAATGAGAATACTGTAGAGGGTGATTGCACATCTGTAAGAAAAAGGAAGATTGTTAATAAACAAAAGAACAAACATCATGAGGAAGTGAAAAAGAAACGTGCTCGAGGAGAAGGTTATGTTTGCTCTTCAGGGAAAATTGTGTTTGCCAAAAGCTTCACATTTGTTTCTCACTGTTGTCAAAAGAAGTGTTATGAGAGGATGGATTTTGAAGCACAGGTAAATATGTATGATTCGTTTTATAATGGTCAATCAAAATGTCTTCAAGATTCTTTATTGGGAAAATGCATGGAGGTTGCAGCAGAACCTAAGAGGAAGACTGTACACCAAAAAAAGCCGCGGGACCACACTTGGATATATGTTATTGTTGCAAGTGGTTGCAGGATACAGGTATGCCGTAAATTTCTTTTAAGTTTGTTTCAAGTATCTGTGAAACGTCTAAGAGTTATTCAGAAAAAACTGTTATTGAATGAATCTTTCGAAGAGAAGAGAGGCACTCACAATAATCGACCTAGAAATATATCTGATGATGTGATTGAAATGATGGGTGTACATATTAGTATGTTACCTCATGATGAAAGTCACTATTGTAAAGAAAAAAGTAACATGTTGTATTTTGACAATACACTCCTCACTATAAAAGATTTATATGACATGTTTAAGAAGTACTACAAAGAAAAATGTAGTAAACCTTTGGGGATGACGTATAAGACTTACTATGAGTACTTCAAAACACGTTTTCCATACAGTGTGCGTAAACCAAAGACGGATGTATGTGATTATTGTGAAGAATGCAAAATCAAGCTGAATAATGACTCCAGTGATCGATGTCGTCCACTCTTTGAATTGCACAAAAGGAAAGTTCAAAAACGTATACAGTTGCGTGACAACTACATAAATAAATGCAAAGAAGACCATTCACTTCTTATAATAGAGTTTGATTATGCTCAGAACTATCCCATTCCAAAATTGAACGTAAATACTCAGTTTTATAAAAGAATGTTTTGGCTGTACTGCTTCAACGTACATGTTTTCAATGATGATTCCAGTTATTGCTACTGTTTTACTGAGTGTGATGGAAAGAAAAAACCTTATTCTGTTGTGTCTTTTTTGTACGATTGCTTGAAGAAACAGTTACGTAAGTTTTCTCTTGTATCTACAATAGTTTTCCTCTCAGATGCAGCTGGAGGACAGAACAGAAACATGACTGTGGCAAAATTTTCAGCCTGGTTTGCCAAGGTGCATAATGTGAATATTGTACATATGTTTCCTGTACGGGGGCACAGCTTTTCTCAGTGTGACCGCAATTTCGGATTGATCAGGAAGAAAATCAAGAAAAAGGAAGTGATTGGTAGTGCAAAGCCTTATCTTGAAGCTATGGTCACATGCCGAATAAGTCCTTCGCCATTTGAGGTTATTATGGATAGGGGTTTGCTGAAAGAATGGGACAAATATCTGTCACAGTTTTTCTACACCAAGCCTATTTCCACACACAAATTTTCTTTCACCATCATGAAGTATGTGATTATCAAATACCAGAGGAATGGTGCAATTTTATGTTCTCAGTCCTACACTGAACTCTTCGATGTCTTCCGTATCTGGAAACCTGCTACTGGAGACTTCAACAATGCTTGTGCAGAGCTTTCTCCATGGCCAGAGGTGAACAAACAAAAAGAAGATGATGTGAAAAGCCTGTTTCATTTTTTGAGTGAGGATGACAAAGACTTTATTGTTGGCATGATAAATCATTGCTAAAAGTTCCAAAGACTGCAATAATCAGTAATGTTTCCAAACATTAAAAAAGTCTTACTTTAAAGATTTATGTTAGATCCCTTTGTAAATAAGCCTATCGTTTGTACCACATAATGTTTCCAGATTGTGACAGTTCTCTTCTGAGAAAACGGACTGTAAACAGGATTGCAAAGTCTGGGTTTTTCCAAGAAACTCCTAGGGATTAAAGGTCCATACCCTGGGGCTGATAAGGATCTTTCAAAATCTGGAAACCTTATGTGGTAAAGACTCTACAACTCTATTGTATTTTTCAAAAATGTCAAAAAAAAAAAAAAACATGTATAATGAAGTGGCAAGATGGGGTTGTTTTTTGAGTTATTAAGTTATTATTATTACTTATGTTCGACAAGGTTGTTTTATTTTAAGTAATTGTTTTGTGTATTTTAAGTACTTTATTGTATTTTAATATGTCGTAACTGTCACAGTCAGCAACAACAATCACAACAGTAAAGTATTTATTCTTGCTTAGCACACAAATTGCATTTATTTTTGCATTTTTATTATAAGCTAAAATTAATAATGTAACAGACAATATGATTATAACACAAACACTTTTGTTTTAAACGTAAGGAAATTATCATTTAGATCTAGTACAATAGTAAATCTACTTAATGGCATTTATATATCTAATGTAATATGTTCTACGTAAAAAGGGCTCATAACATGCAATATAAAACTATTTGATATAATATTAAATTTAATATTTATCAACATATAATAAGATTATTTAGTATAAGAAACCTGTGTTATCCATTGCTTGAGATACTGTACAATTGGTAACAAACATAACAATATTTAAATACACAGTGAAATATTAAAATCCATTTTTCTCAGAACACACATATAGCCAAAGTGCCCTTTTTACGTAGACCGCCTCAATTCTTCATTTCACTCTTTATGTCATTTTGGCTATTTACTAATATGAGAATTTTTTTATAATTTATCCATTAAATTTTCATTTCGCACAAGTATGTTGTTTATTATCAAACCATCACAATCTACATGTTTGAGTAAATTTTTTTTGGATATAATTTAAGTTTACATTCAAAGCAAAGTTTAAAACTTCCTCAAATTAAGCCTGATAAATGTGTGTCTCACAATTACTGTTTCAACACACTTTGCTGTACATCATTTCTGAATATGCTGAGAGCGTACCGGCATTGAGGTTGGAATATCGGTGGAGATTAATGGGCGCCACCACGTGAGTGGGCACGTGGACCCGGCTGGAAAACTCTAACTCAGGGCGTTATGTGGCCCGTGTGCGGCGAGATATTAGCCCTCCTGGTTTTTTACGCAACACCTGTCCCTAACTAAGCCCGCTCTCAGCGTCGGGCACGCTCCTAATTATCGCAGTGGGCTCTCAGGGCGTCCCACGCGCCGCTGAACAGGTTAAGGACCCACGTGGCCCCCCCGAACACAGAAACACGTGACTCAGTTAATTGGTTTTTATTACTCACGGTACACGCCCTTACATAATCCTCCGTTGATACAGCTATAAAACGCAGAGGCACGTATTGAATTAGGTGAGGAGGCGAACCACGCACGTGGTCGCCTCAAGTCGCAGACACGTCCGCCCTCGGCCGGCTGGAGAAAGAGACTGGGAAGAGACCAGGGCTTGCGGGAGGCAACATGGCGCCCTTCGCGCCGAACACAATTACCGTTACAACTTAGCTATGGCGTGCCCCGGGTTACTATTGAAAAATACATAAATCCTTTACAAAAATTAGTACATTACATCCATGCCCAGACCGTCTGTAATAATTACTTACATGAATAAAAATGGTTTAAATGAAGTTGCATGCTAGTTCCTCCGTCGCCCGCTAGGGAGCGTCCTTGTTCGTGCTTGCACTTATTAAATAACAAAACATCATGAATTAGTTAAACAAAAGACACATACATAGCAGTCATGACACTATTTTGGGGCGAAAAGAAAAGGATTACAATATTTATTAATACCAATTAGGGGTGCGGCGCACTGCAGCTAAGTGCCCTCTTGCCAGGCTAGCAACACACGCACACACGCACGCACGAGGTTTGAACAGAGATGGTGTTTGGGCGGTGTCATATCGGGCTCAAAGGGGCCGCAGGTCCGGACGACGTCAATGCAATATGTCGTAGATTCATTAACTAAGATAAGCTACTTATGATATTTGTAGATAAAGTTTGCCAGTGCAACACAATCAATTGTATCTTAATATATTTGGTAGAGTTATTTTCTTACTGAAGATGGAGCACAATGCTACAAAATTTTAGTATTTTTGTTTCCTTACATTTTTACAGTGCAAAACATAAATGTCATTTAATGTAGGCTTTTTTATTTTATTTTATTTTCTTAGCACCCAACAGACTCAGTTGATGAGCAGTGGCTCTCTGAATATAGGGCTTGTCAACAAATTTTAATTTCTGATACTTGTTTCCAAACTATTACTGAATTAACTTTGTTAAAAATTTGTGTACATCATGCATGCCTGCAACTTTAAGGTTTGGGCCAAACAAAAAAAAATTGACTGTTAATGACTTCAAAATATTTAGTTTTGTGTATTTTAATACTGGTATGTATAAAAATTTCAAGCAAGTGATGATTTAACTTAAGTGTCTACGCAATCATTCTTGATTTAAAAAAAAATCTCTAAAGTTAAGTTACCTACCGTGTGTATTGAAAGGTAACAAAGAAACTAAAGTCCTCCTGAAACTAGAAAATAATGCAAAACAACTTTGCTTACAGGGAGAAAAAATTGATAATAAACTATAGCAAGCATTACAAAAAAGTTAAAATATATTCCAAGTACATTACATTTTCAATAACACACATTTTAATGCAAATTTCTGTAGGGCCTATGTTTTTTGGTTGAAAACATGAATTTTTCACTTTATTAAATATACTGAGAAAACTCACAATACTGAAAATAATTGACGTTTATAAGTGAACTTACATTCATATAATCATTTAAGTTGAAAAATTGAACGACAATAGTACAATTTCTGCATACACAATTTTTCTTTTGTTTGGGTTCTATCATACACCACTGCGGTACTGTCTGGGCCTATCCAAAAATTAATCCTGGAGCTGTCCCCGCTTACAAACATTGATGTTATTGTGGAAAGATAATACCCGGTGACATGAGATGTGTGAATGTACAAAGAATCCACCTTGCATGAAATTTCGCTGTAATATATCTAAAGTGTTTGCTAGAAATTATTATTTGAAAAGACATTACCTGCAAACAAGTGCAACTCTCATCAAGGAACAGAAATTCTCTACTTAGTTGAAAAATATTTGTGATGGTGCATTCATGAGTGTAAAAAGGAGGGATAAATCAATGAAACTAGACATTCTTGTAGCCTCTGTGGCAAGACATTTATATAAAGTTATCACGCTTGGCATTTTGCTGTTGTCTTCGCAAAGGCATACCTATTAAAACTGTGAAGGTAAGTTACGGACACCTACAAGTCTGCACCCCAAATTAGGTTTGAGACTACACACAATAACTCAAACCGGACAGATACACAGCAAGCAGTATGGTCTGTGTCTTGATGTGCCACACAACCTACAAATATTCTAGTTGCACTGATACAATGAAAAGGATTTTTTTTAGGCACTAGACACTGCCTCCCCTTTTATTTTTCTGTATCTCTGATTTGTTACATAGGCATTCTTTTTTAGTTTATTTATTTCTAATTAATTTCTCTGCAGTTATAACATTTTTGCTGTTGAATCATTTTAGAGTCAGTCCTCAATGGTTTTGGTTAAATTTTGGTTTTTGTGTTGGTACAGCTGTGAGCGTGCACAGCACATGCTTGCGTTTTGTTTCCTGACCGCGACAGTGGCGCTGCCATCAAGCCTGGGCCGAAGTGTTGAAGAGCGATCCTGCGCTCGGGGAGTTAGTGAGGCATCGCTGGAGGCGACAGGTCGTCGGTTGTGGATACCACAGAGGCCACTGCAGGACATAGCAACCACACAATCTTGACTGCCCTGGGACTTCACCACAGCACGACAATGTCTACACAAGTAAGGCGTGGAAGCTTTTAAGCAACTGCCAGAGGTAGGCAGGTCTGAGCACTTTTTTTTTTTTTTTTTTTTTTTTTTATTTATAAATTTTGGTATGCTTTTTTCCCTTTTAGAAACATTGGTGGTGTTCTGCTTTGCCCTCCTAATAACTTTTTTTGGAGTTTAGTAATTGAATAACTGACTTCTTATTGAAATTATCCAGAACTGTACCAGTGATGAGCCCAGTTATCGACTAACTGTGAGCAGTGTGGCAAATTTTATGTACGTTGTGCTTTTGCATGCATCAGGGCAATAGACTGTGTGTGGAACTGCAGCAAATTCCATACCCACCTATCCTTAACCAAATCTTTACAATTTTGTGCCCTTATTTTTCCTTTTATGGGAATTGTAAATTAACTTTAATTGTCAATTAACACTATGTGTGTTTACGCTGGCCATTATAGCATTTTCTGACTGCCCAAAAATAGTTGTCCAGGTGTGGTGTTGACATGAGCTGGGTAACCATCAGCAGCTGCAACTCACTGCAAGCTGTTTCACGTATGAGTTTTAATGAACTACTATGTGCCCGAAATCAAAACTGCAGCTATTACGTCTTATTTCTGTATGTCACATGTGAAAGGGCAGTCATAATCATTTTAAAACTCTTTCAAGTACTTGCGAATTGGAGATTGCATGCTCCACAGACAAAAATTTTCCCCAACTAAATGTTGGGTTAAAGACCTTTTTAAAAAGAAGGTTGCCCAAGGAACTATGAACGCCAATAATGAACATTATCCCCATTTTGAGAGACCCGTTGCTTCAGCATTAAACTCCAAGTTTTAGGACTATAATGCATTATAATGCATCAAGATTAGGGCCGCACCAAGCATGAACTTTCCTTCAAAATGAACTCTGTAACAAACCAATTCTTTTGTGCTATTGCTGTGAGTTTTGAATTTTTAGCACAGCTTTGAAATTTGTGGAATGTAAAATTTCATTCTTTTACCTCTTTGTGATACCTATTTAATAATTCATATTATTTAATAAAGTTTTAAAATTGTTTAAAATATTTTTTGTTACCTCGTAATTGTTCACTGAGTATTTTTTTCATGCTTACTGTTATTTTTGTTGGCCCACATATTTTATGAGTGTAATTTAATTATGATTAGTAATTAGTTACGGCTTTATTTGTTCGCCAAAGACAAAGCCTTGACTGTTGTATTCATAGACCTTTTAATAAAGATAATTTACCATTCTGTAATATCCATATGCTCTTTTAGGTGTTTTGAATTCATTCACTTTCTAGCTGTGTGCCTCTGAAATTTAATGTGACAACTGTAGATGCTTAATTTTCTATAAGAATCTACATTCCGTGAGCACATGAAAAAATATTTTACAACTACTGGAATGGCTCTCTAGTTAAAATTCATTTCTTCCTTCTTGCAGAAGCTAAGAACTGCATCACATACCAGCTAGGAGATTTTATAAAATTATGCTTTTTAAAGTATAAGTTGTTGCTGAAATGTACTTGTAGTTATCCTGCAGCACTTCAAAAAACCATTTGCAAAAGAGCATTTAAAATTGTCAATACCACCCCTCAAAGTTCACATGATAAGAGGAGTTTGTAAATACAAGAGAAAAGGTAGCAGATGAACTCACACATATGTAGACTGCAACCAAGAACAGATGGACTCTGCTTACTAACAAAATAGTCCACGTAATAATTGGCTTATAGCAAGACTTTTGGGGTGACATTGTGCATATCTCCAAGCAGTAAAATGTTTCCAAGAATGGTTTTACAGCAAATTGGAGTCCTGAACTTTTCTGTGACCCATTTTCATTAATTGAAGTCACAGACCTACTACCTAGAAGATTTGTATCACAAACCTGTTCGTGATGGCTTCTATGCCTATGATGTATCCAGACACAAATTTAAGGGCTTCCCATCTCGCTTTCATTTATGATTAGCAGAGATGCAGGAACAGATAAAATGAAAAAGGACATTAATAAATTGCTTGTGTATACTTTTAGAGTAGAATTATAAATAATAAATGTTTGGAAGAATTAATTATCAATTGAGGTGATATTTAATTTATTAAAAAATTATCTTTTCCCCCCAATTTTTGGAAAAATAAACTGATTTTTAATATGATGGTCAAGATGGCCAAAAATATGGTGGATGCTATGGTGCATGATGACTTTGTGATTGACACCAGTGCTCTCTAGGGGATAGTGAGAGAACCAAAATGGTGTTTGAAGAAAGCACATTCTAGAAAACAATGACTAAAATGTAATTAAAAACAGACTAATAAAATGTGTTTCATTCACATTATCAAAAAATATGGAACACATACGACTTATAATAAAATTGTACGTCACTAAGCCTAAATTCTTTTACCTATTTACATAACAATTTCTTTATGTTTTTTCTACATGAGCCTTTTTATCAAAATGTCAGCTTGATTAATTTACATACAAATAAAATTATGGAATAAATTTTTACATGTGACCTGCTTATCTATATATGTATATTTGCTTTCGATTTACAAACAGTATCATCATTATTAAAATAAGATTCAACTTGAGAGTACTCTAATGTTTATTGTTAACATATGCAAATGTATTAAGCTTTAACTTTTAAAACTTATTTCTTTACAGCAACCAAAATGATCTCTCATGGTTTACCGACTCACTAAACAATGGAAAATAACTTTAGGAGTATGTTCCCCACTTGTCAGCCAACAAAAGTACATTTTCATGTTCACTGCAATATTAAAAAAAATATGACAGTTTTGAAGTAGGAAAGTTACTGTTCAAATTACAAAGATAATTTGTAAATGCTTAGTTAAAATCTGCTATGATAAAGCTGATTTTAATAGCAACCACATCTATTATAAAAACAAGTATTTATGCTTAATTTAAAATTAGGAGACTAAGTAAAAAAAAAAAAATTTCATTACACAAATATATAATTTTTACTTTCTTTAAATCATCTGTAAGAAAACCGTAGATAGCAGGATATTTAACACACCACATTGTTGGCACGGATAATACAACTTTATTTGCTCACAAAATTTTACGCTGAAAAAATTGTTACATTCTGCATTACAAATAAATTGGTGGAAAATTCACAAAAAGATTAAAAAGGTTTTAAATAGTCATGCTGCAGTGTTGCACTTCACTAGTTGACACATCTTCATTCCTTCAGTAATGCACCAAAATAAGTAGCCACTGTATACAGCCATGCTTGCACTGTGGTGTTGCCACATTACATATTTGTGCAACACTTATTTTCTATTGTTACTGATAAAATCCATAGGTGTACAGAATGTTCCAAGTCAGGAATACATTTGGATATCTCAAAATTATATGCAGCACTTAGCTGCCAAATGTTAAACACAACAAAAATTCAAATAATTTACGTGACAAGGACACTGGAACAAAAAACTTGTGATACCAACTAAATCCATAAAGCTGAATTGAGATACATAATTTTCAGTTACCACATAGTACAGTATTTGAGAAATAATTGTACCTGTCAAATAATAAAACAGCTGTACATAATTCAAACCTCTCCACATACAATTAAACTGCTTGGTTTAAATTCTGCATTACATGAATGGTTTCAATAAAAGAGGTCACATGGTATGTATAAAGGCTCATTTCAAAAACCAGTAAGGAATACAAAAACTTAAAATGTCTGGAGAACCACCAACAGCTGGTACCAAACTCATTACTGTTCTGATAATTTTTTTTGGTGTAATTACTAAACACAAATGATAGTACAATTTGTGGAATTGCAATTGACAACTATTTATTCCATTTTAACAAGCTGTGTATCCTGTATTAACTGCAATAGTAATGGTGCTGTTAGGGATTGTAAAGAGCAATAAGCAGCATTGCTTGCAGCCTTACAGTAAGGCAGGTGGAGTAGCTGACCCTAAAAACACAGAAATGTAATTATGTTGGCAGTTTTTTTTAGCACTACTATTAATTTGGGTATTTCGGTATTCAACTTTGGTAATTTAATTTGTTTATTAGTCATCACTTATGGGGTGAAAAACAGTTTTGTATTCAAGTCTATTGTCAAAATTGAACATGAAAAGGCAGATATTTATTAGTGCACATAAAATTTTAGCCATTAACATTCCAGAAAAATCACAGATTGGCAAGAGTTTATTAAACTTCTTCAAACAGTGGTCAAATTGGCATAAAGGAATAAAATATTAAACATAATTTACCATAAATTGTTCAAGGAAGTCTTTTGTGAATCTAAATTTTTAGAATAGTACAACAAAAATCTTTACACAAGTTGCAAATAAATTAAAAGAAGAAAATTAAAATTTAAACCAAGTAAATACAATACAAACACTTGAAAGTAGCATATGATACCAAAAGCAATAATTTTTAAATTTACTGATATATTTTTACAAATTACAAATCACTTCTTGGTTATTCAAGCATATTGCCTTGTCCCAAAATCTATTATGATGGCTAAGAAAATAAAGTAAGAAAAATAGGCATGTGCAAAGATTCAATAGTACTAATGAAGTCTAAGGTTTTTTTATATTTTAATTTGCTTCATTACAAAATTTACAATCTTAATTTTTAAGCATTTATCCATTAAATTTTCATTTCACACAAGCATGTTTATTATCAAATCATCATACTTATCACTTTTCAGTAGCGAAATTTTTCTTTGGATATAGTATAAATGTCCATTCAAAGCAACATTTAAAACTTTCTAAAATTAAGCCTGATAAATGTATGTCTCACAATGTACAGTTTTAAAACACATAAGCTGCACATAATTCCTGAATATGCAAAATATTGTAGATTCATAAATAAGATAAGATACTTCTGATATCTCTGGATAAAGTTTTTCTCATTCTACTATGATGCCAGTGCAACAAAATTATTAATTGTATCTAAATATATTTGGCACAGTTATTTTCTTATTAAAGATGGAGTAATGCAACAAAACTTTAGTGGTTTTGTTTTCTTACATTTTTACAGAACATAACATGAAATTTAATGTATTTTAATTTCTGATACATCTTGGATAGTTACCTACTAAAAATTTCCAAAATATTAATAAATTAACTTTTTTTTAAATATGTGTACATCATGCATGTCTACAACTTCGCGGTTTGGGGGCAAAAAAAAAAGACTGTTCATGGCTTCAAAATATTTAGTCTTATGTATTTCAATACTGGTATGTATTAAAATTTAATGCAAGTAATGATTTAACATAAGTGTCTAAGTAATCATTCTCGATAAGAAAAAAACCTCAAGTTACCTACCATGCTTATCGAAAGGTTACAAAGAAATAAAAGCCTTCCTGCACCTAGAAAATAATGCAAAACCACTTTGTTTACAGGGATAAAAAATTTAGATATTAAACTAGAGCATGCAAAAAAAATATGTTAAAATTTTATATTCAATGTATATTAATGAATAGGGACATGCATTTGTCACATTTTCAGTAACATGAATTTTTATGCAAATTTCACATTTTATTTTGTTGAAGTCATGAATTTTTCACTTTATATGATATACTGACAAAACTCTAAAATACTGAAAACATGGACATTTATAAGTGGGCTTAAGATTCATTAATATAATCTTTAAGGTCAAAAATTGAAATAAAAAAGTAAAAATTTTTCACACACAATTTTCCTAATGTTAGTGTTTATCCATCCATATCATTTGTTGTTTAAAAACAGGCACTATCACAAAAGATATTATGCTTCAATACTAAAATACGTGAATACACGCAACAAATGCTGAATGCTATAAAATCATTAGTTTTTTTTTAAATATTTTTTAATTTCTTACCCAGTCCTTTATGACCAGCAACCATTCAATTGAACAGTGCTTCTTCCGTGTTTATGGTTCTATGAAATTTTTAATTTTGTTTTGTGTACATGATGTGTGTTTACATAGTCTATCATAAGGTGAGTCATGCTTGGACGTTAAAAATTGTCCAATATATTAAGATTATTTTTAATGAAATATAGCTTTACAGTTTGTCCAAACAGGAGTTTTTACTGGCTAGCAATAAACAGAAGATAGAATTTCCACAGTTAAAGACTTCTCAGAGTGATATTTGACAGAAACAATTCTATTTTTATACATTAATTTGATGCAAAAGTAACTACAATAATTAAACCTACATGGACTTCCCATAAATAGGTAACTATTCAATTTGACTGTCCATTAAAAAGTAATATTTGCACATGCCTCATAAAAAAATATGATGATTTTGTAAATGACTCATTTATAAAAAAAACATTCATTTTAGAGTAATGTAAATAGATGTAAGTACTTTGCTCCAAATTGGATACAATGCTCAGATAATGTTCCGTGAAGACATTACACTCTTTATAAGCTAAAAAAATTCACACATTGGATTATCATAACTTGTTAAACTAGTACATGTATATATACCAACTATAAAACTTCAATAGTTTATAAGAGGTATCAAAGTATAAAATCTAATACTAAATTTTGGCACTTTAAACCTTCTGTAGTTGCCACATTGACTTTGCAAACTAAATGATCAGACAATCACATATATCTGATTCTGCACATTAAACAAAAAACCTATATTATCGCTAAAACTACAAAAATAATTTATAATAAAAGAACACATCTACCTCTACATATTATAAATTGTAAGAAAATAATGAATTTTCCCTGAAATTGTAAATATATGCACTGATAGGTAAAGTACTAACCATGTCAATCTTTATATATTATTTAAATAAACAACAGATTTCAAGAATTAGTTAAAAAATATTGCATGTTAATCTTTCAAAAAAGTTAGCCAAAAAACTAAAATTCAATTAGTTTAAGCCAAAATATAACATGTATAGTGAGTGACATGGTAACAACCATACAACAGTGATTCCATACAATAATTTAAAAACACATAACACATCTTTAAAACATGTACTTAAATACATAACACCACATTGTTTTTGTAGTGATATTATAAATATTTTGTAATACAATTTTAACATAACATAAATTGCATTACAAAAACCATTTAACACTAATGCACAACACAAGAGACAAATTAGCTAAAATCCATATGCACTCTAAAAATTTTCAAAACTGAATGTGAATTTCAAGTTATGATAATGAGTGAAGCTACCCATGATCTAGGATTGAAAACTGCACCAAAAATAGAAAATTGCATAGTGAGAATAAAACAGAATTACTTAAATGATAACAGATAAATTTAACACAAATAAATAAGTTGTTCTGATATACAAATTTGAAAAATTACATTGTCTTTTGAAATAAAAAAAAATTATTAAAAAGAGAGACAGGAAAAATTTAGATTTTAGAATTGCAAATCAGTCCCTCAAAATGATTACCTTCATTTAAATTCTAATAGCAGTAACAACTGTGGACATTAAAAAAAAAACGTAAAAAAAAAATAAAACTAAGTTTAAATTGTACAACAAGTTACAAAATCAGAATTTTACATATGTTTCAAGAATATTGTGAATTAAATTTTTAAATAATGCCAGTTGTCTCAAAAAATTACACAATCACCCCACTGATTAAATTTAAAAATAAATATTAATTAGATCACACTTGTTTTTCAAGAACTCCTTAAATATATAAATATATAATATATATTTAAATATCTCAATTAGTTAAATAGTTCCTAAGCAAACTATTTAATAATAATTCAAATTTGGCAGTACTGATTTTTTTCTATTCACAATATATTAAAAATAAAATTCTCTTTACAAAAAAACACCTAACTATTAGAATTCAAACCCAAAACCAAAACTGAATACAAGCAGCCAGATGCTGAATGCTATAAAATCAATAGTTTTTTTCAATATTTTTTAATTTCTTACCCAGTCCTTTATGACCAGGAACCATTCAATTAAACAGTGCTTCTTCAGTGGTTATGGTTCTATGAAATTTTTAATTTTGTTTTGTGTACATGATGTGTGTTTACATAGTCTATCATAAGGCGAGTCATGCTTGGACGTTAAAAATTGCCCAATATATTAAGATGTATTTTTAATGAAATATAGTCTTATAGTTTGTCCAAACATGTGTTTTTACTGGCTAGCAATAAACAAAAGATAGAATTTCCACAGTTAAAGACTTCTCAGAGTGATATTTGACAGAAACAATTCTATTTTTATACATTAATTTGATGCAAAAGTAACTACAGTATTTAAACCTACATGGACTTTCCATAAATAGGTAACTATTCAATTTGACTGTCCATTAAAAAGTAACATTTGCACATGCCTCATTAAAAAATATGATAATTTTGTAAATGACTAATTAAAAAAAAAAAAAAAAAAACATTTATTTTAGAGTTATGTAAATAGATGTAAGTTTGTTCCAAATTGGATACAATGCTCAGATAATGTTTCGTAAAGACATTACACTCTTAATACGCTAAAAAATTCACACATTGCATTATCATAACTTGTTAAACCAGTACATGTATATATACCGACAATAAAACTTCAATAGTTTATAAGAGGTATCAAAGTATAAATTCTAATACTAAATTTTGGCACTTTAAACCCTCTGTAGTTGCCACATTGACTTTGCAAACTAAATTATTAGACAATCACATATATCTGATTCTGCACATTAAACACAAAACATATATTATCGCTAATACCACAAAAATAATTAATAATAAAACAACACAACTACCTCTACATATTATAAATTGTAAGAAAATAATGAATTTTCCCTGAAATTGTAACTATATGCACTGATAGGTAATGTATTAACCATGTCATTCTTTCAGGCGCGTAGGAAGCAAATATTTAATGGGGGGGCAAAGGAGAGTATCATTATAAGTGGTGGATTTAACAAAGGGGGTGTCTGGGGTTTCTCCCCCGGTAGAAAAAGTTTGTATTCTAAGGAGCAAAATGGAGCTATTTAAGCATCTTTCATACATAAAAATAGAAGGTACTACTAGCAGAAATTTTAACTTTTTTTTAATAACAAATTGACTTAAGGCTCGGCATCATAAAGCAGTGTTCACTTTTCAGTTTTCGCCTGGTAGAATTAATTTTAAAGGCAATTTGTTGAATTTTCCCACTGCACAGAGTACATAAATTCAAGCACCTTCAAATTTAGTCCCCAGATATCATCAAGTTATCTAGATGTAGAAAAGGCAAAGATTAAACTTAAACATGGAAAAAAGCTTTTCGCAATAACACTTATATAATTTTATTCAGGAATTTCGAAATTTTATTTTGGTATTACAAATTAAAAAAGTCAATATTTTAAATTTTTTACTGTCGGACTCCCCTTAAGAATAAGTTTAAAATGCGAACCCCACAGAATAGGCGAGTGAAGATGCTCAAAAATAACTGCAAATCTGCTTGATAAATTCTTGTTCAATGATTTGTAGATTCCAAGAAATTTTTTTATTACTCGATGGAATAACCACGAGCAACGAGCGGAAAAAAATAATGTACCGAAATACTAAACTTTAATGTTAAATAGGTATATTACATATGGTTTTCGGGATCATGTAAAAATTTGTCTCAGTCTAAACTGCTCAAAAGTAATACCTGAGTTAAAGGAATCTAACTCTTCTTTAGGATCTTTGTCTTCACAGGCATTACAGCTTAATGTGCACTGCTTTTTAGGCGGTGGTTGTGATGAACTGCAGGACTGTGCAGAACGGTTGTTGAAGAAAAAGTTGATGCTTTTCTGAGTCATTGTAAGCCGCAAAAATTAAAATACTGTTATAAATTTTCTCCTTAAACCCTAAATGTTTATCATCATTGCCATTCCGCACTACTTACTCACGATACTACAGATAAATAAGTTTATTTTAAACAGTTCTGTAGTACGGCTCACAAATTTTCTTGGACTTAAAAGCAAGATGTACAGCTGTTGAATGATGACATGTGGGAAGTGCTCTGCACATCAGGTCGTTACCGTTAGGTAGAAACGAGGCGGGGTGAATGCAAGGGTCTGAAGGTCAGGTAGACAAGGGTGGACAAAAACGGAGCGTAAGCTACTGCAACGAGCAGGAAAATTTACTGGTGTTATATCCCACAGTAATATTTCCGCTATTAGCACTGTGAAACATGAATATTTAGAAGAAAACAAGAACAGTTGCCGTATTTGTTGTGCCTGTACACTTATCGAAAAGTCTTAATTTATTTTAAGAATTAAGTAGTGCACAGACAAGAAAATTCCACAAAACCACTTATCATTGCAATGAAGACAATGCCTCTTGTTCATCTGATGCAATGGCCGGGCAAAACCCCCCCCCCACGGTTCCTACGCTCCTGCATTCTTTATATATTATTGAAATAAACAACACTTTTCAAGAAAAGTTAAAAAATATTGATGTTAATCTTTCAAAAAAATTTGCCAAAAAACTCAAATTCAATTAGTTTAAGCCAAAATATAACACGTATAGTGAGTGACATGGTAACAACAGTGATTCCATACAATACTTTAAAAACACATAACACATCTTTAAAACATATACTTAAATACATAATACCACATTGTTTTTGTAGTGATATTATAAATATTTTGTAATACAATTTTAACATAACATAAATTGCATTACAAAAACCATTTAACACTAATGCACAACACAAGAGACTAATTAGCTGAAATCAATATGCAATGTAAAAATTTTCTAAACTGAATGTGAATTGCAAGTTATGATAATGATTGAAGCTACCCACGATCTAGGATTGAAAACTGCACCAAAAATAGAAAATTGCATAGTGAGAATAAAACAGAATTACTTAAATGATAACAGATAAATTTAACACAAATAACTAAGTTGTTCTGATATACAAATTTTAAAAATCTACACCATATTACAAATAAAATGCAGTATCAAGGAAGAAGAATTACATTGTCTTTTGGAATAAAAACAAATGTATTAAAAAGAGAGACCGGAAAATTTTAGATTTTAGAGTTGCAAATTAGTCCCTCTAAATGATTACCTTCTTTTAAATTCTAATAGCAGTAACAACTGTGGACACTTAAAAAAAATGTAAAAAAAAAAGTTTAAATTGTACAACAAGTTACAAAATCAGAATTTTACATATGTTTCATGAATATTGTGAATTAAATTTTTACATAATGTCAGTTGTCTCAATAAATTACACAATAACCCCACTGATTAAATTTGCAAAATAAATATTAATGATATCACACTTGTTTGTCAAGTACTCCTTAAATTTATAAATATATAATATATATTTCAATAAATCAATTTAGTTAAATAGTTCCTAAGCAAACTATTTAATAATAATTCAAATTTCTCAGTACTAATTTTTTTCTCTATTCACAATATATTCAAAATAAAATTCTCTTTACAAAACAACTAACTATTAGAATTCAAACCCAAAACCGAATGGTTTTTACCTCATAGATGTTAACTTTCCAAGGTTTCCATTCTAGGCATAAGGACTTTAAACTTGTAGGTTACAGTCCTTAAATATGAACAAAATAACATTAAAGTTTCTAGAGATTTCATAAAATATAAAACTAATTTTTGTTACATTAATATGAAGCACCACACAATTATTTCTTATGTTAGAAGGAATGACCAATGGTTCTGAATAATGAAACAATGGTTTGTATCCCACCCATAATTTTTTTACATTTTTTATGTCTAATGTATTTGGTAGTGCTTTTAAATAATACAATCTAAAATGTTAAGTAGTCTCTTATGTAGAAACAATACAAAAAATCCCTTGACCTGTCCATGAGGTACTCACTGTGAATTATTAAAGAACTAAAATCTATAATTAAAAGGGACTTTTTAAAACTAAACATGAAAATGACACACAAAAACTCTCTTTGCAATGTTAACACATACAAGTCAAGTACTAACAATGCAAAGGGATTGCAAAATTGTTACATTATTACTAAAAGAAAGGAATATCCCATAGAAATAATAATTTCGAAACCCTTCTCTGCTCTCTCTAAACATACACATAAACATTAACATACACATAAACACACACGCATGCATGCATGCATGCATGCACACAGAGCGAGATCAACATACAAATTAGGAAACCAATAATTCCTAATCACATAAAACCCAGCTGTTAAAAAGGTTTCCACTGGTTTTAAAAGTGATCCTAACAGTCACTAGAATCAATCTTTGATTTTTTTTTTAGTTTTAGGAACTGTTAGTAGTTAACTGTTTACCTAACAGTCTTTTTACATATTTGGTGTTCTGTTCTTTCAAGTGACCCACATTGAAAATACACTTAAGTCATCTGACTTGCTTTTCTTATATATTTGTCTTTTCACATATTTGGTGTTCTGTCCTTTCAAGTGGCCCACATTGAAAATACAGTAAGTCATTTTACTTGCTTCTCTTATATATTTGTCTTTTCACATATTTGGTATTCTGTCCTTTCAAGTGACACACATTGAAAATACAGTAAGTCATCTTACTTGCTTTTCTTATATATTTGTCTTTTCACATATTTGGTATTCTGTCCTTTCAAGTGACACACATTGAAAATACAGTAAGTCATCTTACTTGCTTTTCTTATATATTTTTCCTTTCACATATTTGGTATTCTGTCCTTTCAAGTGACACACATTGAAAATACAGTAAGTCATCTTACTTGCTTTTCTTATATATTTGTCTTTTCACATATTTGGTATTCTGTCCTTTCAAGTGACACACATTGAAAATACAGTAAGTCATCTTACTTGCTTTTCTTATATATTTGTCTTTTCACATATTTGGTATTCTGTCCTTTCAAGTGACACACATTGAAAATACAGTAAGTCATCTTACTTGCTTTTCTTATATATTTGTCTTTTCACATATTTGGTGTTCTGTCCTTTCAAGTGGCCCACATTGAAAATACAGTAAGTCATTTTACTTGCTTTTCTTATATATTTGTCTTTTCACATATTTGGTATTCTGTCCTTTCAAGTGACACACATTGAAAATACAGTAAATCATCTTACTTGCTTTTCTTATATATTTGTCTTTTCACATATTTGGTATTCTGTCCTTTCAAGTGACACACATTGAAAATACAGTAAGTCATCTTACTTGCTTTTCTTATATATTTGTCTTTTCACATATTTGGTATTCTGTCCTTTCAAGTGACACACATTGAAAATACACTAAGCACACATTGAAAATACACTAAAGTCATCTTACTTGCTTTTCTTATATATATGTCTTTTCACATATTTGGTATTCTGTCCTTTCAAGTGACACACATTGAAAATACACTATAGTATCCGACTTGCTTTTGTTATATATTTGTCTTTTCACATATTTGGTGTTCCGTTCTTTCAAGTGACCCACATTGAAAATACACTAAGTCATCTTACTTACTTTTCTTATATATTTGTCTTCACATATTTGGATTTCTGTCCTTTCAAGTGACCCACATTGAAAATACAATAGTCATCAACTTGGTTTTTGGGGGTTCTCTCCTCTACTGTTTTAACTCATATCATGCAGATAACCATAGTATTCAAAATAATACATATATAATAGCTCTCCTTTTATTGCCATCTATTCATACTTATGGTTTTTTCCCCCCATAAAGTCAACACATAAAAGGTGATGCATAGTTGGCTATTATAACAAACTACTTAAATATAAATGCAGTGTAAAATAATTCCTTATAAGAATGTATTCAAGTTTACACAAGGTCTTCCCTGCTCACCAGTTATATAGTCCTGAGCATTCATCTATTAATGAAAAAAATCTACACAAAATAGTTCTCTCCCCTTGCTTTCTACATCTCCATACTAACACTATTATTAAAAACATAACTGTGATGTAATATCTGCTATATTAACATCAACAAACCAAATATTAGCAATGCAATGGTAGACATGATGAAAAAAACCAACCTTAAACACAACTGTATGGCATTAAAAAGGAGTTAACACTTAAATTTCTAAAAAAATAATTCAGGCTTGAATATGTTTGCCCATTATGAAATAAGCATAAAAAGAACTTCTTATAGCTAACTGAATAGAAAAAATATATTTATACACACACACAAAATCTTCCCGACGTATTCTTTAAATGAGTCACAATAAAAATAAGCTCAGGTGAATGTTCGGTATATGATCTTCATTACACCCAAGTATAAAACAGAGACCAAAAACACTTCATAACTAGGTATAAAGTACAGGTGCATATACTTATTTATATTTCTGAGCTTCAGTATTTACCCTAATAAACAGCAAGCATAGTTGCAAGTATTTAAAACAGGGCTTCTGAAAATATCCATCAAAATCACATGCTAAGTTTTACAGTGAGTAGTATTGATGAAATCATTAATGTTAGTCATATCCCTTGAATGATTACAAATACTGCTGGCATATCACAATATTGCATTGAAATTTTTCTTAGTCTCTGCAAACAAATTTAGTACTGCTAATTAAATTTTCCATACAGCAGATCCTCCTAAAAACTAACAAACCACACAAAACTTGTTAGGCCCTAACTGCAATATTCTGATCACAGAAGAGCTTCTGGTGAGTCGCGTTCTTACTGGTTAGAACATGACTCGAACAGGCTCTGAAGTCATTTCTTTCCTGAAATTAAAAAAAAAGGAAAAATATTATTTTTCAAACACGTAATATTTTCTTGAAATAAATTTTATATTTATATTTAGTAATTAATCTTTTAGATACCAGACATAAGAACAATTTCACTTAATAATAGTATATTATATGCAACATATGTGCAATTATAACAAATATTCACTTTCTAGATAAGTCACCATAAAATGCTTACTGATTGCATCACCACTTGACTGCGCTTAAAAATTGTGACAACAATTCTCTCAGTAAATTGATTATGATGAAGCATATAATAAAAGTCAATTATTTTGCATACTAAAGTAAGCAGTTTGAAAACTGGCTAAGCATGGCACTTGTGAGATGAGGAATATGATGAAATGAAGTTGAGGGACTACTACATACCCATTTTCTTCTTCAAAAATAATTTTAATTTAATTGGTTGGACGATCATAATACAGTATACATATTTAAACCTATATGCAATTTTATATTTTTAATACACTTAAATTTCATTTGTCATTTCCATTTATAATGTATTATAATGCTAAAAAAAAGCATGTATTTTGTAATATTTTTAAACAATATACTTTTATCCAAGTAAGCAGTTTATGTCCAGGCAATAAATAAGAACTCATGGACCTGTACTGTCCCCTTAACACATTATTACTACACTACCAAAATGCATTATAATAGATTTTTAAAAATTATGTACCAAATTTTCTCTTTTTTAGTAGTCTTAAAATTGAAATTATTATGCATGTTTGATAACATTCCACACTGTAAATGACACCCAAGAACTCTTTTTGTAAGGACTGTGTCATGCAACTTCATCAAGTTTTGACAGTTCTGTAGGAAGTAGAGCCCAATGATATATCCTTCCATCACAATTGTCTTGTCAATGAAATATGTAGGTACATACAATCTGACGTCGTCCGACCGAAGGCCACCCTAAAGCCCGACCTGCAACCGCCAGTATTCACCCCGCTAACGGAACGCGCCCCTAGCCATGGCCCACCCGAGTCAGGCGAGCCACCAGCAATCAAGGTAGAATCCGGCCCCCCCCCAAAATAAACAGACCGTCATTAAAACCAGCCACGTTAAAAAACAAACACTAATTATTAAACAATATTACGTATTTAATTGAAGTTGGTCAACGAAAGTGCGACGTAGGAGTGCCCGGGCACTCACGTGTGTAACTACATAAATACGCGTATGAGTGTTCCCCTGGCGGCCTTCTGCCTGAATCAATCAATCAGACCTTATGACATAATTATTCAAACCTTGTGTTGCGTCATTAACCACACCAGAACAATCTGACAAGAAACGAACAGTCGCTGGTGTGACGTAAAAATTCAAACACAATAATTCTTAAATATAATAACTTTCAATTCCTAGAAGGGACAAATGACCTTAATTCAGCCTTTATAATTTATATAAGAATTTAACATCATTAAATTCTCTTATTAACTTATCAGATCAGAAATTAACGTAATGAGGTCAACCCTGGCGCGAGGGCCACCGAGCCTCGGCCGGACGCCATGACATGACGCCAGTACAGCGCGACTCGTGGACCGGGGCGGACGCACGTCCCACGTTGAGACATCATCCTTTGTCCACACCGAGTTCACTTCTGGTAACTATAGTCATTCTTCAAAACCTTTTTAATAATCTCTCCGTGTGTACCCGGTCCAGCTTTTCGGTCCAGGACCTAATCCGGCCGCATAAATATCACCCCCCCCCCTGCACCACACTTGGTCCGCGGGGTAGGTGCATTATCCGGTACGGGCCGACTCCCGAGGACAGAACTTTTGTTAATTCTCAGTCGCTCCGGCGCTGACACTCCCCGTAAGGGAACTCTTGAGCGAATTTAGCTGCGGTCCGCGCTCCACTGCCGTGGACGCGAGCACCGCCTCAATACGCAGATTTACGGGATTGGCCGCCTCCAATCGCCCTCACCCCTCGTTGAGTAACCAGGCTCAGAAACGCCTAGGGACACGATAATACGGAATAATTAGTGACTTTGTAACATTTCATTGTAACTTTGTGCAACGCACCCTCGTGTAACATTTTCTTTTGTAAACTTGTGCCACATAACCTCGTGTAACAATTCCTTTGTAAACTTGTGCAACGCAACCTCGTGTAACAATTCTTTTGTAAACTTGCTCGACGCATCTCTCCACGTAACATTCGTAAACTTGTCTAACGCCACCTCGTGTAACATTCCTTTTGTAAACTTGTGCTACGGTAATTCAGTAACTCTCAGACTCAGTTGCGTGTAATTGTGTAATTTGTATCTTGTAACGTCAACCCTTGTACGACGTGGCGTGTAACCAGCAACGTTACACCTGAGCCACTGTCGACCGAATAAATGACGCACGTCATTTATTACCTCACTTCAGCGTACGCTTCTTTCAACCTGCTATTCCCAACCCCCGCCGAGTAGGGAAGTCCTCAAACCCACGCAACACCGCCGACGGTCCTAGTGGGCCACGCAGGGCAATCGACCCCACGACCCAACTACCGACTAGCACCAGAACTAGTCTGGCGCCCACCCTGAATCATTACATTTGCAACCGCCACTCCCGCTAGGAACCGCACCGGGACTCGAGCCCGAGACCCCGGACGACGGCATTTGGCGCCCGCTGCGTGGGGCGAAGATAGAAAAATCAAGATTTTCCCCACGAAAAATCACAAGAACTTTCACGAAAAAACGGAAAATTTGAGCCATTATTAAATCATAATTTTTTTTTCCGGCCACGCCAAGCCACAGCACGGACACGGGACGGCCATTTTGCACAGGCAAAAGTAATTAGGGTCAAGACAGGCCGGCGCGACGAAGCAAGCGGACAAAGGGGCTTCAACCACCCCCCACCCCACTCGGCATTCCAGCGCCAACCGCGACGCAGAAGCCTACGTCACAGCCCGACCCCCCTCTCCGCAGCGGCCATCATCGGCCTCCGCTTTGTGCGAGTGTCCGGGCGCCCTCGCCCGTTGCCTCGCACGCTCATCCGTACCCCCTCCCCAACGCGGACAGTTTTCGACCTCCACTTAGTGCGGCTGTCCGGGCGCTCTCGGCCGCCGCTGCGCACGAACGATCTGCGCACCACCTCCGCCGCGGCCATTCTCGGCCTCCGCTTTGTGCGGCTGTCCGGGCACCTGCCCAGCCGGCGAGCGCGACCCCGCGCGCAAGCCTGCCCCGCGCACACAGACCTACACCGCTAAACACGCACGATAGCAGGAACAACAAGTGAGATGTATGCGGACAAATGCATCGGGTGTTACCACCCCTGCCCGAGTTGGGACTTGTACGGCAGGACCGCCACGGGGTACGAGTGCGGCTATTGCCAAGAGTACCGACTATATGGAGTGACAATGTGTGGGAACCGGTCGTGTCCCGGAGGAAGTAGCGGGGGCTACCACTGCGACGAATGTGACCGCCTGTGGCATCGTGACTGCACCAACGAGCGTGAAGGGACTTTGAGGCGCGAGTCCTTCACGTTCACGTGCACGCGATGTACCGCAAAACGAGCCACCCAGGTGCAGTACATGGCAGCGACGCTAATAATTCCTCCCCGACGATACGCCGCGACGATCCACGACATCCGGACACCACCCACGCCGACGCATGACGTACCACAAACACACGTCCCGACAACATCCGCACCGTCACGTACAATGTGCCCACCACCTACCGTCCCGACGCCGACGCCAGGCTTCCTGACGCCAGCAACCCCGCTCCCACCGCCTCCTGTTCCGGAGCCACCAACCTCGGCGTCCCTTGTAGACCTGACGCCTCCCGACCCAAGTCTGGAAACACCGTCACGAGCGATACCACGCTCCATCGACCTGACGCCACTCACGCCGACGCACTACGCCTCACAAAGGACGCCTTCCGTCCCGACGCCGACGCTCGTCACCCTCTCGCCGCCAATCCCGCTCCCTCCGCCTCCGGGCCCAAAGCCACCAGCCTCAGCAACCCGTGCAGACCGGACGCTACTCAACACGACTGTGACAACGCTGGACCCGCCGAAGCCGACCTTACGACGCACGACGCCGACCGTCCCACCGCAGTCTGACACGACGACCTGAACCCGCATCGTGTCGGAGACACCTCACGACGTCGGGATGGCCTCGCCACCGCACCTGACCACTGTCACAGTGCCGCGAAGGACCGTTCCGACGCAACCCGCGTCGTCTCCGACACACGCCTCATCCGGGACGCCACCAGACTCGGCACCGACACGTCGCGCCACACCGTCGCCACCGCCTGGCTTCGACTACATGCAGCCGTCGTCACTGCCACATGGGACGCTGGAAAACGGAACGCCCAGGGCCACGACGCCGAGACGCCTGTGCGAGGCCCCGCCACCGGGATTCGCCCCGCGGTGCCCGCCTGGCTTCGAGGCACAGTGGATGGAGCCCACCAAAACGAGACAGACGCGCACGACGCCGACGCCGTCTTCGTCACCGCCTGAAACAACATCAAAGACGCTAGAGGCGCCACGACGCCGCCCCTCGGACAGCCTGCCACAGCAGCTGCCGAGGCGACGCGCACTCAAGCCGCCAGAGGCGCCACGACGCCGCCCCTCGGCCGGTCTGCCACAGCAGCCACCGAGGCGACGCGCACTCAAGCCGCCAGAGGCGCCACGACGCCGCCCCTCGGACAGCCTGCCACCGCAGCTGCCGAGGCGACGCGCACTCTGCCCTCAAGAGGCGCCACGACGCCGCCCCTCGGCCGGCCTGCCACAGCAGCCACCGAGGCGACACGCACTCAAGCCGCCAGAGGCGCCACGACGCCGTCCCTCGGACGGCCTGCCACCGCAGCTGCCGAGGCGACGCGCACTCTGCCCTCAAGAGGCGCCACGACGCCGCCCCTCGGCCGGCCTGCCACAGCAGCCACCGAGGCGACGCGCACTCAAGCCGCCAGAGGCGCCACGACGCCGCCCCTCGGACGGCCTGCCACTGCAGCTGCCGAGGCGACGCGCACTCTGCCCTCAAGAGGCGCCACGACGCCGCCCCTCGGCCGGCCTGCCACAGCAGCCACCGAGGCGACGCGCACTCAAGCCGCCAGAGGCGCCACGACGCCGCCCCTCGGACGGCCTGCCACCGCAGCTGCCGAGGCGACGCGCACTCTGCCCTCAAGAGGCGCCACGACGCCGCCCCTCGGCCGGTCTGCCACAGCAGCCACCGAGGCGACGCGCACTCAAGCCGCCAGAGGCGCCACGACGCCGCCCGTCGGACAGCCTGCCACCGCCGCTGCCGAGGCGACGCGCACTCTGCCCTCAAGAGGCGCCACGACGCCGCCCCTCGGCCGACCTGCCACAGCAGCCACCGAGGCGACGCGCACTCAAGCCGCCAGAGGCGCCACGACGCCGCCCCTCGGACAGCCTGCCACCGCCGCTGCCGAGGCGACGCGCACTCTGCCCTCAAGAGGCGCCACGACGCCGCCCCTCGGCCGGCCTGCCACAGCAGCCACCGAGGCGACGCGCACTCAAGCCGCCAGAGGCGCCACGACGCCGCCCCTCGGACAGCCTGCCACCGCAGCTGCCGAGGCGACGCGCACTCTACCCTCAAGAGGCGCCACGACGCCGCCCCTCGGCCGGCCTGCCACAGCAGCCACCGAGGCGACGCACACTCAAGCCGCCAGAGGCGCCACGACGCCGCCCCTCGGACAGCCTGCCATAGCCGCTGCCGAGGCGACGCGCACTCTGCCCTCAAGAGGCGCCACGACGCCGGCCCCTCGACCGGCCTGCCACAGCAGCCACCGAGGCGACGCGCACTCAAGCCGCCAGAGGCGCCACGACGCCGCCCCTCGGACAGCCTGCCACCGCAGCTGCCGAGGCGACGCGCACTCTGCCCTCAAGAGGCGCCACGACGCCGCCCCTCGGACAGCCTGCCACAGCAGCTGCCGAGGCGACGCGCACTCAAGCCCTCAAAGCCACCGCGCCACCACACCGTGACGTCACCGCGGCTACCAGGTCGCCTGAGCTCCCTGCATCTGCCTGACGCAATGCAGGTCGACGCCACGGCACCTGGACACCCGACCGCCCCACCACCGTGCGTGACCGCCACACAGACGGTGACACCTACCATCCGTCTGGCACGACGGGCCGCGAAACGCCCGCATGTCGACATGGCTGAGCCGGGCCTTGCCAAGCGCCGCCCGCGCTTGCTGCCCGCCTGCCGAGAGCCACCTGACCTTGGTCACCGCCGCCCCTGCCGGCCGGCACCCTGGCCACCACCGCACCACCGCACGCTGCGAGACACCGCAGCCACACTCGGTGCAACGGTCAACCCCCGAGAACGAGTCCAGGGAGGTGCTTAGGGCACAACAGAAGGACGACCACGCCGACACCACCCCCATGGTGATGGTACTGGACGACGAGGACGAGGAGGCCTCTACTCCAAACCCGCCTGGCATACCGGAACGGGAGAGGAGGCTGTACCCAGCCACGCCGTAGCAGACGCCGAGGGACAACGCCAACAGGCCAGCACCCGGGTGATCGACGTGGGACAACCTGAGACCAGACCGCGGGCCCTACCAGCTGCCGACCCACCCCAGACCTCCGACGCGGGACCGCCCAGGTCCAGAGCGCGGGCCCTACCAGCTGCCGGACCACCTCGAACACTCGACGCGGGACGCACCAGGTCCAGAGCGCGGGCCCTACCAGCTGCCGGACCACGCCGACGAACCAACACCCGGCTGTTCGACGTGGGACGACCTGGACCCAGTACGCAGGCCCTACCAGCTGCGGCCGCCGCGAGCACCACCTGGCTGGAGCTGCTGCCGAAGCTAGGGGCGCCCCCACGTGGCGGGGTCACTAGCGGCGCAAGGTCGGGCTTCTCGAGGGGGGGGCGTTTTACGTCGTCCGACCGAAGGCCACCCTAAAGCCCGACCTGCAACCGCCAGTATTCACCCCGCTAACGGAACGCGCCCCTAGCCATGGCCCACCCGAGTCAGGCGAGCCACCAGCAATCAAGGTAGAATCCGGCCCCCCCCCAAAATAAACAGACCGTCATTAAAACCAGCCACGTTAAAAAACAAACACTAATTATTAAACAATATTACGTATTTAATTGAAGTTGGTCAACGAAAGTGCGACGTAGGAGTGCCCGGGCACTCACGTGTGTAACTACATAAATACGCGTATGAGTGTTCCCCTGGCGGCCTTCTGCCTGAATCAATCAATCAGACCTTATGACATAATTATTCAAACCTTGTGTTGCGTCATTAACCACACCAGAACAATCTGACAAGAAACGAACAGTCGCTGTTGTGACGTAAAAATTCAAACACAATAATTCTTAAATATAATAACTTTCAATTCCTAGAAGGGACAAATGACCTTAATTCAGCCTTTATAATTTATATAAGAATTTAACATCATTAAATTCTCTTATTAACTTATCAGATCAGAAATTAACGTAATGAGGTCAACCCTGGCGCGAGGGCCACCGAGCCTCGGCCGGACGCCATGACATGACGCCAGTACAGCGCGACTCGTGGACCGGGGCGGACGCACGTCCCACGGAGACACATCATCCTTTGTCCACACCGAGTTCACTTCTGGTAACTATAGTCATTCTTCAAAACCTTTTTAATAATCTCTCCGTGTGTACCCGGTCCAGCTTTTCGGTCCAGGACCTAATCCGGCCGCATAAATATCACCCCCCCCCCTGCACCACACTTGGTCCGCGGGGTAGGTGCATTATCCGGTACGGGCCGACTCCCGAGGACAGAACTTTTGTTAATTCTCAGTCGCTCCGGCGCTGACACTCCCCGTAAGGGAACTCTTGAGCGAATTTAGCTGCGGTCCGCGCTCCACTGCCGTGGACGCGAGCACAGCCTCAATACGCAGATTTACGGGATTGGCCGCCTCCAATCGCCCTCACCCCTCGTTGAGTAACCAGGCTCAGAAACGCCTAGGGACACGATAATACGGAATATTTAGTGACTTTGTAACATTTCTTTGTAACTTTGTGCAACGCACCCTCGTGTAACATTTTCTTTTGTAAACTTGTGCCACGTAACCTCGTGTAACAATTCCTTTGTAAACTTGTGCAACGCAACCTCGTGTAACAATTCTTTTGTAAACTTGCTCGACGCATCTCTCCACGTAACATTCGTAAACTTGTCTAACGCCACCTCGTGTAACATTCCTTTTGTAAACTTGTGCTACGGTAATTCAGTAACTCTCAGACTCAGTTGCGTGTAATTGTGTAATTTGTATCTTGTAACGTCAACCCTTGTACGACGTGGCGTGTAACCAGCAACGTTACACCTGAGCCACTGTCGACCGAATAAATGACGCACGTCATTTATTACCTCACTTCAGCGTACGCTTCTTTCAACCTGCTATTCCCAACCCCCGCCGAGTAGGGAAGTCCTCAAACCCACGCAACACCGCTGACGGTCCTAGTGGGCCACGCAGGGCAATCGACCCCACGACCCAACTACCGACTAGCACCAGAACTAGTCTGGCGCCCACCCTGAATCATTACATTTGCAACCGCCACTCCCGCTAGGAACCGCACCGGGACTCGAGCCCGAGACCCCGGACGACGGCAAATCCAAGAGTCTCTCGTTGCTTCCATACCGATTGAGTGGATCTGGTTTGTTAATGTTTCTGTTTGAAATTTAATATTGATTCTTTTATTTCCAAAACAAATATATAATAAATTAGTTTGTGCTGCATATTTCATACACACACAAAACTTCCATGTAAACACATTCATTTTGGTATGTTGTGCACATCATCAGCATCACCATCAAGCCAAGGTGAACTCTAACTTTTCAGTACTGTGCAGTAGGTATTGTTTCAATACTAAAACACACCACCAAATATTTTCATTTCTTCATTAAATGCTTACTCTGCAATGAATAGTATATGTTCAGCAATTTATGTTTGTTGAAAATTATATTTAACGATACTAAAAAATACATTCTTTATAACATCATGTAGCAGGTGCAATTTGCTCGCAGTATAAACTCCCTTAAATACATATGTAGTTAAAAATATTAAAATCATTTTTAGACTTCCAAAAAATAAAAACAAAAGTATATTTAAAAATTTCTTAAGAGTAAAAATGTCGGCAGGAAAATATGGATAAGTTATTGAAAATCCTACACCAACTATTATGGTCTACATGAAAGGCACCCAAATAAATTACTTTTAAAACATTGTCTGCTACCTGTTTCAGTCATGCAGGTAAGATGTTTGGGAGTAAGTGTGTATGATCTTTGTCATGTTAATAATTGAAGTCAAATATCTGGAAAGCAACATTTTTTCATTATAATGAAATTTAATGCCTAATTCTTTGCTGATATTAATATATTTGCTTAACAATAATCACTTCATGGTAGCATTTTATGATTTTTTTCTAGCAAGTTTCTTTCACGCTATCAAACAAACATCTAGCATTAGGCTTTATAAAGTTAAGATTTGGTTTGCTAACAAATTGCTAACCAGAGTGACTTCAACCTTAGATAACACTTCTACTCCTTAGATTAATACCTTCATGCTTTTAGTAATCCACGACTACCCAAGTAAACGGTAAACGTATTGTAATTATACTATAATCTAAATATTTGAGGAGTTTTGTAAGACATAATTAAGTACACCCATTTGGTACAAAAGTGACACATTTCTGTAATGCTGAAAAAAATATAACAATGTTTCAGTAAATCTGAAATACATCTGTAAAAAATATCTTAAATATTGTTTGGTGATGTAATCCCACCAAATTAACTAAAGGATGAAAAATGCATTGGGCCAACCTATTTGTATGAATGTCCACAAACGGAAGCATTTCATCCCAGCCCAAAGAAGATATTAAGAGAAGGCACATGACAGGAAAGGTTGACTCTTAAAAATCTGCAGCGTACGTCTGTCACAATATTTTACCATTTGGAGGTTGCCAACTGACCAGAAGGCTATATTTTGGATAAAATTTCTCTTGTATAGGAAGATTAGTTTGACAATCATGTTCACTTAGCATTTACAAATCATTAAACATATTTTCCCCCCCATTATTATATGCATTTATATTTTTCAGAGGTAACCGTACATTATTATTAACATTTGTGTGTTTCAGTCAATTTTTGTCTCAAATATCAAACTTTTAATCATATTCAAACCGAAATTAAAAACACGTTATGAAAGCAGCTAAACAAATAAACTTCGAAACTTTTTAAGAATATACAAATTTCCGGCAATACCTTGCAAACAATTTGGAGGTTATAGTTTCATCCGTCCGTCAAAAATTAAAGCTCGGGGAGCTTTTGACGAATGGACGGTTGCAATTTTCAGGGCCACCTGATTAGTTGGAGATCACAAGATTAATGGATGGACATATCATTGTGAGTCCAGTTTAAAACATTGGTACATATTCAAAGACCTGACACAGATTTTATAGCTGGTTCATGCTTAAATGATCATATTCGGGAGACATGCTTAAAATTAACTATCAGTATCCTTCACCACATGCCCAAGTAGCATTGATATGAGCAAATTTTATGTCACCCTTGAGGTTTGCATAGCACTAAGCAGAGCAAAACTGCTACATATATTGTTAGATAAATAAAAATTTTACTATCACACTACATATTGTTGTAATATGTTATTGTATTATAAAGTGAATCTTTATTTCCATACCACATTTTCAACAAAATTTCTAAATCTGTCAGCTTTCCAAAAAATTATATTAACTCTGCAGAATTAGACTGTGCAAAACATTTATTCCTTAATATCATTTTATGTAGCTTGAACTGAAAAAATTATTATTTTCCAAAGAAAGCACTCATAAATAAGTACACATAAACAATTTTGCAATTTAAATAAAATAAGCAACTTTGTTTACATAGTGGTGAAGAAACTTTGTCAAAGATGGCATGAAGAAAGTAAAACCCGAAAACCTAAGAACTTATTTGTTGTAAGCATTAAATTATTTTCTGGATATCTTCTTGCAGTACATTTTTTTCATTTTTTTAAAGGTGTGGAACGTAACGGTGTAAAAAAAAAAGACAAAAAAAAGGCCAGTTGTAACTACATAAATTTTGTTTATTATGAATTTTAACTAGATATTTTGTTATAGCAGAGTAATTAATTATTTATCATATATTTATTTAGCCAATGACCTAATTTAGCTAGGTCCCAAAAATGGTATTTCAAAATAAATTATGGTTTAACACTAAAACTGGATAAACTTTAACACTAGATTAACCTGGTCATTCAAATTTGGCAGTAGTTCCTCACACCGCACCACTATATTTCACATTTGTAACTCCTCACACGTGCCTTAATGCTAATTGATTCAAAGCTGTTCTCTATCATCCTTATACACCTATCCCTAACTTAGCACGACTAATTTGTTTCTAAAAATGCATGTGTTATTCTAAATTGCGTATTCTGAAGCATTACTTTCTATAAATAGCAAGGCTAATTTATTTAATGTGTTCCAAAATTGTGTAGGAAAATATACTTACGTAATATAAATGCGTAGAATAACACTCAACGATAAATATGTCACACCATTAATCTTTATATGCCTCCCATCACACTTTGTATGACAAATACGACACCGCGTAACGGGAGATACGTTGGTTATGTACTTTATCGTCAGATGGCAGGCTGACATGCCCGCCCGGGTGTGACCTTCAACTCACGTCACGTATCTTTCCAAACCATCCTTTACTGAGAGTGAAACCGATATTACTATCCGGATAATTACATTTTAATTTTACAAAAATTATAAAGTGCTTACCGTGTTTTATCGCATTATCGTAGCAAAATTTATACTAAAATCAAGTTTCAAAAGTAGGGGTACAATTTGTATGCGAAAAAAAATATGTTAGGTAATGTTATTCATAAAAACAAAATTTTTCAACTTTAAATAGAAAAACAAAATCTATGACCTGAACGAGAGGCTGAACTAACGATAACTATTGTCGTAGTACACACCACGAAAGAGTAAGGGCTATCAAATGTAAGTAAACTTGGCACAAGACAGAGAGCGTGCGTTGCATGCAATTGGCGAAATATCAATATCGATATTAGACTACATGTGCGCGCTCTATACGGGAAGCAACATAGCCAAACATGGATGATGCCAACTAGTGCTGGCTACATTTTGATAAATTGTACACCGCGGCAACGCAGACTAACAGATAAAGGTTATAACGTTTCAAAAGACTTTAAAAGAAAATTGTGCGCACAGTAGACTTGCTTAAAACTAAAGTGCGACCAACATAAGCGTGGCCTTCAACTCAATCTGCGTTCCGTAATACTTCTAGTTTTATCTCAAATACCGGAACACGATGCATTATGGGTGATCAAGCACGTACAGTTACCGGCAGCTGAATGGGCAGATGTTGCTTTTGTTTGTGTGAATTCCCTGCCACTGGCTAGACTGAGTTCACGGCCCGGTCTGTGGCCATGTGACAACGGTACGGCACGGCGGCATACGCGCAGACGTAAAAACATTTGGTCCTTTACACTCCACAGCCGCAATTTAACTTGCCATAGCTGATGTTTGTACAACAGCCGATAGCATAGACAGACCTGCGCGCGCATCTCTTCCCCCCTTGTTTGGCTAACTGTATGCCACTGCACATCTGTTGTTTACAGAAGTTGAAACAGACTTTTTTGTTTGCCTGAGGATATTTCGCGTTAACTGAAATTTACAGACGTGCTATTCAAGACTGAGGCAGTAAAATTAACATCGCGCTAAATGAATTTGTGCAATCTGAAGACGTGCTAAGTGAGGGATAGGTGTATTGTATGTGACGTTAAGTACATAGACTGCCTAAATGGTATTATTGTTATTAGTTATTACTATTACTAAGGAAGTGATCCAATAATAACAAAATACATTTGGGTACAAAATTCTTAAAGTGTTGTGCACATAGACTCTTCAGTAGTAGTACATTTGTCCCACTGCAATTGAATTTTCTCAACTCTCAATTTTACAAATATTCCAGCTCATCAACAGGTTTTTTTTCTTTCAATAAATACGATAAATACTTTGTTTTAAGTGGTAAATATTATTCCCCAAAATATTATATACTAGTTATAATGTATAAATAATAAACTAATGATTTAACTTTCTACAAAAATACAATTATTAATTAAAACAGTATTACCAGGCATTTTAAAACAACGGTAAAACTTAATAAATTCATATCAATTTGTGAGTGTTGTGACAGGCCCTCCACTTACTTTAAACAACATATCTGACCCCTTCAAAGTTGAAGTTTGCCATCACTATTGAAAACCATTAAATTCTGATTAATCACTTAAGACTTGTTGGTCTATATGAAATCAATGCTATGATTTAAAAAATATTTACAAAACTATTTCATGGTGGTTTCTGTGGAAAAAAAAAAATTTCAAACTAGTAGATTTTTCAAGTGTACCCCAAGAGAGTTCTTCTACTTTATACTATTCATAATCTTGTATCTTTAAACGAGTAATTCTTGTGTGTGTGTGTGTGTGTGTGTGTGTGTGTGTGTGTGTGTGTGTGTGTGTGTGTATGTATATGTATATATAAATATATATATATATATAATCAATCTTGGAAACGGCTCCAACGATTTTCATGAAATTTAGTATGCAGGGGGTTTCGGGGGCGATAAATCGATCTAGCTAGGATTCATTTTTATAAAATGTCGTTTTATCCATGTTTTCAATAATCAACTTAAACATAAATGACTCTTCCTGACATCTATTGGCGATTAATAATACCATTTTTTTTTATTGGGAGCAACTAACTGCTTTAACGACACAACAACACTAAAGCTACTCCAGTAGATGACGTTGTTAAGCAACACTAAGCCAATGAGTGCTTGGTTTGAGGTTAGACCAAGAAAATCACTTGTTTACTTATATTATTTGTGTCTTTTTAACTCATAAGTTCACTTAAAAAAAAACACTTATAAACAATCTAACTTCACGAAGCCACAACTCGTCTCATCACCTTGAAGAACATCATCTGTGCAATCACATAATAAAGGCAAAAATTGTTACTGGTGAACAATCCGGCAAAGAAGTACATATACCATGGATAACCCTTGACTCATCAAAAGGACAGCTGGGATGCACCAAGCAGCATCACCAATTTCCCGTTAGATCTGCATTTGCCATGACTGTCCACAAATCCCAAGGGCAAACTTTCGAATCTGTTGGGGTTGACAAAGTCAAGTCCGGTCTTCATGCATGGTATGTTATATGTGGCATTTTCTAGAGTTAAGCGACCAACTACGTTAAAAATATATATATACTTACGTAGTTGATTGATAAACTGTAAAAAATTAAGTATTTGTTTCTGATAAAATATTAAACTAACTGCACTCGTGGTTTTTTATTTAAATAACCAGTTCATATTTTATTATTATGGCAGTAAGATCAAAAAATATTATTCATTTTTCATTAGTATGTAATTCGTATTTAAATATAATTTCTAAAAAACACAATTTACAAAAAAAAATACCGAGCAAAGCTCGGTCATCCAGGTAGTATTTATAATTAACATTGGCAAAGCTATCAATTATATCACACCTGTTGTTTGTGCAGGTTAGAAAATTTTCAAAGTTATATATTCTATTAATGGCTGTGAAGAATAACATAATTGGTGTAATTTAAATAAGAAGAAGCACAAGTTGATAAAATAAAGAGTATAATGTTTTCTAAGAAAATACTATTCTTGTTTTTTAAGTATGAGTTGCTACAGTTTGATATATGTTATGTGAACTTTATTAGACTCTTAGATATTATTTTAGATTATATGTTGCTTTCTACCCACAAGTTGAATAATTAATTGCTGACTCATTTAGGATTTTTGTTCTTTAAGTTCTTTGTATCTTATTTCTATAATCTCTTATATGCCCAGTCTATTCTCTATGCTTCATTTTAGATGCCAAAGAAATGGGTCCAGACCACAACCAAGGGAGGTTTTACTACAGAACTTTATAATGCCATTCACGCTGTCAAGTTAACAGGGAATTCAGCAATGATGAATCTATGATTCGTTTGCATTTGCAAACCGGGAGCACATAACCTGCTTAGCTCGGAAGCAAACCTACATTTTCTCAACATGAAAAAAAATTGATTAACTCCATTTTGACATTTTCTAATTTGTTCTATGGGCTTGCTTATGACTTTTCCGAAGCAAATCATATTCCCCACAATTTCAGCCATGCCACCAAACTGGCCAGAAATGATTACACCTATTCCTCACTTAACATGTCTTCAGATTGCGCGGATTCATTTAGCGCAATGTGAATTTTACTGCCCCAGTCTCGAATAGCACGTCTGTAAATTTCAGTTAGCATGAAATCTCGGCAGGAAAAATAAATAAAAGTCAAGCACAACACCACGAAGTCTGTTTCAACTTTTGTAAACAACAGATGTGCTGTAGGATACAGTTAGCCAAACAAGGAGGGATGAGATGCGCGTCCAGGTCTGTATATGCTATCGGATGTTGTACAAACATCAGCTATGGCAAGTTAAATTACGGCCGTGGAGTGTAAAGAACCAAATGTGCCGCCGTGCCGTACTGTTGTCGCCTGACCACAAACCGGGCCGTGAACTCAGTCTAGCCAGTGGCAAGGAATTCACTCAAACAAAAGCGATATCTGTTCATTCAGATGCCAGTAACTGTACGTGCTTGATCACTCATAATGCATCGCGTTCAAGTACTTGAAACAAAACTAAAAGTATTACAGCGCGCAGATTGTCATGAAGGCAATGCTTAAGTTTGTCACACTTTAGTTTTAAGCAAGTCAATTTTGCGCACAATCATACGAAATAAGGACTTTTACCAAAGGTTTATATAAGTGTGATGCTGTTGGTTGTACTAGCGGGAATATATTTGACATTAGATACCAGAACAGAAATGAACCGATGATTCCCATGGAAAAGGTTGTTAAATGAATGTTGCATTGAAACAAAAATTATCGTTGGCCTGACAGGATTGGTGTGAACCAGGTGGTGATACGCAAATAAGCACTTAAATCTTTGAAAAATTAAAATGTAATTATCCGGACAGTAATATCGGTTTCACTGTCAGTAAAGGATTGTTTGGAAAGGTACTCGACGTGAGTTGAAGATCACGCCCGGGCGGGCAAGTCAGCCAGCCGACTGACGATAAAGTACATAATCACGTATCTCCCGTTACGCGGTGTCGTATTTGTCATACAAGGTGCGATGGGAGGCATATAAAGATAATTGTGTGACACATTTATAGTTGAGTGTTATTCAACGCATTTATATTACGTAAAATATATTTTCCTACACAATTACACATTAAATAAAGTAGCCTTGCTATTTATGGAAACTAATGCTTCAGAATACGCGATTTCGAATAACACTAGCATTTTTAGGAACGAATTAGTCGTGCTAAGTGAGGGATAGGTGTAGTTGGCATTATGAGCTCAAAATATGTCCGGAAATTTTTATTCATAATGACTGCTTAATAATTCAAGTAGATTTTAATGCTATCAAGCAATGGTGCAAAACTTATTTAGTTACACTCACCACAAATATAACCTTCATAAAGCCCTTCACAAGAAAATATCATCCTATCAAATATGACTGTACATTAGATAACACCTTAATTTCTACCACCATGTCCATAAAAGATCTTGTTATCTTATTAGATTCCAAACTATTATTTCACAAGCATGTAGATTACTTATATTCAACTTCCTGTAGAACACTTGCTTTAATCAAATATATCACTAATTATGCAACCAACCCAGATTCTATTCTTTCTTTCTATTTCTCTCTGATCAGATCTAAATTAGATTATGGCTCAATAGTTTGGAATAACATCACAATATCTGATAGCAATAAATTGGAAACTATTAAAAAAAATTATCAAACTGATCAAAATTAAGAAACTTTTTTATACTACCTTGATCCCTCTTTCTGACTGTCATACCTACCTTGATGCTCTATTTGTTCTTAATTGCTACAATAATTATAAAACCAACTGCCAAGATCACATTGAAAACAACAGTTTGAGAAAATCCCAGTTCCACAATCGGTTACATCTACTTTATGTACTCTTCTAAAAAACAACAATTTTATTTGTATAATTATCTGCAACTTCAATAAGCTTGATCTCAAATACTTTGTTTAAATTGATTATTATATAGTTGCTTAGTTAACTAGACTGTTTAGTTAATAGTTTTTACATTTACAGTTTCAACCATTTGTATTTATTTTGTACATCATGTAAGTTTTTATATTCTGTCTGTTATTTTAACACTTTATATGTTATATGTGTCAATTCATGTCATATTATGTTTGTCAGTTTTTACTGTATTAGTGCTTGTTTGTATTTGTTGTTATCACTGCTGATGTGTGGAAGTCTTGCACTTGTGTGTTGGCTATACGCGGATGTCCTTCCTGCTATGATGCTCATACGGGTGGGAGTCTTTACATTTGCAGTGATATTCTTGCAATTGTCCATATATGTTGTGCCCACCAAAAATAAAGTCGGTAGGCAAGTAACAATAAAAAAATTTTTACAAATGATATTTAGACTCTTTGAAAATTAATAGATAACAGTAAATTTTATTGTAGTTTAAATATGGACAGTTTATTAATTATGGTATCTCTTTTGAAACCCGGTTTACTCTCCCCCTCCCCCCTCACCAGTTTGTAACAATATCATTCCTTTGGGAAAAAAAAAATCTTATTCACAGCTTACGCTAATTTGTTATCTAATTTGAATGAGTTCGGGCAAAAACTAGGCAAATATAGCTGTAAGCAATCATATTTTCATAAGGAAATTAATTTTAAGTGCATTGTAGAAACACGAAACAGAACTTATGTAGATCTAACTGTGATTATTTGAACTTAAAGAACTAAAAAATGCTTGGTGAAAAAGTCCTTAATCAAATACATATTCCTGTTTACATACACAAACACAAACCCACGCACAAACAAACACACTATAACATTTGTGTTATGTCTCTGCCATTTTACAGCTAGCCTGAATTAAATTTTAATTTTTCTATTTAAATTTTCCTTTGTTAACTTCTGTTAATTATTTAGTATAATTTTATTACATTTGTTAATAATTATTATTTGTTTTAGAACATTTTGAAAACTTCTTAGAACACGAAGCCTTTGAGCTTTGGACGGCCAACCAGGCCTTAACTTGGTTTTCACCCACCCCCGCCAGCTCGGGAAGATCAATCGCTGGATTATGCGGCTGACAAGGTTTAAGTTCACCATAAAACATGTGAAAGATTGTGGAAATGTCGTAGCTGACACCCTATCCCGTATGTACCAGCTAGGAGAACGTGGTGAAGAAGGAATTAGTACAGAGGAAGAAAGTAGGTCGATTTTGGATGAAGGGGAAGAGTCTGGAGAATGTGAAACATGCGAAGTTCTGACCACCATGCCGGAATGTTTTAAGAGTATCCAAGAATGGCACGGTAAGGATGAAGGTGAAAGTATATAAGATGGGAGCGAACAATATGAAATAAACAAGGGTGTTTTATATTTTGTGAAAGATGAGACAAAGATAGTGATTTGTGGGTGATGATGTCACAGATATGGTAATGAAATACTTTCACGATTCTTGGGTGGGCACTTATCACGGAGTTGAGAAGACGTTAGAGAAAATCTCTGAGAAATTCTTTTGGCTAAACAATGAAAGAAGATGTAATAGCTTACGTGAAAAGTTGTCATTTGTGTCAGTAATCCAAACAACCAGCAAATAGTAAGTTGGGCTTGCATGACGTAGAAAAAATTACGCACCCCTGGGAACGAGCTTATATGGCTATTTTTGGCCTCCTTCACTCAAAAAAAAAGGAAAACAACAATTTTTTTTTTAGTGGTAGTGGATGGATTCAGTCATTTTAGCTTGTTACTTCCACTGAGAGATATGAAAAGCACACAGGTAATCAGATCTTTGGAGGAAAAGGTTTGGTGTCAATTTGGAAGTCCGACTGAGTTGGTATCAGATAACACCAGCTATTTTTCCATTGCTAGTTTTCATAATATGTGCATGTCCTGGGGAATCAAACAAATTTTCACAAGTCCTTACTACCCGAACCCAAGATTAAATAAAAGCAAGGTAGCCTTAACTGTCTATTGTCAGCGAGATCATAGTATGTGGGATGTGTGTACCCCATTTTTTAAATTTGGGTTTCAATATAAGCGTGCACAGTGCCACTAAGTATACCCCTGCTCAGATTTTTCTCGGGAGGGAGATATCGCACCCCCTGTTGAATGAGTGGGGTATAGATGCCGAAAAGTTGCAGGTGCATAGCCCATGGGTGTTGGAACAGATTTGGATTAGAGTGGCTGAAAATTTGGACCAGGCTAGGTAGGAATAGAGTTAGCACCCAATATAATAAGGAACGAAACCCAAACCCTTTTGCAGTAGGACAGGATGTCGTTTGTCGGCAATATGTGCAAAGTAACAAAGCTAAGAACCAAATGATTCAGTTGGAATATGCTTATGCTGGACCTTATGTGATAAGGAAATTTTTGGGACCAGTGACCGCTTTACTTGAGGATAGGAAAAAACCTTTGAGGTTAAAGAAGGTGCACATCAGTCAGTTAAAGAATTATGTGAGTCAAAGTTAAATAGGGTTTTTAAATTTGTTTTGGTTTTTTAATTTAATTTTTTTATTGCTATCCTTTTTTGGCTGGCTTTTTTTTCTAACTTTTAAGTGCCTCTAGGTTTCTTTAGATGTAGGTGCCATCATATGTTTACTTAGGTCCTAGGAGTTTCTACCTTTTCTTTCTGCATGATCTTTTTCATTCTTGTTCTTAGCTATTGGTAAGCTTTGGTGTAATTTATGTCTAGAGGACTTGCAGCAGTTTAATTTTTTTTGAAAGACTTTAGCTATTATGTTTAAGTTTAGTTGATTAAGTTGTTTTCTTGTGGTGAAGGGCTTGAAGGGGGGGGGGGGGGGGGGTTTGTGCTGGGAGATAGTAATATTTGTGTTAAATCTCCGCCATTTTACAGCTAGCCTGAATTATATTTAATTTTCTATTTAAATTTTCCTTTGTTAACTTATTCTTCTGTTAATTGTTTAGTATAATTTTATTACATTTGTTAATTATTTTTTAATTAGGTTCAGAACAAATGGTAGTTACTGGCAGTTTATCGCAGGCTGAAGGCCATAATTTGCATGAAAATTAACATTTCTGATTTATGGTGTTATTATTTCAGTGTACGATGTTAGATGATCAGTTTTAAGGTATTTAGGTCTAAATATAATGTATAAACTACACAAGACTGAATATATAGCCAGAAAACATTTTTGTGCCGCTAAAGTATGGGAGTGTGGTCATGTCAGTGAGAGAGGGGGTGTCACTTCAGACATTCCAGCTGATGGTCTGTGAGTAGTTCCATGCGGGCAACGAGATGGTGTATATGGGCGAGCTCCCGCCCCTAATTGAAAACGCAGCAGAACTTTATGTTTAAGCAAATATGGTTTTACAAGCGTTAAAAGTAACACTGGGTGTTTATAATTTACGTGTGTGTGCAATGGAAAACGAGGAAGCAACATTCCTCATAACTGCCTGTCATATGCGGTTCGTCGGTACGTCATTGCGCGTGTGTGTATTAAGGTGTGACATAAGAAGAGACACTTTGGCATTATATGACTAAGCTAGTCATAATCAGGTTTGGATGCCCTGCAGAAAACAAGTAAGTGGCCACTTACAACTATTTTTGGGTGACTGGATATTTTGCATGGTGCGAAGATGTGTGAAATGTCTATGTTAGTAACAATAAGAATTTTGCTTTGATTAATATTTAAAATACGGAAGCAGACCAGACTATTTACACCGTTAAAAGACCCAGGATACAGTTCCTAATGTCACCCCTGGCATTTGACTATCAACATGAGTATACTGTGAATATTGCCCGGACTTTTAACTTTTCTTAATGGCCAATTTTATGTTAATATTTTTTTCATATTGCAGTATTTAAGATTGTATATCAGATTTAGTCATTATTTTTAACGATAAATGTGTTAGCCTCTTCTAGTATAAAGCAGGCACGAGTATAGTTTTTTGTGAAAGTTTTTAAAATATTTTTAAGCGAGTGTATTTTTGGCCTACTATTTGATAAAGGACAGAAAAAAAAAGGACGGTACTACTATCTCATGCAACTTTTTGGGATAGATTATTGGCCATGCAAAATGCCAGTATGATTATTTGCCATTTTGCAATTATTGTGTTTTTTGGAAATGCGTAAATAAAATGTTAAGATCTATATTTTATTTTTATTTTGGTATTTTGATTAATTCATGCTGCTACTTCAAGACACTATCTTGCTTTGGTTTAACAGTGTTCTTTAATTTAATATTATGCATTTACCTGTCCCCCTGAGCATGGGTTGCGTTTTACATGAAGCTAGGGCTTTTGACGCAAGTTCCCATTATGGTGTGCGTTTTGAAAGTGACCTGAGGCCGGGGAGGGGGGGAGCTGTCGCCTTTAGTAGGCCCAATAGCCAAGGCTAAGGGCGACTAAACACACACACCCACCAATACACACATCCAACCACACCCACCAACACACACCCCCACCCAACACCACACCTCCCCACACACACATACATATATCCTATTACACCATTGATATGTTTGCCACTATAATTCAACATAAATCATTAAAACCAGTTTGCAGTATAATACAGTTTTAAGGAATTATAACATAGTTCTTTGGTTCATTATTCTTTGCCACAGGAAATGGACAAAATATGACCTGTTTCCAAAATGCTACACACGCAAGGTTTTTTTTAAATGAAACTTCTTTGGGTGTGAAAGGGACAGAGAATAGTTACTTGGCCAAATAGATGTAAAGAGAATGCTCTATACATTACTGGCCTCTTTTCGTTCGAGTGTTGGTGCAAGGATTCATCTCCCACCCCCCAAAAAATATAACAGTAGAGATAGATGAACAAAAGAATAATACATAGTGTGTTAGTGCATGAGCTTGTTTTAGAAAATAGATTTAGGTATCCCATACAGTCAGCTGTAAATGCTTTGAATTTTATATTTGCCACTAGTACACCCACATTCCTCCTTGTTCAACCAGCAGTGTAGAGAGCACTGTTGAGACAGTCCCTGCATATATAATGCTAACTGTTATGAATTTCATATTTCTTTCAGAGATTTGGCATGTTCCAAATTGCAGAATAGTTTTAAGAAACAGTAACATGCACAGTTTTTTCTTTATGGTATAAGTGTTTCAACAGTGAGTAATATTTATTTAGAAAATTGTCTTTTTTCTCTATATTGCTCTTGCTCTTGCTCTCTCTCTCTCTCTCTCTCTCTCTCTCTCTCTCTCTCTCTCTCTCTCTCTCTCTCTCTCTCTCTCTCTCCCCCCTCTCCATTTTTCCCTTACACATACTTACGAGTCAAGGTTTTAATAGCCAGAAAGTTTCACTTGTAATGAGTTTATGAAGACATCAATCCCCACACCCCTCATCAAAAAAAAAATTATTTAACAAAAAATCTAAATTTATACATAATAAACAATGGTTAGAAGGGTGAACTTCATAAAAATTAATACTTCACAAACATAACTGCAAGTAATGGAGTTGTACTTTCTTTGAACATGATATTATTTTAGAAGTAAAAATATTTACATGAAACACAGCATGAAAACATTTTTAGAGCACATTTGTGAATGAATCTAAGTTTCTAAGCTCACATACTATTTGTATTTAAAAAGTTTTTTTTCCTTTGATGAATCTTCCAATGTATGCCCTCCAGTCAGATCAGTGTAGCTGACTGACATCACTCTCAGCTGCACAGTAGTGGTTTTTTTTTTTTTTACAATGAAAGGATCAGCCCACCTTTTATTTTTCAATCCTGCCAAGGCTACATATTTTAAGTAACACATATCTTAGAAATTGTATTGTTCATCCCATGAATGTGTGAACTGTTCTATCAGATTCATGTGATGCATTAAGCTGTCATTCCACACAACTTAATTAATTTAATTAAATAAAGTATTATGTTTACTAAAGAACTAGGGCAGTCAACCAATTGTTTATTTATTTATTAGCCCATTCAGTGGCGTAGCCAGGATTTGTGTATGGGGGTGTCAAGAAGCATTCCCCCCCCCCCCCCCCCCCCCCCCCCGTATTAAAGCCGGTGACTGTAAGAGTGTATTATCGCAGTTACAATCTGCAGTCGCACCCGGGCCGTGCCGAGCCGAGCTGGGCGCCGGGAAGGGATCAGCTTTCCAGTGTTGTCAACTCTACTGGCCAGCCGCGGGTGACGTCAGCGAGCCCTGACCTTGAAGGACCGCACGTCCCTTGCCAAGAATGAATACCCGGCTTCCTGCAGCGATTGTGGTGACCGTGTCTTAGCCTATGGCCTACCACAGTTAAAATCGACAAATTTATTTGGTAATTTTGTTTTATCACGCTCTACGGGCGCCGGTGACTGTAGGAGTGTCTTATCGCTAGGGTTGCCATATTTTTTCACGGACCAACCGGGACAGTTCTGTCTTTTTTACTTTAGGTTTTAGGGATGTCGGTTTCGGGGGGGGGGGGGGGGGGGGTTATGAAAACAGTAATGTAAAAAACACTTAAAATATAGAATAGATAATCTTTGTTATTTTATTCATAATGGTACACAAACATGATATTTTTACAAAACAAAACAGTTTTCTACTTGTTGTACCACTCGTATTTTTCACTTGGCGATTACCGCGAGATTCCGTTAGTGCTCGGTACAAGTTGGGCAGTTTCGTAAGTGGTAGGTATATTTTGGCGCTGCTAGAGTGGGGAAACATATTGACAATGACAATCACGCGGGGGCGGGATGCGTATTGGTTGATTCAAGGTTACGTCGACTGCAGGCTTCGCCTCCAACGGACTTCTCTGCTGCCGACTTCTGTAAATTTGTATTACTGTGTTACTTACCAAAATGTTACTGATCACACAAGAGCAGATTAATCATTCTCTGATCTAATAATTTTGCTCAATTATTTCCAAGAAACTGTGCCCTGAATCTAAACCGGGACAATTTCAACAACCGGGCGGGACACCGGGACAACCCAGTATATCCGGGACTGTCCCGGCGAAACCGGGACGTATGGCAAGTCTACTTATCGCAGTTACAATCTGCAGTCGCACCCTTGCCGTGCCGTGCCGTGCCGTGCCGAGCCGAGCCGTGCCGAGCGCCGGGAAGGGATCAGCTTTCCAGTGTTGTCAACTCTACTGGCCAGCCGCGGGTGACGTCAGCGAGCCCTGACCTTGAAGGACCGCACGTCCCTTGCCAAGAATGAATACCCGGCTTCCTGCAGCGATTGTGGCGACCGTATCTAAGCCGATGGCCTACCACAGTTAAAATCGACAAATCTGTTTTTATCACGTATACCCATAAACATATATACGTACATAGAACTGATAATGCATTTTGTGTTCAAATGTTTTGTATGCAGTTAGTTTACATGAAATTGGAAATCTAAAAACTACCATATAGAAAGCAACGATTTACGTAATGGATTTTTTAATAAACACTTATACAAACATAGTGTTCAATCAAAATTTATATTCTAAACAAATGATGTCACTTAGATGTCACTCTCGTGCGACGTGGGTCGTGTATTCTATTCCAAACCTCGTTTTGACTCAATGTTTCAGCACCAGCACCATTGGCGTAGCTGTGTTCATAAAGTTGGGGGGGACAAATAATGATTTTGATGTTATGTAAACCCATTCCCCTCTTAATAAGACGGGGGGGTCCGGGGGTCCTCCACCGGAAAATTTTGATTTTAAAAGTGCAAAATAGCAGTTTTCAAGCAGTTTTTGTATCTAACCATTGGATACATCGATGTTAAAATTATTATTGTTTCCTTAAGGTAAAATATGATGAGTGAAGAAATTACAAATAAAGTTGGGCAGAATAATATTACGAAATAAAAATATCACGGTCTAGAAAGTTGGGGGGGGGACAGTCCCCTCCACCCAAAAAGTTCAGGGGGACACGTCCCCCCTGTCCCCCCCCCCCCCCACCGGTTCCTACGCCCCTGAACAGCACCACTGTTATGTAAAATCAAATCAAAACACGTGATTACGTGATTTTCAAGTGATATCGCAAACGGTTCTCTTTGAGATTGTACGTGATCTAAATTGCATTCGTAACAGTTCACTTACTACATAAGAAATGGTGCATGGCTCGAACGTTGTATGTCACATTTAGTAAGAAATGCGTAATAATTTTTAATGATAAAGTATCTTAACATTAAAATACTCTGTGGAAGGGAACACACAGTTGATTATCATATACGGTGTTCAAAACCGATCTAAAAAATAAGTATATCTTTGAATAAAAAAACCCATCAAGAAACGCACTGTTCATCAACAACTTGTTTGGAATCCCAGTTTTGCTGTGGAATTTCCGTACATTTGTATATTTTTTAATACAGACCTTTTTAGTGACTACTTACTTTGCCTATTGCTACAAAGTTTTGTAGTTATATTACACTTTTTTTTAAATAGCCAAACATATTTAAATGCAAATATGAGTTATTTAAATTAGGCCATTATACATTCTCATAATATACATATGTCAACTGAAATTTTGGTATTGAATCCCTAATATTGATAATACAGTCTATTGAAGTCTTCAAAGAGAGTTTTAATTTTTGTATACTGTATATTTAGCCAGATGATTTTGTTCAGAAATCACTGACATCTCAATTGAAAATTTATTACAACTGACGATCACGAACAGCAAGACTCTTCCTCAATTAAATATTAATGTAACAAGGAATTTGTAAAACTGTTTGTCCACTGCTGCACATAAAGCAATGGGAGATATTTATTTTCATTTAGGTATAAATTTTAAACGAACTCCGCGTGTCCTTTGCTCCGGCTAGTACTGGGTAGACACGACACTGGTTGCGAGGTCAGATGAAATAAAACAATTGTATTTTAAATGGCTTCTCATGTAACTTGGTTGCTATGGCTCGGTTTTACATACGTTTGCTGTTCTATCTCAATATCTGGCTTGCTTGTATTTTAATCGACTATACCGTGCCCTTAGAAGATACAATTTCCTGGGACAGGCGTTTACGCTTCAGGCTCCAGAACGCTTAAATATCAACCTAAGCCGGGACCCTTTTAGGTCGCGTTAATCTGCCTTCGAGGCTGGATCAAAACTGCCGTTTTTCTCTCTTCGCGCATTGTCCCTCGAGGATGCCTCGCTCAGGCTGTTTGCTTAGTCAGACAACACTGCGACACAAACTGTGTCGTCATCACAGCTATTGCGGGCCTCGTGGTCCGTGTGCCAGAGCCGAGCATCGAACCAAGGGCCCGCGAACAGCTCCCGGCCGCGGAATGCCGCCCACTGCCTCTTGTTGCGAAATAGAGGTTATGTGTGGATGTCTGTGGAAAGGATGATACTGGGTTACTTCTAAGGTGTTGTTAAAATTTGTTTCTTTGGCGGGATCGCGGGAGGGACTCGAACCCACGTGCTGCTGGGGCCAGTGCGATGAGTAAAGAAGTGGGAGGAACTAAATTAGTGAGATTTGTAAAAACGGGTTTGAATCCCAGTGTGAGCTGTTTCAGTCGTACTGCCTGCTCTGTGTTCGGCCAGGGATAGATGACCCACTGAGCAGGAATACGGTCCCCGGGAGCTCCCCCCGCAAGGCTCCAGGAGACTGCTGGCCATGTGTTGGCACGGCCAGTGCTCTGGTGCACAGCCACTGCACTCGTGGTGGTCAGTGCCAGAGTCGCGTGACCCCAGCTGTTCCTGTCTCGCCCCCGTGAGAACTCGCGGCTGTCGCACTGTTGAGCGCCGAGCCTGCCTGCACGCACTTGGAGGCGCTCCTCAGGTTTGCCTTCGTCGACCTGCTGTGGACCCCGGGCAGCGCGGAGAACCCCGGAGCTCTCGCGGTCCACCAACCAGCGCTCCTCGACTATCCTAGGCCCCGCCCCCGCAGCCAAACTACGTGTTTTTGTGGTCAGAGTTTGAATTTTTGTATAATTTACATTGGTGCGCTATAACATAATTTTATCTGATTCGATTAAAATGTTGTCAATTATTTAGAAACAGTTTTAAAATTAATATTCCTTTGACCTTGAATACTGTTTCCCTATTGGCCAGAACCAAAGAAAGAGACGGTCAGTCAACCCTTCTGACCGTTAGGCGGGGTGGCTCCACTGTCTCCGAGCGCAGGCCAGCAGGAAATCCCTCGACAAAGGAGTTCCGTTAGGCCACGCATAGTGCATAGTTTGAATTGTTACATTTAACATCTTAAAAATTATTTTATTAGTCAATTGATATACGAGGGTTATTATTTTTCAACCTCCGATCGGCTGTAATAAAAAAACGGGAATGAATTGGGAAATTATTTTAATGTCAAAAGAAACGTACATCTTTACTCTATTTTTCCACATAATCACCGTGCAAATTGAGGCATTTGTCGTACCGATGCACCAGCTTTCCAATACCCTCTGCATAAAATGATGCCTCCTGCCTATTCAGCCACGTTTAACAGTGCCCTGCAGTGTGATAACAGTTTGATTTCTCCATGGCATGCCCATTAATCGATACCCTAATCGCTCGTAGTGTTTACCCCCTTCCACCAACCATGTGGACGCCCGACCGCATAGTGCTGCTGTAACACAACTCCTTGCAAGATTTCGATGGGAAGTGTTTGATTACCCTCCTTACAGTCCGGATTTGGCACCGAGTGACTATCACCTTTTCCCCACGTTGAAAAAGTGGCTTGGAGGACGACGCTTCAACACCAATGATGAACTGCAGAGCACTGTTAAAACGTGGCTGAATAGGCAGGAGGCATCATTTTATGCAGAGGGTATTGGAAAGCTGGTGCATCGGTACGACAAATGCCTCAATCTGCACTGTGATTATGTGGAAAAATAGAGTAAAGATGTACGTTTCTTTTGACATTAAAATAATTTCCCAATTCATTCCCTTTTTTATTACAGCCGATCGGAGGTTGAAAAAAAAAATAACCCTCGTATTATAAAATTATAACAAAACATAAAATAAAGTTAAGGAAATGGGCGTATTACAAAATATGTTTCCAACAAAATAAAAAAATGTAAGTGAAAAATAAAAGGTTCCTGAATTCCATTTGGGACATTATTTGTATTGCCAACAAAAAAACTAAATAATTACAAAAGCAATAAACTATATAACGAATTGTTGATTGCTAAGAAGTTAAAATTCAATACAATGTACACAAAACAACCCGAATATCAACACAAATAATTCGAAGGAAAAAAATTATTTCAAAGAAGCGACAATTTGAAGTATCCGAATTAACCCCGGTAACGTAAATATTTTGTATTAGCTAACAATTAAAATAATAATAACAAAAAACATTAACTCACAACAAAATGGCAGATGACTAAATTGTTAAAATTCAATACCTGTAAACAACTAATGCCGACAATAAAAAATACTTATAAACATAATTTTGTTATTTGGCATTTATAATAAATAGTGATTATTTTGAGCTTAAAAATAAGTTTCTATGATAAACGTATTTTGTATTGGCTGCCAATAAACTTGTTATTGCAAGAAAACATATTAACATATAGAATGACTTGGCAGATGCTTATAGAACATTTTGCTACACTGTTCACGTAATGAATAAAATTTCGTTTGTTTGGCCTAAATATATAAATCATAGCAGATCAGAAATATTGTTTACATGCAAAGGCAAGCATTTTAACTACAGTGAAGCAATGTTACGTGGATGAGTCATTTTTCAGGTGATAATAATAGATTTGCATTAAAATTTGTCAAACTTCAGAATTTTTAGTGTGTTTATATTCACAAATTGAAAAATAACTGTATTAAGTAATTTTTTTATAATTAGCTCCAAAATAACATTTTTAACGATTTTGATCAGTAAAAATAAGTAGAATTTAAATTGATTACTGAACTTAAACTTTTTAACGTTTAAATGCAATGATACTAGCTACTTCATGATATTGTTTTAATTGAGTTTAGAATTTTTTTAAAGATTACTATTTTCAGCCTTTAAAAAATTCTTTAATTTTTGAGGATTTTGACAACTAAATGAAATAAATTATCTGGTTATGAAAGAAATTAAAACCATACATACCCATTGAAGTAACCAGTAGCATTACCTTTATGTATAAAAAGTTTCAGTTCAGTGATACGTTTCATTCTTATTTGCACTACCCGAAATCTTAAACCATGTTACTTTGGCAGTTGACTATGTAAACATTATGCAATATATTTACTTTTCAGTTTGTGAAAGTTAAGCCATTAAAAATCTACACGCTTAAAAGTTTTGTTAACGTTACTTTAAAAGTATGACTTGAAATGGGATGCACCCTCTTAATACTTATATTTGTTGGAAAATAAATATCTTTGTTTGGCATCGTACCGTTTCCTTATTTTGAATTGTCTTTCTTTTCACGATTTCGCGTTTGTGCTACGATTTTAAACCGCGAACCTGTAAACCGCGTGTAATACGTGGGTCAGCGGGACTAGGCTGGAATGTGGGGGCAACAAGCTGGGCTCGTACAGCTGGCCGGCAACGTGGCAACAGCGCGGCAACAGCGCGCCCGAGCAGACCGGGCCGTGTCGAGCCGCGCTGGCTGCAGACGCGATAGTACCAGACTTGTGTCTCGGGAGCACAAAAGAGGTGCAAGCGCTAGCGCAAAGAGTATTAATGTGGCAGATACTCCACTACGATTGTGGTGCCGCACTGGCAAAAGAATATTGTGCGGCAGACATGCCTCTCTTACATTTCAGTCTCTTGTTTTCGCCTGTTGTTACCGCGCGCGAAAGAAAGTTAGAGTGGTAAAAAAATACGTTTTAAGAAGTATGTTATTCTTTTGTGCTCCTGTGTTTGTGCTTTTTACGATCTTGCCCTGCAAAAAAGGCTACCTCGGAAATAAATGCATTTTTAATTTTTTTGTTTGTTTTCAGTTTTATCTAACTTCTGTTCAGTTAGATCATCCTAAATTTTATTTTAAGCGGTTTTAATTTTTATTTTAGACTTTTCTAGCCTACCGGTTTATTTTTTTGTGTGATTAATAAAAACTTATTGTTTGGCTAGTCACAACACGGATGTTAATTTTCTAGAGTTATGCATCATTTTTAATTAAGGAATCAAAAGCATGTAAAATAATATGTTAGTTGATCTATATTTGAAACAATGACTATCACAATTTCAGAGAGTGTTTCTGTTTTAATTAGACAGTGGTACAAAACTTTATAATAAAGTTAGGAGCGAGTTCTGATATAAATATACCACTATAAACATGGACGAGTACAGCTGTAATTTGTGTAGCAAAACTTTTAAGTTTTATCGAAGCCTAAAAAGCCACACACGAACAAAACACGACAATTTTAAAGTAACTTGTGATGTTTGCAGCGCAGAAACTACAACAAAGTCTGCGCTAGTGAGACACATGAACACTCAACACCGATCGACACAAAACAATGGTGGCATTCGTGGTTCAGTGTTCTCTCTGTGGGGAAAATAAATCAAAAACTATGGATATTTTACAACATTACGTCGCCGAGCATGACATTGCAATTAGTAATGAAGAAATCGAATTTCCCAATGAAAATGAATTTCGCAAGTGGAAGAAAGGAATTGAAAACGAACAATTGTGTGAATATGTTTGTAAGAACAAATATAATAGAAAAATAAGTGAAGAAACCAGAGTGATATACAGGTGTCACTGCGATGGCTTTTTCAAAACACGAAGCAAAGCAATGCGGCACTGTAAAATATTAGGAACAAATAAAATAAATGGGCACTGTCCTGCGAAAATGGATCTAACTTATAACACATCAGGAAGTGTGAAAGTTTCATTCTGCAAGGCTCATGTAGGTCATCAGGGAGAACTGGGTCATTTAAGACTGTCTAGAGGGGAGAGGGATGATATTGCTGCTAAAGTCGCACTGAAAATCCCATTTGATGACATTCTGGATTCTATTCATGTTTCAGTCTGTAATGAGGCGCAACGCGCTGAACTTCTTACGCGGAAAGACCTGCACAATATAGCACGTGATTATAATTTAAATGCTGAAGCTATAAGACACAGTAATGATTGTGTAAGTGTGGAATCCTGGATCAGTGAAATGCAAGAAACAGGTGGTGTTATACAGTTCTACAAACCTCAGTCTGTAACACTGAAAACACATCCTCAATTTCAATCTGAAGATTTTATACTCATTATTATGAATGATGCACAGAAAGACATCCTGAAAAACTTTGGCACCAACTGCATATGTATGGATGGGACACGACCTAAATCCTTATGAATTTTAACTTACTACTTTGCTTGTGTTGGACAATCTTTGTGAGGACTTTCCCTGTGCTTTGATGTTTTCGAGTAGGGTAGATGTTCATGTGATATAAATATTTGTTACTACAATTCGAGAGTCTTTAGGACAATCAATTCATTGCAAAGTGTTCATGTCAGATATAGCGCCTACATTTTACAATGCGTGGATAAAAATAATGCCTACCCCAAATTTTCACTTATTTTGTACATGGCATGTGGACAGAGCGTGGAGGAAAAATCTGTCAAAGATTAAAGGACATGAAAAAGCAGACAGAAGCCTAAAATATTCTGAGAACGCTAATGGAAGAGAGGGATGAAAGAGCATTTTTAAAAATGCTGCAAGAAGCAATAAAACAACTGAAGGAAGACCCAGATATGGAAAATTTTGGAGTGTACTTTGAACATGAGTATAAGTCACGTGTTGAAAGCTGGGCCTACTACTATCACCTTCACGCCGGTTTAAACACGAACATGCACATAGAAAGAATGCATGGGATCATCAAGCACATGTATTTGAAGGGGAAGAAACCGAAGAGGCTTGACATTGCAATCCACACCATAATGCGCTTCGTAAGAGACAAACTTTTTGAAAGATTAATTACTATATACAAAGGAAAAGTTACGTCAAAGCTCTCAGTAATTCGGCAAAGACACTGCACTTCCCTCGGATAATGTTATATGCGAACAGGGAGTATGGAAGGTACCATCCCAAAACAGCAGCAAAATCTATGATGTGATGCTGGTGGAACTAAACTGTCATTGTGACCTCAAATGCATTGAATGTAACACATGCATTCATTCATTTTGTTGCTCTTGTCCTGATTCAAGTATAAAATTCAATATGAGCAAGCACATCCACCTGGCTATTAAAGTAAAATCCAATATGATGACAGCAGTAGAAGAAACGCTTAATGATGCAACTGATAACCATCTCAATGACCTTGTAATTGTAGAACCTCAACGAATGGATAATCAGGATGTTATAATCAGAGAATTGAAAAAATCAACCGAGAAGCATCTAAATAAAGAGGAGAGAAGAGCTCAAATGCTAAAAAAATTTATGCACATTCTAGAAAAAGTAGAATCTGATGAGGATTTTGAAATAATAGACAATCAGCTTAATCCGATACTACCAACAATTCAGGCTCGTAAAATGAAGTCAACATTACGACACCAGTCAGCTCCAGCATCAAAAACAGCAAAATTAGAACCTCAAAGGAAGCTATTTTCTATCAAAAAATCTCGCAAGAAAATATCATCAACAATAACAAAGCCAAGTTCTAGTGAACAACGAAATATTGCTATAAATTTGCTACTTAAGTAGACAAGCACCTAATAATGTACAAGCTTTTTTTTTTAGTTTGTTGATAATAGTTACATCTAGAAGAAATAGACAAGTAATATGCAATGAAAAAGAATTTTATATTCGTTTATTTAAATAATATTTATATCTAGAAAATGTATTCAAGAAATAATGAACAAGGATTATTTGTTTGTGTAACTGGCAAAAGTTACATCAAGAAGAGGTTTTTCCAATGTGTGCACACAATTCATGAGAATAATTATTGGTAAGTATGATGATAAAGATTAAAAACTGAATTGAATTTGATTTATAGCGATGGTGATTTATCCTGATAGTTTATCAAACCTAAATAGTTTTCAAAAATGCAACTTATCAATCTAATGGCTGAAATAAATATTTTTATCACTCATAACTATCTGTAGTCGAATACTGAACATAATGTATCATAACAACTTAATTCTCGTTGGTTCATCAAAGTGCGAAACGATTTTCTTTTCAAAAATAAAGAAATTATGTCGACATAAATTAAATATACGCAAGGCCAACAGTAATTTTTTCCCAGGATAATCACTCTCTCTATAAATGCGCATTATTGAAGATATTGTTGTGTGTTCAAAAAACCTAGTTCTAAAATTAATTTGTAATTGCCATCAACAAATTTTCAAAAGCCTCTTCTGCAAATATTATCACGTCTGTTTGTCTAAGCTATATTTTTATAGGGTAAAGTTAGAGTTTAATTGTTAACTCTATTCGTTCGTCGTTCGAAAGCAAGGGTTTGAAAGTCTTGCGCCACGTGCACTACGCGAACTTGTTAGAAAGAGAGCGAGAGAGTGGTAGAGGGAGAGGGAGAAAGCTGATCCCGACAGTTGCCGAGTTTAGACGAAATCGCACGAAAAATGCACCACTTTTGTGCTCCCAAGACAGAAGTTAACAACAGGCACTGTGGCACCTAGGGTGTTGCGGGCTGCTTCCGATATAGACTCAGAATGCCAGGCGCACTGCATGGATACAACAAACATGCTGCAATTTTATTACAATCCGACATTGTGAGACACAAATAAAATGAAATCCGGACGCACTTTGTGCATATTCACATTTTGACATAGATTTAACCACAGAGTTTTTAAAGTCTGATTAAAATTTGGTACACGAGATGCTCTGTGTAGGATGAATAAATGTCATAAAGAAAAACAGAAAAAAAAATGCTAGCAGCCCCCCTTAAGGCTTTTACACCGAAGACAGATTCAACAGGGAGCACAAGGACATGTGCACCCTTCCACCAAAAAATAAACTATTCAAAGGATAAAAAGAGTTAAGGTAAATTTTGGAATATTTTTATAATACTTACCAAAGATGGATGTATAACTTGACGTCAACCGGGCCTGCGCCCCAGAAGCCTGTACAGCCCCCCCCCCCCCCCCCCCCTCCCGCCGCACTTCACGAACTGGCAGTCGCACCGAAACAAGTACGCAGTCGTGTGTTCAAATAGCGCCCCACGAACTGCATCAAGAGGGCGCTGTAGCGGCAGTGTGACGTTCCCCTAAATTCATAATAATTATATTTTAAATCCTTTTATTTTTTCCCCGTTTATTTGTGTCGCCACTGACGGGCGGGAGGGCTTTTATTTTGTTTAGTATGTAATTTTGATTGTGTAATATAAAGACGTTGCCGAGCAGACCCGAATGTGAAGTCCGCATTTATTTAAATATAATAAATTAATAACTGTGTGTTTAATAATAGTAGAGCCGTGGGAGAGAGTGCCCTAATTTTAGAAGTGTTTTTGTATTTCCTTATGTAAGATTGCAAGGCACTAATTGGAAGGGCATAACGGTAATCTGGCAAGGCGGGAAGGCGCCTTGTTCCGAGGGGACCCTACGCTCTCAGTAGTTCCGTTCTATCTTAATTAATTACAAATCTCTTTCACACTATCCCAGGGACTTGCCTTGGTCGAGGGACTGTTTGTTTAAATCATTTTAAACTCTTAACGAGACTCTTTTAAACACTTCTTACGTAATTGCTTGTGCGGCCACTTGCGTGGGCCTTACTCCCGTAAACCGATTAAGTGCCTTGGGTCTTGGAACCGTATCCTCGTGAAGCTGTGTATGGGAGCACGTGTACGCATTAAACACCTTAAGTATAACTGTATTGACGTGATAACGTCTTATAAATCGATGAACGCCGGCTGCACGCATGAAAAATTGTCACGTACCGCCTGAGCCGAGGGTGCAAGAACCGGCCAACCACCGTGCGAGAAAATCTTCTACAATATCAAACAGGTTAAGGCGGGCTTTATAACTAATTGTTCGTGATTATATTTTAACAAATTATTTAAATTAAATTTGAAAAACTGTAAATAATATTTGAAAATTAAAAAGAATTCAATTTTTCATCAATGTTTTCTTATGACATCACGTAAAATTATCATCCGTAAACCGACTTTACCGACAAACCCCCCCCCCCCCCCTTTTATTTTCACCGACCACTTGGCGACCTATACCTCATGAGCAGGCGTGTGAGCCTTGAGCGCCCACTGTTTATTAATGTAGCATAAGCGTGCCCGACGCTGAGAGCGGGCCAGGTCTGAGCATATTACGGGAGGTAACCGAGGGTCCAGTCTTGCCTCACACGGGCGACGTCACGCCCTGAGACGGATCTCAGCCGGGTCCACGTGTCCTTCCACGTGGTGGCGCCCACTATCTATCAGCACCGCAACGACCCTCACGAAACCCGAACCGCGACAAACTATTAATAACTTTTTCTGGAGCTAATACCCAGACTAACTTATTAGTATTAATTACCTGTCGTTCCAACAATATTACTGCGGAGGAGGAGGTATTCAGAATTCCGGTGCCTCACCCGGAAGTCAATCCTCTTGACATTGCAAGACACTGCCTCCCCTAGCTTTGAAAAGAATTTATGAGAAATAAATATTATACTTTATCATTCAGAGGAATCAACTGATTATATGGGTTCAAGGTTATAGTAAACTAGTTTTTAAACTTGTTTTATTATTACTAATATTATTGGTAATAGGTTTTATGCTTGGATGTTTTATTTAGGAAAAGCCTTTTTAACTGGTTCTCATTTTTCTTACGAAGTTATTATGTGTGTAAATGTATTTTTTCAGTATGTCGTCGTCCCGCCGAAGGCCGTACAGCCCGGCCTCCACCCGCCAGTACTGAACCCCGCTAACGGAACGCACCCCTAGCCCACCCCCACGCACGGAGATGTGGAGAGGGTCGGAAGAGAGTTCTCCTCTACCCTTCGCCGCGAAAACCCGCGCTTCACGAGAGCTCCGGCCACGCCGTCGTTAGCCGTAAAGGCACCCGCAGATGGGACGGAGTGAGCGTACGAGTAAGTGAACGTGCAAATAGTGAATGTGCAATTAGTGAGCGTGCGAGTAGTGAACAGTGACTCCAGTGAACCAGTGCTTCGTGAGTATTGTTCTCTGCCGACATAAGCAGGGCCACCCATTCACCGCTAGTTGTGGACCGTACATGTGCACCACCGCCGACCCTAGTGGGACACGCGGGGGGCGAAGCACCCGCGACCCACAGCGATGAGCTAGCCTGGCACCCTACGGGAACCCTAAGCCACCAGTCCACATTAGGATCCACCGGGTCTCGTGCTCGAGACCGCAGGTGACGGCAAGTATGTTACTTTCAATAGTGTTTTAATGCCTATCCAAGTTATTTAGAAGCTTTTATAATAATTTACTATTGTTTGAGTAAAAGAAAGGATGAGAGAGAGGTGCATCTCTCAGAGGCACCATGGTTTTTTCAGACATCTTATCAGCTGCCAAGGCTTTCTGTAGGTATTCTTACGATGGGAAAGTTTGATTTGCAGTTCCCACAGTATTATTATTTGACTAGAAAAAGGCATGAACTACTGGAAGTTTTCTGTAGAAAAATGTGTTGTGATTGGTTGCTTTATAACAGATGTGTCGTGATTGGACGGTGGTCACGTGACTCCCTTCTCCCGGTCTGGCTGGAGGCAGTGGTGTCATCCCGCAGTTTTCTGCTCAACGTCGCCTGAATAAGTCACGTTTGGCAGTGGCTCAAGCCAAAATTACATAATATGTACTAAGGAAAGAACTTTACGGCTGTGGTACAGACTGCACTTTAACCAAACTTGTTTCGGACAATTATTCTGAATTTTCAATGACCACAGTCGTTGGTACTCAGCCCAAGATGGAGCTTAAGAGCCCGTCTACAATAGTCCCAACCTGTGCGTGGTCGGTGTCCTTATCCGAATGTGAGTGACGTCACATTGTCTCACCGAAAACTGCCCTGTTCACAATTGCGATGTCCGATGTCCGAATGTATTGATTTCTAAAGTTGTTACCAGAGCGCAGTAAATGTGCCAAACCAAATGTTTTTGTTTATTGTTTTGATGCTTTATAGTTTGAGATTGAACTTATGAAAGTTATGTAAGTTATAAGTGACTAACATCACCTTCCATTTCCTTTAATAACAAAAACACCACGTTTTCAAACGGTAACCGGAAATTCAAATATTGTGAATGTTCTGTTCTTTTTCTGTGTCCGAAGTACACAGGTTGGGACACAAAGTTCAAATTGACGAATGTCTTCGGCTTGATGTAGGCTTTTGGACATACGCCATTGCTTAGCACATGTATGTCTGTAGAAGAAAACTACAAAAAAACACAAATTGTTTGTTGACCATATTCCTGTTGTGGAGTATTGTGTGGCGTTAAATCCTGACAACAGCATTTTTTTTGCTTAATTTGTGTTTTTTGTCATATGTGTTTTTTTGTAGTTTTCTTCTACAGACATACATGTGCTAAGCAATGGCGTATGTCCAAAAGCCTGCATCAAGTCACACACTCCCAATGCACAAATCTTTCAAAGAGAATGTCTTCGGACCAGGTAGGTTCGGACCTTCGCCCACTTGACGCATGACGTCAGAGGGTCACGTGGACCAATCAGCGACGAGTGTCCTTCGGACACAGTTTAGGACATTGCTATTGTAGACGGGCCTTAATTGATATGTTGCAGCCATCCCAAGGACACTTTTGTCCTTGGCTTGTACCGTCTATGCCAAGTGACTTCGGGAATTATCTGCAAGATGTGAAATGGGGAAGTGAGTATTAAGAACATTTTGTACAACCTCAAAATTACTAAACATTCACATTTTCGAGCAGGAAATTTTCATTTGTGCATGCATGAAAACTGTGAGGACCTGTTGTAAACATCATGTAATGGCGGACTGTGTTTCGTTTTTATTAAAATCTAAAAATTAAATCTACGTAATAGTTCTGCTATTACTTTTTCTTCAGTAATAACTGCATAAACATTTTGGACTTAACCTACAAATTAAAAACTTCAACAAACTCTTTTCGGAGAATATTCTTTTTAAAGTGTTTCATGAATGTTGTCAGTCAGGTAGTCTTTTAGCCTGGCTGATCTGAGTTGTAATACTGTATCTGACCCTGCATTTACCAATATTTTTTATCAGAAATTATGGAAGAATATTTAACTACCAATCTAAAAACATTGATAATGGTACCCTTATAAAAAAAGCACACATTTTAAGATATAATATAAATGAGAGGAGTGAACCCCAGGACAAGGACTCACCCAGGTTGGCCAACTTCTGAACTAAGTATTTGTGAGCATTCCCCAGCCCTTGAAGGTCACTTCAAGTGAAACCCTATAATGAAAACTTGATGGGATGCAAAGGCAATGAAATCTGAGATAACCAAATGGCAGTCCACATAAGCAGTTGACCAGTAGGAGGGTGTAAGGTTATTACATTATATATATTATAACTTTCATCTGAGTAAGTTTTCTCAAGGGTTAAAAACACCTGATAGGTGAAACAGGCTTGTCCTATGTGGGGATGGTCTCAACTTCTAGGAAAGCCAACCCCTTCCCTTTCGCATTGCCCGCTGTGGTTGGAAGGAAACACAGAATTGTGCAGCTGGGGAGGCACAACCACAAGAGCCATGGGAAACGAGAACTGCTGAAGTTTCCTTTGTGTTCAATGAGAAGAGATGTGCATGTGGTGTAAGTGCTTGGCTCTGTACACTGGAGTAGGAATAACGGGAAATCCTCGTCCCAGTACTGGGTCAGTGCAGTGAGACAGCTTGGGTATTTATCCTTGTGCTCTAATTAACAGGCAAGTTCTAAAGCAATGTATAAAAAACAGTGGGACTGCATTCTGAGTGTCAACTATGCTTACATGATTTGGTTTAGAAAGAGCAGTGCTTTTAGAGTCACCCTACTTGCACAAGTCAATTCACTAATGGGAAGAATTTAAATATATTAATCTTAAGTTAACTATTAACAGTGCATACGACATGTAAAACTTTTGAAAAACTTACCGTTCATAGTAGGGACAATTTTTCAAGTGCTCAGCCATTGCACCAGTTGTTACTTCCATACCCCACAAATCAATTGGGGTGAACGATGGTGGGAATATCCATCGCTGAAACAAACGTTCACACCACTTTGATTTCTGAAAATCAATATATTTACTGTAGCACAACAAATCATTAACAACAAATGAAAAAAACACAGGCTGACTACTAAGTAATTTTGTTTACATGTCTTTAATCAATTACCCATTTATTATATGTAGCTTTTCAGCTACAAAAATTACTAATTGTTTTGTATTCAATTGAAGACTGGAAATTAAAAAAGCTGTTAAGTGCCAAAATGAACATTCTGAGAAAAATCAATTTAACACTTGCAGAATACAAAATTTATTTCAAAAGAGCATTTTAAACATTACAATTGGTAGTTAATGTACCTGGAAAACAAAGAATGGTTTCAAAATAAAAAAAATAAACAGAAAAATGAGAAAAATATATTAGAACATTAGAAAAATTTGTCAGATGAAAGTCCACATGTAGTTTTCTTCAATAAGGCTGTATGTGCCAGTGTCAAAATAATGTCTGAAGATAATAAGTGTTTCATACACTGATGATGTTGGAATAAAAGGTGTGCTGTTCATCTGAATCCAAGTATGAAAGCATTTGCTCGAGATCTTTCTTCTGTTATTCATAAATATGACTAGTTGGTTCAGCTGCGGTAACATCATAGATTTTATTTTTTCGACAGCTACTCCCTTCTTCAGGACATTACAGATTTGCCACAATTCCAAACTGTTCAATGTGGTTTATATTTTTATTAGTCCAAGGTTGTCAGCAGACACCTGAATCAATTGCACTGTAGATATCTTAAGTTTGGTAGTATTAATGCAGTTTCCAGCTGCCTTTTTAAAGTCATAGAAATCCACACAGTTCATAATCGTGAATTGATATGGGTGTGCAGGCCTGGAATGACAAATCATCTAAACCAAATCTCTCTGCACCATACTTTTACTGACTTTTTTTACGCTTTTCAATCAACCCAAAATCATGGTCGCAGAACAATAATGAGTGACCGGACATAAGGAACTTGTGATTAATGTTCTTAAAATAACCCTTTGCCACTAGATAAATCCAAAGAAACACTATCATTTTGTTTTTGTTTTGCCCACAGCAGTTGTCACTCCACATAATCAAATTTTTCTTGCTAATTTCCAAAGTCAGTGTTTTTAGGTCACATGAGGCGATTTCATTTCCTCCACAGCTGGCAACCCCCTCAATGCCGAAGGTGCATGAAACCCGCACCATTATTCCCAACATGAATCACAAAATTGAAGTTTGACAACTGTCTTAAATAAAACATTTGGAAATGTTACAGAAAAGGAAGAAAAATTATGTGCTGCAAGTCCATTGAACATGTTGTAACATTGCTGTTAGGTAAAACTAAAATCTGGTGATCTTCTTTCATACATTTTAGTGTCTTCTCACTTTTTCCATGGTGCAGTTCCAGCTTTGTTTTCAGAGCTGTGTTCTACAGATCCACTTTTAGTCTTGCAGTAAGTAGATCAAAAGTAGGGCAAGTGTCTGATCGTGGTGCATGGAAACAAAGATAGTATAGTAGGGTTAAGTATTTGTATGAAACATTAGTGTTGGGATGCAGTTCCTTATACGCCAGAAATAACCTGTGGTAGTTAAAATCAGAGCTCAGGTATTTCTTAGAAATTGTATTAAGAGAGTAGTGACTGATATCCTTAGGAATCAAGTTTATGTGATCAACAATACTTTTTTCACTTTCTTCTGAATATTTCCATTACCCCTAGATTCATTAGTAGCACTTTCATTCTTCTTTTTATTGTTATTCAGAACCTGACATCTCTCTGCACTTAGCGCAAACACACTGCGGAATGTTTTTGGCAGACACTAACAACATTTCCTTCAGCATTAGGTAATGTGTATGCAAACAAATATTGCCTTCTGCTTTAATCAGGATGTTGGTACTTTCAATGTCGACAAGCAATTTCAGTTGCGTGAAATAGTCCCAAAAGATACGTTGTTTGGGAAGCATAGTCTTTCAAAGCCAGTAATTCTGAGGTGGGATTACTGTTAAGTTTTCGTGCAGGAGGCAGCCTATACTACTACTGTGTTCCTGGGTTTCGCGTTGCTCTGAAATATGAGCAGCCATGTTGGAGGTGCATGGTTTGGTTTCCTGCTGCTGTGCTGGAGGGCGGAATAGAGCTAAAGAAGAATTTACAGGTTGTGGTCGCTGCCAATTTCCTTAAAACCTGTGTACTTGGGCGAGCAAGTAAGTGATTGCATTAAGTGAGCCCATATTCAATGAGCTGTTTAATGCCTTGAAGACAGCCTCGAAGCATTTTTTGTTAAATTGTGTTGCTGAAATTTTACTGTTGGAAAGACTGTAACTATTTTATTAATTTTTTTTTTGAGCACGGCTGAAATGACATGAAATGTTATTAAGTTAATGTACTCAACCAAAATGCTTAGACTTTGTGCATGTCTATTACATTTTAGAAGTAATGTAGAGAAATGTGCACTTTTGAGATTGCACAGGTTGGCTTCTTTGACAAATGAACTTGCACAGTTTATGATTTGATGAGGTTAATGACTGTACGCCTTTATTGATTGATGGCTTATACGAGCAAGTGATGTTTATAAAGCAAGACTGTTACTTTAATGCATACTAGGGTTCAGCCAATTATATACTATAGTCATTACCTTGTATTGCTTATGCCCTGACTAAGTCTATATTGAGAGTTAGGTCATTAATAGTAGTCCCTTCGTTATGAGTACTCTAATGATATAAGCAGCTATAATGGTTTAATGCAGCTTAATGCCTACATATTGAGTAGTACAGTGATCAAATACAAATATATTTCTTATACCAAATGGAAGTGAGACAATAAATAATATGGGCACTCTGGGATATATTTAAGGAACATTAATGATGCATGATTTTATATATATATATAAATATATATATATATATATAAAATTTACACTATGAACCTGTGGAAGTTATTTGAAAAAGTAACAACTGTGGTACTGGGTGTTGAGAGTTATGCTGGCATAATTCTTATCTTGGAGGGTGTGTACTCTAGTAGTGACTTAGTTTTTGAGGTGATGTTGACAAACCTCTGTGATTTGATGGCAGTGGTGTTGCCTGTGATACCACTCTCCAGCCCCTTACCCTAAGTTTATGTTGCACAAATTGTGGATGATGAGTAAAGAAAATATTGTAAGTTTAATTCTATTCAGAGAGATCTAAATGTTAACTGTTGTTGTGCTCTCTTTGTTACTTATTTTGCATGAACTGTAATCGAGTTAAGTTTGTGATACGTCTAGTCCTTTGCATGATTGTGGACACATATTATATTTGTTGTATAATATTTTGCTTCTTTAAACCGCATTTAAATTAGTCATAAATGAACCTAGTTTTTTTTTACATCTCAAGCTATCTTACTCCTCTGTTCCCCTTGATAAGTGGTGAGTGGAGAGTAACGTACTCACAATCTTCTGTATAGATATGTAATATCAAATATATTCCCCCTAGTACAACCAACAGCATCAGACATATATATTTGATAGAGTTCTTATTTTGTACGATTGTGCACACAGTTGACTTGCTTAAAACTAATGCACGGCCAACATAAGTGTGGCCTTCAAGACATTCTGCACGCCATAATACTTCTAGTTTTGTCTCAAATACTTGAACATGATTCATTATGCTCTCTCTTGAAAGCCACGATACCAATAATATTCCAACTTCAGGTGCTTGCATGCAGATTAATGGGCAGACGTTGCTTTGTGTTTGTGCATGCGAGTTCCCTGCCACTGGCTAGATAGAAGTTCATCACGGCCTGGTGTGTGGCCGGGTGATAACTGTATGGCCTGGTGGAACACATGCAAACGTAATAACATTTGGTGATTTACACGCATAACCGCAAACTGAACTTGCCATAGTTAATGTTTTTTCAACAGCCGATAGCGTAGTCAGACCTGCGCATGCATCAATTCTTCCCTCATAAAGCTAACTGTATGCCACAGTAAATATGTTGTTTACAGAGTTCAAGTAGACTTCGTGGCGTCATGCCCGACTTTTTTTCCCTGCCGACTATTTCATGCTAAATGAAATTTACAGACGTGCTATTCAAGACTGGGGCAGTAAAATTAACATTGCGCTAAATTAATTCGCGCAATTTGAAGACGTGCTAAGTGAGGGATTGGTGTATAAAGCTGATATGCAATAACTTACTTTCTAAATTTTACTGCATAATACTTTAAGACTAAATGTAACATAATTAGAAGAAGCCAAATGGCAAATACAATTACCGATTTTGGCTGGATCCACCGAACTTTATCCCCATGCATTACTTTCTTCCATTCCACTATTATCAAGCCCTTCTTGTGTACAATTGTACGACTCGCACTGTGCAATGCTTTGCACGCTTGGGCTACATTGCGGATACTGAAAAAAATTTTCATTCTACAATTATTTCACATTTCACATCAAAAGACTTACTTAACAATAGCCAACAAAAAAAAAACTTATATTTCACATAGGAATCTAACCTGGGTTCTGCATATTAGTACAAGCTGTTCAGGTATTTATTAAAGTACAGACTATCCTGTTTGAAACATCAATTTATATAATTTTTTTCATTTGTTTACAGATTATAACTGCTTTTATAATCTCAATAAAACTCCTACATTTTCATTTTATCAAAAGATATTTATTTATGTATTTATTTATTTAAGAGTTCTTACATTCCTACCTATGGCTGACAGCCTTAGATGATATGCACTACTACTATATAAAGACAAAGATAAAACAAAAACAAGAAAAGGTACATAAAAAATACATTTACAAAAACCATGACAAGGAAATCATAATAACACTATGACACTAAACAGCTAGATAACATAGAAAACAAAATGTAACACATTTATTTGACCCTCTAATTACAGTAGACTCCTGATTATCTGGCTGCAGGTTAACTGTGGCATAAATCTATAAACCATAATCACAAAAACAATTTTTTACTTTTTATTTTCGTCTGTGCACAATGGCAATGGCACTTGTGTAGCATTAAATACAACACAATGAACTAATGATGTGACGAATCAACAAACAATATTTTGCTCTTTCCTCAATAGCTATTCGCTTCCTTCATTGCATATTTATTTCCCATGACGCCCAAATGTTCAGCCAACATTTATATTCTGCCATCCGGGATGTCAGCAGCAGCTCTGAGAGAACAGCCAGAAGCTTTCAGGGCTAGTTTACATAGCACCTACCAGGATATGATAGTGGCAAATCATGGCAGAAACACATTTATTAAACAACATAGCTGGGAATTATGTTAGTAGGTTAAATATTTTTTCTAATAATAGAAACTGTTAAGTTTATGGTATTTTTAAATCTTATTACACCTGAAATATATCTCGTATATCAAAAATATTATTTTGTTAACTCAGAAATGTTGGCAGTGCCGACATAAGAATGTTATGCCCAAGCTATATCATGTAAAGAATGCAGTTTATGAATTTTTAAATTTAATTTTCAGTTGTTTAATCTCAAAAAGTTATTCAATATTTCTTTCAATGTACTTTACATGTATTTAGATACAGGTACATTAGTACTGTAAATTATTTTTAACGGGAGCAGTATCTTGTTTAAAATGATAGTCGCAAGCACATTTGCCTGATTGGAAAAGAAATTATTTTGATTAAAATACTCTCTTATGGAAAAAAGTCTTTGACTAGCGCTGTTTTCATTAGCGCTCTGTTTTACTGGAACGAATTAGGGCCTTACTACAAGGGGCATCTGTTACAGTCTCTAGATAGTCAGGATGAAAAAAATTTGTTCAGTTTTTTTTTCTTTTTACATTGCTTTAACTATGTTTTTCGGTTATCCGTGGACCAATTTCCAGTCATTACCCCAGATAATCTGGAGTCTAGTGTAATTGTAAATTAAGTACGCCATAGGAATTTTTTTTTTTACATTAATTATTATTATGTAACGGAAAATTACTTTCATACTTATTGATGTTTGTAATGATTTTGTATATATCATCATTACTATTGGTTAGTGCACATATTAAAGGTTGCCAACGACCGTTGACTGAAGGTACTCCAATGTCCGTACAGTAGAGCACCCCTCAACCGGAATCATTGGGGGGAGGTCTATTCCGGTTATGGGAAAATTCCGGGTAAGGGGAGTTGCGGTAGGGCCGGCCTCCGGGCCGGTTGAATGACCTTCATTCAAGCAAGCTGGCAGGCACGTGTTTCTTATCTCTGTGGGTGGGTGCGTGCGTGAGCGAAAGAGGACAAGAAGAGGGTTCGGGGGAGGTAGGACTACAGCTGCAGTGTTGCGTTACTTCTGTTTTGAAGTGCTAGTGATTCACACTTCCGGAGAGTGTAAAGTCACTGCCACGCACAGTTTACATTCGACATACACAAGAATAACACTTCAAGCATCTTGTTTAATAACACAGAGATAGAGAAATACGGGGTAAATGTAGACTGTTTAACCATATATTAACGTATAAATATGTACATAATACATATTTGTACACTAAATTATTGTCTACAAACTGAAAGCAACACACGTTGGAAGTAAATGTTACTCGCTATCACGTGTGTCAGCGTGTGTAGTGGGAGTCTGTGTACATACTCTCGGGCCGGCCGGAATTTTCCGTTTACTTGACATAGTGAAACTATAAAATTACTTATAGCATAAACATCTTTATAGTAATTCACGTCCAACGCGAAAACCAGCGGTGTATTTACGCAATGCGCGGGAAAGACTGGCTATAATTAGCTCTCCGACAGACATGCGCGCGCGCGCCTACAAGACATGTAGTCAGGCAAAAGCAAAAACGCCTCGTCCCAGTGCGGAAATGTTTTGGTGATGTTTTGTAATGTTTTAATATTTTTTGGAAAATTAGTTCCGGATATCGGGAGTTCCGTTTGTGGGAATTACGGTTGAGGGGTGCTATACTGTAGTATCAAGATGATAATTACAGTTTAATGTATTTTGTATCAATTATGTACAAATATTGCATTTAATATTTCTCTTCTTGATGATACATACCCTCGAGAGAGAAAATCTACATATTTATTAAAATTCTTATTTAAGCCAATAATTTTGATTAGTTTATTTTGGACTTTATTAATATGTCTAAATTATATGCATTGCATATATTTAATCAGAGATATAATTTTATTACCACTTGATCTAAGTGGTTCAATATTATGAAAGAATAATTCAGAAACAAGTAAGATACCTAAATCTCTGACATCATGGGATTTTGTAATAGCTTGACTTTCTAGTTTATTCTCTAAGTCAATGGAACAATTTTGTCAACAGAAAGTTATGGTAGTGGTTTTACCATAGTTATGGTCAATAAGGTTAAGATTACACCACTCAACACAGTGGCGTAGCGACAGTGGAGCGAGTGGAGCAGTCGCTCCAAGGCGGAAGGCTCTGGGGGCAGAACTTCTTGGAGAAAATAATTGTAATTATTACAAATATCGGATATATATAAAATTAAAGTTGGCTCTTCGTCAATCAGGTTTCTCTTTTATAAACTAAATATTATAAATTAAATAATTGTGATAAAGTATAATATTTGTAGCTGAATCCCCACCATAAGGTTTGTCAAGGTCTGGATATAAACTGAGCCACGTCGCCGCGCTGCTATCTGGCGGCGTATCGGCGCATGCGCACTAGACTATTGCTACTGCGCATCTCATCTGTTGGGTTTTCACTCGTTCAACGAACTACATGTTAGTGCTCAGTCTTGTGAGTGAGTGGCTAGTGAGTCATCAGTGTCGCACAATTTTGTGATCTTTGCGATTGCTTTGCTGTTCTTTTATTTGGTCTAATATATACAGTACGTGCAATTTAGTTTTAAACCGCAGTTACACGGGTAAGTTACCTATATATTGTGATAGTGGGTAATAATTCGTTATATTTCCATGTTAAAATGTCACAAAGTGTAGTGGTGCAGAATGCCGCAAACGAAGGAAAGAGAAAGAAAGTGCAGAACTAATTGAACTGAAAAAAAACAATAAAGTTATCGTGTTATTTTTCGAAAACAAGTGAGGCGTTAAATAAACAAAAGTTTTCTGGAGATAATGAAGAAGTAACACAGACTGAGACATCGGCTACTTCACACGTTCCCCCTGTTCCCAGCACCAGCTCAGAGTGCTAGTCTGTGGTTGTTCAAGGGCCCAGTGGCACAGTTGAGATTGGAAATGAAAAGGTAGAGATGAACAGATTGGTGAAAAACGGGATGTCAAAGAGATTATTTCATGTGATAAAGCCAACTTTGAAGAAACTCTCACATCTCAACAAAATAGGTTAATAATAAAGTTAGGTCCTCACCAGCCGAAAGGTCCATTCCCGAAAGACCAAGACGGTAGAAATAAAAATAGGGGGTTTGATGAGAAATGGTATTTTCAGAAAAATAAACACAACCAATTAAAAGTAAAACGTAGCTGGTTATGCTATTCAAAAGTCCCAAATGTTTGCTACTGTCAACCTTGCTGGCTTTTTGTATGTCTTGTAGTGAAGTAGGGTTTACCAAAGGTACGTTCGATTGGGCACATTTAGGACGAAACATAACAAACCATGAACAATCACACAGTCGCGCAATTCCAAGTGAAATATACTTTTCGCTGGCAAATGGGTCTGACTGTTGACTGTGAAAATCTAGAAGAGATTAAAAAAGCTACTGATTATTGGAGGAAAGTGCTAAAATGCGTTGTAGACGTAATTATAACATAAGCTACTAATGACTTGCCACAGAGAGCATAGGGTGTCAGTTGACGATACTGTATCCAACGGAAATTTCCTTCAAATAATTCACTTGTTGGCAAGATATGACCAAGTCCTAGCAGACTTAATAAAACAACCCAAACAATGCGTCAACTACCTCAGTCCTCAAATTAAAAATGAATTGATCAGTCTCATTGCCAACGAAATAAGAAAACAAATTAAGGACAAAATTCAAGAAAGCACCTTTGTAAATTTAATTTTTGACACAACTCAAGACATTGCAAAAATGGACCAGTTAAGCATAGTGTTTCGCTATGTGACAATCAAAACTGACGATGAAGAAAAGCCAGTAAAGTTGGTAATAGAAGAAGCTTTTTGTGGATTTACTGAAATAGAAAGCCAAAAATCAGAATATTTGGAAAAAACTGTACAAAGTATAACTTAATTATTCTCGGATGTTTCTAAAGTTCGAGGTCAAGGATACGACGGAGCAGCAAATATGAGCGGTGTTTATCAGGCCTTCAAGCAAGAATCAAAGAAAAAAATCTGTCAGCAAAATACGTGCACTCTTGTGCTCATGCATTTAACCTGGTAATGAATGATTGTGTAACAAGTATTCCTGAGATCAGACTTTTTCGACAATGTTCAAAATCTCTATGTATTTTTCAAAGTCATATCAAGATGGACATTGTTGAGAAAATCAGTGATGTTAGAAAAAAATCTGAAAAAGGTGTGCCCAACTAGATGGTCTTCGAGAAATCAAGCCATCGACGCTCTTCGTAGTGGTTATTTTGATATTATGAAAATACTAACTCTATTGAGCTTGTATGGTAAAGGTCAAGAAGAAATGGACCAAGCGAAGTCACTTTTAAAATATTTTGAATAATTTCCTACAGTAATTTTGATTTCGATAGAAAGTGTTGTACTAGAATCAATTGACATTATCTCCTAAAAACTACAAAGTGTTGAAGAAGATATAGAATATGCAAGCAAGATGCTATCAAATATCAAAACAAAAATCAGTAAACTCAGAAAAGAGTGGCAAACCATAAAAATGATGCAACTGAACTTTGCTTAAAATTGAATGTTCCGCCCCACTTTCCCGTCTCAAGAATAAGAAGGAAGAAAAGAATGTTTGATGAAGTTCAGGTTGATGACCCAATTATAGATGAAGAGAAGCGTTTTCAAGTTAAAGTATTCAACAGACGCTTGAACATAATAAGTACCCAGGTTACAGAGCGTTTTATCGCGGTCAGTGAAATCTGTTCAACTTTTAAGTGCTTGAGGACCTCGTTTTTAAAGGACTCAAATGATGAACAAATATTAGAATCTTGCAAAGTTTTAGTACAAAACTACCCAGATGATCTCTCTTACAACCTAGGCTCACATGCTGTTAGATTAAAACTTGTTTTTTAAGTCACATTGAAGAAATTAAAAGTGTTAGAGACTTAGCAGGTACTATAATAGTGCGTGCACAAGTTAGTTCCAGCTTTCCTGATCTGGTCAATGCATGCTTAATTTTTTTGACAATACCTGTTACAACTGCAAGTGCCGAGAGGTCATTTTCAAAACTGAAAATCATCAATCTCAGAAGCACAATGTCGCAAGAGCAGTTAAGCTCCTTATCAACAATCTCTATTGAACGTGCTAGAGCAAGAACCATTGACTTAGATGATGCCATAACACAGTTTGCAAGAGCCAAATCACGAAAGAAGCTTCACTAAAACCCTTTAAACTGACTAGTTAAGCAAGCCTGAGCCTCATATAAAGTATGTTTTATTTTTTTTCTAGTAATGATTGACTTTTGGATTAGCTCTTTTACAATGTAAAATGCTTTGCTTTTTTTTAATCATTACTTGAGAAAATTTAATTATCTTACTTTGATTTCGCAATTAAATGCAATGTGAACTACCTTGTTTACGTATGAAACTACGATTTAAAAAGAATAGCTTAATTTATAATATTATGCCTTCATATAAAAGCAGATTCCCTTTTGTTACACTGTATTATTTATGAAAATTTACGACAGTTACACTTAATCAAATATAGTAGGCGGCACGAATTCTGAAGCTTGGTCCTAAGCAGCTATTAATCATTTTACAAACATTTCCCTAAACGGATGTCAAATCTGTCCATAATCATTCAATCTCAATAATTTTAATATTTCCTTTAAAAGAAGTTTATAAAGATAAATAAGCATTAACTTCAGTTACGAAAGTGCCAAGCTTCAGAATTCGTGCCGGATACTATATAATACCTTGTATACTATTTACTAATGATCAACGATATAAAAACACAATATGATGACTACAATATTGTAAAAAAATGGGTGGGACTATGGGAGTGAATTTTCCTAGCTCTGGAGGCGGGGGGGGGGGGGGGGGGGGGGGCCTTGAGCCATTTCTGCTCCAGGGTGCTTCAATCCTTGCTACGACACTGACTCAACAACAGAAAAATGTCCCTCTCTAGTAAATTACATACAGTCATGTAATGAAGTATTTTTTTTATTTTTTTGGGTCATCTATAAAAAAAGGCCAAAAGAATAATTTATTACTTTAATTATATCACCAACAAAAATATTGAAGGGGAGAGGGTACCACCTTGTGGAGCACCAGAGCTTGCAGCATATGGAATTGAAACAAGATATGCCAATCTTTCAAATAACTACTGAACCTTTGAGGTATTTGTCACTTAATCCTATATTAGATAATTTTTGAGTAATATGTGATTATTTAATGTGTCCAAGGTTTTTGCTAAATCAAAACAGCAAGAATCCCCTTGGCCTCGTGTTATCACTTCACAATATATAGAATTAACTAAAGTAATTAAATTATTAGTAACTGTTTTGCCAACTCTGAAACCATGTTGGCAATCAGAAGGTAACTGTTTTGCCAACTCTGAAACCATGTTGGCAATCAGAAGGTCCATCTTTAAGGTTTAAATCAAAGTCCTTAAATATTTTGTCGAAAACTTACGCAAACCCATTTAGAATAGATACGGGCCTGTAATTCATAACATTTAATTTGATGCCTTTCTTATAAATAAGAATGTCCTTGGCTATTTTCCATTTATTGGAGTAAACATTACTGTTAATACTGCTATTAAAGATAAACTAACGCATGGACAAAGAAACAGTGATGATCTATGCAGTATATAATTACTTAATGTTGACGTCGTCCCAGGTGCTCCCGTGGCTCGCACAGGTCGTTATGCCACCTCGGTGCCTCACCGGTCAGCGTGTGTGGTTGGTGGTAGTGTCTCGAACGGGTGGAGGTCGATTGTCATGGAGAGCGGAGATCGACTCGAGCCCTAACGGGACCTGCCAGGACGCGCCAGTTGGCCTTCACCCCTCGGCGCGAGCAGTCGTGTGCGACTCGCGGAGTTCGGCGATCGGTGTTCGTGTGCGGACCGGACAGTCGTGTGCGTGCCGACAACGTTAGTCGTGTGTGTGGTCCTACCACTCCTGCCTGCCACGTGGCGACGTCACGACCACCGAGAGACGGAGTCTCGTGCTGTGAACTAGCCCACAGCAACCACCCCCTGTTAAAGGTTAGTTGGCGCCCTCAGACACCACCCAACCACGCATCAACATCGGCAGGACGACAAATGGCGCCCATCTAGGTGGCTCATCAAAATTGCAAACAATTCAGGCAAAGAAAAACCGTCAAAATTCCCGTCAAAACTACGGCAAAGTAGTCGAAAGGCGAGCCAGGACAAAGGGGAGGAAAACGCGCGCGCAGGACAAAGGGCGCGTCTGACCAGCGCCCTTAACGGGACCCAAGGGCAAACGAGATCACCCCACCCCCACCCCAGCAACGCGCGCGCTAGAAAGGAGCACCGGCCACCACTTTCCCCTCTCCGCCCGCCGAGCGCGCACGTGCACCAAAGAAGCCAACTCCGGCCGTTCGGCACCCGAGCCTAACCGAGTGGAACCGAAGGCAGCCGAATCGGCACACTCGACCGCGGACCGCGTCCACGGACACATCCCGTCTCCCGGGGCGGCCAGCCACGTTCCACGAGGATGCAGAGAGATCCGGACATAGCCATCGACATGGAGGGATTGTGTGAGGGCTGTTTTAGACCCTTTCCGGAGTCACTCGTAAATAACGAGAGTGCTCAGTGTCAGTGTGCATGCGGCCGTGTCCGCGTCAAAGAGGAGCAGCCGGGAAGCGCCGCAAGGGGTACAACAAACACGCTGTGCGCAGCCGCGCGCTGCCGCGCGCAGCCAGGCGAGACGGCCCGATGCCTACAGTGCGGGGTCACAAAACACCGCGCGTGCGCTGAAGTACGCGAGTTCGTGCATTTTCGTGATGGGTTGTTCCTCTGCGTCACCTGCGAGAGCACAATGATGCAAGCGTACCACGCACAGCTGACCCCCGCGCCGCGCGCCGCGAGTGGGCCGATCGTACTGCCGGAGTTCGCGGGTCACGCCCATGAGGACCCAGCCATGTTCTTGCGGGTATGCAAGGAAAAATTAGCACGCCATCACATCGCACCAGAGGAGTGGACAGAACGCGCCAGCAGCCAGTTGCGCGGCGACGCCCGAACCTGGTGGTCTCAGACAGGCGATTACGACACCGCGTGGACTGATTTTGCACGACGCCTGGAGGCACGCTTTGATGACTCGCGCGCACGGGCCTGTTGCATGAACGAGTTGTTCTGCCGAGCCCAGTCTAGCGGGGAAGGAGTAGAAGCATTTGTGCACGGGAAGCTGCGGCTCTACCGACGTCTAACACCCCGCGGTAGGATACAGGATGTGCTACCGAACATAGTCGAGCTCTTGACGCCCGAGGTACGGCCCTTCGTGCGTACTGCAGTGGAGAAGGGACTAGACGCTTTCCTCGCCCTCGCAAGGGAAGTAGAACAGGACCTCAAGGCAGCACGAGACGCCCGGAGCGTCACGACGCCCCAAGTCCCACAGGCGAGGCCTACAAGACGCCTGGAGGACACCCTGGCCGTGGTGCGATATGTGCAACCCCCCCCACCAAGGGAATCCCAACCCCAGTCCAACTTGCTACAGGAGAGGCATCGCGTCCGAATCAGGGCGGCCAGGCGGCGCGACAAGCACGGGCAGGCAGCCAACGTGGCGGCCCTTCCAGTGAACGTGACGATCATCCGCCACGCTGCCAATACTGCCCGACGCCCGAACACCACTGGCATAGAGTGTGCCCGACCAGAGAGGCGCGGTGGATGGCGTCAAGGGGAGGACCCGCGCCGTCGGGAAACTGCAACTAGGGGGCGACGACGCAGTTGGCCGCCGTCCCCGGACCTCACGCCCTGCCTCCGCCGACACACCGCCTCACCTACCACTCGCCAGTGGAGGCGGCCCACCGCACCCGATGACGGACAGCCCCACGTCGCCAGCGAGCGACACCATTCACCAGGCGTCGCCGGTGACCCGACCCACAGCTAGGGGGGTGAGAGACGCACTGTCTCACCTACCACTCGCCAGTGGAGGTGGCCCACCGCACCCGATGACGGACAGCCCCACGTCGCCAGCGAGCGACACCATTCACCAGGCGTCGCCGGTGACCCGACCCACAGCTAGGCGGGTGAGAGACGCACCGTCTCACCTACCACTCGCCAGTGGAGGCGGCCCACCGCAACCGATGACGGACAGCCCCACGTCGCCAGCGAGCGACACCATTCACCAGGCGTCGCCGGTGACCCGACCCACAGCTGGGGGGTCGAGAGACGCACCGTCTCACCTACCGTATCACCTACCACTCGCCAGTGGAGGCGGCCCACCGCACCCGATGACGGACAGCCCCACGTCGCCAGCGAGCGACACCATTCACCAGGCGTCGCCGGTGACCCGGCCTACAGCTGGGGGGTCGAGAGACGCACCGTCTCACCTACCACTCGCCAGTGGAGGCGGCCCACAGCACCCGACAACAGACAGCCCCACGTCGCCAGCGAGCGACACCATTCACCAGGCATCGCCGGTGACCCGACCCACAGCTGGGGACCCCAGCCAAGCACCACCGCGCCTTGGGCGAATGGGACCGAAGGCTGGAAACCTCATCCGCATCCCTGTCTCGCTAGATGGGAGGCCGGTGGAGGCGTTGGTGGACACCGCGGCGACTCACACCTACGTTGCGGCCCACCTTGTCCCTGATGCTGAAGTGACACCTGAGGCAGACACCATTCAGCTCGCAACAAAGGGATCTAGCACGGTCACGACTGGGCGTGTGGAGGTGAGTGTCGGCATAAGGGACTATGTGACCAGGACGTGCGCACTCGTAGTGCAGGACCTCAGGGATGAGCTCATCCTAGGGTTACCCTGGCTAGTCCAGGAGGATGCTAACATAGAAGTCGGGGCAGGTAGAATACATGTCGTGACCCAGGGGCGCTGGACCGTGTATGGGTTGTCACATCGCCGCCCACCTACCTGGACGGATCCTACCCAGCTGATAGACCTACGCCACGGCGTACCACCAGACTATTGTGCCCTTCTAGACAGAGCCCTCAGGCAGCAACCACAGGTGTTCGCGTCAGCTGACCGGCTGCGCCGTACGAATATTACAGAACATTGTATACCCATGGTACCCCATGTTCCTCCATTCGCCAAGCCAGGGGGTTTCGGTCCCCGCGAGCTCACTGCCATCCAGGAACAAATCACAGAAATGCTGGGGGATGGGGTAATAGAGCCCAGCACGTCACCATACAACTGTCGCATAGTCATGGCCAGTAAGAAAGACGGCTCCCTGCGTTTCTGCATCAATTTTAAGCCAATTAATGACCTAACCATCCCGGCACCACCCCCACTCATAAATCTTACAGAAGCGCTCACCAGCATGGGCGATGCCCAGGTGTTTACGTCACTAGACCTGAAGTCCGGCTACTGGCAGGTGCCAGTTCGGCCTGAGGACCGCCCCAAGACAGCCTTCACTGCACCCGATGGGCGCAGGTTTCAGTTTTGTGCCATGCCGTTCGGGCTGATGGATGCCCCTGCGACCTTCCAGACCATGATGGTCCGCGTCTTGGACGGCTACATTGGCAAGTTTGCTGCGGCCTACCTCGACGACGTGATCATATGGTCACGATCGTGGGAGGATCATGCACATCACCTCGCATTGGTCCTCGAACGGCTAGCCACGCACGGACTGACGTGTGCGCCGCGCAAGTGCCATGTCGGCGCGAAGGAACTGGAGTTCTTGGGGCACCTAGTGAGCGCGGATGGGTGTCGACCCCTGCCAGATCAGCTGGCCCTGATAGAGGGGAAAGAGCCTCCCCGTACCAGAAAACAATTGCAGAAGCTAATGGGACTTTTAAACTGGCTCAGGTCATTCATCCCGAACTTCGCCACCATCACCGCACCAATGACGGACCTCTTGTCACCCAAGAGTAGGTTTCGATGGACGGACGCGGCAGAGCAGGCCCTCGCCTGTGTCAAGCAGCAGTTCAGGGAGTGTCACACACTGTCACGGCTAGTGCCCGATATTCCCCTATTCGTCCAGACAGACGCGAGCCAGGAGGGTATGGGGGCAGTAATCTACCAACAAAGAGCAGGAGAAGAGAGGCGGGTGATCGAGTACGCCAGTGCCAAGTTTGGCCCTGCAGAGCGGCGGTACCACGTCAACGAGCAGGAGTGTCTCGCGGTGGTGTGGGCACTCAGGCGATACCGACACCACCTCGAGGGGAGACGCTTCACGCTCCGCACTGACAGCCAGTGCCTGCAGTGGCTGAACTCCGCCCAGGGAGGCAAATCCAAGTTCACGCGGTGGGCACTGATGCTCCAGAACTTCGCTTTTCGCGTGGAGCACGTCCCTGGGCGGGAGAACCAGCTGGCGGACGAGCTCTCCCGTCACCCGGATGCCAACACTGTGTTCAAGGACGATCAGGGATGGGACGACTTACTTCCCCCCTGCAACCCCCAGACGGGGTCTACAAGTGAGCCCCCGCCAGCAGCACTATACGCCACTACGGCCGAGAGGCCCCGCGACCCTGCGCCAGCTACCCTAGCCAACCTCATGGAGATTGTCTGTCTCGCACAGAGCCAGGACTTGGTCAGTCAAGCAGACCTCGCAAAATGCAGAGAACAGGAGCTTCCCCACCTACGTAGTCTTGACGGGGTACTCCAGAGCCGTGTGCCCGGAGACATGAGCTCGTGGCGCACGCACGTGCCGCCGGCCGGACGGAAGGCTGCCTTGCATTTTTATCATGATCACGACCTAGCGGGACACCCGGGGGCCGACCAGACCCAGCGGGCACTGCGGCAATGGTTCCACTGGCCGGGCGTTGCAGGTGACATCCGCGATTATGTGCGAGACTGCCAACCATGCCAACAGCGCAAGGCCCGTCGGCCTGACGGGGTAGAGCAACAGTGCCCCAGGAGGCCCCATGACCCATTTCACACCGTGGCTCTCGACGTAATGGGCCCATACCCCCGCACATCCCGCGGGAAGCGATTCTTGGTTGTAATCACGGATACTTTCACACGCTGGGCAGAAGCGTTCGCCGTCACCAATGTACGAGCTGAGACCATCGCCACTCTCCTCGATGCCGAAGTATTCCCACGATATGGATTTCCCCGAGTGCTACTCACAGATAATGGCACACAATTCAAAGGCCGGCGCTGGAAGGCCGATTGTAAGCGCTGGGAGGTGGAGCACCACACGACACCCACGTACCACCCAAGAGCAAACCCGACAGAACGCCGCAACCAGGACATCAAAGTCCAGTTGCGGCTACGTCTGGGGGATGACCACACCCAGTGGGATGTGCTCCTCCCCAAGATATTGTACTGCCTCCGTCGCCGCCGAAACGTGGTAACCGGCTACTCCCCTGCGGAGTTGCTTCAGGGACGGGATCTCGCCCTCCCAGGGGAACTCCGGGTAGCGGGCGCTGCTGAACGAGTGCTTCAAATGCCTGTCGCCGAAAGACGGGAGGATGCACGCCGGAATCAGGCACAGTTTGGAGCCACTCATACCCCTCAGACCACTCACCCACCCCTGCCATTGGAGCCGGGGCAACAGGTGTACGTCCGATGTCACCACCTTTCCTCCAGAGGCAAGAAGTTTTGCGCAAGCCTGGCCCCTAAATGGTCCGAACCCCGTGAGGTAGTGAAGCGACTCGGGCCTACCACCTACGCGGTCACAACACGGAGTGGAAGAGCCGCCAAGGTTCACCGAGATGATCTCCGGTTAGTCCACCCTAAGGTTGGTCCGGGACACCTACACAAAGGTCCACAGAGGACAAGAAGGACATCAGACAAACATCAATTCCCCCCATCACCTCTCGCGGCGACATTAGACACAGATCATGCAACCATAGTATCACCAAGCCCAATGACACCAGCCACAGGTCAATTCCTCCTGTCACAGGCCATGCAGACGGCGAATGCGCAATATACTTGCTCGTCGCCCGAGCCCCAGGCAAGCAGGGCCACGATGCCCGAGCCCCAGGCAAGCAGGGCCACGATGCCCGAGCTGGAGCACATGATGAGGCGCTTGGGTTACTGGGACTATCTGGGGTTAACGGCATCTGCCGTTACCCAGGGCATGTCCCCCCCTAAATGGCCAGCGGATGCGAGTCTGGAGAGATCAACATTTTCAGTGCGGGTTGACGAGCCTGAGTCCACAGGGGCAGACCAGCGAGGCGACGGGCAACCCAGCCAGGAGGATGGAGGAGTGACCATCGTCCCTCTCGTTGAGGCCGACGACACAGGGAAAGCACCGCCTGTACCCAACCAAGCTGAGCCAGACGCCACGTCACAAACTCAGGTGGTGCGGCGATCGACCCGGCCTCATGTCCCCCCTGTCAGGTTCGGGATAAATGAGGGGTACCAACCACCCCTAAGGGCCCGTGCTGGAGGCCGCACCAGCCCTAGACAGGACCTTTCCCCGGATGCACACCACTGCTCAGTGATGAGGTTGCTACCGCATATCGCCCAGCCCAACTCCACTACATCTACCAACACCTCTCAGACACAGTGCACTCCAGAGAACTTACAGTGTACCTACGGAGGAAATGCCCCGAGGCAATGCGTGTGATGGAGGCTTCGAGGGGGCATAACGGCCTCGGTGAGGAGGGGGCATTTGACGTCGTCCCAGGTGCTCCCGTGGCTCGCACAGGTCGTTATGCCACCTCGGTGCCTCACCGGTCAGCGTGTGTGGTTGGTGGTAGTGTCTCGAACGGGTGGAGGTCGATTGTCATGGAGAGCGGAGATCGACTCGAGCCCTAACGGGACCTGCCAGGACGCGCCAGTTGGCCTTCACCCCTCGGCGCGAGCAGTCGTGTGCGACTCGCGGAGTTCGGCGATCGGTGTTCGTGTGCGGACCGGACAGTCGTGTGCGTGCCGACGTTAGTCGTGTGTGTGGTCCTACCACTCCTGCCTGCCACGTGGCGACGTCACGACCACCGAGAGACGGAGTCTCGTGCTGTGAACTAGCCCACAGCAACCACCCCCTGTTAAAGGTTAGTTGGCGCCCTCAGACACCACCCAACCACGCATCAACATCGGCAGGACGACAATGTAAGTGATAAAATTTTTAGTAAGAATATAGCAGATGTATATACTGCAATGACGCAGAAGTTACATGCCTTTAACTTGTTAGGAAACACCATTCTGTGTGTAACTATTCAAACCCTTATAAGACACAAACAAATTTCTTCTTCAGTAAATGTTTCCACCACAGTCTAAAAAAAAGTTATTGATAATGTTCATTTTTCTATTCACTTGATAATATTGTATTTGTTTTCATGTTATATTGGCAACAAAAAAGTGCTATCAAAATTAATTCTATATCTTTCTTGGTTTTTATAGACAGATGTAAAAAGAAATAGATTTTAGTATTTATTGACTTTGGCAGGCTGTTATTTTTACTGTGGTTGACAACTCAACATGTATAATGTAAACAAGTAAACTAGAAAATAATGTAACTCATGTTTTCATTCTTATGTCATGCCTTGCCACATTCTAGACTTACAGCTGGTTTTACAACCTCCTGTTAATTTTGAAGTATAGCCAACTGACAGTTAAGCTAACCTCTGGTTGAAAAACGAATGGTGTTTTACGATTCGTAATTAGAAGGTTGGCTAACGAAATTTTTTTTTGTGATATTGTGAATTCTGAAACATTATTATGATGGCTGCAACAAAAAAAAAAGTTGTAAACTTTATCTGGCAACAGAATTACATAAAATGAAATAAAATAACTACTTTGACATGTAACTTTCTTTGCATTCTGCATAACCGTGTCCGTTTTCTTGTTTTCATCGATACTCTTGTTTTTCAAAGCACGATCTCTGTTAGGTTATGATAGGTTAATTTAAGACAAAGCAAATGGAAATAAATCTCTACACATAAAAATCATAGATATACAGAAACCAGGTTTCTCTTACAGAACAAATTTTTTTTGTTATATCGCATACTAACATGAAAAATGCCTGTGGTCCAATTTTGGAATCCCTGCTCTCAACAACCATTATGTTAAGCAAGTGAATAAAAGTTACAAATGATAAGAAGAAAATGTTCAATAATTTAAATGTTTTTCTTAACATGCACTAACAATTAGATGATAAAATGTATTTTTTTTTTTTTTACCTGAATGGGTCCAGGAACATCAAAATATACCTCAGTAATTCTAATGGGAGATCAAGAAGTCCTGTACAATACGTTGACTCAACGGATTGTTTAGATTTTACGGAATACAATGGTCTCCTTTTGTATCCAAACGTACGATATAACTCAATTCTTGCTTTATCTCCTCTTTCAAGAGAAGAAAGTGCACCACTGTGTTCCATTGCATTTTGTGTTGACGTACTTGGGGCATGGGCTTCACTTTCACAGTGACCATGTCGATAGGTAACTCCAAAGTTGCCAAATGAATCTTGTACAATGTATGAATCTTTATCACCAGGATACAGCCTTCTAAGAGAAAATGTGCAACCCAGATAAGAAAGTGGACACCTGTGTTCAATCCAACCATTTGCATTAGCATAAATGTCTTGATGCACATTAAAAATGTGTCTAAATAAGTCAAATAAGCCAAAAACTTGACCACATTTAAAATGATAAATCACTTTATCAACATAACCATCTGGTACTGATGCTTGACTGAATATTGCTGAAGTGTTTTCTTGTTTGGAACTGTCTATGAAAACAGTTTCTGGGATAAACTTCCCACAAAATATATCACTCACTTCACCATCTTTGATAAATTTAGCTGGAGTGATATGATTATACTGTGGTGAGATCTGCTTGAGATTTTCTAGCCAATGTTCAAAAGTAAATTTGTCCGTAAGTGCAAGTCCAGCATCTGAAATTTCAAAGTAAATCATTAATAATGTACACACATCTCAATTTCTGGCTTTTAGTTATCAAACATTCAGTCAATAGATAGCATATATTTAAAAAATATTATTATTTCATTACTTTTACAAATTTAATATCGTACCAGCAACTGGAACATGACCTGAGTTTCAATGTTTATGTTAAGAGAAAATTACTTAATTTAAACATTGTTCGAGTGTATAGTGATAATACTCTTAGAAATTCAACTGGCATGAGGTAAACATTTACATTTCTCATTTGCACAACACGTGTTTTTGTTTTTATTGTTACAAAATACATATTTGATTTGAAAGCTATATATTTAATTTTTTTTCTTTAGTAACACATTTAATTTGCTCTTTTCACTATTTAAAATAATCTAAAATAATTTTTATCATTTAAAATAATTTTTCATATTTTATTTATAATCTGTCACATTGCACTGAGAACCAACAAACTATGGAGACAGTGAGGAAATTATTACATTTTGTGCAATTCGCTCCAGTAATATGAAAACCACTGCAATCAGTGTAAATATACTGGGACTAAAAAACATAGCACTAAACCAGTGCCCAACAAGTGCAAGTAAATGATGTTAAAATTCACTCTTAATTGTTGTATCTGCATATTTGATAATCATTCTACTAAAAACATATCAATATACAGTATTAAATAAAATATTTCATTTAACCAAAAGAAACTAATTTTTTGTGTATGCGATCTTGCAAACATGACTTGAGCAACCTAGGTGAAGAATCCAAATGTTTTAAAAATCTGTCATAAATCTACTTAAGTAAAATTGTAAAATATTTAATGGGCCAAAAAATCAAACCCTTACAAATAACATATCTGCCAACCTACAGAATTAAAAAGTATTGAGGTTTATAAATCTAACTTCTGCAACTATTTTTTTAATACAGTACAGTGTGTTAATTACAATTTGATATGCACAGTTAATATAGCCAATAACCACACCCCTACACAATTTATTCATCTGTAAGACAATCTGAATGTTTGGCTTTGCAACAGTGATGCACAGCCATGACAGACACAAATTAACTTGTCCTATAATGCAGATTATTTACTTACTAACTTAGTGCTAACAAACCTTCAGACAAAGTGGGTAGTCTCTTTGTGTTTTCCTGTCTATGTACTTGTCTAACCTGACAAGCAAACATTAGAAAATTATATCTTAAATTTTGCGATTTATTTTCCATAACCTCGGAAGGAATGAACAAATGTCTCAGAAACAAAAACATTTCTTCAAGAAGAAATTTATGTGATTAATGTGCACAAAGAACTTAGTGTTTGTGTGCTAATAAATGATTTGATGTAGAAAAAACAAAAATCATATTATTGTAAAGAATAAAGACGAACTTTCAAAATCTGAGCAAATTTCAAGCAAAGATCCATTTCCGATAACTGAAGGGTTAACAGTGGATATGGAAGGAACAATAAGATTGAAACTCTTTCTTGAAATATTGTATTTACACAAAGTGAACAAACAAGAGGTGTATGTTAACATGGATAGGTTTAAAGGTAAACAGTGTAATTATATTCAACAAATTTTTTCAAATGTGTTCTTAACAAATACAAGATTTTTTTTGGTGCAGTTAGATAAAACAATCTATTTCTCAATAAAGGATACTTCTCATAAAAGAAACTTCTCAATAGAGGGCACTTCTCAATAGAGGACAATTTTCCTTTCTCCATTGCTGTCCATTATTGAGAAATTTTAATGCATACAATATTGCAAAAATACACCCCACATAGGATCTCCGAACTTTACAAAAAGAAGAATATAGGAGGTTGGAAAAAATGAGTATTTATACATGTATAAAGAAGAAAAAAAAAGGTGGAAACAAATTTGGTAAATATGCAACAATTGATTCCTAAACTTATGATTGTTCGTTGAAGAGAGAGTCATTAACAAAAGACTATTTTGTGGCCTTTAACAGCAGAAGGACAATTTACAGATTTTAAATTCAAAGCTTCTAAAAAATGGATTACGTCATTTAACAATACGCATGGAATTTGTAAACGAAAAGTGACTAAATTTGTGTGAAAAAAAAGAAACAGGTATTATCCAAGAAACCTTGGCTTCTGCAGAAACTTTTTGAAAACAGATGTTGAAATTAATATCCAATCTCAACTATTATTATTTAGTTAACACAGACCAGTCAGTGTTGACAAATCATAATCACAAAATTATTTTGAAATTTTTATTGTTTTCCATTTTTACTCTTCACTGTTCAATAAATCTGCTAACATAATCTAATTAAATCAAATCAAATTAAACCAAACCACACCAGACCTAATCTTATGCTGTTCTCTCTTTACAGGAAGCCAGTACTACCAGTCTATTTACAAAATTCTTGCTAAAATAGAAAAATATATATTTTTTATAAGGCAGAATATGAATAAAGTAACACACACGTATGTTCTTACACTGTCAAAACAAGTACTTTAGTATTTGCAGTTGCTTGGCTTCTGGGTTGTAGCCGTAACGAAGGCGAAGATATCAGAGATGTTTCAGTCCACATTGCAGTCCATTTGCATCAGGTTTCAGTTATGTACATAGGTTCTTGGTGGTTCTCTTGCTTTTTAATACTCTTGCCTAAGAGGAAAGTCTTTTCCAATTGGCTGGGGGTGATCGCCAGTCAGATACTATTTGTCTTTTGTTAGATGCAGAGCTAGTGTTTTGGGGTATTTCTGAAGTGGTTTCCATATTCTGCTTAATTTGTATCAATCTTCGCTATTAATGTTTGATAGGGGTTTTAAAATTTCTTCTGATTCTTTAATGTATCTCATCTTGTATTGTGACATGTTGGCTTTGGTGATATATAAGTCGAATTCAATGCTGTGGCTGGTTTCCAAGGGGTGTCTGCTATAACTGATTGTAGGATTCCATGTTTATAGTCGCTCATATCTTTAACCCTAATGATTATTTGTCTGCCAGTTTGTCCTACGAATATTTGGCCACAATGACATGGAATCTTGTACACACCGGGTAGATTTATGGCTGGAGTTTTAACTTTCACCAATGTAAAGGATTGAGAATTTTAAATATTTCGAGCTTTCTGAGAATTCTGACAATTTGGTCTGAAATTCCTTTTATGTCAGGAATGAAAGTTTTGTAAGGAAGACACTAGTTCTTTTGCTCTTCGTGACTTTCCTAATTTCTAAATTTGATAACCATTTCCTTGAAGATCAAATGTAGGTGTTTCATCCTCTCCCAAAGTTGGTCTTCTTTGCAAATGGCTGTAGTTCTGCTGACCAAAGTGGAAATAAATGTTCTATTCCGAGATGGTTGGTGGTGTGAACTTGCCTTAGATACCTGGTTTTATGTGTTCGCTTCTTATAAACACTAAGGCCATTTAGAAATTAGGAAAGCCATGAAGCCACCCCAAGAACAAAAGAACACATGTCTTCCTAACAAGGCCTTAATTCCTTACATCAAAGGAATTTCAGACCAAGTGGCCAGAATTCTCAGAAAGCACGAAATATATACAATTCTCAAACCTATAAAAAATATTGAGGGATCCCTGATATCGGTGAAAGATAAAAAAACGCCAGCCAAAAATCTAGCTGGTGTGTACAATCCTCCATGTTTATGTGGCAAAGTATACATCAACCAACTAGTGAAACAATGATCACAAGTATTAAAGAACATATCAGCAACTATAAACATGGAAACCTAAATCAGCTATAGCAGAACACTCCTTGAAAACCAGCCACAGCATTGAATTTGACCAATTCAACACCATAGCCAACATATTACAATACAAGAAATGATACATTCGAGAATCAGTAGAAATATTAAAAACCCCCTTCAAACAAACAGAGAAGATGGATCCAAATTAAGCAGAATATGGGAACCACTCGAAAGAATGCCTCAAAAAAACTCTCTCTGCATTCAACAAAAGACAGTTTGCATCTGACAGTCCACACAGCCCAATCAACCAGAAGAGAAGACACCACTGATTGGTCAGCACCCCCAAGCCAATCACAGAAGCCTAGCTCCGATTAGCCAATTCAGTCAACCAGAAGAAAGGTAGGCTCTAATTGGCCTACAGCTGCAGCCAATCGGGAAACACTCCCCTCTTAGGCGAGAGTATTAGAAGGCAGGAGACCTTTCAAGAACTTCAGTAGGTAACTGCTACCCTGATGATGGTGACTGCAACGTCGACCGAAACGTCTGTGATATCTTTGCCTTCAACGCGGCTACAACCCAGAAGTCAAGAACTCAAGACAATGGTCACGAAAGCCTGAGATATTTATTACTTTAGTATTTGTCTATTTAAAAGCAGCAACTAGCAATTTTGACCCTCGAGTTAAATATACCGTTAATAATATACGCAAAGATATAATAATGTCATTTAATGGCATAAAAATTAGAAAAGTCAATGACAAGACTTTCTTGTAAGTCGTAAGTCTTGAGCAAAAAAGAACAGTTTTACTTACTTATCGACTCATGGGGTGGACAAACTAGGCCTGAATTATACAATGAAATTTTTCACAACAATAAATCACAGATATATACAATTAGTGATTTTGCCAAAACATATTCTTGTTTAATCTTGCTATAATTATTCACATAGATAGGTAAAAATCTAATAACGTATATACAGAATTCCACTTATTTTGATAGAGAATAATGAAGGAATAAATTGCAGAGAATACTATTAAAACACAATCCATAGTCCACCCTCAACTGTCACACCAATTTTATAAAATATGAACAGATTGGCTTGGAATGCTACAAACTTTTTGATTAAGAAATATTTATATCTTTTTAATTTTAATGAAATATGTTTTCCTACTGATCTTTTGAAAACAAAAACAAGTATCTTTTATTAACTGTGCAAGATACCAATATATTTAGTATTTATTGTTTTTTTATAATTATCAACACCCTGATTTATGTATGTAAATAAATTAAGTATATATTTGTAAAAATTATAAAAAAACTGAATTATTAAGATTTTTAATATAATAATTCTCAATGCACTACCATTAAAATTACTTATGGAAATTATTCAATTTACTTATGTTTATTTAACTAATATTTGTGCATTTTTGTTTCATTTTAAAATTATTTTATAAATAAAAATGTTAAAAAATGTGGTTATAAATTTTATTTTAAATATATATATATTTTTAATTAATTAAAAATACTATAAAAAATTTGCTTGCCAGTAGGATTGAACCTGACTAAATGGCTGGCAAGCTAGTATTCTACTAGTCTAGATGCTGCTCTGCTGCACACAAATAGGAAATGACTCGAATATTAGCTACGTTTAAATCTTAAGTATTTTTCCGGAATTGTCTGTTTGGTGCGCTTTACTATTTGTACGGGTGAAAACCCTTAGGGTCCTCTACTAATATACCAAGCTCTATCTAACTGATTTTCCTAAGTGAGACCCTCCCTTTGTTAGTAGTACATCATTTGTTTTTCATAGTTGAAAAATGTGTATGACAAATCTATAGAATCAGTTTTAATTTTTTTCAAAACTACTTATTCAGTCACATGTTTAAGAAAGTGGCTCTCTAAATTAAGTGTCTCCCAGAAAAATAATGAAAATATATTTGACTGGCATGGGAAATTTTTTTAAAGTAAAATCTTAAAAACTATTTTATTTTGATTTTTTTTTATTTGTAGTAGGCAATTCAAAAAAATTATATTTTACACATTTGGTGAAAAATCCCAAATGCCTGATAAATATTTTTGCTTATACTCATCGGTTAAAAAAAAGGGCTCTACATTTAACAAAGGAAACACAAAATGCAGAAAAGTGTACGGTGTATTAGAATTCCATAGCACCACGGAAAATTGGCACTAAAGGCTGCAAAGTATAAAATCAGTGTGTGTAAAAGGCCTGTTTTGTTGCAAATTAAAATAATAAACATATGTAATTTTTGTCATTTAATAAATCATCAATAAAATACACACCTGGCTGGCATCTGACCCATCCTGCTGGAGGTGAAATGTCGCCACTTACTGATGGAGCAACATGAGTAGTATCTTTTGACATTGGCCTGCGATTCCATTCAAAAGGACAAATGTAAAGGGTGGCTGGACATGTAAGCATATGACGGAATCTATAGCATCGATACACTATTGCATTACAGCCATTGGCTCTATTGATGCAAGGGACTTTTTCATTAGGGCACAGCAATTGATGCTCTTCTAGTTTACACAGGTGAAACTTGGCTCCACAATTAAGCCCACAAGAAACAATCTTGCATCTCCCATTGTCTTTTCTTAGCAAAGCACACGTGCGTATATCATAACAGTGTTCACAATGTTCATGATACATTTTGATGAGGTTGTTTCCATGCAGTCAGAGTTTACCAAATACCTATAACAGACAAATGCAAAGTACTTTTTTATGTTTTTTGTGTTTATTCTACATAATTTCTAAAAACAAAGTATTTTTTACAAGAATGCAAAATGTGTTACACTATAGAAAGAGAAAAAAGGAAAAACACACACATTATGTTTTTAAAATATAAATACATTGAGTGGAAATGAGAACATATTGTTATACAACCTTTTAAAAGTTTAATATTATTTTATAATAATCTGTTGTTAGGGAGGTGTTGAACAACAGTGGTCGGGGCACACCTTCTGGGTGATCTTTACTCGCAGTCATTCCAAGTGGGCGCCACCACATGAAATGGGCATGTGGACCCCAGCGACACTCCCTCTCAGGACGTGATATAGTCCATGTGGGGTCCAGACACTAAAAATACCCCCATTAATAAAATTTTTAGTTGCTGAAAACCAGGTTCGCTCTGCGCATCGGACACACATACTTACTGGTATGCCCTGTGGGCTATTAAGCCATCCCACTTTAGAGATACCTGAAGGTTGCTGCCAAATTTGTTGCTGTCAGAATCAAACACTAACTCATGATATGTTTAGTCCCACAGCATCTTTACATGTTCTTGTAACAAAGATTGTTTGGTTGAGCGATAAAACACCCTATGCACAAATCAATTTACTTGAGGTTGTGTCACCCTCATGGGCAAACAGAAATAGTTGCGTTAGTAAGTTTCCAAGTCCCAGAACCTGGGAGGAATAAATTATTAAAACAGCCTGCAACCTGAGAGACCCTGAGGATAAAGAGGAAAGGTTTTGGATTATAAAATTTAAAGAAACAGAAAAAGTAGTCGGTGATAGCAAGTTTATGCATCCTATCCCCGGGGTTTCTAGAATCCGAGTGGGCCAGAACAAGCACAATATGGTAACTGGTCAGTGCCTTCACGCCTATACCAATGACCATTAAATCATATAATTGTACTTTATATGTAACAGAGAATGACAATTATGTTAGAAAACAGTAACCCTGTTTGTTAAAGCACACAAATATCTTACAATATTAAAAAAAAAATATTGGTGGTTCAAAAATATTACCACTACGAGGGGTGCATTCTAAATCTGTCCTAGTGAATCTACCAATTACTAAATAAACACACATTAATGAAGGAAATGTCCAGTAAAAACAAAACAGAGCACTGGGATTAAGAAATAAGACAATTATGGTTTCCAATTTTAATTGGGGACATGACACTGAACAACAACCCCTCTTCTGGAGTTGGCATACTATTTAAAAAAATTACCCAAGCACACATCACTTATAGCACTAAACAAGAACATCAAACAAAGCTGGAATGGGTGCGGAGGAAAGGAATGAGAGAAGTTTTATTATGCTCTGTCAGATATATTATGTTTTAATTATTTAACGTTTGATACATGTCTACGAACGGTTGTGAAAACCTTGGTGGTAGGTACTAACAAGGAATATAAAACATAAAACAACAACAGTCTTACAAACTAAAACAACAACACAAAACTAACAAACACTAATAACATAACAATCCTATATATAGTTACACTCATCACTGACTCAATGATTGCGTAATACTTTGAGAATTACACAAAATAAAAAAGTGGTTGTTTGAATATGTATGCTTATTATTGGTACCCAATATCATTTATTATGCTGAATTGAATTCGGAAAGATTATTATTTATCTTTAAAAACCCTTTCCCCCCCTTATAGTCCAGTCCCTTAGGATAGAATATTGAAGTCCGTATGCTCCTTCGTGAAGAAAGCAAGAGACAAATTTTATTGTGTTCTTATATGTCCCAGGATACCGAAATGCCTTGGTGTTACTTTCACAGTGACGTCATTATAAATTGGCGGCCATTTCAAAATGGCCACCAATTGCATTCATAAAACAAACTGTATCTCTGCTTTCCTTCATCCGATTTTCATTTTGTTTTTTTTATTAGACAGATCTTTTAACGGTGATTACATTTGTTGCCTATTAGATTTTTCATAGGTATAACCATTTTCCCAAAATTTTGGAAAAATTGAAATTTAAGAATTTTTATTTTAAATATCTTATTACTGTGAAAAAACAAAGCTGTACACAATAAGTGTTTTATGAAACTTAAAGATAATTTGTTAAGCTTCAATTTGATATATTACACAATGATACTGATCTTCAGTATAGCAACATAGTTAGTGAATTAATCTGGGAAAGTGTACTTTTGTAATTGATAAAAAAATGTCACAAATATTTCTGCTCATTCTATATTCTCTCTAACCTGTGATTTTAATGTAACATAATTTAATTTTATGTTGCAGGTGAACTGTTGAGTAAGCTATGATGGAGAACATAAAATCAGTTGCTAAGTTCAACCTGCCACCTTCTGCTAAGAGAAGGCAAACTTCGGAAACAACATGGACACTGTGTTTATTGTGCCAGTTAGAGACTGCAGAAAGTGTTTTGGAACCAAAACGTAAAGAAAGTTATGAGAAGTTATACAACTGTATCACAGAGCGAGCAACATGGAATGACTTGAACTTTGTGGAGTTGAAAATGTGCCAAGGTGAGTTGACAGCAACAGACTTTGAAGTAAACAAAGCAAAGTGGCATCGTTCTTGCTATCAAAATGCCACACATAAAGGGCATATGGAACGTGCCCACAGAATGTTCATTGAACAGTCCCGAAGTTCAATAGTGTGTCAACAAGAATGTAGCTCTTCTCTACATTTACCATACACCAGAGCAAAAACTAGTGTTTATGTGAAATCTGTTTGCATTTTTTGTGACAATGGTCCAACCAACCACAATAAACTACATTTAGTGCAAACTGATATCGCCAGGGAAAAACTGTTGAAAGCTGTAGAACTCAGTAATGACGATAGGTTACGTGTGCGAGTAAATGAAAGTTTAAATCCTGCAGATGCTCGCGCCATTGATGTAATGTATCATAAAAATTGTTGGAATACAAATGTGAACAACAAGTTGCGGCAAGTAAATGTTCCATATCAAAAGCAAGATAAATTTGTTGAGGCATCAGACATTGAATTTATTAATTCGCTAAGAGATTTTTTGGAACAAGGACATGTTGTTAGTATGGCAGAATTGGAAAATGTGTACAAAAATATTTGTCTAACAAATGGTGTCCCTGAAAGTGAAGTTAAGAGTAGACGGCAGATAAAGAAGTTGATTGAAGAACAACTTTTGGAGTTTGACGTGCTGTTCAGTTCTCCAAAGCGTAAAAATGAATCGGAAAGGGTGTCATTGAAAGCAGTTAAAGATGTCGCAATGGCACAAGCAGAAGACAAAAATTTTGGAGAAAACTTGAGGAATTTGTACTCTGCAGCAAAGTGTATCAGAAAACTCGCATTGGGAGCAAAAAATTGGAACTTTGAAGGATCTCTATTACAAGACAATGTGGATGATATTGTGCCAATGGAAATGTACTATTTCTTCAAGTGGTGCCTTGTTGGCCAAGTAGATATGTCCCATGTGAATGCTAGCAAATCGTCAGAAGTAAATAACAGAGCTGTACGACTTTCGCAAAGTTTGATGTATGAATGCATGTCATCACTCCAAGTAGCAAAGAAGGATTCCCAGTTATCACGCCACATTCATGATGTACCAGTTCCATTAGCTGTTGGAATAGCTGTTCACAAAGAAAGCAGAAGAAAGAAACTTATTAAGATTCTAAATGGGTTTGGCTGCTGTGTTGACTACCATAGGATTTTACAACTAGAAGATCAGATAGTGGGTGAAGTTTTACATAGGATGGAAAAAAATTATGGTGTTTACATTCCTCCTGACCTGACAATAGGTAGGTTCATATTTTGTGCTGCGGATAATATTGACTTTCAAGAAGATACACGTGATGGGAAGCAAACCCTGCATGGAACTGTTATGGTAGTCTACCAAAAGATGCAAGAAGATGACACAAGTATACCCCTGGTGTTAACTGGAAAATCACATAGTGAATCTGGGAGAAAAATTAGCTATAGCAAACAAGAAGCAGTACATCTGAGGTCAAAACAATTGAAACCATCTATGCCAGTTTTCAATGCAGAATTGAACACCCACATGTACAGTAATGTATTTGAAGGAGCAGAATTAGATAACACTGCTTGGTTGATACTACAGGCAACATCTGTATCTTCCTTGACTGAGCACCCTGATAAAGAATCAAATGAATTTTTTTTTGAAGACAACTCAGTGAACATCAGCTTACCTGAAGCTAACCACACATATACTTGGTCTGCATACAACTCTCTCATAGGTTCAGTCCGTCAGAGAACTCGGGTGTGTGTACTGCCACTCATTGCTGAGTCACCTACAGACAGTCAAACTCAAATTAAGTTTATGAAGACCTTAGAGAAAATCAATACTATGGTGCAATGTAGCCAAAAGAAGGTGGTAGTCACTTTGGATATGGGACTTTATAGACCAGTTAAGCGCCTTGAATTCAACCACACCGACAACCAAAACAAATGGATCCTTCGACCTGGAGAGTTGCATATTATTATGGCTCAACTAAGAACTATAGGCAAATAAATAGATGGCACAGGTATCCCAGAATTCTGGGTCGAGTCCAACATATATGGCCCTGCAACTGTGAAACAAATCTTGGAAGGTAGGCATGTACGGAGAGCACTAGAGGCTCATAAAGTCATTCTCATATCTCTTTTTTCACTTTACCAAGAAGCATTTTTTGAGCAGTATCCAGAAGTGAAGCAGATTTTAAGTTTTAAGTTGAAAGTCCTTATTAAAGACTTTACTGATGGAGATGTTAAATGGCTCACAAAGATCTTATGTATACTTTAACCTGTGAGGATATCATCAATAAGTTTGAATGTTTCGACTCTTCAAATGAAGTTATGAACCCTACTTTCAAAGTAATGAGGCAGTACATGAAGATGGTACAGTCCATGCTAGCATTTGTAAGCTCAGTACGCACAGGGGATTGGCATTTGCATCTTTCTTCCTTACATGACTTCACAAAATATTTCTTTGCAATGGACCTCTTCAACTACTCTGGCATGATTGCTTGGTACCTGGCTGAAATGGAAACACTTAAAACTACAGATCCAGAAATTTGGGAAGAGTTTGAAAAGGGAAACTGGGTAGTTAACAAAACACAAGTACCATTTTGTAGTTTGGGTGCAGATGAAGCCTTGGAGCATGAAAACAGGGCTATGAAAGTTATGGGAGGAATTGTAGGAATTACTCTTAATGAAAATGCAAGAACCCGTTTCTTTCTTACCTCTCCTGAGCTTACGTGGCTTGTAAAAGAAGCTAAGGATATGGCTGGATTTCAGGGATCCGATAAAACCAAACATCATGAACTGTCAAAAGTTGCTTCAGGAAGGCAAAGCAAAAATGTTTCAGCACTTTTGAAAACCCTTGAAAGAGTCGGAAACCCATTCAAATACTGCAGAGATGAATTGATAAACATTAGAACAATGTGTGTTATGCCTCAGAAGACGAAGGAAGATATGTGTAACATGTCAACCATAGGACAAAAACAGTTTATTAAATTCACAACAGAGCGCATAATTACTGGTCAAGTAAACCTATGGGATCCCATAAAAAAATTAAATCTTAGAACCTGCAAACATTCAGTGAAGACAGTACAAATAAAAATGAAAGACACTGTTTTGGAACTGAAACAAGACAGGGACCTCTTTGCGAGATTGCTCATTGTGGCCAGATCCCGTCCTCTGGTGGATGTGTGCGATACCATCAGTAATTATGAACTAACTGTTGTACCACGTTCAATGTTTGCTCCTGATGGAACAATGTTGCACTGCTCTCAGAAGAGTAAGCTAATGGAACTACTCGAGTCATTACTAGACAACTTCCAGCATGAAGATAGCCACTCAGACATGGTCGAAGCAATGCAACCCAACTTAAGTGGCAGTGTTGCTATTATTGATGCCATGGCCGAGGTACAGGCGCTAGACAAACCACCTCACATTAAGACTTGTTCAGACTTGGCAGACCACTTTATAAACCGCATTACTAATAAATATCCTTCATACAAATGCATCCACTTGATATTTGACTCATACATAGAAGATTCCTTAAAGCAGTTCACTAGGGAAAGGCGCCGTGTTAATGTTGAGCCAACTCATTACTGAATTCAATCTGAAACTACTATTTATACAATTTCAAAACAGAAGCTCCTTTCCCATGAAAAGACAAAGGACGAATTGTCCAACCTTTTAGCTGAGCAGTTTCTAAAATATGCAGCACGCACAGGTCGGGATGTGGTAGTTGCTTGGCGTCAGATTGCTAAGGGCACAAATGAATGTGCATCTTTTCTGAGCAGTTCTCATGAAGCGGCAGATGCAAATATCATTTTGCATGCCATAGAATCAAAAAAGGCTGGAGCAACACATTTAGACATCATCTCTCCTGACACTGATGTTCTTGTTCTTGCTTTGAGCAAGTATCCATCACTCCCACAAAACACAAATTTCATCACTGGAAGTAGAGACAGGAACAGAACTATACCACTTCAACCACTGTACAGTAAATTGGGAAATCTAAAAGCTGAAGCACTTGTGGGTTTACACTCAATATCAGGAGCTAATATGAGGAGCTGATATCACTGGCTCGTTTCACAAAAAAGGGAAATTAAGTTTCTGGAAGCCCTTCATGACTGCAGACAATAATGTTCTGCATGCACTGGCAAACCTTGGTAAAACTGAAGTAGTGTCTGATGATGTAATGCTGGAAATTGAGAGGTTCCTATGCAAAGTGTGTGTGTGCCCAATACAACTATTACTACAATTGGAGAATTGAGATGGTTTTTTTTACACAAAAGCAAGTGGTGGGTGAAAATCTCCCTCCAACGAGGTCTTCACTTAGATTGGCTATATTGAGGGCACATTTGCAGGCAATGGAATGGCATCAGTGCGACAAACGACATCCAAGTTCAGCAAATCCCACAGAGTTTGGCTGGAAATATGAAGATAGACACTTAGTCCCTGTTACTTGCAACAATATTCCAGCCCCTCAAGCAATACTTGAGCTTGTTAAGTGCAACTGTGTCAAAACAAAATGTCAAACTGTTCGCTGTAAGTGTTCAAAAAGTAACCTCCCCTGCACAGAAATGTGTAATTGTGGTGGAGATGCTGACTTGTGTGGAAACAATTTGAACAGTGAAACATTCACATTCGAAAGTGACGAAGATGAAAATGGTGTTCATTTCATGTGAAATCAAAATTATTAAAAATATTCATGACAGCTGTATTATTATGTCTACATAATGCAATTATTATGTACCTAATTATAAATCTATTTATGAGACAATGCGACATGAGATGCTATTTGAGCAATAATTTCAGTTAATTTAATTTTAATTTTTTTTATGTTAAACATAAGAACGCCAAAAATGAGTACATGGTTTGTTTAAAAGTTTAATTTCGCACCAAGAAATATAAAAATAAAAAAATTTCATTGGTTTGATAAGACTATTCATATTTGTGTTTTCTTTTTTTGTTATCAACATGTTCTCCTTAACACAATAATAAAATAATACAGATATATTCACTTGTAGTGTAAATATTATGCATACATTGAAAACAAACTACATGAGTATCAAACAAATCATCATATAAAATAAATAAAGTTTAATAAGGAGCATTTGTCAATTAAAAAAATACACTTTCCCAGATTAATTCGTTTACTATGTTGCTATACTGAAGAACAGAATCTTGTGTAATATATCAAATTAAAGCTTAACAAATTATCTTTAACTTTCATAAAACACTAATTATCGTTTACTGCTTTTTTGTTTCACAGTAACAAAATATTTAAAATAAAAATTCTTAAATATTCAGTTTTTCCTAATTGTTTTGAAAATGGTTAGACCTATGAAAAATGTAGTAGGCAACTAATTTAATCACCGTTAAAAGATCTGTCTAATAAAAAAAACAAAATGAAAATCGGATGAAGGAAAGCCGAGATACAGCTTGTTTTATGAATGTGATTGGCGGCCATTTTGAAATGGCTGCCAATTTATAATGACGTCACTGTGAAAGTGGCACCAAGGCATTTCGGTATCCTGGGACATATAGGAACACAATAAAATTTGTCTCTTGCTTTCTTCACGAAGGAGCATTCGAAATACCCTAACGGCCCCTACTATTAGGGGTTGTTTCATACAAAATTAATTATTGGTAGCAATTTTTTTCATAGCTTGATTAGTTTCAGAGATATCATTAACTATCTTAAAATCATATTTACCCCTTTTTCACTCCCTTAGGGGTGGATCTGTAATTATATACAGCCTAGTTTTTAAGTTGGCCAAAGAATTTCTAATTAAAAATTTTTCATCATAATCCATTAAGTAGTTTTCAATTGACACTCGCACAGACAAATAGACCAAAATTTGAATTCTCAATAATGTAATTAGGAACTTCCAATAGTTTTTACTTCATTTCATCCAATGTACAGACTTTTTGCCTCAAACAGTTTTATTATTAGTAAAGATATGTTGAAGAAGAGCAGCTTTTATAATAAAATTAGGAATGCCATCTGGACCTGTTGACAAAGTGGATTTTAAGGTTTTACTACTGGAGAGAACAAGACTCAGTAATATTAGCCATAGGGATAGAACAAATATTAGAATTAGAAGTTGGTGGATTACTTTTACAGGTTGGAGGTAAATAGAAACTAGGGAAATATTCAGCAAAAGGTTATGTAAAAGGTTATTTGTAACAGAATCATTGACCTTATGAGATAGTTGTTGTTCGTAGCCCTTCCTAATAATTTGGGCATAATTCCTTAATTTTTTTGGGATTCATTTGATTTTATTATTAATATATTGAAGCCAATATTTTTTTATCTCTGGAAATAAGTAACTTAGAATCTTTACGAGATTGAAAAAATAACGACTATTAGTATAGATTCATGTAGCAATTAAATCATTTTTGATAATTTTTTCTTTCAGTTTTAGGGATTTGATGAGTTCTTTTGAATACCAGTGAGGGTACTTAGTAGTTTTCACAGTTAACATGTAGGTACATAATATTTTAAAACATCATTCATTGTAGATGTTAAATGATCAACCATATCCCTCACTTAGCACGACTAATTCGTTCCTAAAAATGCTCGTGTTATTCGAAATCACGTATTCTGAAGCGTTAGTTTCCATAAATAGCAAGGCTAAATTTATTGTGTTCCAAAATTGTGTAGGAAAATATACTTTATGTAGCTAATATAAATGTGTTTAATAACACTTAACTATAAATATGTCACACCATTTATTTTTAAATGCCTCCCATCGCACTTTGTATCACAAATACGACACAGTGTAAAGGAAGATACGTGATTATGTACTTTATCGTCAGTCGGCTGGCTGACTTGCCCGCCCGGGCGTGATCTTCAACTCACGTCGCGTACCTTTCCAAACAATCCTTTACTGACAGTGAAACCGATATTACTGTCCGGATAATTACATTTTAATTTTTCAAAAATTAATGTGTTATTCAAGTATCACCACCTGGTTCACACCAATCCTGTCAGACCAATGATTATTTTTTTCATTGAAACATTCATTTAACATCCTTTTCCACATGAATCATCTGTTCATTTCTGTTCCGGTATCTAATGTCAAATATACTCCCGCTAGTACAACCAACAGCAACAGACTTATATAAACTTTTGGTAAGTCCTTATTTCGTACGATTGTGCGCACAGTTGACTTGCTTAAAACTAAAGTGCGACCAACATAAGCGTGGCCTTCATAACAATCTGCGCGCCGTAATACTTCTAGTTTCGTCTCAAATACTTGAACACTATGCCTTATGAGTGATCAAGCACATACAGTTACCGGCAGCTGAATGGGCAGACGTTGATTTTGTTTGAGCGAATTCCCTGCCACTGGCTAGACTGACTTCACGGCCCAGTTTGTGGTCAGGCGATAACGGTACGGCACGGCAGCATACGAGCTAACGTAAAAACATTTGGTCCTTTACACTCCATAGCCGCAATTTAACTTGCCATAGCTAATGTTTGTACAACAGCCGATAGCGTAGTCAGACCTGCGCATGCATCTCTTCCCCCCTTGTTTGGCTAACTGTATCCCATGGCACATCTGTTGTTTACAGAAGTTGAAATAGACTTTGTGGCGTCGTGCTCGTCATTTTTTTTACCTGCCTTAATTTCGTGCTAACTGAAATTTACACACGTGCTATTCAAGACTGGGGCAGTAAAATTCACATTGCGCTAAATGAATCAGCGCAATCTGAAGACGTGCTAAGTGAGGTATAGGTGTATCTGCTAATTTGCTCCTGCAATCATACAAAATTTTTAACTTTTTTAAATATACCCAACCTAACCAACAGTTTATAATTTTAAGTATTTTTAATGTAGCTAACCTAACAAACCATTATTAAGGTATCACAATTCTGTGATAATTACACCTATCCTTAAGATGGAAAACTACTAACATTTTGTGATTTTTAATTTTTAGAAATGTGGCTTAGCTTCAAAATTACCAATGTATTAAGTAATAAACATAAAACTTTTAACAAAATACCCTGTAAATGGAACTTAAAGTTCAAATCCTTAACATTTTGATTTTAGATTTAACAAAAAGAAAAATTGAGAGAAAACACCAAACATAGGTACATGAACACAGCCTCAAAATGAATTGTTGTGAATCTTAGGTTTCCTGCAAGGTGTGTGTGTGTGTTTGTGCGTAAAATTTGGAGTAATTTAGTCAATAGAGGTATTATATTAATAATGAAAATCGTATTAAGTGCTATCTTACCTTCATACTGCTAAAAAACATCCCTGTTAAGAGTTGATGCTTGGGTTTGGATGTGAAGTACGGATAAATGATTTTTTTTTTTAACTTTTATTTACCTTCTACTGAGTCACAAAATCCAAATACAAAATATACATGTTATATATGAAGAATCACAGGATCTGCAATGCAGTCAAAGCAAAATATGGCAGCATACGGGTCACTGCACAGTATTGTATGTAACCTATAAACTGTAGTAGTATCTCAGAACTGTAATTTTCTTGAATCTGGTTTTTCCGTAAATATAATAAAATTTCGAAAATGGTGTTTTAGAATACTACATATGTTCCTTATTTGTCCCTGAAAACAGCATTTATAAATTCCCACTGTTTTCTGGGATACTTCCATTTATAGGTTACATTACAATACCTGTGCATTGATGCTGTCGCCATAATTTTTTGCTTTAACTGCATTGCTGATCCTGCTTTCTCCATATATAATAACTTGTATATTTTGTATTTGGATTTTATGACGCAGTGGCAGATAGCTAAAAATTTAAAATATCCTTAGTCCATACTGCGCATCCAAACCCAAGCGTCAACTCTTGACAGAAATGTTTTTTATCAGTATGGATGTACGGAGTAAACATTTCTGCAACAGCACTTTATATTAACAAAGTATTCCCACACATACACTCAGACCCACAAAGGAAACCTAAGATTGACAACAGTTCCTTGTGAGGCCATATCCGTGCATGTTCAGTTCTTTTTATTATGGTTATTTCTCTCTGTTTACCTCAAATAAACACATTGAGGATTTTTATTTTAAATTCTATTTACAGGGTATTTGATTAGAAGTCTTATGCTGATTAGTTAAAACACTGGTAATTTTGAAGAAAAGCCACATGTCTAAAAATTACAACAAAAAAAATTAAAATTTCAAAATATTAGTTTATCATTTCAAGGTTTGGTATTAATATGACAAAATATTGATATCGTGAGAATAGTTGGTTTAGTTACGTCAGCTACATTCAAAATTTTTTTAAAAAAGTGGATGGTTGATTAGGTTAGTATTATACACTATTTTATAGTATTTGTAATGTAGCTAACCTAATCAAGCATTCAATCGATTTCCCAGTATTTTTATTGTAGCTAACCTAACCGAATCAACTGTCAACTCTTATCTTGAAGTATTTTTAATGTAGCCCTATATTATGTGATACTGACATTGCATGAGCAAGCAGCGAACTTCCTTGAATTTCAGAACTGTTCAGGCCTCGGAATGGAGTGGTGTGAATCTGGGTTTCTAAAGTTGCTACACTAAAGTAAAATGATAGTGGCTGTGTGTCTGCACATGCTATCTAATGAAACCTATAAAGGGTTTTTCTCTGTAAACTGTTACAATTTGCAAACGCTGTTTCAAAGGTAAATAGAAGAAAGTTTGTAGTACTCGAAAACCCAATTTTCGAAACTTTTTATTATTTCATTTACGGAAAAGCTGGGACATGCAAACTTTACCAAAAGCATTTCAATATTTTTGTCGTTCGGAAAAACCTCGAGCTTTTTATCGTACTTTTTTTTATGAGCAATGTCACAAAATGAATTTTTAACTATCTACATAATAGTTAACTTGAGATTCATCACAGTGTACAAATAACATACAATATAAATATTGCATTTAAGTATACAAATCCAAATAATATAACTCTTAATACTAACCACTACTTAAAATGATTTAAAAAAACAAAGTATTTGGCCACAATACTACAGCCCTACAATTATTTTGAAAACGAAAGAACTGCAAATTTAACCTATAAGATTCAATGCACATTGTAGAGTCAAAATTATTACACAAACACTTCAAAACATACCAGCAAACTTCAACAGCTTCAAAGAATGTCCTCGACGTTCATGACAGAACAAAGCTGACAGCTCACCGGTTTCAAATATCAAAAGATGGCGCTATTTGAAACATAGACTACACAGTGACGAGAGTAAAGTCACATAATTCGGTCTGAAAACTACGTATGTCAAGTTGACGACCACACAATGGAATTTCAAGGTCAAAATTTGTCAAAAATTAGTGCTCAATTTGTGCTAATTTGTGCTAATTTGTGCCGTAGAAAACAGAATTTGTGCTGCATTATGTAAAACGTTATAGCATATAGTAGGTTGATCGCTAACTTGACGTCAAGTTGGCGACTATGGAGGTAATAGTCTATGGAGTGGGGGAAGCCTACGTTTCACAAAGGGTTGAGGACCAACCCGAACATGCCCGAAGACTTAACCTTCGGTCAACTTCGGGACTTTGTTTTTCTTTTAACAAGACGCGCGGGAATTTTGATTAGTGAAGGCCCACCGCACATACTTAAGGACAGAGGCTATTCCTATCTTGCAGAATCTCGTCACTGTTCAACTATGTAACAGAACTTAACTGAATTCAACATGTTTCAGGATAATTATATTTAGTGTTGTATCTATAGCATGTTTAAATTTTTTTTCATGGAAAATTCAAAATCATCTTTATATATTTACAGCTTAAAATTTTATTTTCTTTCCGGGAGGGTGCCAGGCTAACTTATGCAGCTGTTTGGTGGGTCGTCGGCCCCAGCTTTGTTCACTAGGATCGTGGCGGTGGTTGGATTACTAACTAGAGAAGTCGTATCACACTCCTCAGGCAGCATGGTTGGCTGATGCCTAACTTAGGTAAGGGGGCACTGGATATCACTGTCAATTTGTTCTCACATTTATTGGCATGCTATGCATTGCGGTGTTACACTATGCGTTATACCTTATACTTTACCCTGACAAAAGTTTCTGATTGTTTCGTTATGTGCTTACGTTACATCTAACAGCAGTCTTATTGGGGATTTGCATGGAGTCGGCCATACCATTAAGTTTTTGAATTACGACTCGAACAGGCTCTACGAGCCGTGAATCTACAAGTGCTTTAATGTCTTTGTTTGGGCCAGCAGACATATGCACGGCTACATTAAATTAAAATGCTTACCTCTAGAGTCAGCGAGTTCCATAATTGTCGACCCTGCGGCGTGGTCACGTGGCAGGGTTAAATCTAAGGCGGTTGGGATAAGCCCGGCTCCGCAAAGATGACCCAGGGATGTGTGGGTAACGAGAGAAAAAAGATTTAGAGGTGAGAAAGTCTATAAAACATTTACCACAATATTTCAAGACATGTGTGTGAAAATGCTGAGTTAATATTGTGGTCATTCACTAAAAACTGGTTTCATTATATTTGTGAGGTTCATACTGTGCAGCTATACTGCATGACTATTAAGTAAATTATATAAACAATTATTTTATGCACAAATTACTACATTATGTTTCTCACCATAAAAGTAATTGTCCATAAAGGTACATACTGAGGTTGTTTAAAACAATAGCATGTTATGAGACTTTGTAGTGTCACCTGATGGTATAATGTAAAGAGAAAATATTACTGTGTAAGCTCTGTGTTGGTAATGCTCAGTATAGAAATTCAGTAATGTATGAGACATTTGCAGCCTAGATTGTCACTAAAGAATTTTTTTTTTATGAAAAAAAAAAACATAAATATTAAATTTTTTTATGTCCACAGTAATCTCTTTCCATTGTATTATTTTATCCGTAACATTCCTGTATAAAAAATCCTATCATTGTAGCTTTCCTAATTGTTCGTTGGTTTACTTGATATGTACCAACACTTATTCGTTGGTTTACTTGATATGTACCAACACTTATTCGTTGGTTTACTTGATATGTACCAACACAGTGGGTGAATGTATCTTGAAAGCGATACCACATAAAAGGTTACATGTTACATTTAAATTTATATGTTCACTTTATAAAAAAAATTCATTTATGTGCTGTGGAATGAAAAAAACGAAGACACATTGAATATTTAAACACTAATATTTTAAAGGCATAAAATCTTGCACTTTCTTTCTTGTACATACTAATAACTACAATGTGTTTTAAAGATAACTGACATGTCAAAAGGTAAAATTATTTATTATGAACGTTCAGCAAAAATCTTTACACTTTTCTTTCCTTTAAATGACATTATTATTTTTTCCATATGAATCACCCAAGTTTGGTAAGTTTTGAAGATAGACAATCATGAAATATAAGGTTGTAAAAAATACTCTTTATTTCTCCAAAAAAAAAAAAATTATTTCACTTTCTTAGTTACTATCAATTAACTGGCAATGAAATAAAATTCTAAGTGAAATAAAAAAGCACTATTATAACAAAAATTCACAAAATAATTCATTTTCATTGAATGTCCAAAGAATTTAATCTACAAGAAAATGTTCTAATGTCTTCACATGCCACCATTAAACAGAAAATAATTCTTCCTTTCTATGGAGTGTCCAAGGAGTTTAATGTTTCAGCTCATTTTCTAATTTCCTTACATACCTGCAACAAACAGAAACAATTACAAGTACTGAGAATGTAGAGAATAAGTCATATAAATGGCAATCTGGAGACAAAGTCCATAACAGAAACTGTAGAGCAATAAAGTAATACATAGTATTTAACAGAAACTATATAGCAGAAAAATAATATTCATGGCAACATGATACACACCAGATGGTCAACACATTTCATTTGGTAAGTATATGTATAATTTGATAAGCTCAATAGTTTTGGTAGGCCTATCTTATTTAAATGTATACTGTTCTTCATGTATTCACAGCTTTCAATATTTTTTTTTTTTTGTTTTTAATATTTGTCAAACAGTTACATAAAAAATTGGAAATATCGTATACCTACTGAGGGCTGATCGCGCATTGCCGGTGATTTCGAGATGTTAACTATGGGCGCCACCACGTGGAAGGGCACGTGGACCCGGCGGAGTCTCTCACTCAGGGCGTGACGTAGCCCAAGTGGGGACGAGTTACCAGCCCTTTCTATCCTAGCTACCCAGACCTGGCCCGCTCTAGGCGTCGGGCACGCCACACTCCTAGACTCACTCACCACGTGATTAAATAAGTACTCACTTTATATTTATTCTCCAGATTTAATTTCACTAACACGTCTCTCTACACGCCCGTTACACGTTACACATTACACGGTTAAAAAGCCTGAGGCACGAATCGGTTTAGGTGAGGGCATGGTCCACACACGTGGCCATGCTGCAAAGTATACTTATTACACGGTGATGAAAAAAACTCGACTGAGACAATTAATCAATTAAACAGCCCGCTGACCGAGAGCTGCCCCGAGGATGACGAACGAAAGCGATTTAAAAAGAATTAACGATACAGAAATTACTTGGTCAGTGATGAACAAAGGTTGAGGTCCCCGGGGTGCTGGCGCGTCTGCTCTCGGTCAGTGATGAAGATGGACTGGGCTGAGCTCATCGCTCGCAGGTGGCAACATGGCGCCCTTCGCGCCAACACAATTACCGTTACTGTATTCTACGACTCCGTGCCCCGGCGAAAGTTGAGTAAATTACAGATAAACATTAAAAATATATAAAAATTACTGACAATGGAAAGTTTGTTACTATTTACTTATTTAATGATAATTCATATAAAAGCATTCCTATCCTCGTCCAAGTCCGTGCCTGTTCGGGTCCGCCCGGGCAACGTCTATAGTTATTTAAGGTAACCTATTTAAATTACAGAAAACACAAGTAAATTGCACAACACTGGGGCAAAGACGAATGAAAACAAAAAGGGTTTACAAATAATATTAAAACGTAGCAAATTAGGGGTGCGGCGCACTGCAGCTAAGCGCCCTCTTGCCGGGCTAGACACACACGCACACACGCACGCACGAGCGGGAGGTTTGAATATAGATGGTGGTTGGGCGGTGTCGTATCGGGCTCAAAGGGGCCGCAGGCCCGGACGACGTCAATTGCCCCCTCCGAAAGTAGGCCGATATGACAGCGCCGTTTGACAGATGGTTGGGGGGCGTTGCCTGTACTGTTTACGTCGCGCACTCCCACGTGGCAATGTTGATGTTTACATTTGTGCGGACAGGTGGCAATGTTGACATGGCGGACGGACAAGCAATGTTTACACGATGGAAGGGCGAGCAATGTTTACATGACGGCGGCGAGCAATGTTTACAAAATGACAGTTGAGCAATGTTTACACTATGGGGGACGATACACACGGACAGAATGGGCGCTGGCTAACTAACCTTGTGGGTGGTGACCCACCAGTTGTCCCGAGCCCCAAATCTGCGTCAGCTGCGGCTGCTGCGTGTGACAGCGCGGCGGTGGCCAGGGCGCCGGCCGGCAGGGGCGGCGGCGGCCAAGGTCAGGCGGCTCGTGGCAGGCGGGCAGCAAGCGCGGGCGGCGCTCGGCACGACCCGGCTCAGCCTCGCCGACAGGCGGGCGCTTCGCGGCCCGTCGTGACAGACGGGTGACAGGTGTCGAAGTCCGGGTGACGGTCACGTTCGGCGGTGGGACGGTCGGGCGTCCCGGCGTCGTGGCGTCGACCTGCATCGCGACAGGCGGATGTAGGGAGCTCAGGCGACTCTTCACGGTGCGGCGTCCCAATGTTGCCAACTTGCGACATTTGGGTGGCGTCTCGTGCGGCAGGGCACTTGACCGGTGTTCCGGTACTGCGGCGATCGGCGTCGGAATCGGGCGTCGTGGCGCCTCGGTCGATTCTGGCGTCGTGTCAGGTGGGCATGTAGGCGGCGTCAGCGTCGGCGTCGCGCGCGTCCGTCTCTTTCGGTCCGGTTCATCCGTCTGTGCCTCGAAGCCAGGCGGGCACAGAGGAGCAAATCCAGGCGGCGGGGTGGCGCTCAGGCGTCTCGGCGTCATGGCCCTGGACATCGTGTCGCAAAGCGTCCTGTTTGCGACTGCGCACTCTGGTAGCGGTGACGACGGCCGGATGACGTCGAAGCCAGGTGGTGGCGACAAGGTGACACGAAGCGTCGGCGTCGAGTCTGGTGGCGTCCGTGGCGAGTCGTGTGGCGGAGACGATGCGGGTTTCGCCGGAAATGACCTTGGTGGCGTCGGGACGGCGGTTCGGTGCGGTGGCGAGGTCATTCCGGCGTCGGGAGGTGTCTCCGACACGAGGCGGGTGCTGGACGGCGTATCAGACTGCGGCGGGACGGTCGTTGTCGGGCGTCGCTCGGTTGGCTTCGGCGAGTCAGGCGTCATCATAGTCGGGATGAGTGGCGTCAGGTCGGCGAAACGAGGTCTTGCTGGCGATGATGCGTTAGGACCAGCGTCGGGAGACGTCAGGTCGACGAGAGGTGCCGAGGTTGGCGGCTCCAGGACAGGAGGTGGCGGAAGCGGAATTGTCGGCGTCGGGACGGCGAGCGTCGGCGTCGGGATAAGTGGCGTCGGGTCGACGAAACGCAGTGTGGCAGGCGGCGGCGGGATCGGACTTGTGTCGGGAGACGTCAAGTCGATGAGCGTCGGCACGGCGGGCGTCGGGACGGCGGCCATCGGCGTCGGGACGACGGGCGTGGGCGTCAGGACGACGGGCGTCTTTGTCAGAGCGGTAGGCGTCGGTAACGTAACACGTGGCGGTGCGGGTGACGTCAGGACGTACCTTCGTGGTGCTGGGGTCGGCGTCGTGCGTGAGGAGTCGGCTTGGTGCGGCGGTGACGTTCCGGCAACGGGCGGCGTCCTTGGCACGGGCTGCGTCGGCGAGTCGAGCAGCGTCTTTTCCGGCGTGGTTGGCGTCGGCGTGAGCGGAGTCGTTTTCGGCGTGGTTGGCGTCGGCGTGAGCGGCGTCTTTTTCGGCGTGAGTGGTGTCGGCGTGATCGGAGTCGGTGTCGGCGTGAGCGGCGTCGGCGTTTCGGGAAGCGTCGAGGCGTGTCGTGGAGGATTTTCCAGCGTCTCTGCCTCGTACTGCGCCTGGGTGGCTAGGTAGGCAGTGCACCGTGCGCACGTGAAGGTAAAAAACTTGCGCAGTACGGTCCATTCACGTTCGCCGATACAGCCACGATGCCACAGGCCGGCACATTCCTGGCAGCGGTATCCCTCGCTACTACCTCCGGGACACGACCTAGCTCCACATTTCGTCACGCCGTGTATGCGGTACTCCGTACAGTAGCCACACTCGTATCCGGCGGCGGTCCTGCCATGCAAGTCCCAACTCGGGCGGGGAAAGTAACACCCGATACACTCGTCCGGATACGGATACATGTCTACGCACGTGGTACTCTGCACACGAACAGTCCTCACGAACACATCAGCACTGTGTTACTTACTGCGCTCGGAGTCCGTTGTTTGTGCGCGGATTCCTGGAAGCGTGCGCTTGGCTGATCACGTGGCTGGCGCGCCAGAGTCCCGCTATGCGCTCCGCGCGAACAATAGTTCCAGCGCGAACTTTAGTTCCGCGCGCTCCGCGTAACGACCGCCTATCTCACACGCTCGTACAGGTCTGGTTTTCGCGGAAGATGTAACTCGCCCCACGCTCTTGGGCGCCATTTGAGGGCTGATCGCGCATTGCCGGTGATTTCGAGATGTTAACTATGGGCGCCACCACGTGGAAGGGCACGTGGACCCGGCGGAGTCTCTCACTCAGGGCGTGACGTAGCCCAAGTGGGGACGAGTTACCAGCCCTTTCTATCCTAGCTACCCAGACCTGGCCCGCTCTAGGCGTCGGGCACGCCACACTCCTAGACTCACTCACCACGTGATTAAATAAGTACTCACTTTATATTTATTCTCCAGATTTAATTTCACTAACACGTCTCTCTACACGCCCGTTACACGTTACACATTACACGGTTAAAAAGCCTGAGGCACGAATCGGTTTAGGTGAGGGCATGGTCCACACACGTGGCCATGCTGCAAAGTATACTTATTACACGGTGATGAAAAAAACTCGACTGAGACAATTAATCAATTAAACAGCCCGCTGACCGAGAGCTGCCCCGAGGATGACGAACGAAAGCGATTTAAAAAGAATTAACGATACAGAAATTACTTGGTCAGTGATGAACAAAGGTTGAGGTCCCCGGGGTGCTGGCGCGTCTGCTCTCGGTCAGTGATGAAGATGGACTGGGCTGAGCTCATCGCTCGCAGGTGGCAACATGGCGCCCTTCGCGCCAACACAATTACCGTTACTGTATTCTACGACTCCGTGCCCCGGCGAAAGTTGAGTAAATTACAGATAAACATTAAAAATATATAAAAATTACTGACAATGGAAAGTTTGTTACTATTTACTTATTTAATGATAATTCATATAAAAGCATTCCTATTCTCGTCCAAGTCCGTGCCTGTTCGGGTCCGCCCGGGCAACGTCTATAGTTATTTAAGGTAACCTATTTAAATTACAGAAAACACAAGTAAATTGCACAACACTGGGGCAAAGACGAATGAAAACAAAAAGGGTTTACAAATAATATTAAAACGTAGCAAATTAGGGGTGCGGCGCACTGCAGCTAAGCGCCCTCTTGCCGGGCTAGACACACACGCACACACGCACGCACGAGCGGGAGGTTTGAATATAGATGGTGGTTGGGCGGTGTCGTATCGGGCTCAAAGGGGCCGCAGGCCCGGACGACGTCACTACATCACAAAGAGTGTTTGGTGATTTAATGCAATGGCAAAATTAGCACCTACACACATTAATTAAAAAAAAAAAACTACTACTGCTTATAAATACAAGTGGTAACAATAGTTAACAGCACTTAGCTCTTAATGTTTCTCAGGTAGATGTATAGAATATAAACGTGTGGTGATTGTAGTAGTGACTGCATTTTGCGATACTGTATGCTGCAACACTAAGTGAGATTAATGGCAGAACAGTAAATATTTTTTGTGTAAACTTAAGACAAGCAGCCAGAAAAGTAGGTGGTTTATTTTTATGATTTTATAAAATGTTATAGTAATTAAGTAGTAGTGTTTTGTGTTCATTGTAATTTTATAGTTTATCAGATTTTTTGCAAACAAGAAAATAAAAATTACAAAATACCTTTTGCTTCCTGAAATGCTTTGGAATCATTTTGTAAGACAGCACTGTGTTACATCAAGCAGTCTACCAATAGTTTTATAGTTTTAACATTCATGATTGCGATATCGCAAGCGCCGCCATGTGCGAGTCCCTGCTGTGCTTGCAAAAAGCTTGCTTCAATAAAAACAAGGGCCTCATAATCAGATTTTGTCACATATGGAGTTATGTGTTTCTTGCTGCAAGTATTGCTCTCTTGGGTAATGACTGAAAAACATATCAGGAAGTAAAAAAAAAAAAAAAAGTTATAATTTTTACTCTTCTTACTTTTGTTGATTAAGGACCGTCCATTAATCACGTGAGGCTTGAAAAGGAAGGGGGGGGGGGGGGTGGTCGAGAAAAATCACGAAATATCACAAGGGGGGAGGGGGGCTGTAGAGAGATATCACGTGTATTTATTTTTTCGCGCTATTTGTACTTATAAGTCTTTCCTTTATTATTTGTATGCCAGTGAGAATAAACCTGCAACCTTAATGTGTGTCTTGTCATTTTTATCACTGTGCTTAATTTTCCAGAATTAAATTAGATTATAACTATATTTAAAGTTAATATTCTGAAATTTTTAAAAATATTTTGTACCAAAAAAATACACGTGATTTATTGCGGAAGGGGGGGGGGGGGGGGGGGGGAGTAGTCTGAAACATCACCACAAATCACTAGGGGGGAAGGGGGGGTTAAAAATTTGCTAAAAAAACATCACGTGAATAATGGACGACCCCTTAAAACAAACTTAATAAAATCTTGTGCAGTTTTAAAAACGATAAACAACTTAAAGTACCTCAACATTCTCTTGGCAAATATTTCGATACATGTCAGGATGTGAAAAAAAGTTTTTCAGAATTTTTTTCTTTATTCATTTAAAAGCCGCAAAACAATACAATTACTCTGTGCATTTTATTTGCTGTTAGGAGAGAGGTGGGTAATAATCTTACGTTGTGGCTTTTCCACAAACTAAAAAAAAATTAGACAAAAACTTTTTTTGACACTAGTCATAGCCCTGAATTTATCCTGAAAACAGACTTTAAATTTCTACAGGTTAGCAAGTAATCAAAGTTTAAAGCTTACATTATAATACCTGTGCATTCACACATACCTGTACGTTCTTAAAGTACAAACACTGGAAAAAAAACTTTTGGACGGAGGACATTCATATGCTTCTGTTACATCAGATATATATCTTGAGAAATAATAATGAAATGTAATATATCTTCAGTATGGTGTTCTATTATACTAGTACAGGTAGGGCTTGTTCTTAAGTATAGAATATGATACCACAGGTAAAATATATACTGTAGTAGGTATGTTCTAAATCTAGAATAAGCATGGCCATAGCATAAAATACGTTACCAGAAAGCTAGTTTAATACACAAACATATTTTGTGCAAAACAAGCATTAGAATACTCCCCAACTAAAACCCCCATATAATCATGCTAGTCATATAATAATGCAGATATGGTAATGACATAAATGTGCCATGTTAATGTCATCATTTATGTGATAATGATATTGTGATACATACTTGTCCCGAAAGTGAAATTGGTAAAAGTTCCGTATAACATATTCAAATTCATCCCTTGATCCAGAAGGCATGATCTTGTATACATTGTTCCTGTGGTACATTTTGCTTGATGTTTTGATTTGGTACATTGAAAGAACATGGGCATACTAACTTGTGTTATTACAATTTATATATGAATGTAAAACAGTTACAAAAGAAATTATTTCACAACACCTGAGATAATTTGTTTGTCTTGTGATGTTCTAGTATTTGTTATGTCCATACTCTTTCGACGTAACAAATTAAAACAGCAAGCATCTTGTACCACAAAACCAAGGGATCAATTTGGACACGTGATACGATAAAATTACGTCAACCTAGGCTAAACTTTAAAACCTGTAGAGAGAAAATATGAACTAAATGATGATACATATCTCTTAATTTACACGCAAATCTGAAAGTTAGTTAAAGTTCAGTATCGCATATCCAAGTTTTTCACTTGATCCCGAGGTACATGATGCTTGCTGTTTTAATTTAGTGCGTTGAAAGATCCTGAACATAACGAATACTTGTAATATAACAGTGAATAATAATCTTAAGATTATTACTAAATATGCACTTTCTTTCTATGAATTAAACACTTAACCTCACAATTATTATTAATAAGTGTTTTTGATATCCACCAACATGGCCCTGCTGTTATGATTTTTTTTTTTTTTTTTTTCCTAACCTAACTAAAACTAAGTGTATTTTGGAGGGGTCCGGGTTAGGGAGGGACCTAGGTGCGTCTCAGGCCGAAGCCTATACGCCTAGTCATGCTGGGATTAGCCATGCAAGGAGAGAGTCGCATGCATCATGTGCTAGGAGGGGATTGGCCAGCCATGGCAGCGATTGGCGACATGACTAACTCCCCTCACTCTTAAATCTAGACTATAACTAGAGATAGGTTGGGCCCAGGTAAAACCTGCATAGACACAGGGAAAACCCTGGGCACATTCATGCGGGATGCAAATTGGCATGCATTACGTGTAGGAATTTACAGGAGACAGAGGATGGTCTGGATGAAGTGTTAGACAGAGTAGAAAAGAGTCTACCATGCGGGGGTTGGGCACTTGGACTCGTGGTCCGCTTTTCCAGTTTTCCAGTTGTCCAGTACTGGATTTAGTGACCAGGGACACAAGCGCCCCTGGTGGTGAGTGGTTGCACTGACCACTCACTCCGCCGCCAGTCAGCACCTAAAAAACTAAGAAACTAAAACAGAAAAAAGATAAATGACTTACAAACTAGGCATTTCGTTACGAAATATGCAAACACCCAACTCAGGGATGGACGTGCAGTGCTTAAGATAAAACTAAAATAAGAACTAAAAATATATTTTTTTTAATTTTTTTTTAATTTTTTTTTTAGATTTTTTATTATTAATTTAGTAATATATATTTTTGATGACTATTACTAAGTATCTAGGACTTATTGCTAATTTACAAATCTCTAATATCTACTACTATACTACTAGTTAAATATAGAGGAACTGTCGGTGTATAAAGTTACAGGTGAATTAAGTCAAGACCTATTCGCATTCTGGCATTTGTTGCAAGCTTGTAATTCAAAATCCCATGTATTTCAGAAACACAACCGGCACTGGAGGTGAAGCCTGCCAGGCGGGCCATGCCCATCGTGCATAGGGAGTCAGCCCTAACACAACAGGCAGTGAACCCAGAGGTCTGCTGTTATGAAAATAAAAACAAAGTCACGAAGTTGGCCGAAGGTGAAGTCTTCGGGCATGTTCGGGTTGGTCCTCAACCCTTTGTGAAACGTAGGCTTCCCATGGAGTGGGAGCAGGGACAGCCTAAGATTCACCCCGATAGATCGACATGCCCGAGCACTTCCGAAGTACGTCGCTCGATCGGGTAACTTCGGTAGCAGAAAAGTGTGGGCTATAGCTACATGGCTAATCCCAGCATGACTAGGCGTATAGGCTTCGGCCTGAGACGCACCTAGGTCCCTCCCTAACCCGGACCCCTCCAAAATACACTTAGTTTAAGTTAGGTTAGGAAAAAAAAAAATAAATAAAAACCTTTAAATGCTATAGCTACAGCTTTTGAACGTGAACAATGAAATCGTTTTTTTGATCTAGCAAGAGATATTTTGCAAAATTGTACCAAAAGTGATAAAGATAACACTATTCCGGGATATGTAGACAGTGAAACCGGTTATAACAATTTCTTTGATGCCTTAAAAAGTGCAATTTTTTTATTTTTTTTATTTTTAATTTTCTATAGAAAACGAAGCAGGCAACATTAAAATGTTTATCTTGCTTGGTTCAAATCCTCAACCCTTATATCTGTCAATGAAGGAAATGAATTGAGCTTTCAGCTTGGTGACCTCTGGATCATTACAAAAAAATGGGCTATAAAATGCTAATGATATACCTAATGACAGAACAGATGGGTGGAGTAACGTAAGAACTCTGAGAAAACCAACTAACCACTGCAATGTTTGCTATGTTCCCCACTATCAAAAGATCCATTAATGACCCTGCTGAGAATCAAACCCAGATCACTTTGGTGACAGAACAGTGAGCACTTAAACACAGAGACCTAATGTTTGCCTCTAATTACCACATTTATAAGACCACAAACCAAATGGTTTTTACCTTTTCCCCCATTAATTTAATTACATACCTTACCTTTACAGATCGTGAGCAGCAGGTAATGACCAGTATACTGAATGAAGTCTTTGAGATTAAGGTCTTCTTATGTGCAGGAATGTTTGCAATTTTTGAAACAGCCCTTTTCGGAATTTTATTATTCTACTACTGTTAAGTCTCTTCTCTACAAATTTGCTTTGTTCTGTTACTAATTATTATTAATGTAGGGCATCCTCCATCCATTGCATACCTTTAGTGAACATATTAACATATTATATTTTATTATATTTTTATTCTCCTCGCTGGTTCTGTATGTACAACTACAGCTGATTCTGTTGTCTTTATATTTTTAATTATTTATTTGTTTATTTATTTCCATAGTTTTCCATGGCAAACAATGCAAAACTTCAATGGCATTTATCCAAAAATTGGAAGTAAATCATATATTAAAGGTTTGCTATGTAACAAATCATTATTTAAAAATTTATTGTAATGTTTAAATTCAAGAAAAGTTTACTGATGTATGTTCTGAGAAAAAGAAACATTTATGGAAGCTTACTGTAACACCAAAAATGAAGTATGATGTTACTGATATCATTTGTGTTTGATATAATTAGTGTTAAATGTGCATTTGCAGTGCTAATATCTGATCCCGTTCACATACAAGCATAAGTGATTAAGTGTGATAACTAAAATGTAGTATGACGATTTAAGAATTAAATGTTATGTTTAATCTCTTTCCCTAATTGTTTGATGAATATTTTAAGTGCAAATGTGCAGTTTGTAGTTCTTATGTTAGCTCTAATTCATTTTATAAAGGCTAATGTGCATTGTTTTATGAAGAATAGTGTTGTAACTCCCTCCCTCTCTTTTCTGTGGTTGTAACAAACTGTCAGATTAAATTGTTTTGTTCCAAAATAGAGCAATGCTCTTTGGAACATTGCAGAAAATAAAATTTTAAGAATTACAAAGTCTAGCACAAATATTAATGTAAATCAGCTCCAAGACTTAGTTGTAAATGTGAAATTAGGCCTATGTGATTACAATCTTCTAGCATTAAAGGTCTAGTAATCCTACCTACATTTGTATGTTAAATAATCCAAGTTCATGAACATTTAAAGAAATTGCTGCAAATAATTCAGTTCAATGAACTGATTCAAATAATAAATTATAGGTTGAAAGATAATCTAGTAATGAAGCCAATAGTATTATTAATTAAAATCTTGTCTGTAATCTCAGAAGTCAGATAAGTTGAACCCTCATGCAAAACCCAGAGCTGGTTGACAATAATTTTTTTTTAAATTTATTAATCATTTTCGGGATATTTTTTTATCAAAGATTGATTAATTTACATCGATTGATACCAAACATATACAAGAACTTCAGAATACAGATTTTCCTCCATATCGAAATATTGTTATTTAAAAAAAAATATTTTCTTTTGTTGATAATACACTTATTGTGACGTCGACCCAAGTGTCTCCTCGGCTCCTTCAGGCCGTTATGCCTCGTCAACGTCCTCCCTTTTCCCCCCCAGTGCCCCCAGTGTGTGCATCGGCTAGGGACGCACCCGCGTGTGCCCTAGCACGCCAGTGAGCCAGGGTCAATATGTAAATATTTCTATGTGTATATATTTCTTTCCAAATGACAGTGACTTTGTTTTAAGTGCGTAAGTAATGTAATTGTCTTGTATCAACTATCGTGTAGTAATTGTGTAGTTCTTGTAAACGTATCGCAGTGTCTGTATGTAAGCGCGGCCTGGCGCTCATCCGCGTCGCGAGGGGTGGCGCTCTCCCACGCCGGCCGATTTCCCCTCCACTCCCCCGCCGCCCGCGCGCGACGGTCCGCGGACGAGCGGGGGAGAGCAGTAGTTGAACTCAGGACTCGAGCTGCGGCGGACGTGCGCTGCGCTCCGCTCCGCGCTGATCGCGAGACGGGTGTCGAGCTCACGGTCCGGCGACTCAGCCGTAGGACGAGCATCATTCGCAGCAGCCGTGCTGCCCACGACGAGCCGCCCACGCGAGTGGGTGCCTGAGTTGCGAGTACGTAAGTTACGTCACGCATCACGCATTACGGGACGCGTAAGCTTCGTTACGCGTCGCAGAACTTTCGCAGACGTTACGAGTCAGTACGTAAGGACCGCGTACGCCTCACGTGTCTTAGTGTGGGGCGTAATTAACCTTTGCCGAACCATCGCCGACGTTACGAGTCAGTACGTAGGGGCCGCGCACACGTCACGTGCCATTACAACATAGTTGACTATCAGGAACTTAGTTACGTGGATAAAAGCCGGTACGCGTCAGGACGAGTGGGCCGTACGAGACGGTCACCGGGAGTCCGGGTCATCGTGGGAGAGGCGCGCAACCCGCGACGGATCCGCCAGGCCGCGGCAAGCTCTCTGAACGCAATAAAAGAGCTCGTGAACCGATTAACAGCGAGTGGTCCTTTCGATCTACCTGTCACTCTACCTCACCATCCCTCCAGGTCCCGGCCACGTCGGCCTGGACCCACACCTCTCCGACGAGAGCAGCACGGGCATAACGGACATTACAAGCAAACAGGGAAATAGGGACCAGAAGCCGAGGGACGTCAATTGGAATTGGCTTTAGAATATAATAGTGAATAATCTGTACTTGTCTATGATTTGTTTTTTTTTATGTAAGTGTATATAGTAGTGTTTTTTTAATGTGTGTTGGCTAGTGTTATGTATGTATGTATGTGCACTATATGCAAATGGTAGTTCTGATAGTATATGTTCATAATAACTAATATGCTGATATCAGACTAGCTCAAAATTGGTCTATATTGTACATATATGAATACTTTATAAGATATGTATTGAAATATTATTTGAGTTAAGGAAAATTCTTACTGTAGAGTGTAGATGATTGATTGATTATTGGAAAAAAAAAAATTCCTTCTGACAACCATTAATAATTTTTACTGCTTCTTATTAATCCTTCATAAAAATTCACAAGTCACCATGGTTAACATCTTCCAGCCACAAAACAAATATTATCAGTGATTTTAAAATACATCAATAAATATTATTAGTGATTTTAAAATACATCAATAAATATTATCAGTGATTTAAAAATACATCAAATAAACTCTCTCGCTGCGTTCATGAAATCATTGCTTATTTACATTGGCCAGCCAAAAGTAGATAAAAAAAAGCTGTTCTCCACAAGCCTGAAACAAAAAAGAAATCCAAGTTAAATGATTTATATTGTACTAAAGAGAAATGAAACTGATAAATAAATGTATCAAAGAAAAAAGTTAAGTGTACCAGAATGATAAATTACAGTAAGTCCTCTATTTACGTCGTACCGATTTACGTCGTTTCGGATTAACGTCGCTAATGTTTGAGTACTCATGTTTCAATTTAAGTTGTCGCCGATTCACAATAACGTCGTTTACAATGACCGTAAATCTTTATTTTAACCAAAACACTGTATATAATTCGTTTATAATTCTTTGTTTCCTTCGGTAGTTAATTTATGCTATGTAGCGTAAGCTACACGTTCACCGCCTTATCTTATCATACATCATGAGGGACGCTTACTGCTCTTACGTACAGTATGTACTATATATCTGTTTTTATATTTCAATCAATAAAGGTAATAAAGAAGCTGGTTAAATAACCATTCTATAAAGCTGAGAAGCACTAGTTGGACTTGTTTCCCACGCTGTCGGTTGTCATTTGCTGATAAAATTGCCCGTTGTCACGTCTGTATGCCAGCGCTTCCGGCCGACCTTGGGCCGTGGCCGGCCGGTGGCATGAAACATGGCTCATTTTGCGTCGTTCTATTTACGTCGCGGTTTTCAGGAACGTAACCCCGACGTAAACCGAGGACTTACTGTACTTTCAAAACCATTTTAGTTAGAATTTTGATACATTCACAAATACTTTTGGTAAATTCTCATTTATGTACTACAATTAACATTTTTCTTTGTCCTTTCAAACAGATATTTTTTTCCAAATAGGTACTTTTTGACAAAAACTCATTTACCGTATGTGAAAAAAAATGATATGCAAAACATAATTATATTTGATGCTTCAGCAAGATTGAGTTGTAAAATTAAGCTCTTGTGCCCATTATTGCAGAAAAACTAGGTATTTAACAATCCAAGTAACTACACAATTTTAGAAGTATGTTTCTCAGGGCCTCAAGTGATGTATTTGCTTGTTATTAGCTTAAGCAAATCTAGGCTTTGATTCAAGCAAAATGTTTACAAGTTGAATTCATTTCATGTAATGCATGTCACATAAGCAGTTCTTTTTTTTTTTTTTAAGTATTTAATCAAAATCTTCAGGGAGAGTAGGTATTAGTAGGTAGGTAGGTTACCAAAATTTGTAAGATTCTATATGTATCCTATGTACTCATATTTTAGTCGTATCAACAAAATGCCTACACAAGAATAGATGTCAGCATGTTATTTTGCAGCAGTCGATGGCATTACTTCATAGTACAGTTGTGAAATCACTACAAAATGTGTCGGATGTATATTGCAATGATTTACAATTATTATCGGTAATCGCATAACTGCAGTGTTCAGAGGGTGTTAGAAAATTAAAATATACCACACATTGTATTTTTTGTTTCTAATAATATTAGTTTATATTCCTACAAAGATGGATTCAGAAATTTCCTAGAGTAACAACTTTTCCACACAAATCAAATTTGATAAATAGTAATTCTTAGTACTACATACTTCGCCAAATAAATTATTTTTAAAGTCTAGGTAAACTTACCTAAATAATTGCTTACACCATTTTACAGTAGTTATGAAGAAGTTACCTTTTTAATATTTTACCAATGGACTCATTAAGTAAATATAATGTTAAAAACCACTGATCAGTACCCTTGATGCTTGAATTTGCTTAACCAATCCAACAATTATACAACTTCGTTGTGCATCAATAAAGTAAATCAATCATCAATACAGTAAACGTCTTCGATTATACTGTGCTAATTCCAAAAGATATTTTAAAAAAAATAATTATATGGTTTAACAGTATTTTAATGTTCAAGCAGGTAAGTATAAACAATACAAAATTTGTAAAATCATGTGAATGGTTGGTTAGCTAAATTTAAAAAAAGGTAATTTTCTTTTGTTGCTGCTTATCCATTAATTTAATTATAAAATTCTGAAAATACCTTTTCAGATACTAAAAACCTTCCTCTATTAAAACTGTAAACAGCTTTTCTTAATTCCTACTGGTTTTCAAGAAATCACATTTTGCAGGTCACACTAGATAGGTAGCCTATGCAGTGAAGCAGCTGTTGCCATTTTTTCCTCTTATCATTGCAGATCCTGTGGTTTTCCATATATATAAGAATATATATATTTTTTATTTGCATATTATAACCCAATGAAACGTAAATAATAGTTTTAAAAAAGTTACGAGTCCCTAATGTGTATCCAAACCAAAACGTCAACCCTTGACAGGGATTTTTTATAGCAGTATTTAGGCGCAAAGCGCAGATTAGTTACCTGCAATAGCACGTAACCTGATGTATAAAAGGAATCATTTGTTACAAAGTGAAAATTTATTTTATGTCAGGTTATGTGTTGTCTCACGTAAAAAATCAGAATCTTGCACCTATAAACTGCTAAAAAATATCGCTCTCAAGGACTGATGCTTTGGGTTTGGAATGCACAATAAGAAGTCACATAACTTTTTTAATGTTATAATTTACGTTACTGCATTGCGATATCCAAATAAAAAATATACAATTTGTGTATGAAAAACAACAGGATCTGCAACTCAATTAAAGAACAACATGGTGACAGGCCCTTTACTGCACAGGTAATGTGTTGTAACCTATAAACAGTGATTTCTCAAAAAACAGTCTGAATTTAGAAAAACCTTTTTCAGAGTAAATACAGGTACATATTTAAAGTTTAAAAAAAAAAGTGTCCAAAGTTTATTTTGCATACAAAAAGCAGCAACGTGAGATAATAACCTAAAAAATCACTGTAAAATGTATATTGGTTGGTTAGATTAGGTCAGTAACATCCAACCGTTCGGTAAATATTTACAATTGCGGTAGATGCCAAAAAAAATGCTAAAAATCCGAAAATACTTTTATTCTATGCTCTTTCACTTCCTCTTTTCAAATCAACCGGCGGAGATAAGAAATTCCAAATACTTTAGGAGATATGGAATTTTTAAATTTTGAACATGTAGAGTAGCGGTATTTGCGAAAAATAATTCTAAAAATCTGAAATTACTTTTATTATATGCTCTTTCACTTCCTCTTTACATTAAAACCGGCGGAGATAAGAAATTCCAAATACTTTAGGAGATATCGAATTTTTAGATTTTCATCACAATACCTGTGAATTCAGGCGGCCACCATTTATTATTCTAATTTCTGCCAATTGTTTATATATATTTTTATTACCCTGACCAACTACTAGAATTTTGCATTTTTCGGGCATAACTTTACAACACAGTTTTTGTTATTAATTATGTATTTTTACACATACTTCAACTAGAGAAAAAATATTAACATAATGAAAAAAATTAATATACTTTCATTTTAAATTGTCCTACCCTCATTGTAATTGTCACTTTTCGATAGAGACTTTTTATCAACCCGACAATATTGATTCCGACAGCCAGTATAGCAGTTTTAAGAATAGTTTTTTTTTTTTTTTAATTTTTTTTTTTAATTGGATAGTGGCCTACAGCATGAAGCCCACGGCCATAGTTCAGAGTGTCGGGAGCATGTTAATCAGAAGAGGAGGCTAGAGAATAAACTACATCTTCTTGGTAGAGGCCCGTCTACCAAGGGTGGAGTAGGCCGTGGAGCATGGAACAAGGAGTTGGGGAGGGCCGGTCACCAAGGAAGTTACAAGAGCAACCCCAGGGTTAAAAAGGGATACCATTGGACAAAAAGTAAGCGATGATTGCCAAATATGCAGCGTGGGTGGAGGTGTATACCATATTAGGGTATGAAAGTGGGGACGGCAATTCCAGTTCTTGAAAAGTACGTAGGAGGTGTGTTCTCGCACTCAAACGGGGACATTCCAATAAAAGATGCTGAACATCCGCAACAGGAGCCCCACAAGGGCAGGTCGGATGGGGTGTCATGTCCAGTCGACAGAGGTGCTCTGGAGTCAGAAGATGTTCGGACCGAAGACGGAAGGACATGACCGCCTGACGGCGAGAAGCATATGGGGGAAGAGTTTTGTAAACTGGAACCGTAGAGGGATGGAGAGAAGGGTAGAGTGATGAATGCGTGTGGGCATAAGCAATCCAATCCTGGAACATAATCTCCTTGAAGTATCTCTTCACGAGAGGGAGCAGAGGCTGGTACGAGGCGGGTTGTACTAGGTGACCGGTGGATATGGCTAAATTAGCCATCTTATCTACAGTTTCATTTCCCCCCAAGCCCACATGGCTGGGAACCCAAAGGAATGTAACAGGGCCCGAATGTGGTTCAATTTGAAGGCAGAGGTGTTTAATACGTAAGAGAAGCAAGTCGGAGGTCTGATGAGATGAGCAGAGGGACGTGAGAACGCTGGCAGAATCGGAAACAATCAAGGGAATGGGAACCACGTGCGACAGAATATATTGTAAGGCCATAAGTATTGCATACGCTTCGGCATAGTAGATGGAAGTGTATTCAGGAAGCCTGTAAAGTCCAGATCGACCGTGCGAGGAGTCAAACCATGCTGCACCCACACCATCCTGACGTTTAGAGCCGTCCGTATATATGCGAGAGGCAGAGGGGTAGGAAGCTAGAAGGTCCAAGTATATTTGCCGAAGCACCGCGGGGGGTTTGTCTTTACGACCCTCTATACGAACCAAGGGGACATAAGTAAGAACATCAAACGAGTAGCAGTATTTATAGCCATACGGTCCAGGATCAATGGATCGAGCAGCTGTAAGAACTGGAGTGGGGATGTCATATAGGACGTCCATAGCCCGTCGTAAACCTGGCAGCCTTACGATACGAAGGTGAACCCAATGGCGGGCATATAGCATACGGCGATAGAAGGATAATGGAATAAGGCCTAGTTCAATGTACATATACATGATAGGTGTGGATTTAAACGCACCTAGGATGATTCGCATAGCAGTATTCTGAAGTGTTTCCAACCTTTGCAACTGAGAAGTGGACGCGTACATTAATACCTGGCTACCGTAGAGAAGGTTCGGTCGGATAGTAGAAATGTAAAACGAGCGAAGACTACGGACATCAGCCCCCCAAGTTTTCCCAGCTAGAGCCTTAAGGAGGTGTAACCGACGAGAGCATTTATCAATGACATAATTAATGTGAGCGATACCGAGCATCCGTTTATCTAAGAAAACACCAAGGTATTTGATGCACGTGACTATAGGTAAGGGAACACCATCCAATGAAATAGCATGAGCAGGCGTCGTAACCCGTTTTCGTGTGAAGTGTATTATCTTCGTTTTCGATAAGGACAGACTGAATCCATGCGTTCCCAACCAACTTTGAGCCTGAGTGAGGGCAGCTGAAAGAGTAGTACTAGTGTCAAGAATAGTAGAACCACGATACCACAACACCACATCATCGGCGTACGCAGTTAATTGAGCCGAAGTTCCAATGTGAAACATAAGGTCCTGAGTATAGAGAAGGAAGAGAAGAGGGCTAAGAGAGCTTCCTTGCACTAATCCTTGGGACACCTGTCGGGTGTAAGGTGCAGGCCGTACCATCCGCGGTGTATAAGTACGAGAAGAGAGTAAGGCAGAAAGGATCCTGATAATCTGACGAGGAAGTCCTAATTTGTATAGTTTCGAATACAGGATAGGAAGTTGGACATTATCAAAAGCCGCAGATATGTCCATAAATATGGCAGAGAATATCTCTTTACGTTGAAAGGCTAAACGAATTTGGGAGTAAAGGGAGCAGATTGCATCTTCAGTGCCCATACCAGAACGAAAGCCAAATTGTTCTGGACGAAGGAGGTTATAATATTCGAACCACCACACCAACCTATTTTTGAGTAACTTCTCAAACAATTTAGCCAAGCACGAACGGAGAGCGATAGGTCGATAGGAGGTGGCCTCAAGAGGAGACTTGCCTGGTTTAAGTATCGGAAGGATGTAGAATTCGTGCCAGCTAGGTGGAATAATGCCAAGCCGTAGAATGAGGTTAAAAATGTGCAATAAGAAGGACTGCGCATTGACAGGAAGATGACGGATCATACTATAAGTAACCAAGTCCGGTCCGGGTGCAGAATCAGGTGTTGTCTGGACACATTGAGAGAATTCTGAAAAAGAAAAGTCTTGTAGGAGCGAGGTACAGACCTTATCCTTTGAAGCGGGGCGAACCGGAGGAACGTCAGCGAGGAAAGGCGGAGGGGAAACTGTAGGAGGAGCGACCAGTGACATGAAGTCATGGAGTAAATGGGGAGGCAGAGATGCCCAGGCCGTGGATGTGAGACTATGTCTAAAAGTATTGAATTGTCGCCATAACGTTTTCAGAGAGGTAGAACGTGAAAAAGATTCACAGTAAGATTGCCAGTGAGCTTGTTTACGCTTTTTCCAGGTTAATTTAGCAAATGCTTGAGATTTCTTAAGAAGTATAAAGTTATCCAAAGTAGACCGTGTTTTGTACGTTCGTAGGGCGTTTAAGCGCTGCCGATTGGCACTGGCACAGTGTTCATCCCACCAGGGAGCCTTACTTTGATTATGTACAGGACCCTTTAACCGGAATGGCATAGATGCACGAGCTGCTTGGAAGAGGTTATTATAGAAGCTAGAGTATAAGCGAAGGAGGTCATCATTGGAAGAGCAGAACGTAGCTGCGGTCCGAGATTCCAGCCACGAAGAAAACAAAGTCCAATCGGCCCGTGATGTAAGAAAAGTATAATACCAGTGTGCTTCTGAGTGCCTTGAGGTAGTGGGCTGTGACGTGGTGATAAGAATAGGGAAGTGGTCACTGCCCCAGTTGTCCGAAAGAACCTCCCATTTAAAGTTGCCAGCCAGATTAGACGTTATGAAAGAGAGATCGATTGCAGTAGATGACGCAGTAGGAGGACCCATCCAGGTGTGTTGTGTACCATTTAATAGAATATAAGGAGACGTATGTAAATAGTCAAGAAGATTGATCCCAGCTGCATCATTAGATTTGTTGCCCCAGTAGATATGATGGGCATTAAAATCACCCCCAATGAACACAGCACCATCGAATTGTTGAAAAAAGTCTTCCCAATCTTGAGATGTATACGAAGATCGGGGGTGGACATAAATCGAGACAATGGTGAGTGGAACATCATCAAGGAGGAGCCTGATAGCGATAGCATCTACGCATTGCATAGAGGGAGGGTAGGACACGTTAATTTCCGTGCTGGGATGTCTTCGAGAGTCCAGAATTGCCGTACCCCTATCCAGCTTTTTCGAGAGGTATAAGTTATAGCCGGGAAAAGTAACATAATGTCCTGAAGTTAAGAGAGTTTCTGTAAGAAGAACTGCATCACATGAGACTGGGTAAATATGTATTAAACGGATTAGCGCCAAAAAAAATCGTACAAATATGAAATAACTTTCATTATATGCTATCTTACGTACTCTCTTCAGAACCGCCTGCGGAGATAAAAAATTCCAATTACTTTAGGAGATATCGAATTTTTTAATCTTCATTTTTTGGCGATTTTTTTTTAAAAAAAATTTAAAAATCCGAAAATACCTTTATTCTGTGCTCTTAAACTTCCTCTTTTCATTAAACCCGGCTGAGATAAGAAATTCCAAATACTTTTGGAGATATCGAATTTTTTAATTTTCATCCTGTGCACTCGTGCGGCGAGAACAGTTGCTTGTTTACAAGTATCATTTTTTTTTTTTTTGCGATGTTCCCGAACGAAGAAACCTAAGATGCACATAGAGTTCTGCCATTCCCGATTACACCCGAACAATTCACCTTCGGCCAACCTCGGGTTTATTTATTAATATTTCTCTGTTTATTTTAATGTAGCTATACTAACCTAACTAACCATCCAAATGGTTTTAAAGTGTTTTAATGTAGCTAACCTATCCGACCACTTTTAATATTTCAATTCATTTTTCCTGCGTAAAAATAAATAAATCCCGAGGTTGGCCGAAGGTGAATATTCGGGTGTAATCGGGAATGGCAGAACTTTATGAGGATCTTAAGGACTCTCACGTAAACGAATACATCATGTACAAAGAAAAAAAAAGTGAGTTTATTCTGTTCATCCTTTTTCCCGGTTTGTTAGGTCAGGTCAGCTACATTATAAATACTTTAAAACTAAACAACCAATAAAATTAATTTTATTATTTTTAATGTCTGTTCAGTTTCAAAGTATTTATAATGTAGCTGACCTGACCTAATCTACCTTTGTCCCATTTTGTTAGGTCAGGTCAGTTACATTATAAATACTTAAAACTATACAACATGTAAAATAAATTGATATTATTTTTAATTTCGGTTTATTTTGAAGTATTTATAATGTAACTAACCTTACCTAATGGAAAATTTATGTTATTTAGACATTCACGCGCACACGGCAAAATATAAAATGGCGACGGTCAAATTATTACACACGTCTGGTATAGCAAAATAAGAACGGCCATATCTCCAAAAGTATTTGGAATTTTTTATCTCCGCAGGCGGTTCTGAAAAGAGGACGTAATATAGCATATAATGAAAGTTAATTCATATTTGTAAGATTTTTTTTGGCGCTAATCCGTACAATACATATTTACCTGAGGCTGTAGAGAGAAAATGGAGCAGGGGGAACCTATTAGCCGAAAGAGATTGCACATTCCACTGAAGAAGCAAGAAGGGGTGTCTGAGAAGCATTGTTAAACGAGCACCTGGACAAAAGCCGCGATGAGGCTTTCTTTGTCGAAGGCGTAATCAGTTTCCTTTTTAGCTGTAGCTATCATAATTTCAATGGTATCGACCAATGACTTAAGTTTTTCCATGTTAAGCCTTAATCGTGTGGAGTGTGGAGGTGGAGCTATGTCAGAAGAGGAAGTGTCCTGTAGGGCATCCTGTGAAGGATGACGCGTATGCATCATAGGGGGAGAAGAGGACAGTCCTCCGTCGGGAGGCCCCGGCAGTGCCACACCATTGGTGATGTCAGGCGTGTAGGGCCGAAACTGAGAATAATAATGTTGAAGATTGGAAGAATTCTGACTTGTGACATCCGTGATCGGTGGTACTGCTTTATAGCAAACCCTGTACCCATCCGGTCGAAGGGGTGGATGCGGGGAGTCGGAGTGAATAGCCTGTGCGTAAGAGTGATCAGAAATGGAAATGTGTTGTGGACCGATAGGTGAAGGCTGCGTCAGAGGGGGGAAGCTGGTGAGTCTCGGCAAGTGGTGGGGATCCATACGATCTTTAGGTAATGGGTATATCCGACCAGTAGCGTGCTGTACCTGCTGTCTCGCATCCGAATATGAGAGATTATTGTAGGCCATGACCCGTTTTATCTCCCTCTCAAATTCCCAAGCAGGGCACTTAACCTTGTCCGTGGAGGGGTGGTTACCCCGGCAGTTGACACATAATGGAGAATCGTTATGGGGACATGTATCCAAGGAGTGCTCCTGAGAGCAAATTGCACATGATAGAGCCTTAGATCGACATAACTTGATCGAGTGACCAAAACGATGACATCGATGGCATTGAAGGACTGACTGAACACGAGGTTTGACGATGAAACGCTCTTTAAAGATGGCAATATATTCGGGAAGAGTTTGTCCCTCAAACATCACTTTAACTAGTTTAATGGGCACCCGGGTATCTGGAGCTATATATTTAGTCAACCGCTCAAGATGTATGACGCGTTGAGGGGACTCGATACCCTCTAGCAGATCGTCGATAGCCACGTCCAAAGGGATGCCATAGATCAATCCCTCCCGCTGGATTAGACCTTGGGGAATAAGACATTTAACCTGAAGCGACTTGACTTGATCCGAGGTAACAAATTGGTTCGCTGCCTGTAGGGTAGCGAAGGTAATCTTCAGCCTGTTAGGCCCCGAGCGCTGAATTTGGACAATATAAGGGTTAGGATGAAGTTTTTTGCCAATGGTCAAAGGGTGTAAGTTACCTATATTATGTTGCATTGATTCTATCAGGACAATATATGGGCCAGGATGGTTAATGGGGTAACGACACTCTGAACGATGAACATACCTGTTATTAGGAGAACTGTGTTGCTGTGGATCTGCAATCTTATGAGCTTTAGCTTGTCTATCAACCTCAGTAACTTCCTCAGTTAGCAATTTCCTCTTAGTTAAACTACTATTATCCACCTCCATGGTTAAATGTTCGGTCACGCCTACTTTAAAAATACCACTTGTTTTTAATTGTTCACTTTAGAGCTGTAGCAAACCGTATGTATTCGTTACTGAGTAACGGGTGCGGCATCTAGTGTTTTAAGAATAGATATAAAGCTGTCTATCGGAATGAAAGTATGACGCAGTGTTGCCAGATTGTAAATGTCAATGTCTCGTACCAAGGAGCGAAAATTCTCGTACGACACACAAAAAATCTCGTACACAATGGTATTGTAAAAGCAAAAGTTTAAATTAGTTTCTACAATATTTTTATATTTGAGTTACAAGCCTAACAAATCTAAACTAAACAATTTTCACAATCCTATGATTACATAAGTAAAACATTATTACCAACAATTTTCACAACAATACAATTATTCCTGCCATTCCATCTTTTTGAATAATTTTTTTCGTAAAAAATATCCAGGTTTTTTTTAATTTTCGTTAATTTAACATACAAAAATTCTCTAAATTGTGAGTTAGGGGTTGTGCATTTAACATTATTCTGACTCTGGGTCAGTGGCGGATACAGAAAAATCTCGGGGGAGGGGGGGGGGTGCAGGTCTACCTCTTCCACACACTCCCTTGTTACGTCACCTTGGTTGCTTGGATGCAGCCAGAGATCTTTTTCCAAGCTCTATTCGTTTCATTTACGTCTCGCCCGAATATTAAAGGTAAGTGTATGAATGTGTATTGTATAACATCGGCGGCAGGGTGCACGCCCTCCCCTTGCCAAGAACCATGCTTGGTACTGGGCTGCCCTTGTCAAGGGGGAGGGGGGCGCGCGCCCCCTGCGCCCCCCCCCCCCATGAATCCGCCGCTGCTCTGGGTCATTTCCTGTGCTAGACAAATAGAGGTTGGCACAAGTCAACGCTGTCGGGCAGGAACTTCACTTAATGGTATTAAATTACAAAATAAATGTTTTACACTTGTTTTGATAAAACGATACAATAAAACTAATATAGCTTACTAGAACCCGGGTAAAATAAAACCCAACATTAAAAGTGATCTTTAAAATTCTCGTACAAAAGCGTACGAGATCCAACTTTACCTCGTACAACGTACACAGGTTCTAAATTCTCGTACAAGTACGAGAATTCTCGTACGTCTGGCAACATTGGTATGACGCCGCCGTCGGTGCTCCCTCTGAGAGCACAGGCCGTTATGTTGACGTCGACCCAAGTGTCTCCCCGGCTCCTTCAGGCCGTTATGCCTCGCCAGCACCATCTCTTGAGTGTGTTGTGCGACGCAAGTGTCGGTGACGTGCGACATATGTTTCCTATACAGGATATGACTTATTATTTTATTATAAATATATTTTTGCTTTACGTTTTTGTATATTTTTATTATAATTAATTTTGTATTGAAGGGTTTTGTATTTTATAAGTTTTAATTGTTCACCGGGCGCCAAGGCCGCGGCTTCCGCCTGTGACCAATCAGCGTGTTCCGCGGGCTCGCGGAGAAGGGGGGAGACGCGGGCGCTCAGGCGCGGCAGGAGAGTGGGAGGGCAGTCGTCGCCAGGACTCGGCAGACAGCGGTCACGCGAGTGTCATCGCTCCGCGCTAGCGGGAGAGAGTCGTGGACGTGGCACATGAGGCGACGGACGTCTTGAGGACGTCGCTCCGGGACGGTGAGGCAAGCGGGCGCGGTATTTGCAGAGCCACTAGACTTTTACCGTGCGAAGACGTTTTCATATACTTTGCAGTCGAGCTTGTCGTTGAGTAGTTACGGTCGCGAGTTTTCGTTTTACTTTTCGCACACGCGTGCTCTGTTGTCAATTCAGGCGAGTCGCGATTCTTTGTTTCATCCTGGTCATTCGCAGTCTTAGGTTCTGTGTTATTTTTCTTTTAATTTCTTTCTGGCCTGTGCAGATTACAGTCAGACAGACATCCTATCACGCGCGGGTCTTCAGGAGTATATTCTTTACCGTGGGAGTGATAGTCATCACGGGCGGGACGTCCCGTAATTTTCTTAACTGGATCAGTGCGCGGAACCGGGTTTCGACCCACCTCGAATTAGTCACAGGCGGAAACGTGGCAGCCCCATGTAAAGTGTTCGGAGTCTTGTGCATAAAGGACCATCAAACTTTATTAGAATTATTTTCATTTAATCTCTGGAGACTAAGTTCCTCGGCCACGCGGACTGAACCCCCTCTCTACCGAACCCTGAGTAGCCGGCAGTACAGCAGCATTGTCAGGAACTAGTCGACCAGACCACGACATGTGGCGCCCTAACTAGTGTGGCCTAGCCAAAATACGTTTTCGAATTTTGTCTATGTTAAAAGACTACGCATACGGAACATTGAACAGTGGCAAAAGTCGTAGTGCCCGGGACATTGGACATAGTTTTTCGGACATTGTGTGCGGGGCGAGACGAGACGCGGAGACAGTCGTGAGACGTGGGAGCAGCTGCGCAGGAAACGGGCGCGACACAGCGGCGCGGGAGCGAGATAACGCGGGGCGTCTCACGCCGGCATCGTATTTCGCGCGGCGGAGCAGCGCAGCTTATCGCTGGCCGCGTGGATCAGGTATCTCCCGACGGGAAGAGATCGCCGACCTGGGGGAGATAAAGTCGCGGGAAGATACGAGATAAGGTGGAGATTGAATAAGCCGGGAAGATGAGTAACGGATAAGGGGAGATAACTACGAGCGGGGCAAGTGGTGTGGATAACGAGACAAGACGTGCACGAGTCGAGAGTGGAATGGGAACCTGCTGGCGACTGAGCGAGACACCCCGAGACGTGACTGAGATTGAGCGATCGCGACTACGACACAGAGGCTACACGTCGTGACAATCATGAACGACTTCCAGGAGGCATATGAGTCGTGGGCCGACGCAGACTTTCCAGAGTCAGACGAGAGTTGCGAGCACTTTACCAATTATGAATGTGGATTTTGTTTCGAATACCGGATGTACGGCATGACGAAATGCTGTGCGCATTCATGCCCCGGCGGGACACCTGATGGGTGGTTCTGCGAGGAGTGTGGGAATCTGAGGCACGAGGAATGTTTACATCCGACCGCTCGTGAAGAGGCGTGGATGTTTGGCTTTACATGTGAACCGTGCCGAATTAAGCTGTACTGTGCGGACGCCGACACGTGGCCATTGTGTGAGACGACAGTTCAACAGACGCCGCAACCGCGCCAGACGACGCAACCGCACCAGACGCCGCCGCAACAGACGCCGCCGCAACAGCCGCCACAACAGATGCTGCCACTCCAGATGCCGCCGCCGACGCCGCCTCCGGAAGTTCACCCATCCACAACTTCTTGGGACCAGACGACCACGAAAGCCGAGTGGACCTACTGTGCGGACGCCGACATGTTGCTCACAATGTCAAGGCTTGAGACAACAACACTCCCGATGCCGCTGCAACCCACGCAGCCGCAACCGACGCTACCACTCCAGACGCCGCCTCCGACGTCGCCGCCCCCAGCTGACCAGTGGATTGCTGGTGCGACATCGGGCAACATCGTCAGCGAGACAACACACTGCGAGACTGCCGAGTCAACGCCATACCATGCCGTGGTCATCACACCACCACCACCGACGCCGCCGCCCCCAACTGCCGTGAAGGCTCATAGTGGGCTGACGCGGTGCGAACCGGCCGTGCTGCCACGTCCACCAGAGGACAAAACAACACAAGATCACCTGGAGGAACTACCCCGACGGCGCCGCCCACGGGCGCTGAGAAAGCTGCTGGCACGGAACGGCATCGCAAAACGATTTTGCAACAATCTCAAGGGAATCAGCCACCTGTCGAGCCATTCACAGTCAACCCGGCGCCACCTACACCCGCCACACGTGCCGCTGAAGGCCCTGCCACACCGCCGCGGCCCGCCACGCGCACCACCTGGGGCACGCCGCCGCCTGACGCAGAAGGCGCCGACACACCACCGCCAGCTGCCACGCCCACCACCTGGGGCACGACGCCGCCTGCCACGTGCACCACCTGGGGCACGACGCCGCCTGCCACACGCACCACCTGAGGCATGCCGCTGCCTGATGCAGAAGGCGCCGACATACCACCACCACCTGCCACACGCAGCACCTGGGGCACGATGCCGCCTGCTACACGCACCACCTGGGGCATGCCGCCGCCTGACGCAGAAGGCGCCGACACACCACCGCCACCTGCCACGCGCACCACATGGGCCACGACGCCGCCTGCCACACGCACCACCTGGGGCATGCCGCCGCCTGATGCAGAAGGCGCCGACACACCACGGCCACCTGGCACGCGCACCACCTGGGGCACGATGCCGCCTGCCACACGCACCACCTGGGGCATGCTGCCGCCTGACGCAGAAGGCGCCGACACACCACCGCCACCTGCTACGCGCACCACCTGGGCCACGATGCCGCCTGCCACACGCACCACCTGGGGCATGCCGCCGCCTGACGCAGAAGGCGCCGACACACCACCGCCACCTGCCACGCGCACCACCTGGGCCACGACGCTGCCTGCCACACGCACCACCTGGGGCATGACGCCGCCTGATGCAGAAGGCGCCGACACACCACCGCCACCTGCCACGCGCACCACCTGGGCCACGACGCCGCCTGCCACACGCACCACCTGGGGCATGCCGCCGCCTTATGCAGAAGGCGCAGACACACCACCGCCACCTGGCACGCGCACCACCTGGGCCACGACGCCGCCTGCCACACGCACCACCTGGGTCACGATGCCGCCTGCCACACGCACCACCTGGGGCATGCCGCCGCCTGACGCGGAAGGCACCGCCACACCGCCGCCGCCGCCCTCCTCGGCCGCCCCCATGGCAGCAGGTATGGTCAGCGCGGACACCACGACGACGCCGGACACACCAGGTCAGTGCTCCAGTACAGCGACCCAATGCATCACGTCCATGCGGATAAATGAGTGGCGCTGCCGGACATAACGGCCTCGTCGGAGGGGGGGCATTTGACGTCGACCCAAGTGTCTCCCCGGCTCCTTCAGGCCGTTATGCCTCACCAGCGCCATCTCTTGAGTGTGTTGTGCAACGCAAGTGTCGGTGACGTGCGACATATGTTTCCTATACAGGATATGACTTATTATTTTATTATAAATATTATTTTGCTTTACGTTTTTGTATATTTTTATTATAATTAATTTTGTATTGAAGGGTTTTGTATTTTATAAGTTTTAATTGTTCACCGGGCGCCAAGGCTGCGGCTTCCGCCTGTGACCAATCAGCGTGTTCCGCGGGCTCGCGGAGAAGGGGGGAGACGCGGGCGCTCAGGCGCGGCAGGAGAGTGGGAGGGCAGTCGTCGCCAGGACTCGGCAGACAGCGGTCACGCGAGTGTCATCGCTCCGTGCTAGCGGGAGAGAGTCGTGGACGCGGCACGTGAGGCGACGGACGTCTTGAGGACGTCGCTCCGGGACGGTGAGGCAAGCGGGCGCGGTATTTGCAGAGCCACTAGACTTTTGCCGTGCGAAGACGTTTTCATATACTTTGCAGTCGAGCTTGTCGTTGAGTAGTTACGGTCGCGAGTTTTCGTTTTACTTTTCGCACACACGTGCTCTGTTGTCAATTCGGGCGAGTCGCGATTCTTTGTTTCATCCTGGTCATTCGCAGTCTTAGGTTCTGTGTTATTTTTCTTTTAATTTCTTTCTGGCCTGTGCAGATTACAGTCAGACAGACATCCTATCATGCGCGGGTCTTCAGGAGTATATTCTTTACCGTGGGAGTGATAGTCATCACGGGCGGGATGTCCCGTAATTTTCTTAACTGGATCAGTGTGCGGAACCGGGTTTCGACCCACCTCGAATTAGTCACAGGTGGAAACGTGGCAGCCCCATGTAAAGTGTTCGGAGTCTTGTGCATAAAAGACCATCAAACTTTATTAGAATTATTTTCATTTAATCCCTGGAGACTAAGTTCCTCGGCCACGCGGCCTGAACCCCCTCTCTACCGAACCCTGAGTAGCCGGCAGTACAGCAGCATTGTCAGGAACTAGTCGACCAGACCACGACAATGTGTCCTCAACACCTGAATTAGGGCCGGTGCTACGAACACGCCCGCGCGTGCAGAGTAGAGTAGGGAGGGCAGTGCATCGAATGGTGTGACGTAAATCACGGCCGGTTATGTTGTACGAAGCGCCCGGCTGGGTGTGGCAATGCGCAGCTGAGACATAGTGCACATGCATTTATAATTAAAATAATTAACTAAATTTTTGATGTATCAAATATTCTTTAATAATTAATTAAAGTAAATGTAAATGCTTTTGGTTCACAAAACTGGCCGGCATCATCTTCCCGCGCTCTGTCACTTTCCGCGGGAATTCGAGCAATCCCTGGCCGGGTTGCCAGGGAGAGTCGTCAGTCACCATCCAGCACTCACCAGGGCCGGCTGCTCCGCGCACGGGAAGCCTGCAATCTTCGCGCCAATTGCAGCATGTAGCTTCAATATATAACTTTCTAAATCGTTTTTCATCCGCTCCCCGGCTGGCCCTAAATCAACCGTACAACGTGTCGCGCGGCTCTTAATAAAATGTGTGTGACTCGACTACGAGTCATTGGAGTACTACGTAATTTCTATCGTTTCAATGTTAGTAATAGTTCCAGCCATCAGCCATGTTTAGTATATAATTTCAGTGTTACATCTAGGGCATTTATTAAGTGATTAAATAATTATTCTTCTGTTTCAACGTCCTGACTTTCACTTTCCGTAGTCGCTAGGTACGCCACGCGCCTTCATCGCCACCACTAGCCATCTCAGGTTAGCCTGCGACCCTCGGTGGGGTATCTCTAAGGAATTCCGCTAACCATAATTCAGTACCGCCATTCGAGGGCCGTGTTTGTCAGTTACATGAAGATGTACTGTACGAGGTGAAGTACTGTATCGTGTGACGTGTCAATAAAACCAGTTCTGTTTACGTGTGTTTTTAATAGTTACTGCGTTCTGGGAGGCCTAAACAGCCCAGGAAGTCCTTTGTCGATGCATCCCTGCCTGCAGCCACGAGGCAAAGTACCCTGCCCTCGAGTCGAAATCCTTGTTCACGTAATTTAAATGTAATAATTTTAAGACAGGCAGCGGGGACAGCGTCAGATTGTCGCCCAACTTGTGTGGCCAAAAACTCAACAGACTATTTCGACAAACAAACCACGAAAAAAAAAAAGTAGAAATTAGCAGACAAAGGGCTCGAGTAAGATACGGTGCAACAGTGCGCAACTTGGCAACACCCTGCAACTTGGCAACACCGCGCGACGGAGCGGCGCCATGCCGGCAAGATTAGCTGGGCCGAGACCAATCCAACCCCCGTCCCTCCGCTCTCCCCCCCCCCACTCACCACCCTCGCTCTCCACCCCCGCTCTCACCCCCGCGTCAGCTGTCAACAGACACGTCATGCAGCCATGCCACCACGGGCTCCCACGAGGCAGGAAGCGAGCGAGCATGGCAATGAACTCTGTTGGTGAGGGGAGGCGACCCCCCCTACCTGCTCGCGCCCTGCCATCGACAACCCCACCCGCCGCTCGGGTCGGACAGCCGCGAGCCAAGCACAGTGAAGCAAAAAGGTAATAAGTCACCACGAGTCTCTGATGATGAACGACTTCCAGGAGGCCTATGAGGCATGGGCAAGCGAGGGCTACCCATGCCCAGGGTACAACTGGGAGTACGAAGAACATGACGAGTGGGAGGATGACGACACGACAGCGTACACAGAGGGGACGGAAGTAATCCAGATGCCGCTACGACTGTACCACATGACACAGCACGCATCGCCGCTGCCACATTCGGCCAACCACCACGCCGCTGTCACTGCCATGATGCCGCTCGCGTCACGAACAATCGAGATGCCCGTCCGCAACTCGTCGTCTCCCCCGACGCAGTCGCAGCCCCCATTAGATGAGGAAGCTGCTGACGGAATTTGGCGTACGATCACTGACGAGTTAGTGACGCAGTCTTGGACCGGCGCGCCGCCACGGACGCAGACACCGCCACCGCCAATCATTGGCAGCCACTCGTCTGCCACCATCGGCGCGATGCCGCCCCCGCTATATGGAGTGGAGACACCAGGCTGAGAGACATCACCGCAGACGCAGGAAGCCATGCCCGTCCAGCCCCTGTGGTACAATTGGCACACTGGAACCGGGTGGACACATCAGGCCGGCGCAAAAACGCCGCCTCCGACGCCGACCCCAGTAGCCGCGCAGGTGCCAATCTAGCCAACAGAGACCAACAACAACACAGAATTGCACAGCAAAGTGGGCCGATATGTGAACTGGACGAAGTTGACACGCTTCACCGACACGCCACCTACAACACCACCAGTACTGCCGATGCTGCCTCCGACACCGACCCCACCATATGGGATTGTCCATTAATCATGTGAGGCTCGGTAGGGGGGGAGGGGGTCGGGAAAAATCACGAAATATCACAAGGGGGGAGGGGGTGTAGAGAGATATCACGTGTATTTATTTTTTCGCCCGATTTCTACTAAACCGAAAAGCGACACGTGACCTTGACTCGCCGTAGCCAGGCAACAATATCCCCGCCCGCCGCAACATGAACCACCCGGCTCGGCTTGCCAGTCGCCAGTAAGACTGTGATTTTGGCGCCGAATACATGCTTAAATCACATATAAGCCTTTCCTTTATTATTTCTATGCCAGTGAGATTAAACCTGCAACCTTAATGTGTGTCTGGACATTTTTATCACTGTGCTTAATTTTTCAGAATTAAATTATATTATACCCATATTTAAAGATAACAATCTGAAATTTTTAAAAATATTTTGTACAAAAAAATTACACGTGATTTATTAGGGGGGGGGGGGTTAGTCTGAAACCTCGCCACAAATCACTAGGGGGGAGGGGGTCTTAAAAATTTGCTAAAAAAAAACATCACATGATTAATGGACGACCCCTATGGGGTGGAGACGCCAAGCAGACAGACATGGCCGCAGACGGAGGAAGCCACACCCGTCCAGCCCCTGTGGTACAATTGTAACGAAAGGACCGGGTGGACAAGTCGGGCCGACCCAGACACGCCGCCCCCGACGCCGCCCCCTGTTGCCACACAGGTGGCAATCGATCTAACAGAGAAAGTCACAGGGAGATGCAGCCTGGCGGGCCACCACATCACGGATCACACGCAGCGCCACTGGGGATCAAATGCACCACCCCCGGCACCACAGATGACGTCGACCCCAGCCACTGAGAGAGGGACTGTCGCGACTGTGCATCTCAAAACAGCCACATCGCGACCCAGTCCGACAGACCACCAGGTGGCCAATCACACGCAGCGCCACTGCGGATCCAACGCACCACCTCCGGCACCACCAACTCAGAAGAGTCGCACCTGTGTTTCCGTACCATGTGCGTCTCTGCCTGAGGACGGGAGCAGATAGCAGTTCCCGAAACGTCGCTTGTTTCTGTTTAGGTAAAACTATTGTATTTGTTTGTTTTTTCGTTTTGTCATGTTTTTTGTCTCGCTTCAACTGTTGTGCTGAATTATTTTGGGTTTCAATATTTTTGTGTTGTCATCATTTGTGGGGATTTTTTCGTTCTCTTAGTACATTTTTCTTTGTTTTTTCTTTGTTTGCTGACCATATTCCTGTTTCGGAATATTTTGTGGTGTTCATATCCTTGTTGACAACAGCAATTGTTTGCTTAATTTTGTGTGTTTTTTGTATCTTTTTTTGAGTATTTTTATTTTTATTTTTATTTAGTTATTTTATTTATTAGTTTTTCTTCAACAGAAAAAGTTCTTAGCAATGGCGTATGTCCAAAAACTTACATCAAGTCATGCACTCCCATTGCACAAATCTTTTAAAGATAACACATGTCAAATACCTCTAAATTAACCAACTTTATTTTTGTAAATATTGTCTGTCATCTTGATTTAGGAAGCCTTAAGGTGGGTTTACGATTGAAAATTAAGAATTTATGACTTAAGACTTAGTCGTGTACTTACCATATGACTCTATGTAAACTAGTGGAATGGTTTATGATTGTCGTGTGTGAATTTTGACGGGTCGTGTGCGAACCATACGATGACTTAAGACTTAACAGAAATGGCTATATTTTATATTTTTCGTTAAGACTTAAGGTGGGTTTACGATTGATTTCCTTAAGTATTATAACTTAACATCGAGCACATGATTAAGTCAAAACTACATTTTGCAGTTTATGATTGACATAGAAGTCGTTAATTCCAACCAATCACTGCACAAAACACATGATCGGCCATTGTTCGATATGGAGAAGCAGGTTTGAAATAGGTTATTGACAAATGCGATAACTATCAAATTCTGTTGCATAAGAATGTTCACTCATGTCTAAATTAATTGTTAATTACAAATATACGAATTTCTAACCAAAAATACTGCCTCGCTCGGTCCAATACCAAGACATAAACTTCCGGCTGAAAGGTTCCGGTTTGTTGTGATTGGTCACTTCCCTTAAGTCTTAACGAAAAATGTAAAATATAACCATTTCTGTTAAGTATTAAGTCATCATATAGTTCGCACACGACCTGTCATAATTCACACATGACAATCATAAACCATTCCACTAGTTTACATAGTCTCATTTATGGTAAGTACACGACTAAGTCTTAATTCTTAATTCTTAATTTTCAATCGTAAACCCACCTTTAAGGGAAGCGACCAATCACAACAAACCGGAACCTTTCAACCGGAAGTTTATGTCTTATTATTGGACCGAGCGAGGCAGTATTTTGGGTTAGAATTCGTATATTTGTCATTTGTAATCATCATCCATTTTGAAAAATAGATATTCCATTTGTCAATAACCTATTTCAAACCTGCTTCTCCATTTCGAACAATGGCCAACCATGTGTTTTGTGCTGTGATTGGTTAGAATTAACGACTTCTATGTCAATCATCAACTGGAAAATGTAGTTTTGACTTAATCGTGTGCTCAATGTTAAGTTATAATTCTTAAGGATATCAATCGTAATCTCAGCTTTAAAGTTTGGATCTGGATGCCTAAAGGCTACTACAAATTAAAAACGCCTCTAAGAATGGAGTTTGATGGAATTTTCTTGCAAGTAGTTAAGGCTCCGTTTTCATTTTAGGGAGCATAAAAAATAAAGGGTAAGCTCTGCATATGGCCTGCAGTTTTCACATTTTATGACCAACATTTAGTTCATTCCGAAAAAAAAATTTATATATATCAATATATCGTGTTATTTTGGTCTTCTACGACTGTTCATCTATGGTACGCAAATTTAAACGAAATACAGGAAAAGAAAAAAAAAACTTTGCCCAGTGGTAAAATTGTGTAAATCTCCTACATGCAGGATAAAATGGACATTTTTTTATAAGGCATATATGGTTATCTTGCAGCCTGCATATAAGTCAGGTGTGCATGTTTCTTTATAAATTAAGGAGAACTTTTTAAACTTGTATTTGGGTTATTCGGTAATATATGTTATTTATCAAAGAATCTTTCAGCAGCTCTCCTTTTCAGTCGTATTGTTCATTTAACAATACTGGTGTAATTTTTATTGACGCGTGCTGTTTTCAGTACTATCCACTTTTTTCTACCGGCATCGCAGGGATGTACTATAAGATTTGTTTTACGTGCTGTTTTTTTTTTTATGCTCTCTAGGAGTTTTAAGAGTCTAATGAACCTAGTAGATCAGAAAGAGTTGGTAACCATCAATTGAGCTTAAAGAGCACCTTTTTTTTTAACCCTACACAAAAACAGACGTCTTGAAAAATACAATTACGAATTAAGATACTGCTTTGGCAGTGGTACTTAATATATACCACAAAACATGAAATCTTAATAAAATATGGTTGTATGTGTTTAAATAAAAGATCAAAAATAAGGAAATTCTTCACATAACCTGTAAGAAAATATACAAATGAAAATGCTTTATTCAACAATTATCAAATATAAATACACAATATTCATTGGTTATTGCTACATGATAAATAAGCTATCAATTGTATAAAAAATTACAATGCATTAAACATTAAAAACAACGCAGAAGTAGATGATTGCACCAAAACAACCAGTAGATGACCAGCTCTCAATGCTCTTCTTTGAGAGGATAGCATCGAAATCATGACCTGCTTGACCTGAGAACATCTTGCCCCCACAATTAGAGTGACCACCTGCAATTAGAGCAGCCACCTGCCATAACATACAAGGGCGTTAAAAGAGTTAAAAGGTCAAACAGAGACTAGGTTTGTAAGATGAGGGGGAAAAATGATAACCTTTATTTCACATAACAAATTATAATTGAGCGAAATTGATACCTGGAGTGCAGGGCTCATAACAGGTCACTTTTGCTACTAACAAGGGGAAGCTACGACGTTTGGATCATGGATTTTATTCAAACTTTGTACACTTATAATAGTCCAGCAGGTAATTATTGGACGTCGCAGCTTATTAGAATGGAAAAGAAAAAAATCAAAAAACATGGTTTTCACACACAATAAATGTCCCTGAATTTACCCTGAAGGGATAGTTTCTTAATTCTTATTAGTTTTTAAAAAAATAATAGTTTATAGCTTACATTACTATACCATCATCGGACGTTGCGGCTTCGTGGAATGGAAAGTAAATACCTAAAAACTGAAGATATGTTTTTCAAGTACTAGAAAAGTTCCTAAATTTACCCTGAAAACATGGGTTCTTAATTCCTACTGGTTAATGAAAAATAACAGTTTAAAGCTTACATTACAATACCTGTGTTTTCACACTGCCGCAATCAGTCATTGTTTACCCACTATCGTTCATTTCTTTGTTTAGCACAACTGTAGCCAATTTAAAATTTAAAATACAGTAATTATTCCATTTCATATATTGAAGTTCATCCCTGGATCCTGTGGTACATGATGCTTGCTGTTTTAATTCAGTACGTCGGAAGATCCTGTACATAAAAAAAATAGTCATGTAGTGAATTATGATCATAAATTGAATAAAAATAATTTTTTTTTTCAACCTACAATAATAATTCTTTCTTATTTCATAATTTCTTTTATGTGCAAGATCTTCCGAGGTACTGAACTAAAACAGCAACATCATGTACCACAGGCGCGTAGGAAGCAAATATTTAATGGGGGGGCAAAGGAGAGTATCATTATAAGTGGTGGATTTAACGAAGGGGGTGTCCGGGGGCTCTCCCCCGGTAGAAAAAAAAATTGTATTCTAAGGAGAAAAATGGTGCTTTTTAAGCATCTTTCGTACATAAAAATAGAATGTACTACTAGCAGAAATTTTAACTTTTTTTTACAACAAATTTACTTAAGGCTCGGCATCATAAAACAGTGTTCACTTTTCAGTTTTTGCCTCGTAGAATTCATTTTAAAGGCAATTTGTTGAATTTTCCCACTGCACAGAGTACATAAATTACAAGCACCTTCAAATTTAGTCCCCAGATATCATCAAGTTATCTAAAGCTGTAGAAAAGGCAAAGATGTATTTATAATTAAAAATATGTTTGACTAATTGCATCATAATTACATGACGGTGGTTGAAGATTAATATTTGTAGTGTGAGATAAAATATTTTGCCAACTATCTATAGCTATGGTTACATTTTCTTAATATGTGCTAACAAACAACTGCAATAATCAAAACAAGCTATAATCAAATATTTAAATGAGGATGAGCCTTGAGTAAACAATTTAACAAAGACGTCATTATCCCACTCATTGCCCACTCTTAAGTAAATTCATTTGAATATCAGAACCGGAAAACTCTTAATGTTACACACCTTTAATTAAATATTCTTAGATGATGCCAATATTCAGAATGTATTGACACAAGCATATGGTGTACCTAGTGTCCACTGAATATTAATTTAAAACGTGACAGAAAAACTGCTTTACCATTAATAAATCTGAAAATCTAAATATCTAATGATAAGTTATATGACAAAATAACACATTCAAATTGATAGTCAAATCTCAATATAACAAAAATGGGAATAGTGAGCCGTTCGACATATTATCATAGCATTTTTATGTTCCTCATAATTTAATTTACAATACATAAAAACATTTTCAAAATTCTCAGAATAATTTGTACGAACAATCCGTATTTTTTCATTGACAACTACACAGTTACTAGAAATGAAAATAAAAAATTAAAGATTGAAAAAAGCGTTTCGCAATAACACTCATATCATTTTATTCAGGAAAGTCGAAATTTTATTTTGGTATTAAAAATTAAAAAAGTCAATATTTTAATTTTTTTTACTGTCGGAATCCCTTTAAGAATAAGTTTAAAATGCGAACCCCACAGAATAGGCGAGTGAAGATGCTTAAAAATAACTCCAAATCTGCTTGATAAATTCTTGTTCAATGATTTGTAGATTCAAAGAAATTTTTTTATTACTTGATGGAATAATCACGAGCGACGAGCGGAAAAAAAATTATGTACCGACATACTAAACTTTAATGTTAAATAGGTATATTACATATGGTTTTCGGGATCATGTAAAAATTCGTCTCAGTCTAAACTGCTCAAAAGTAATACCTGAGTTAAAGGAATCTAACTCTTCTTTAGGATCTTTGTCTTCACAGGCATTACAGCCTAATGTGCACTGCTTTTTAGGCGGTGGTTGTGATGAACTGCAGGACTGTGCAGAACGGTTGTTGAAGAAAAAGTTGATGCTTTTCTGAGTCATTGTAAGCCGCAAAAATTAAAATACTGTTATAAATTTTCTCCTTAAACCCTAAATGTTTTTCATCACTGCCATTCCGCACTATTCACTCACGATACTACAGATAAATAAGTTTATTTTAAACAGTTCTGTAGTACGGCTCACAAATTTTCTTGGACTTAAAAGCAAGACGTACAGCTGTTGAATAATGACTGATGTGGAAAGCGCTCTGCACATCAGGTCGTTACCGTTAGGTAGAAACGAGGCGGGGTGAATGCAAGGGTCTGAAGGTCAGGTAGACAAGGGTGGACAAAAACGGAGCGTAAGCTACTGCAACGAGCGGAAACATTTACTGGTCTTATATCCCACAATAATATTTCCGCTATCAGCACTGTGAAACGTGAATATTTAGAAGAAAACAAGAACAGTTGCCGTATTTATTGTGCCTGTACTCTTATCGAAAAGTCTTAATTTATTTTAAGAATAAAGTAACGCACAGACAAGAAAATCCCACAAAACCGCTTAGCATTGCAATGAAGGCAATGCCTCTGTTCATCTGATGCAATGGCCGGGCAAAACCATCACTTTGCCCGGCCATGAAATGTTATGGCCGGGCAGTCACCTGGGTCGCCCCCCCGGTTCCTACGCGCCTGGGATCAAGCCAACAGGATCACGCCATCGGATCTTTTGACACACTGAACTAAAACAGCAAGCATCATGTACCAGAAGATCAAGCCAAGAGGATCTTCCCTTCAGGATCCAAGGATAAATTTATTACTCACAGAAAATGAACTACGTTAACAATTATTTAAATGAATTTCATTATTACAACACCCACAATGATTAAAGTTCTTGAAAAAAAATTTGAAAAACCCACACAGGTAAAAAACAATGAATGTCAGCAATTGCGTGAATTATTATGTTTTGTAATGTAAGCTGTAGACTGTTATTTTTCCACAAACCTTTAGGAATTAAGAAACTTTCCTTTTAGGGTTAATTCAGGAACGTCTCCAGTGTATGTAAAACATATATTCCTATTTATCACGGGTAAACAATGAATGGCAGCGGATGCGTAAAATCATAGGTATTGTAATGTTGGGTATAAAATTTTAATTTTTTCACAAACTGTTAAGAATTATGAAACCATCCTTTCTGATTAAATTTAGGGATGTTTATAGTGTGTGAAAACTATGTTTTCCAAATTTTTTCTTCCCGTTTTAAAAAGCTGTGACATCCAATAATTACCATCCATTAGGACAACATATTGTGCAAGTAGTAAGATGTACTACTTGGGCGTTTTTAAAAAATTCGCAAGAGAAGTTTTACGGGTTGAATATATACCGGTGGTTGTGACCATAAGCTTGAGATATTGCATTAGATGGATGTTAGTTGTTTACCTGTCAATAATTATAAATATAATATTTGTTGTAATAATAAACATTTTTGAACAGACAAAAAATTGGAAATTCAATTTTCATGAAAATACATGTATTTTTTTCATTATACAGGTCCGGCAAAAAGATATCCCATATTTCAAAAGGCAGATACAAACAAACGAAGAAAGATACAGAAAAAATACTTTTAATTGTGAACAACAAATACTATGCCATTTCAAATTACTTGGTTTTAAACATTGTCAGATAAATGGCGTCCTCCATTGTTGACACATTGACGAAGCCTTTCCTGGAAGTTGTCCATAGTTCGTTGTGTCATTTCCGGTGGAATGGCAGCCACTTCCTGGGTGATTGCTTCCTTAAGTGCTTGCAGTGTTGTGGGACATGTTTATAAACTTGCGCCTTTAAATGTCCCCAAAGAAAAAAGTCACAAGGTGATAAATCAGGCGATCTCGGGGGCCAGGCGATGTCTCCTCGCAAAGAGAGAAGACGTCCAGGAAACACCTCTCTCAAAATTGCTAGAGATCGCCGCGAAGTGTGAGCTGTGGCGCCATCTTGTTGGAACCAGACTTCTCCCTCTGCATGGTCTCTAAGAAACTGGTTTAACTTAGGTTGGAGGAAGGTCTCAATAATGTGACAGTAGCAATTCAAATTAACCGTTTCTGTAAGCCCATCTTCTTCAAAAAAATACGGACCCCACACACCGAATTCTGCAACGGCGCACCAAACTATCACTCGAGGGCTGTGAAGTGGTCATTTGTGAAGTTCCTGTGGGTTTTCTGCTGCCCAGTAGCGGAAATTTTGTTTGTTTACAGTACCTGACAAGTGGAAGTGGGCCTCATCAGATGAAATCAACACAGCACCAGGGGGAATGTTCTGAAGAATGTCCTCACACACAGCTCTACGAGTTTCAAAATCTCTCTCACTTAATTCTTGGGAAACCATCATTTTGTATGGGTACATGTGAAGATCTCTGTGCAGGATTCTTCTTACACTCCGATCAGACAATCCTAGGGCAGCTGCCTGTGCTGAACGCTTTGGAGATTGCTGGATGGATGCTCGAACACGTGCCACATTTTCCGACGTTGTAACAGTCCGAGGTCGGCCAGGCGATTTTTTTTTCAGTGCAGAACCTCTTGCTCTAAAGTTTGATACCCAAACGAGAATAGTTTTTCTATCCGGAACAGAATCATGTCGGCCAAGTTCGAACCGAATGCGAAATGCTCGCTGAGTATTAATCACAGAACTTATGTTACGAATAAACTCCTCCACAACAAACGCACAATGTTCACCACGCCACGCCATTGCACCTACTGACAATGGCACGTTTACCGCTATCGATCGATATCCCCTTCATAGACGTATATCCACCACAACTCACGCAGCACCCTCTCCAAATACGGGAGGTCTTTTTGCCGGACCCTGTATTACCTTTGAATTGTAATATATATGAAAGAATATGACCAGTGTTGAAAAAGTATTTTGTTAGTTAACAGTTATAAAGAGGTGAAAGTGGGCTTCAGTGCTCAATATGACTTTTCCATTATCATTTTCTTCTAGAACTGTAAGCATGTTTTCACAAAAACCAGAGTTGTGTTAAAAATGTATATCTTTAAACTCCTGAACAATTACAACCTTACAGGGGTGGAATCTTAAATTCTTATGTAAGCGTTTCCTTACAGTGGGCTCACTTTACAGGCAATGTCTGAGAATGTTTCCAAACTGTGCATGCATGACATCTAATGACTGCTTCCTTGACTCAATCATTTTTTTGGGGGTCCGAACACTGATTTATTTCGGGTGTTTCTTTTTCATCACTCTTCTTGTATACAGCAAAGTGTTACAGGATGGTTGTCACCATTCCATAACATGGTACTTTGTTTTGCCTCTTAAGTCTGTCGGAACACCGCCAGAAATGCTCCAGCAGTGCGCCTCTTTTACGGCAGTAGTTATAGGACCAGTGAAACTTGGCCCCGTCTATGGAAGAATATTCTAGGGCATTTGATCACCACGTCGCCGGAAGTCAGCGCCACGTGGAAGCCAAGCCTGTTTAAGGAAGTTCTGGCTCTCGAAGTTCTTTGCAACAAAGGGGTACATATAAACCCAGTCTGCAAGCAGAGAGGAGGAGAAATAGCCCGACCACCACCGAAGTACAACCTCACATCACTTCCACCCGCCGTCGTCCCGTACATCACGCTGCCCCCCAGCCGCCTTCAGTTATGTTTACAAATTTTGTCGCCCAAAATGGTAAGCTCAGCTATCCTTAAGTATTAATAATAAACTTTCAACGAGTCATCTCAGGTGTTGGACGTCTTGACAAGATTTTCAAAGAGGTGCGAGTGTGACTCGCTCGATGAGTGGATATTGGTATTTTTTTTACTTGAGGATAGAAGCAAGCAAGTGGCGAGGCAGGTGATGTAGAAAGTGGAGACATGTACTTTAGACTACACTGAATGACGGTTATCAACAAATCCCATGAACAATTAGAATCATCTCCGATGTTTTCTACTGCAGATTACATCTATTCCCCACGACAAACGAGCTGGATGGTGTAGTTTTCTACGTTGTTTAACAGCCTTAGTTTAGGTGAACAAGTCCGCTGGTCCACGATTACTCGTGTTGGACCATGCCAAGAAACGAGCATTCAACGTCTCTGGGACGTGGCGAGTAAATGAACGAGTTTGGGCTGATAGTAATGGATGTTTGGGTTTAGCACGTCAACAGCCCAAGTCGACAGAGAGAGTTAGAGACTGCTTGCTTGGGGAGGTGTGAGACAAGTAACCATATTTATAGGAACCGCACTTCCAGCGGTGGACTTAAATAAAATTTCTTATTTTATTAATTCATATTTGTCAGATATATTGGTACCAGTTAAAATTCATAATCGTTATAATTATTACCATAAACTGTTAGCATACCGTACTACTTGCTATTATTTAAGTTTTTGTTGTACTCCCTAACTGGCTTGTAATTAGAGTATCTCAACCCATTTATACATTGTGCTTGTGCTTGGGCTGTCATAGTAACTAACTCCCATCATCAAAATATTGTCTAAAGTGACATTTATTTTATGTAATGGGCACTGGGCCATTTACATTTGTGAGGATTAATATTGTGTAGAAAGATCTTACTGGGGGCATGGTATAGCCCCAGAGAAAATGGGGTTTTGGGGTGGTCCTCCAGAAAATTTGAAAATAAACTCTTGAAAACAACTTTACTAAGCCAACTTGGAACTGGATCTTAAATTTCGGCAATGATTTGGCCAATTTATCTTAAGAATGTTTGTTATTCCAGTTGTGTCAGTAATATAAGGGCACACACGATGTTCTCTCATACCAAGTGGCACAATATAAATGACAAACCCTATGGAGTCGGTCGTTTCCTTCCACTGCTCTACCTCTTCTGTAAGGTGCATACTAAATGTTCAAGAAACAGCCCATTTTTCTTATGTGGCATTTATCTAATGTTATTTTTCAAACATTCACACATGAAGTATATTTGGTACGAACAAAAACAACTTAACCGTGTTACAATAAAATACTGTTTTTTTCTTTAAAAAATATATATATCTGTCTCTGGTATATAAACTCAAAGATATACATTGAAATATTTGATGAATTTATTTAATTACAAAAAATATTGACAGGTAAAAAATTTTGTTAATTTTTATCTATGAATTTCAATTGACCAAAAAGTTATGTTTGCAGTTCATAGTACACATAGTAAACTTCCAATTGTATGCACTTATCAAAGGGAGAGATGCAGTGAATAATTAAAAACCATTGAAAATCCGTTAAGGTATGTGCAAAATGTAGTCCTACATAGGTCAATTAAAGCATTTTAGCTTGCATTGTTGTATATTTACTATGGACATAAAGGCCTCCTCACATGCCACCTTCGTTATTGAATTTTTTTTATCATTACTGTTATTTAAGGGCTATTCCTGTAAATTCATATTGATAGATCTCTTGCATTTGTTTTGTGGGGAGTAATGCATTATTGTAAAAGTGATCAAGAATGGACACTACCAGTTTATCACATTATGTATTAAGCTTTATTCCCAGGGAGTACCTAGGATGTATGATGAATATCAATTTATTAATGATTAACTAGAGTCATAATCTAAATGTGTAATCAGAAAATTTCTTATGTGATTATTCTGAGAAGATAGTTTAGCATCCAGTTGACATGTAACTTTGTTGTAGCATTGAAAATTGTTTACATGTAACTTTTTTTTAGTGATTAAAAATGTATTTATAGTGACAAGCAAAAACCATTTTTCAACAACAAAGGATTTGAAAAATGGATAATTTACTAATGGTAACAAAAAATTTTATGGCAGGTACAAGACTGTTGAGCATATTTGATAAAATACATTGTTTCACATTATAATATATAAGATACACACTGGGGTAACAGTAAAAGATTTAATGCTTTAAATTTCAACTATGTATATGTACATCTCCGACAAATATGGGCAATCACTGATGAAGTTTGTGTGTGGTTATATTATTTTGATTGGTATACTTGTAAAATAATAATTTGTCTTATCTTGTAAGTTTTATCTGATGATAGACAGTGGTTTTAATCCATTCCACAGGTGATTTTCTTGATTTGGTAACATCATTCTTTACACACCATTAATGTTTTGTCAAAATCTTGCTTTAAAGAAATTTTTTTTTTTTTTCACGTGGTCTTCTAGAAAAATCCTTGCCATGTCAGATATATTTAAGTTTGAACTTTATTACTGTGAACATCACTGTGTTGAATGTACATGTATGTATTTTATTTACATTTTTGTAGTGCCATAGTAATTTAGTGGTGTATAAGTGCGTATCTTGTTGATCTATTTAAATGTGGGATATAATGTATTCATCTTGAGTGATATTGCAATATATTATAATAAAATAATAATACAATAACAATTTAGAATGTAAAGAGTCAACATAGTTAAAAAAAAATTATAACTTTGTACTTAATTTATCACACAAAATGCAAAGCAAAGGGGTTATGCAATTAAAGCCAACAGTAGTTTTTCTTTTTCTTTTGATAGTACAAATTTCATTATGAATCTTGTGGCATTAAGAAACTGACTAAATGTGGTAGACTGCACTGGCTGTTTGTATGACTACATGTCACTCAAGTAGTATTAATTATTGGCTACTAATTGGTAAAAAAAAAGTTTAAATGAATTGATTCTCAAGAATATGTGCCCTTTTGTGTAAAACAATTTATTCGGTGTACCACATTTACTTTAAGTATTATTTTTCCTGTAGAGTAAATTTCACTGTTGGATTTCAGAACTCATTCTTCGTACACCATATGTACTTTTATGCCACATTCAACTCATCCACCATACTGCCAGAGCTTGAAGCTTTGCTCTCCTCTTCAGTAATTATGATGAGACCATGTACAATATGTAAAAAAGAGTTTCATAACTTCTGTTAAATAACAAGTTTTGATTGGATGTTAACCTGAAGCTTAGTTTTTCAAGCATCTTCAGTAATAACATTTGCAGGCTTCTTTGTTTACAGTAGCTCCCCATGAAGTATTACCACTGAAAGAAAGTATGGTTACATTATATCTGTTGAACCAATTTATAGTTCTTACTTATGACCAGCCAGCAAATAATTTTTTACTGCAGAATGTTGGTTGTAAAATTTTAAATTACTATATATCATTTTGACGATGAACTAGTCAGTCTGTTGTAATGATAATATCACAGTTGAAGACTTGAGAAGGCTTTCACTCAAAAGTTATTGGAGCACCACATAGAAATAATAATTCATTAAAAAATATTACTTTGCAGATAATAAACATATGTTATGGATCTTTTTTCATTCAGTACACTGCATCTGAAACCTTTAAGTAATTACAAAATTCTTTAAAAAAAAATTTGTATTTAAGAACTGTGAAATTGCTATGTGATGTTTCACAGTTATACTTGGAAATCTCTCGTCTTTACTGAAAAATGCTATGTGATATTTCACTCTTGCAATGTGACATGAAGTTTTGAATGCAGGGATTAGAATGCTCTTCTTAACAAAAACACTCAGTAATCCAGTAATATATTTCCACATGCAATTGTAATATGCTCAAAAATAGGCAAGTGTAAATTTTAATTTCATATATTTTCAGTAATGAACAGTAACTTTTAAATTTAACATTTAAATAAAAGCACACATGTAGTCTTGAAGAATTATTAACACTCACTTTTTACTGTTGATATTATCTTCAGAATTTCACTGTTTATTCATAGTGTTAATAAGTTCATTGAGATTGTAGCTAAACAAACAGCCTGTATATATGTACATATATGTTGATCTACGACTTCGTATGCACTGATAAACATAAATATGTTTCTCGGTATTACTTAGTGAAAGTGACTAAAAAATTTAGCAAGGTAGTGCATAGTTATTGGGGGGTCAATATTTGGTTAGTTTGCTTTTGCTATAGCTGCAAAAAAAATGTCTTGCTCCACTGAAGTTTTACACTAGTGTCTTGTACTCATGTTCAAAACTGTACACAATGTAAAGAAATTGTAGAAGTATAGTGATATATTTAAATGCTTTAAAATTAAGAAATTATTTGTATACACACATATAGCGCGATATGAATAAATTCCAGTTATGTTGGTTTGACAGGTGGAACACTAAACATTTGGAGACTTAACATTGGAATAATTCACAATTTAGTTAAATTGTTTTATTTTGAGAATTTTGTTGGCTTTGCTTTGATATGCTTTTCTTTCCTTCTTCACTCCCACTTTGGTTGCTTCATGTTTCCACATAAGTTTTGTCAAGCACATGATTGATTCTTGATGTTTTGTTCCTTTGATGTTCATTTGCAATTTTATTCACAACACATTGTCATCAGTCGAGTTTGTAGTTGTGAAACTTGCTTTTTATAAAATTAGTTGACTTGGAAATAAAACATGTAATACACAAAGGAATAACTTTAGCATAAATTCACAACCTTTCATGTAAAAATCTGATATTTCAATACAAAAATAAATATTTAAGTAGCTAATGCTTATCAAGCGCGGCTCCAGAAAGAGGGTGGTGGGGGCGATAGCCCCTCCCGAGACCAATTTTATTGATTAGTGTATATTTATGTTTACTCAAATATTTAATTTCATATGTTAAACTTTTATCTCATCAAAAGTTGCATGGAGCTACTAAGGTTCTGTATTTGAAACCTGTAATTTGTAATTAATATTCCAAGGCCAATATCTGACTACTTTCATTTTTTGCAACTACGATCTTTCTTTGTGCAATAGCCCCTCCCGAAAAGTCATCCTGAAGCCGCTATTGACGCTTATTTTTCAAAAAAATTTGAAAATACAAGAAAAAAATTAGGAATACTTAGTTAAGAACATAGATAGTAACAATGAATAATACTGTATTTGTAAAAGCAAAAATGATAATGTTCATCATTGAAATTGTCCATCATAATTTTTTTTTGGTAAATTTCATGTGAAAATCATAATGTAGGTACATTTACATAAAGCATCAGTAAATATTCTATAGTTAATGAATTCCTTATTATTGATCATCATATCAACATAATTGATATTACAAATTTGTTGGTTTTTTTAAGCATTATTGTAAGTTGAACTAAAATATAGCTTCATGTATTAAAAAAAATTACAATTTACTAGCATTAATTACTAGAGCATATTTTATGGAAAAAATAAAATTAAAACACTTTTCTGTGCATTTTCCACATGAGTGCATGTGACTCATTATGCAAAATGTGAAAATGCTACTATGGTCAAGACAAAGTATTTGTATGATAACCAAAATAACTTGACATTACGAAGTGTAAGAAACTTTATATATCAGGTACATATTTTGACATCAGATTTGATAATTGCTGGCTGCAGAATTAATTAGGAACAAGCTTAATTTTATCTTTGTGTGTGACAGTTTGGAGAAATTAGCAAGGCGAAGCTACGACTGATTCTCCAAATCCATACTGTACAAAAACTTTAAAAATGCAACATGGCAGCTAATTATTCAAAAAGTATGCAATAATTTTTTGTTTGCTTGTGTGGAAAAGACACAAAAAGAATACAGGTTTAATCACGTTTAACGTTAATATAAAGTAACGACCTGGTATGGTCTTGAGAGCAATTACACATGCATTCATGACATTCTGAAAACTACCCTGCAGCAAATAACTTGGCTAGGTCACTTACAGTTATTGAAAGAGAGAGAGAGAGAGAGATAAATCAACATTGACAAATAATATAAACATTCCTGTGGATACTTTGACATCCACAATTTTGTTCTATAATTTCTACTGTGTCTTAAGTGGTTTTACTTTGCTTTGTATTTATATTTTTGTTTCCTTGTAAATATAATGAAAAAGCATAACTTTATTGTTAAGCTTCTTCTTGGGCTGAAGATATTTCAATGATGAACTTTTATAAACTTAATTTCAAATTCATAAAGTTATGAACTAAGTACCTCCTAGTACATCAGATATAAGTGATAATTTGTACAAAGTAATATCTGGGAATAGATAACTTTGTGTCTCAATAGGCAGTTGCATAATTTGATGAGAAGTCACTCACTGATAAGTTTTTTTTCTTTTCATTTTTTACAAATTAACCAGAGCAAATAGATAAATCTATCAGTCTTGTGTCAAATTCCTGAAATGTGTTACTGTTTGTAACATGCACTATTTTACCTACATATGTTTTCCTTAAACTATAAGGACCAAACATCATAAGTTTTACGTCTATTATTGCTTAATTATATTTACAGGATTTTAAATATACTTTTAAGATTGCTATAAGAGAAATGAGTGGGAATTTTGCAGAGGTAAATATCAAGTCAAAATTGATTAAAAAACCACATATTTGAATAAATACAGAGAAAATTTTAATATTGTAAATTTTAAAAGGACACAATGATATGAATATAAATATGTACAATATACTGCCAAGCAATAATGAATAATTAAATGAAATTGATATATACTCCTTTGCAACGATTTTGGGCACTTTTTGTAATGTGCTAATTACATAATTAAATATAGTTATTATTTTAAACATTAAAATACTCTGCAAGTATCTTTAATTTACACCATATCAAAAATTTGAAACAAAGTCTTAAAACCCAAGTTTCATTTTCATACCCATTAAGAGAAACAACATTACATATTTACTTTGAAAAAAAAAATGAGTTGCTCCGCCTGTATAAGTAATTTCTGTTTGTAGAATTGTTGCTACAAGATTTAGCTATAATCATTTTGTAACACGAAAACTGAATAATTTTGACATCATTTCAGATTCAAAAATCTTAATTTCATAATGTTGTGAAAACCAAAACTTTTTTCAGTTTCTTTCTAAAAAAAAAAAAGGCAAATCTACAAGTTGAGTTTTGATTTTCAGTCACAAAATTAAAGAAAAACCTGGATGCATAAGTGTCTGATACACTATTTTCTTCACTTCAAATTTTCTACACTTCATAATTTACATTATTCAATAAATGCTAACATAATGTACAGACTTGCTTAAACTATCAAAAAAGCATGGATAATTTATTTATTTTTGCATTTAAATCTAAGACACAACTACTAAAAAATCTACATTTCCTTGCTATAGTATAAAAGGTAACAAAACAATGAATGACATATAAATAATGTCAAAATATTGAATATTATTTCAATAACAGTAATTATATCAATTTTAACAATAATAGTAGTAATAATGTTACAATTGCTATTATTAATAACAATAATGAAACTTATGTTATTAACACTACAGCAAAATAAATCTTCAAATTTTACTCATTTTTGATGTTATGGTAAAATACTAACTTATTGTGATCATTTTTATGTAACCAAGTATTTATAATTTAAACAAGACATTTTCCTAGTTCATTACTTATTAAAGCATGGTTTTGCAACAAGAGTTCATCACTGTAATAAATTCAGTTCTGTAGATATAATTTACACATGATAACTGTATAATGTTTCTACAATTTTTATTGGAAAAATATCATGTACACAGTTATGTGAGCTAAGTAAAATTTCTATAAAATAATTTTGTCAGATTGATTGACAAATATCAATCTGATTTTAGCAAAGGTTTCACTGTCAGAAATTTTTAAAATAGTGCTGCTTATTACAGACAAGCATCTAGAATGTAACATTCTGAAATAAAGATGCTTATATTTTCAGCCAAATACACATTTCTGTATGAAGAATTCCTGCCCAAACGGACACAGGTAACAATATGACCTTAACATTACTAACTTTTTTAAGTTTTAAAATACTGTATGCATGTATGCATTGTTTTGTTTTCATTATTTATTAAACTTTATAGAATTTTAAAACACAATTTTGTATGATATGTGAATATAAAACAAACCAGAATATGCACTTTTGAAACACTTGTGATACTAGTTTTGTTTGTAATACTGCGACAACAACATACATTTCTGAGATCACAAATTTTACTCATTTTATAGCTTCATAAAATGATACAGAAAGTACAGAAAAATGTATACATGCAACTAAGAAATATCGCAAAGAATAAGCATGAGTGGTAAACATTTTACTTCTTTTATGCTATTACTTTCTGAGGATAAAGAAAACTAATTAAAAAAAATTCTAATTGATGATATACTGGTCTTAAAGACTAGATTTTTCCCCTTTAAAGACTATCAGAGTAAAAATTTAAAGTAAAAAATTATACTATATTCTTTTTACTTGTACTACAATTTTATTTCATCATTTTTCTAAAACAAAAAAAAACTAATCAACAAATAATTCATATACAGTGAAACCCCCTTTCATTCACTTTTCAAGGGACTAAGAAAAAATGCAGAAAGTAGTAAAAGGTGGAAAAACAACTGTATTATCTTTACATTAGACCACAGAGCAGTGTTGTAAAATGCAGGTAGGTATAAAATGGGGAATGTGAGAAAAGGAGTTATTCTGTATATTTAATTTTAACTACATCAATAAACATGCTACTACTGAAATGAGAATGACAAAAACATTTCTGATTATTCATTAAATTAATCATTAATATCCTTAGGACATGAAAAATTTAAAAAAAAAATTATGTGGCTTAGTCTGTTTGTGTTCCATTTGAAGCAGAAATCATTTTGAAGAAAAATGCTATAAAATATTTAACAGTAAAATACTGTCTACATTATTTTCCTTTTTTTCGCTCATAAACCAGTTGTATAAAAATTATTATTTACTTGACAATTAATGTTATGATATTCATCCTCGAAACACATGAAACTTCATTCATACACACACAAACAAATGCACAAATGGAAAATGTCATGAATACACACAAACACACACATAACAGAAATGAATATTTATTTAAAATCTCATAACGGATAAATTCAGATATATTTTGTTCCGTAACTTATTCATAGAATTTCAGCATACTTAAGTAATAAAGGCAGCCTTATTCTGCATTTTTTTCCCTTGAGCATGCTTTGTGGATAGTCAATCTATTCACAAGATTTCTTTTTAGATAAGAAATAATTTTAATGTTACCATCTGTTAATATTTAAGCTCTTTATCACATTCAATATTTACTTGGCAACAGTATATTTATCTTTAATTTTTGGCTACTGCTGATAACAAAAATACCAACTTAATACATTATAACAGTCTTCTTATAAAATCAGTATTTGCTTAAATATGAAAACAATAGTAATCTGTAATGCTGAAATTGAAACAAAAATATTGAAATTAAATGCGTTTCTCTTTCTATACATCTTTCTTCATTCCTGTGCTTATGTGTACTAATCTCACATTAGCTTTAATAAAAAAAATATAAGTGTTTCACAAAGTACATATTCACACCTGTTATCTTCAATGATTGCACTTTTTAAATATTAATAGGGACATGAAATTTAGTTTTGTTCCCTTTCAAAACACAAAAAATCGTCTATAATTTATGAGAATCATAAAAAACAGCCATAAGTGATTTAAATACTTAGAATGTCAAATAGTAGGAATATTTTTTAATATTCCCACCTCTCATCCTGTTCTTCAGATTTGATTTGCTTTGGTAAGTTATCTAAAGTAACGCCTGATTTTTTGTCTCTGTTTCCAACAGATATATCCCACTCAGCAACTTCTCTTCTTTCTTCATTCAATGTGTTTCTTCCTTCTTCATCTTTAATTTGTTTAGTGTGATCTTCTAAACACCTGTCCACTTCTGACTCAATTTCATTGTCTTCTTCAACTTCAGTTCTTTCATCTAAAGGTGATGATGGTTCAAACTTTCCACTTCTCCTTTCATCATCACCTTCTGCATCTTCAGATGTTTGACTCATTTGTATTCTTTCTCTACAATCCACAGTCATATTCCTATTTTCTACATCTGAAAGAGCCTCACTACATTGATCATCATCATCCTCATATCTGTCTAAAACTGCAGTTGGTTCAACATGAACCGTTTCTTCGTCTTTTTCTATTTTCATGCCATAGTCATCCGTAGTCTGCATTACACACACACCATTGATGATTACTTCCTTTTCTCCTCCTTTGTCTTTCCCATCTTCTTTAGTGGAAACCTCTTGCCATTCAGGGTTTACCCACTGAGGGGCAACTGGCTTCCTTCTTGAAGATCTCCCACCACCACCCACCCCACCCACTGAGGGTGTTAAAATTGTTGAAGATTCTTTTTTAACTGATGCTTCTCGCAAACTTGTTGAGGATAGATTGGAATCTTCACTCCCAATATTGCTTTCCACATCTTCATCATCTTCAAAATCAGTTTCCCGTTTAATACTACCCATACTTAAATCTAGTCCACTGTACTGTTCTTTACTCGCACTAACCACATTGTTCATCGTGCTGGTCAAGTCACAATCAGATGATGGTAAAAGTCCACGGCCTATTAGGGCAGCTAAGTTATTATTGGCTGTGAAGTAAGGTTGATATGGAAGTGGTACTGAACCCAAGCCCATTCTTTCTTTTTGAAGTTCCAATAACCTTTGATTGAGCAAGAGTCGAAACTGCACAGGATCGAATGATCCTTGGGAACCAGAGTTGTCACGATTAATAACCGGGATTCCTCCGTTATCCGACAACAGTCCATGCGAAACCTGCTGCTTGAGTCGCATGCGATGATTATGAAACCAGTTTGTTATGGTTCGAGAGGACAGCGCCAACTCGTTTCCTAGAAACTCTATAGTCTGAACACTAGGATATGAATCCAGGGCAAACGCAAGCCTGAGAGCTTCTTTTTGTTCTTCTGAGAAAAGAACTCGTTGTTTTTTGGCTGAAGGTGGTCCAGGACCAGGACTAGGACTGTGGTAGAACTCGGATGTGTCGTTGGAAGACGTGTCGCTGCTGTTGTCTGCTGCCCCTCCCCCGCTGCCATGGTGGCCGTGCCCACTGCTACGGCGTCGCTTGTTCGCTTCTCTGCGCTCGTTCTTCAGAGCCTGAAGCCTGTCTATGTTGTGCGTGTCGCTCAGCCATAACTGCATCCGTATGAAAGGTTCTCTTCCTTTAATACTAAGCATGTGCCATGGTTTGGGTTTCGATAGCAATTCACTTACTGAGCCTTGAGATAACCCAAGTACAGCCTCACCAAAAATCTATAACATAGAAAAAAACAATGCTTCAGGTATAAAGGAAACATTGGAATCAAAAAAACTTGTGCATGTTGAATAATATTTTTAGTTGAATAATATTATATCACTATTACATATTCTAGAAAATGAGAGAGATCCTTCAAATGCAAATAAGGGGAGGGGTAATGATGAAATTATTTTATCTTAATGTATATGTTTTCATAGTACATTCAGAGAATATCGGGAGTAATGAAAATTATTGGTGTTAAATTATTTTTTTACTAAATTTATAAAAGGCTAAACATAAAAGGGTTTTCTGTACTGGAAAAAATGTACGGTTACTCTATAAGGATTAAGTAGTAATAAAATATGTTTACCTATATAATAATGGTTAGATATTAGATTTCACATTCATATTTGGTCAGTGCTTCATATGCAACCAACGAAAGCACGAGTTAAAAAAAAATTGTTCTAATTTTATTGTACATTATAAATCACACTTCCATAAGATTTTTAAAAACTGCCATTAAAAGTAGTAACATTGGCATTGTCCTTTCATTTTTATACTTAACTATTATACAGGTCATATCTACAGTAGTTGACAAAACTGTGAGTACATATTATGCAGGACATGTAGAGGAGATAGAAATGTCAATGACAAACTAAATACCTCTTATATGTCTGATTTTCTGAAGGAAACTTCTTTGCTGAGGGGGCAACAATTTTCAAGCATTACGAAAATTCAGATCGTATGAAGGGAATAGTTAGGTACGTGGAGTGGAAACCTGTAGAGGAGGAGAGTGCGTCAGCGACGATGCCACTCCAATGCATGCACTAGCGGTCAAATGGGAAGAAGGCAAGGGAGTGGGGAATGGATACTTAGTGTAGCGTGCTATATGCTAGTTATAATGGTAGAAAGGGAAGACGGCAGGGGAAAGGTAGAACTGACACAGTGGTGATGCTACTGAATTCTCGTTAACCAGCTTTTGTTTGTCTAGCCCTCAGGTTTCGTAATGGCTAACGATTGCCGCTACCATATTTCTTTTTTCTTTTATTATTTTTAAAGTATCTACAGTTTATTTATTCGTGTGGATAAGAGTTATTTATTTATTTGTGCAATTAACTTTATAACTAACATTCATTTTTATGTGAATAATGTGGTTGAAAATTTATGAAAGACATAGACTTACGAGATTCATTTTATAAGTGTAATTTATTTTTGGTATGTGAGCACTGTGAAATGTCAAAAGGACTTGTAAGATAGACTTTATAAGTTTGATTTATGTTCAATTGAAGTGTTTTTTTTTTGTGCTTTCATTTTATTCAGCATTTTAAAAAGCAGAAGCAGATAAGAGGTTTTATCAAAGGCAACGTGGAAATAAACAGCCAAACGAGGCACCAAAAAGTGTCTGTGAATGGAACCAAAAGTACAGGATGCTGAAAAAGGCTTTTTTTTTCCACTTGAGATCATACCTGCAATCATAAATTATTTATTATCTATTGTTCAATAAATAATATACTAATAATGAATCTCTATGTATACCTAATAAACAAGAAGTTTCACTTCTGTCACGCATGGACTCCACGGACTCTCTTTTTTTAAGGTTATGCATGTTTTATTCACTCAAATATTCCGTTATTACTATGTGTCTTAGGACTTTATTTCACGCCATGTTAACGGAAGACGTGTACTTATTATTCTTTTTTTAAAACCCTTGTCACTTGACTGTTACCCTATCCTAAGGATTATCTTGTTTTTGTAGTTATGTTGCACAGCAGCCCATATCCCGGTGTATGATGTTTGCTAAAAAATTTTAATTGTTGCAAAAAGTTGCAAAATGGAGCGTATTTTCAGAAGTGTGTTATGTTTTCAAGGAAAAATTTGTGTGATTACCATTAGTCACACTAGTTAATTTTTTTTTCAAAGAAATTCATATCAGAACACTATTTTAATTGAATAGTAATTACTGAACATTATGTACCATGTGAAAGAGTGGCATAAGATTTAACTGACGCTTACTTTCTGTAGTTTAGACCGTTAGTATTTTAAAAACTATGGCACCTCCTCCAAGTGTGCTTTCTGCTTACCCTTACATTGTGTGCATTCCAGGACTCAACACTTGCTTAACTGATCTGTTAGTTCTGTATTGTAATTTTACCGAAACCTAGTTAGTTTATTCGCATAGCTACTTCATCAAAACCTGCTCAATATTCGCTTTCTAGGCCTCGAAACATGCTGGAGTCTATACAGCCAACTAGATATTTTTGCTTGTTTTCACCCTATAGAGTCTTCAGTGCTTAAACCAAGGAAGGGGTTGTAACTGGGCTGGGGTCTCAGTGTGAGTTTCGCCTATGCCAGCCATGTGGGTGACATCACAGCTTAAGATTAGTGTCTGCTCATTGCTGGGTTTCTATGCTCACTAATTATAGAGTGAGCCCAAATAACCACAACAATATAACCCAATTTCAAAAATATTGTTTGTGTGTTCTGAACTATTTGAACATCTACACCTTGTGACAGATGAATTAAATTGATACTGAAATAAGAACTTCAGTGCATGCATAAAATTTTTAAAAATTAACAAACTTCATTAGACTAATTTTGAGAGGGCATATAAAAAGATAAGACAGTTATAATACAAAATGATTTGAACCATTATATATTAGTGATTCATGCTAAATATTATAGCTATGAACCTTTTAACAATATTTTAAAAGAAATTTCAAAACATACTATTATTCATATGCATAAAACATTTCATGCTGAACCCACCTTTTGACCAATATTATTGGCAAGAAGCGCTTCTTTAATCTTGGTGGTTATGCTCTGGGTGTCAAGGTCTTGGGTTAACGCCGCCATCTCGTACACGCTCGGACTCATGTGCTGCTGAAAGGCCCTCATCATGGCTGTGGACTGTTGCTGATGCTGCTGCTGTTGCTGGTGCTGCTGTTGCTGCTGTTGTTGCTGCTGCTGCTGCTGTTGTTGTTGCTGTTGCTGGTGTGGGTGATGGTGGTGATGGTGGTGATGGTGATGGTGTGGGTGCGAGTGTGGGTGTGCATGCCCGTGCAGAGCGTAGTGTGGAGTGTTAGAGGAGAGCTTCTTGGCATCGGATCCCGGGCCGGCGGAGGCTAGTGCAGCAAGGGAGTGGTGGCTTGGCGGAGTGACCAGCAGCGGTGGGAGAGGAGGTTGGGGAGGCTGCGGCTGGGAAGGCATCATTTGTAATGATGGTGGCAGAATGGGTCCTTGGCTCTCACCACTGATGTTTTTGTTTGAAGCGCTATCGGGAGGATGGTGTTTAGAGGATGATGGTGGTTTGCTGAGAGGTGGACAAGCTAAAACAGGAAAAGCAGAACAGATTAAACTAATTAAATTTACTATCACTGAGAAAGTGTATATTTATAAATATTTTTCAAAAAACTGAAATTGTATTCAGAATATAATTTTAGTAATTAAAATATTATTTTTAAGGAAATGCCCACATTAATGATATGTGGTTCTTAAGGATTCTTCACAGTACTGCGATACAGAGCGACAGATTAATCTACCGATCAAATAACTGATCACCAGTGACATCAGTAGACCACTACAGTTACATTGTCGTCAAAGCTAGCGTAGATGACATTGTGTCTGTTCAGCGACAATATTTTAGCAACAAATCAAGAGACGCTATTTAAAAAGACGATTTATTTCAGAACTTTTTTCCTTTGTATTTTATTCTTTGATATTTTTTAGTTAACAAAACAAGATTTAGGTTTAGAGCATGTATAATACAATGAATATATATAATTTATTTATATTACTGCATGGGAATAGTTCACTTATATATTGGCTTTTAATAAGCAGGGCTGTTGAGAGGAGGGGCTGTAGAGATAAAATCCCTGGGGCCCAGATACACGAGGGGCTCGGTTACATTTCAAGACTTTTAAATGCATGGATTTAACGTAATAGGCTGAAAATTACAAATCTGGAAACCTTAAGTTATGCGATATGCTCATATCACTTTTACAGTCCTGGCCACTGTAACTTTGAACAAGAAAATCTGCCTGGAAGAAAGTTAAATACCAGACTACAAGGAGAAACAAAAATATATATAAAATATTTTGATTCATCATAGATGAGGAGGAGGTTTGGTCATGGGCGAAAATCTTTACAATTCTAAGGGGGGGCCCCGTGGGATAGCATTCATCATTTCCATTTCACATTTATGATTTAACAAGTGCAAGCAGGCTCCCTCAAACAAGGGCTTGATTCAGGGAAGGAATTGGGGGGGTGGGGGGGGGGGGGTGCAATGATAAAATATATTTCTTGTAGAGTTGAGACAATACCACACTTTCGATACTCAATATGTACTTGATAATTTTTTGACCACATTACCGTAAATCAGTTTTAATTCTCTTTAGTTGTAGTAAAAATATACATTATTGTTCATTATGCATTCAAATTTAATAAACAATATTGTATGTCCCTGAAAAAAATCTAATAAAATACTTTACCAAACATAACACAGAATTAAGGTACGTAGGCCTACATATAATGAACAAAAATATGATGTGTACATTAAAAATAATAATGAACAAAAAATTTCAATTTTTACTAATTTCACTATTTTAACAAAGTTTTTTTTATTGAGGAAATAAGCATCCAAACACTTCCCGTATCAAGTTTACTTGTTTTGTTGACAATAACATATCTAGCTTTACTAAACTGAACTACTAAACTGAAGAGTAGTTAGTAGAATGCTCAGGACTTCCCAGTTAGCTGGCGTAGTGAAGGAAACTCATGTTTATTCTTCCATTGAGCATATCTGTTTGTACTGGGGTAAGTGGGTCCTAAAAATATGCTCCAACTTAATTTTTTTTTGCAAAACGTGTTTGGTCATTGGTTGCAAGAATAAACAGTAAGATTACTTAGAAATATAATGCCCACATTTCATGCTTTACCATAGGTACTGTAAACATTTTTTTTACAAAACTTTCACACTGCATTCTTCATATTAGTTAGGTCTGTATAAAAGTACTTCCAAACATCAGACATAGTGCAAACTGTAACACTTTTGTATCACTGGGATCAAATTCAAATATGTTAAAATGTTGCTCATACATTTAGAAACAATACAAAAATAGTTTCTGTTTAAATATCTACTGTACAGGTAACAAAAATTTTATTCCACTTTTCTATAGTTTGGAATTTAAATTATTATTTTTTTGCTATAAAACAATTTACCTAAATTTTTCTTTGTCCTGTGTGTTTTAAAGTGTGTTTTATATAAAATTATTTGAGCACCAATTGACCCCAACTTCTTAACATGAATCAAAATAGGGTTTGGAAACATAACTCTTTAAATACCCCACTTAACGTGAATTGGAGGAATTTTTTTTGTGGTTAAAATTTTTTTAAAAACATGTTAGTTTGATACATTTGTGGACTCTACTACTATAAAAAATTTTACAGTATGAGCATGATTAAAAAAAAATTGATTTGCCCACCAATTTACCCCATCTTACCCTACATGAAAGGTTTGAGAGCTGACCAATTTTTGTGTGTTTCTAAATTATCTTTCTTTGCACACACCCATTGTTTACACTATACATAGTGTTTTACGTATCTACATCCGTGATGTTTATCCGCATCTGCATCATTGTAGAACTGGAGTTGACAACCTTTCAGTTAGGGCCAGACCTGTCCGTCCCAGCCAGCCGGAAATATTTATGTGATTGTATGCAATGGCACAAGCACGAACACTGATATGTTTTTAAATAAATGCTATCTATCAGTGTCAAATTGTGTTCCTAGTATTTTGAGAAATGGTTGTGCTGCAAGGAAACTTGAAAAGTTGATTACTTGAACAGAATCTTAGTTTGTAATTACAGTTTAACCTTTAAGTATATCCTGCTAAAAAGCATGTTTTCTTTATGCAAAAAATTACTTACCAACATCACATACAATCTCTTGTCAGTTATAAGTTTCAGTAATATTTTTTTCTGTTTTGGTATTTTTTTAATATGTGCTTTGTGAGATTTGGAAGGGAATAAATGTAAAAAACCATTAACAAATTATTTTCCAGTGAATTTTTTTTTTTCATCAGTGTCTATGATTGAACTGAGAACCCCAAGTTTGGAAGGTTATGACAGACAACTGATTCAACCATAAGTTAATGTTTGGGCAACTACCGATAATAAAATGTAGTTCTTACTAAACAAAAATATCTAGATTTAATGGACTTCACAACAGTCTCTGCAAAATTATCCGTTTGTGTGTTTAATTCTAATACATGTTTTTGAGCAATTTTAATTGAATATTTTACTTAAATGCTGTTTATCTTTAGGAGTAGGTAATCTTGCTTAAATAATGAGAATCATATTAATAAAAAGCAAAGATGCAGACAATAAATGAAAAAATCTCTTACGTGGTCCTCCTGCATAGCTTCCAGTCCTCATCAACTTCTCTGGTGCAATCTTGTACTGGCTGGCGACCAGTTTGTGAACAGCATTGTCATCTTCCAGGAACATTTTCATGCGGATGAACGGCTCCCTCCCCTTCTGTGTGAGCATGTGCCAGGGTTTCGGCCTCGCCAGGAGGTCCGACACGCTCCCTTGCGACAGTCCCAGCACGGATTCACCAAACAGGCGTTGACTGATTGAATACTGACTTAGCGATTCTTTCACCTGGAAACCAATTAATTGCAAAACAAAAAATTAGACTTTTTACTATATATTATTGGAACTCTTGCACATTAATGTTTGTAATGGTACACATTAAGATTTAAACATCATTGTGTTGAACATGGTCCAGGTAAATAAATAAATAAATTAATTAATATAAATATATATAAGTAGACTGTCTCTACGAGAGTGTTATTCACATGAGACAGGTTCCAGGGTTTGTAAACAGTTCAGTGTTTTTCCATCACTCTATAAATAATTGAGGGTATGGAGACCTGGCTAGTGAGCTCAAGGCCAGCCTCATGTCACTTCTGTCCATCCTGAGCTCCAACTCCTGGGTTGTATATGCATGGTCAGCATGGCTGGCTGTCTTCTTCCCACACACCATCTCATAAAACGTAGACTACTTATGATGGATATTATGCAAATTATTAGATGTAGGCTTCCTACGTGCCAAATTGCATAACACAAAATTAATGGCACGCTTAGCTGCACAAACAGAAAATGCCACTGAATTGTATGATAATAATGCTGAACAAAACTATAGTTGCATGCAAATGCATACATAGCCATTTAGAAGATGGGTATAAAAACTTTGAATTGGGATGCTGGCCCCCCTATGTGCCTAGTGCTTGTTAGCATATTTGCATAGCTGCAAAAACAGAGTTACTATTGAAAGACTGATCTGTAGCCTCACTGACAAAAAAAATAAAATTAACTTACGTATAGTTGCTGCCAATTAAACTGGGAACATAAACTCTTGGTTGCATTTTTGGTGATAGGTAATTTATATTTACACTCTAGAACATTATAGTAACTTGAAGCATGGTGAAGTCTCCATGTGAATAAAGAAAAAGAGTTCAGTAGATGGGTTATTTCATCTTTGTAATAGCAATGCACTATGCATTTATTCTACAGACTAAGTACCTCACGGCAGGGAATCACATGTGATCCAGACAAAGCAAAATTGTTAGTTATTGAAGCCAGCCTGTAAGTCAGAAGTGATAAGATTGGGAAGAATAAAAAGTTTAATCAGAATTACAATAGCAAACTGATTGAGACTGGTTATACAATGGTAATATCATGGAAGGTAAGCAGATGTACATCAGTTCATCTCCCTTAGATAGGCTTGTAAGCACAAAGCCAGGTCAGTGCACAATTAAAACTATTCTTTATAGTTCACTCTACTCACAATAAAAGCATGGCAACACACCTACAACTTGGTAAAGTGGATACAAAGTTACCCTAGAGTGAGGTGGCACAATGGTAGAACATTGGACTTGCGTTCATGAGAACTCTGGTTCGAATCCCTGTGCATTCATCCGCAATTCGGTTTTCTGTCATTACCGGAAGTCATTCCAGGCAAATGGGATGGTTTCTTACAATAGGCCATTGCTGATTCTTGTGCAATGTCTCTGATTTGTTATGTGTGAAACTATTTCTAATGACTTCTTTGTCAATGAAACATAAAATGGAAATATTTAAATACTTTAAAAAGACCAAAATGCACTAAAGCGTCATGTAGGAACAGAACAAACGTCCACAATGTCGTGGATGAGTTGGGTTTCCTAGGTTGGCGACAGTGAACTAGCGCAATAATGGACGACAGACACGAGGCAGTAGTGTATAATGTTTTATCTGTAACTAAGCAGTGTTTCTAATTATCCGTCTATGTAGTCGTGTATTGTTGACAACTACCTTAGAAGTTATTAAAGGACTTTATGTGAAACTACATGGTGCCGAAACCCGGGTGTGCGTGCGAACTAATTGGTGAATAAATAGCAAACAATGGCAGAATCGGGGGTTAGCTTGAAACCGCCAAAATATTTATCGGTATCAGAAGATGGAATGCCAGCACTCTGGAAATCGTGGCTGCAACAATTTAACTGGTACGCAACAGCAACCAATCTCGAGAAAAAGGCTCCTGAAATCCAAGTCGCGACATTCATGACCGCGATTGGACCTGATTCAGCGAACATTTACAACACATTCACGCTCACTCAAAAGGAAAGTACGGACATTAGCGTCATCAAAACCAAATTTGATGCACACTTCGCACCAAAAATGAACATTACATACGAAAGATACATCTTCAACAAAATGAAGCAAGAAGAAAGCCAACCATTTGACGAGTTCCTAACCTCAATTATCAATCAAGGAAAAAGGTGCGAATTTGGAGAGTTATATGATAGCTTACTTCGTGACAAGTTGGTGGTAGGAATTACCAGTGACAAAGTTCGGGAAAAACTGTTAGCAGAAGAAGATCTCACATTTAACCAAACAGTGAAAATATGCAGGGCATGGGAAGTAACTAAACAACAAGTACAGGCTATGCAAGCTGATGCACCTTTACCAGCAGTACATACTCTAAGTCGTAAAAACCCCACCCTTGCAACTAGCGATCAACAAACACACACAAAAACTAACTGACACAGGTGCGGTTATATCCATCAACAACGCCCATGCCCAGCTCTGGGAAAAGAATGCAAAAAGTGCAGGAAATTAAATCATTTTGCTCAGGTATGTAGGTCAAAACAAGTGCACACAATTACTAGCAGACCCCAGGACCAATACTTACAAAAGGAAGACGCTGCCACGTTCTATGTGTCAACCATAAACATACACCAGGGTGAACTGGATTGGACAGAAAAACTGGTGCTACCCAACAACCAGAAGGTTACCTTCAAACTGGACACAGGCGCACAGTGTAACGTGTTAAATAGTAGCGTCGCAAGTAAAAGCTTGCTACATGTGACCCCTTCCAGAACAAGAGGACTCCTGTCGTTCACCCAACACAGTGTTCCAGTATTAGGGGAGACAACAGTCAGTGTGTCTACAAACAAGAAAACCACACACATGCTCATGTTCCATGTGGTGAACGAGGGTCTACCGTGCATCTTAGGGAGGCAGGCCTGTGAATCATTGGGGTTTATCAAACGAGTGAAAACAGCGGTTGCAGATGGTGAGTTTTTCGAAGGGATAGGATGTTTAAAAGGGTTTGCATATGACATCGACCTGGTAGAAGAACCAAAATTCACCATCTACCCACCAAGGAAAGTACCTTACGCCATTCGAGATCAAGTTAAAGAAGAATTGGATTACATGGTCACTAATGGAATCATCGAACGCGTGAACGAACCTACGCCGGCAGTATCTCCCATGGTAGTGGTGAGAAAAAATGGCAAAGTTAGAATCTGTATGGACCCATCTGATGTAAACAAAAACCTAAAGAGACGACACTATCCCTTACAGACTGTAGAGGAAATAACAGCTCGACTAAAAGGATCCAAATATTTCACACTCCTTGATTGCAAAAAGGGATTCTGGCAGCTCAAAGTGACCGATAGAACGTCCCAGTACCTGACGTTTGCTACACCATGGGGCAGGTACAAATGAAAAAGGATGCCGTTTGGACTAGCTTCTGCACCCGAAGTTTTTCAGCAGGTAATGAGTCACACACTGCGAGATGTACCACGTGCAGAATGTTCGATGGACGACATCCTTATACATGCAGAAAGCAAAGAAGAATTAGAGGAAATCACCAACCTGGCGATCAGCAAACTGAAAGAAGCAGGGCTAACGCTTAACCCAAGCAAGTGCGTGTTTTCACAAAAACAAATAAAATTCTTAGGACACATAGTGTCTGACACGGGAATCCTTCCAGATCCGGCGAAAACAGAAGCAGTTGAAAGATTGAAGGAACCATCATCGGTCATAGAACTTCAACGATTTCTGGGAATGGTGAATTACTTATCCAAATTCATTCCCAGAGTTGCAGAACTGTCAGCGCCACTTAGAAAACTACTGGAAAAAAACGTTGCATGGCACTGGGACGCAGAACAAAAAACTGCATTTGCAGCACTTAAGGAATCGTTAAAATCTCCACCTCTTCTGAAATACTATGACCACACTACGCCGGTAACACTCTCAGTAGATGCCAGTAGCCACTCTGTAGCTTCAGTGCTCATTCAAGAGGGCCAGCCTATTATGTATGCGTCTAAGGCACTCTCTAAGTCCCAACAGAACTATAGCCAAATAGAAAAAGAAGCCTATGCCATATTGTCGGCTTGTAAAAAATTTCATGAATACATCTGGGGAAACCAGCATTTGACTATAGAAACGGACCACAAGCCGTTAGAGGCAATTTTCAAGAAACCCCTCCAAGACAGCCCAGCAAGACTCCACAGAATACAATTTGAAATACTACCATACAACCCAACCATCATCTACAAGAAAGGAACGGAACTGCACATAGCAGATACATTGAGCCGAGACTGTAACAACATGCCAGAGCCAGACCCACATCCCATGTTTGAAGTACACGTGACCATACCGTTGTCACCCTCACGGGCACTACAACTGAAGGACTGCATCCAGGAAAGCGGAGAACTGTCGGATCTTCGTCAGATGATACTGCAAGGTTGGCCAGACACAAGAAATCAAGCACCAGCCAACCTGCAAAAATACTGGACCTTCCGTGAAGAATTAGCAGTGTATGAAGACATCATCTTCAAGGGCAACAAAATAGTAATACCCCCGGGTTGGAAATCATTAGTTTTGTCACAACTCCACCTATCCCACAAAGGAACTCAAGGCACACTGGCATTGGCACGAGAACATGTGTTCTGGCCAGGTATGGCGCAAGACATCACCAGGTACGTTCAACAATGTGCTACATGCCAAAAAATTCAAAATGATTCACCACAGGAGCTTCTTAGCAGTGAGCAAGTTCCATCCCGACCCTGGCAATATGTCGCCTCAGACATGTTCCAGTATAAAGGGAAAGAATATCTCCTTGTTGTTGACTCTTACTCTGGCTATTTTGACTTTGTGATGTTGAGTTCAACCACTAGCGACGTAATCATCACGAAGTTAAAAATTTGGTTTTCTCAACATGGAATCCCAGACGAGCTTCGCACTGACGGAGGCCCGCAGTATACATCCTATCAGTTCCAAAAATTTTGCAAAGACTGGAACTTTAAACACAGACTATCAAGCCCTCACTTTCCACGCTCTAATGGACTGACAGAAAGTTATGTGCAGGAAGCAAAGAATCTTCTTGCAAAATGTGCTGAGGATGCATCAGACATATGGCTAGCATTGTTACATCATCGAAATACACCAAGAGGAAAACTCGGCTCCCCTGTGCAAAGACTTATGGGATGCAGGACAAAAACGACTTTACCATCCTCCAAAGAACTTTTGCAGCCAGAATTAGTGGAAAAAGTTCAAGAGCATCTGACGGCGATAAGAAAAGCCCAAATGGATCAATTCAATAAAAACAAACGGTTGCCGCACCAACTCAAGGCAACTGATAAGGTCCTTTACCGTGAGGCGCACAAACATTGGGTACCCGCAAAAGTATTGACACACGTACCCAACGCGAGATCGTATATAATTGACACGCCCAGGGGACATTATCGCAGGAATTCTTGGTTCCTCAAGCCCAAGAAGCCTCCGGTAACACAGCCCGAGCAGCCCCACACCCCGCAACAGCCAGAGCCTGTCTCGCCAACAGCTAAGCACCAAGAGGACCTACAGTCAGTACTTTCCACACCAGCGTCGGCGACCACCCATCAAAGCGACGGATCTCCAGAGTTTCGGGGATTCGACAATGAGGACTTTCCAACAGTGACAGGAAAACACCCAACCACACCAGTGACAACCAAAACACGCAGTGGGAGAAGAGTACTTCCACCTGAGAAACTTAATTTGTGAATTAGTTAAGTCAGGTCAGGTTAAACTCCTGACCATTACATTCGAAACCTAGGCCCAAGAAGCAGAAAAAGGGAGATGTCGTGGATAAGTTGGGTTTCCTAGGTTGGCGACAGTGAAGTAGCGCAATAATGGACGACAGACACGAGGCAGTAGTGTATAATGTTTTATCTGTAACTAAGCAGTGTTTCTAATTATCCGTCTATGTAGTCGTGTATTGTTGACAACTACCTTAGTAGTTATTAAAGGACTTTATGTGAAACTACACACAAGACCACAAAATTAAATTTAGATCACAATTTTCTTGTGTTTTTTATCTGTTTGTTGAGCAAGAAGAAAATTTTGAATTCACATTCAATTTTTGAACTGACTCAACACTCGAGTATTCATTGAGTGAATGATAATAGCATTCCAGGAATGTTATCATCTTTCCGTGCAATGCTGTGCTTAGTGTTACACTGCTGCATCATATGGTATCTGGATTTCAGTCAAGTGGAACTTAAGTTTTATCTGGAATGTTTCCCAACTTCTTCTTGACCAGCCATAAGAGTTTGTTGCTAGCATAGGCCAGTAACAATGTGTTCAGTACAGCTGACTAAGAGTGCATGGCTTAATGACCCCTTGCTGGCCAGAAGTATAGCTCAGTAAAGGAGCCAAGTGCTGTAGTTTTCAGCAAATGAAGAAGCAAAGCTGAGAAAAATTAATCTTGGCAAAATTTATGATTCTAGTTTCTGCCATTTAAACCATATTTTAGGGTTTTCTATTTTGGAATTAAGTTCCTATAGTTAGTTGCATATAAAATGACACAATTTTCTGCTGGTGAAAAACTGAACCATACAGTATTTGTGACAAATAAATGTTAGTTTTAGGAGGAGGATCAAAGAACTGGTTTAAACTAGCCACAGATGTAAAAAATTTGGAAAAAATATTATAATAACACAGACGAACACAGTGGGCTAACAACGACGAGACATAAATGCAGGCAGACAACAAACCTGGACAATGCAGTAAACATATAAACACAGCAATGAAGATAAACCAGTACTACGGACATAACAACGATGATAGCACTGACGAACTCAGAAGATTTCCAATGAGAACAGTTGCAACTATTATTATTATTTTTTCCATAAATAAGTTACTTCAACGGAATTCTTGTGCTAAATGATATTTATATGTTGAACCATTTTTTGTCCGTGCTGTCGTTGTTGTGTTGTCCATAATACTTGTTTAGTTTCATCGTTGGTTCCGTTTGTCCGACATCAGCTGATTCAGTCTTGTTTTCTGTGAATTTTGTATCTTCATTTTTTAAATTTATTTTTGATTTTCAAAATTTTTCCATTACAAACAGTGAAAAACTGTAATGGCGTATGTCCAAAAACTGCACTGAATCAGGTTAGCACTGATACTGTAGAGAGCAAGGGAATATGGAGTGAGATTTAATAAATCAAAATGTCAAATTAGTGTCAGTGAAGTTAACTATGTAGGACACAAATTGGGTCTGCATGGCATTAGTCCTGATGATGAGAAAGTCAAGTCGATTGATGAGATGCCAACACCAACAAATAGGAAAGAGTTGTTGACTTTTTGGGAATGGTTGCACATGTTTCAAAATTCGTACCACTAGGAGCAGAGATAGGTTATCCACTACGGGAACTTAATAAGGATAGGTGTAGTCTGGCAGTGGACAGAAAAACATGAGAAGTCACACAATCACTTGAAAGAAATCCTAGTGAGTAAACCATAACTGTAGTATTTTGATAAAACAAAACATATTGTTTTGCCAGTAGATGCATCCAGCCATAGCTTGGGAAATGTAATACTGCAAAATAATTTACCAGTTGTGTATGTGAAAAAGTCCCTCAATCAAGCAGAACAAAACTATGCACAGATAGAAAAGGAAACACTAGCAATAGTATTTGGTTGTGAAAGGTTTCAACAGTATCTGTGGCCATTAAGCATGTCAGACTGTCCAAAATTAGTAAAGCCATACTGTAAAGAAAAGTGTCTCTTACACACAGTTGATGATTTAGTTGTTTGAGGTGAACAAGTAGTAGTACGTAAAGCTTTATGAAAGGAAATGTTGAACAAAGTGCATTATAATCACTTAGGGATCTCAAAATACAAACACACAGACAGGTAGCACTTGTACTGCCCACAATTTAACAAGCAAATAGAGGATCTAGTTTCAAAATGTCAGATTTGTGTTAATTATAAAAAAATAATGTTGCTGAACCAAAGTACAAGAAAGAAGAATCAGAAGACCATGGATGATTGGTACTTGTATTTTTGCCTCTCTAACAAAAACTACATTTTGGTGGCTGATTATTTCGCAAAATTTGTAGAGATTGAGGAATTAAAGAATCTAAGCAGTGATGAGGTAATACAGAAGTTGAAATCAATATTTTCGCGATATGAGATTCCTGACACCACACGCAGAGACAATGGTCCCCAGTACATGAATGCCAAGAATTGGCAGTTTGCAAAAGAATGGAATTTTAATCATGTCACAAGTCCTCAATATATCCAATCAAATGGTTTATTAGAGCAACAGATACAAACTGTAAAAAGATGCTAAAAAAGGTCATGCGGGAAGAAAAACAGGCAGGGATAGCCATGTTAAAGCTCAACAACACACATTTAGAGCGTAACTTGAATTTACCAGCTGAAATGATGTTTGGAAGAAAGCCAAGTAGCATGATAACATTTCATAGACAGAGTAATGAGAAAGGTCATAATAGAGAAAGGACTAGGATAGTTGCTAGGAGAGATCTACAACAGGGGGAAAAGACACTTAAAAAAAACCCTTTAAAGCTGGGGAAAATGTTATTTACAAATCCAAGGAAAGGTATTGTGGTAGATCAGGGCAGGTCATAGGCTTAGCAGCTCAGAGACTAAAATCTTACAGGATAATTACAGAGGAATGTAGAGTAATCAAAATAAATAGAGCATTTTTGCACAGAAGAAGCAGTGGGCAATAATTTAGGATAAAAGTTGAACTTTCATGAGTGGTGGGGACTCGGTCAATACAGAATAGGAGCCAGAAAGAAAAGGAGTTTTTAGATGCTCAAAATAAGGCTGAGAATAAAAGACAGTGATTAGAGGCAGCTTTGAGTAAGGCATTCATGAAATCATCTGCGAATGCTCTTGTCATACGAAGCGGAAAAGTTTGTACCACACTTGACTACTTATAGGATTATCAAACATAAAAGATCAAAGGATCTGTTTGGAAAGGGAGATGTAAAGAATTTGTAGTAACAAGATTGATATTGATGTAAGAAATAGGAGTTTTGTAAGGTCTACAGCAGGGTAGCCAATATGGCCAATAAAGTTGTGTCGGATGGAAGCGTGTTGTTTATTAAAATGCTCCAGATAATGAATCCATATAATAAGGTTTACATAACTTTACAGTGCTGATGATATATTTATTTACAATATATTATATTCAAGAAAGATATTAAAACATAGGATGTTTGAGTTTGATATGTACGGCTGGCACATGTAGCTAAGAAATGATACTAGTTTAAAGTATGTAGTAAAAAAACTGAAAAGGATACTGGTGGATTTTTAGGTAACGACAGGCACTTGCATTTTTCAATAATATCAGCCGAAAATTAACAAGCGTACTGTGAATCGGTAGAAACACTGATTAAACTAAATATCTGCAAAATCGGCTTCTGCCGATTTGTATCAGCACAGCTAAAGAGTTCAGTGTAGGTACCAGAGATCATTGAAGACAAAACAAAAGTAATAAAGACTGTGGAATAATCCTAAGCACACAAGGTTCACTTCTGTTGTTGGATAGCTGTTGTAAGCATGTAAATCGTATTGGAACATTTTATTTACTGTTAAGGTTGTAAGTAACAATAATCCTATATGATAGTTGTAGGTGGACAAATATGTTTAACTGGTACCTGAGTAAGTTTTTAAAAGTGTGTGTTTTGACTAATGCAGGTTATTGGCAAGAGTTACTAGAAATGATTATTTGTTTACTTAGACATATAAAAACTTAAATATAAATAATATAAAGTAATTACACCCACCACTGAATAATACACTCTCATGAATGTTGCTTTGCAAACAAATGTAAGTTGTATTTTTGATCTACAAAGTTTTACAAGAACGTACATTTGGATTTTTTTTTTATCATGATACAGTATTACAATCTCACAAATAATTTTTTATGGTATCGCCATTGTTCTACACATTTTTACTGACTGTAAACCATGCTTAGGTAAACAAAATGTAGTAATACACAAAGTAGACACTTTAAACAGTATGTACAGAAATTCAAACAACAAATTGTATTTCCAAAGAGCACCAAGTCATAAATACAAATATCCTGTATATTACATTAAAAGAAATTATTAATTTTGCATATTCTCTTGCCTCTGGAAGCTTAACATATAATGATATCACAAATTTTTTCTTACCAATAAAATACCAAATTGAAACATTTATTTTATTAAAACCTCCAATTTTTTAAACATTTCACTGCAGCCACTTACAAACTAAGCATCTGAAATAAATTATTCCAAATTGATATATTTAAATCATCATAAAATCTAATAACATCAGAATAGAACCTAATACTTAAGCCCTCCTTGCCCTCCTTTTTTTCTATCTAAATTCCTATCTCACTTTTACAGTTTCATTTATTACTTTGATATGCTCGCTACTGTGCTCTTAATATGCATTTCTCATTTTGTAGGTTTTGTTGATATGTGAGAAACTCAACTATAATATTAGGTGTCAGGAACTTACTTTGGGAGGGGGATTTGAAAATAAAAATAAAATGAGAATCTTTGTATTCAAAAAATGTAGGTCAACAACAGGGGTTTGAGCAGTTACATCATCATCCTCAACATGCAACAAAGGCCTTTTGTTGTTTGTGACTCCAGGTGTTTTAACAGCTTACCTTGCATCATCCAAAAGAACATACTGCCTTCATCGAGATATCACACATTTTTTTCATAACTTTAGGGTAAATATATATCCCCTCCCTTTCCCTCCCCTACAACTGCTGCTGTAGGTGTTCTAAATGTATCTAGACTATACAGTGATTCTAAGAATCGTAGCTTTGATTTTGCCTGAGGCATTCAATGTAAATTAAACAAGAAGTCATTTCCTCATAGCCTTTCAAGGAATTGTAATAGGATGTATTAAAAAAAAACACATAGGTATGTATTTTTTTTTCTCCTAGTGGTTTATGATAAATCATGAGAAATAACGATAATTATTTTAACCTTGCAAAATCCTAATTGTTTAGGTATTGAAAAAGTGACATCCGGCCGAGTACACTAGTCGTATAAAACGCTGAAATCTTATACATTTTGGAACTAGTATAACTACAAATAAAGAACATGAATATAATCTGTAAAATAAAAAATATAACTAAATGTTCTGATGCAATGATTTACTTTACACAAAACAGAGACTATTTTTTGCAAAGCAGTAAATGTAGTTACTATTCAGATGAAAATATTAACACTATTCATTTGCAAGCAGGTAGAGTAAAATACTGATGTAAAATTGAAAGGTTGTTACTAATTAATCAGCCCTCCCTCCCCAGTAATTAATATAGGTATCATATTTATCATATTACATATGCTACCTATGTTTCACTAGGTTTTCTTTCTTCCTTGTGACACTGATAATGATAACATATGTGAAAAAAAGAGTAATGAAGGTGAGATTAAACCTTGTTTATGAATTGGAGACTTGAAAGAACAAAGAGAAGTAATAAGAAGATGAGAAGAGAGTGTACGGCATGTACCACAGTGTACTTTAAGAACCGTCCTGATCCCATCACATGGTTCAACGTACCTTTTTTACAATATCTTCTGTGTTCAGATTGTTGAACATGTCGAATTGCTGTTGTGTGATTGGTGGAAGAACTGCTTTCAAGGGCCTTTGGGAAGGACTATGGTGGGTTGGCGTGCTGGGTTGTGAAATAAGGGAATTTGTGATGGAAGCCATTCTTTGTAGCGGACTTGCTGCTGCTGAGCCTACGAACTCTTCACCAGGAGCTATCGCTGGAGGAAGAATAGAATTGCTAAGAGGGCTGCTGGCACTGCTCCCTGTAGACGTTTGTTGTTGATGCCCAATTCCTGCACATGTCAACATCAGCACCATCAATACTTTTAGTTTTACAGTGAGTATACATTAATAATTGTTTGAATATATCAGGAACATAGCGTACATGGCATTCAACAACTATCTTGAATTTTGTTCAGATTAGTTTTCTGCAAGAACTTTGATTACAACTTCCGGGAATGTATTTTTTCGGTCTTCAAACCATTAGTAATGTTTTTTTCTTTAGATTGAAGTAAAATTACTGAATTGAATATTAAGTACAGTGAAAACTACAGAAAATTTGACCCTAATTTAAAAAAAAATAGTTTTGGTGCAAATGATACTTCTTGCATACATGTCCATGGATATCAAAATGTATTTCATTTGTTGCTTATCCAACAGGTCTTCAGTGGTCAGTAGTTGTGATCATTAAAGCATTACATTCACAAAATTATAATGGCAGTTGGTAAGTAGACTTTGTTATAAGTTTTGAAGATCCACCCACAGATCAAAAGATTAGGATTTGAGCACCTGTCTGATATCAAAGTTTTGGCTGGCCTGCATGATGCTTTTGGTTGAAGGATTACAATTTGTGTAAGGGGTTCTGTGTTTTAATCTCGGAGGAGTCATGGATGTGTGTGATATTTTTATTGTAATATTAGACTCAGTTCACTTTGAAAACTGCTCTCCAATGAGACTACTAGCAGAAAAGCCCCAAACAATGTAAAATATATAAATTTGGTAACCTGTTATACCTGAGACTTTAATCGTTTATACATAACCACAATATAATATTTATTTCCAGTTTACATCAAAACATGAAGTTATATTGGAGTGGTAATAGGATATTATTCCAGCTAAGTATGTTTCAAGTAAGTTACAGAAAATCAATGTTGATAACAATTATGCAACCTTAACATAAATAATAATGTATCAATGTGTATAGTGCCTCACGTCAGCTATGAGTTCACATACTGATGTTACCTGGTTCGGCTTTCGGCCTCACGAGTGAAAAGGCACTCCCTGCGTGACGAAGGACTTCCGCCACCGACTCCATCCCAGCAACGGCATCTTTCTTGCAGTCGAGCTCCACGTCGTGGCAGCCGCCGTTGGTGACCTTGGCGCCCAGGTCCCGCCTCTCCTTGGGCAGCGACAGGTCCTGGGCGACCCCGTTGAGCTGAGCGTGGGGCAGGTGTTGCAGGGCCAGCAGGCTCGGCAGGACGGGAACTGCACCCATGCCTGGGCCGCCCACGCCGGCCACCGTGTTCAGCTTCGCCAGCTCCCGGTGGTAGGAGTCCAGCGCCATGCGGATCTCCTCTTGCGTGCGGTCCATCTGCGCCCCGCCCCCGCCGCTGAACAGGTGCGGAAACAACAGACTATTAGCCAACGTGGGGTGCTGTCCTCGGAATCACTCAATCCAGATACGACAGCCGCTGAAATGCAAAACAAGCATGTGGCGTTTGCCTTTCGTTTGAAAAAAAGTGGCAAGACTGTTAATGTGACTTTGTCTGAAGTAATCTTAAGACAGAAATAGAACAGGTATTGAGAGATGAACTAAGTAACCTTTACAGGTTTGAAAGTTAAAGGGTTGAATGTACAGTTGGATAATAATTTCATTTTTTTAAAAAGATTTTTTTGAAGCTGCCATGTAGTGATTACAAGCCTCTATTATATTGTGCTTGGTTTGACTGCCAGGATCTCTGCATCATTAATAAAACCAGATATTTTAGTATGAGAAACTAATTAACTGATATCTTATCAAAATAACCTAATAAGTGGAAGAAATTTTCATTTAAAAGCACTAATATTTATTCTTTCTTAAAAGACAATAGGTTCCTGATAGACTATTATTTCCTCTCACATCCTTTGGGAATTGAATTGGGAACTGCAACTGTAAATAATTAGTAACTCCATATTAGGTACCTACATCTGGAAGATTAAAGATTGTTTTTCATCATTTAATAATATTTTTACTAAAATTCATAAGCTTGCTTTTTGTTTGAATTATTTATTGGTTTGGAATCCAAAAAGAGTCGTTTTGGCTCTCACTGCACCTGGAAAAAAAAAAACTACGGAGTTTAGATTGCATTAAATATTAAAAATTATTTGATTTAGAAGTATTTAAGTAATTACATCTTAACACGCATTACATTCAATACTATCATATGCAATTTAAGTCTAGAATTCTCTAAATAAAATCGGGAAAGTCTTTTGCACAACTTTATCTTATTTCTTATTGTTTCGTGTCCTCCCCTCATAATATTTTGATGGTGATCAAATGAGATGGCTTGCATCCATTAGTAACCTCTAACTTACAAATCTGCTTGTTCAGTTCTGAGGTAGGAGAACCTCTGATAACCTCCGAGAACCTATAGGGACTCAAACCTACACCACCCAGTTTGCATTCTGTCTCAGTTACATCAGGTGTGTCAGCGTAGCTTACAATATTTTCTTAACTCCTGTAAAGAAGGCTAATGAAGTCCAGTAGAAGAATGAGACTGTGTTATAAGTGAATTTGGAAAATTGGCAAGAAATGCAGAAGAAAAATTTACATATTCTTGAAACTGACATTACAAATATTTATTTTCTCATCAACTAAATTTAATCCAATGCCTGAAAAAAATAATATGTGACAATATCCACCATACTTGGTAATTTCGTTACCTGTAGATACATGCATTTAAACACAATCATAAACACATTTAAGAGTCAGTTTACATGTATTGACTCCTTTCCCTACAAAATAAACAAAAAGGATAATGCTAGCTTTGTAAAATTTAAGAATGCTGATTTCCATCAAAGTTATTACCATGAAGATGACCAGTGTGTAAGAGATTTATACCTAGGAAAGTGTTCACGTGGCCCGCGCATTGTGTCTTCCATTCTCCTTCCCATCAGTTTGGCAAGTTCCTCGTGATATATTCGGACCACTTTTTCTTGCGGAATGTCATCGTTTTCATACTTCTTCAGGCGGCGGTTCTGAGATCCATCCTTTGCAAAAGGAAATTTGAACAGTCAAACAGGATCAATGGATACTATACAAATATTCACTCTAAACTTATGTGATGGAACCACAAACACAAAAGTATCCAAAAAGTCCACACTCATACTAAGATAAGTTTCTTTATGTTTAAGACATTAATGGTTTGTATGAAACAGTACATTAAAATAGTTACCTATTTGGTGGCTATGAGCAATGTTTTCACTAATGATGTACAATAATATTCTTGAATCACCTTAGTTTCTCATGTCAAGATAAGATAGTGCCATTATAAATCTTGCACCAATTATGTAGGTCATGCTAAACCGAATTAGACTCGCTCAAAACATCTCCGGTTGAAACTCTGCTGCCTATTTGCAGGACTATTGTTGCATGTGGTTGTTTGTGCTCTTTGGAAGTGATATTTACAGAGCTTCAAAGTCTTTTATCGAACACATCTCGTCTGACTTAAGGAGTTTTGTGCACATTCTTGAAAGCTGTTTGTTATGTTGAAGTGCAGTAAGTAAAGTACTAGTAATGATTTCACTAAAATTTAGTTTTGCTGTATATTGTGTACTGCATTTTAAAAATATTTAATTGAAATGTACCTAGGTGGTTTTATTTTGAAAAGCATGTGAAATATTAGATGGTTAGTCGGAAGGTCATTGAATCTACACGTTGTTTTTGGTGACTCCAAAAACTATATTGGCAGAAAAACAATCTAATGAAGTCCATCTAATAAAAATCAATTAAAACTAATTACTATAGCTTCCTATTCAGGAAAAAAATATTAACAGAGGCTTTACTCATCAGAAATAAAAATATTCTTTATGATGCTCATGTAGCATCTCACTCAATTAGGTTTCAAGAATGGAAGGGATCTGGGCTCCCAGAATTCATTAACAGTTGGTAACAATTGTAAGAGTTGAAACTTATGTAGAAGTAAATATAGTCTTGTAAATTTACAATGTTATTTTAATAATCTTCTTAAGTTTTGAGTGAAATGAACTGGTCCCCAATTAAAAGTATTTATTACTATTTGGGCTTTGTGAATTTCCCACATGCATGGTATTTATGCCAGAAAGCTTATTGAAAGACAGCTTACTAACCAAAATAACTAACTTACTTCGGGTGTTGAACCTGTAACCTCTGAAGGTGGCTAGTAGTGATGGAAAAAATCATATGTATTTATTGATATTTAGGAGAAACTGAAAACTGATGTCTTTGCAAACAGTTCAATCACATGAATTTTTTACTATGATGTCGTAACCTCAACTATTTGAATGCTTGGCAAAAATTAAACAAGCGATTCCTCTTCATCGTCTCTGATGACAGTGACGGACATCAAAACCAACAACTGATGCTTGCACAATGTCCTCGACGTTGGTAGCTAGATTGGATGAAGCAAATTACATCACACTGTTGTGAAACATGCTTTACTTGTAACATGAAAATATTCATCCTGAAACTTTATGTAGGATTTTTTTTAATGGAATTGGTCTTAAAGAATGAAGGAGAAAAGCAGTTTACAACATGAAATTTCACTTCTCCTCCTCGTCCTAATTATAGAATAAGTTTCATCTTTTAACATAACAACATAGTGGCACATTTGTGACATTTTGAAAGAATTATAATGAAATTTAATTGGCCTGAAAACTGTACATGATTTTGTCTCAAAATCATTTCATTAAATAAATTGGGGGCAACACCTTTAATTTCCACATATTTTTGTGAAATGTTACTACCCCAAATTATTTCAATGAAATGATCTTTCCACAGTGACAAAATTCACGTGGTTGTACAACTCCATTCAATTAAACATAATCCAGACGTTCAGTTACATTTAAATACATTATCTATTATTTACAATAAATGTGGTTCAACTCCCTCTTTAGAGATGGGTACCAGCATTGGGAAGCACACTCGTATAAATGTTTTCAACTCATTTTGTTGTGATGAACCAGCAGCCAAAGTTTTTCGGTAAAATTCAGACTCATTCTGTGTGTGTGCGTGTACACATGCATACATACACACACATACATACATATACACACACAGACATACACATACGCACACATACACACACATCAGCACCAAAATAATCATTAATAAAAAAAATGCTGTAAAAATGTCATGATTTTATGTGCAGCATTCACCTCACTTTTGTTTTCATGATATTTTAGCTTTTAGCTTAACCACTAAAGAGTTGGTTTTTGTCTTGTTTTTAGAGTGCTTGATTTTTTGGTAGAGTTTATTATTTGATGGTAATTTTAAACAAATACATTAGAAAATATCATAGTCAGCTAACCATTGAAAAAGTTATTAATTATGTGAAACAGTGAGAGCTATTGGATTTATATCTGTTGGTATAGAAAAACCTGTGAAATCTTTTCCATCCCACTAATTATTTTTAAATGATTCTGCCCCTCACTAATAGCAAGAAGACTTGGGGCCCTTTACAGTACTAAGCCCTGCTGTTTGTCATTCCTGGTTAGATGAATGCCTGAAAAAAGTAAGCGATATTGTTTATAAGCATATTCATTGTAAAATTATGCTGGCTTGTTAATGTTTACTCGATTTCAGTTAGGATCCTCACTGGAAGAGCATTGATACAGCATACACGTTCACAGAGTGGAGTTTCTAGTGATGATAACCAGCCTAATAATGTTTTGTAGTTATTCCTCACAACATTAGTTATCTTGTCTGTGAAATAAATTAAATTGTAATTTTCTTTCTTCTCTGATTACAGTATTGGGTCAAAAACACCTTTAATCAAATGAAATTTAATTCAAAAACTAGGATGTGATGTTTGGAAATTCTGTTCTTGTAGCACATGAGATGGTGCAGAAACATTGATTGTGTTCTTTTTATGCAATTTTAATTTTAGTGCTTTAACAACTCTTTTGTAAAATATTAGTGACAAAATTTATTAAATTTTTCTAAGTGGGATTATAGACTGTTGGTGTAGCTACTTTTTTTTTTTTAAATGGAAAACTTGCTTTGTATATTACCACTGAAGAAATGAGTGTGAGTCAAGTTCAAGAAAACTTATACACAGGAAAATAGGTTCATGTGGTTCCCTGTTTGTATTTCAGTATAATGTTTTTTTCCTGCATGCTTAGTTTGTAGTACAGAGTAAATGGCACCCACTGTTTTCAGAGTAATACTACCTGGCTTGTTTGCATTAAAAATCTTATTTTGGACACCCTGGTAATTTATATTAAGTTTATTTTTTTTTTAATTTTACTATTTGTTCATTTTCAAACACCATAAAATAGTGTCTATTGATAGCAGTATTGTTACAGATGTAGTCAATCTGGAAAAAAAAAAATTAATTTCTAAACACCATTATAATTTCACATGAAGAACTATTTGTAGCAGCCGGGCATTATTAATAACAAGGCATTCCATTTGCGCAAAGTGCTTGACTACTTGAAGATCGGAAGATGTCCACACCGTCCTTTGTGGAGCTTCGGTTTCCTCCTAGTGATTCCCTTCTCTCTCCACCTGCTATTTTTGTATTGCCCACTCTTTTCTTTGCTAGCTTCCCTCCCAGGTGCAGTGATGGAGCAAGTGCAGGCGTGTGCAGGCAAGTGCAGGCGTGCAAGCCTCCTGCCTCAGCCTTGTTCTGGTTCAGTTGCTGTCTCGTATTAGTTGTTCCTGCATCACTGCGATGCTCTGAGGTAAGCCATGGCAACACTTAGCTGATTTGTGATTGGTGTTGATGTTCGTGGTGGTTGAACCAGTACACATACCCTTTTGCTTTTAAAGTTTTTTTTATGAAATATCCTTTTCGGCTACCACAGTCAATATTTTGTCTGGATTTATTGTTTTTGTCATTCCTATTTCTTGTATTTTTGCTTGCTACTATGTCTTGCCATGCCTTTCCTCACTGGGTACTGCAGCGATCACCATGTATTTAATTTTTTTAAAAGCCTTAAAATGGCTCTTACTAACACAATCAGTGTTTTTGTTCTCTCCCTTATTAGCAAACTTAAGGTAAACTGATGTTGAGGAACACATTTGTTCCATATTCTCGTTTGTAATTTAAATGCTCATGCTACATAATTTTGACGATAAACTGTTAATGTTTCTTCCTTGTGCAGTTTCCAAATTGTCATTACCATAGATACTGTAGATAGATACTGTACATATCCAAACTATTCTAGCCTGATGTCTACATTATTACAAACTGGGATTGCTCAATATAACCGAATGCTGAACTTGTAAAGTGTGGGTCAAAAATACGTCATTCTACATGACATGAAGATTTGCCAGTACAGTAAGTGTGGGTTCATTAAAATCAATAGTTTTTTTTTCTTCATTGTATCATTAAAAAAATAATACTCTACGCCAAAGCTAACTTTGACTTCCATGAACACAAATGATAAATAGCACCGTAGAAATGTTTTCTTGTAGAAAATTGATAGGTATATTACATTCAAACTTTATCCAAAAATAATATTATTAACACATGGTGTGTTTATAAAAATATCTGTTTGTGGAAATATAATGATTTTTCCTAGCAGAGACCAAGTTGTAAAGTTTCTTGGTAAAGCTGATATAAGATGTATTACAATAATATGAACATTCATTCAAAATGACTTTCATGTAAATGGATTTGGTCACAAACAATTTCCAATCTCTTTAAAATGTTAGTTGTTATTTTATTTGGTAATACATTCTCATATTACTTAAATATTTCAGTTCTCTTAGGTTTAAGACATGCATAACTATATACTGTAATTAACAAATACTGTTCTTGCTCTGTAAGAACACTAATGCATGCATGCAACATTGAATATAAAATAAGAGCAGCAGCAGATTTGATGTGACATGTTACATTTATAATTTAGTTTATCTTGAGTTATTGTACACACATTGCAAATTAAATGGCAGCTAGATTACCTGCGCATGGTTAGGTGATTTGCTGTCGTTGCTGCGGCTGTCCTCGACTTGAGTTTTCATCATCTGGCTAGCTTCGCTCAGAATGTGTGCAATGCGTTCTTCAGTCATGTTTTCAGCATCGCCTCTAGCAAATGCCGGAATACCCGTGTCTTTACCTACACATTACAAAATATATTTTCAACCAGTCTGGACAAACATGTGAGGTGAAGCAAACAGTGTTTTAAGTGACCACATAATGCTCTATTTGTAAACTTTATGTTACTATTCATATGAACAGGTTCTATCTCTATACAAATTGATCAATACTTTGATTTATTAATGTACAGTATATGTACCTGTTTTTGTGAAATTTAGCAATTACTACTGTTGGAAGTTTGTATCTTAGTAAGAATCATTCAAATTTATCAAAAAATTACTTCTAGTGTGTAGGATACACATATATAAACTTATAAATATAAGTTTATGTATTTTTATTTGACTGCATATTGGAAGGCAATAAATGATATTTTATTGCTAATTTCTACATTATGAAAATTAAAAAAAAAATGATGTTTTTGCTTTGCAGATTTGCAACAAACTAAGGTGTACCTGCCCTTAATACACCACAAAATTAACAGTAAATAAATTCTTGCTAACATTTATATTGTGCAGAACATAATTCATTGTGAGTATAAATTATTAATTTAAGATGACATTTTAAATGGAGTTTAACATGCAAGCATATAAAACAAAAACACAATTTTAAATTCTATCGTATGGTTAATAGCAGATATTTATTCGTGAAACTCAATTACACTTACTTTGATTCCCACTTAGTATTACCCACACACATAATTTTCTCTAGAAAAATTTCAATAACATATTAACATGTATGACTATTTGCATGTAGCAGTTTACGAGAGAAGATTAACATGCTCAGTGTTTTTTTTTTTTTTTTTTTTTTAAAGTTTGTTCCTTTATAACACAATTCCTACAGGCAACTAGAAAATGAAGTACCTTGTGTTACATAATATCAGTGGGTATCTCAATGTATTTTGATCTACCATTGTAGCTTATGGAGTTAAGTCTTTATTAATGTAAACATTTGGACAACACACATCACATACTGAAGCTATTTCTAATTTTTTTTAAATTTTAATGCATTTGTTAATCCTGGGAAGGAGAAGCTAAAATAATAATAATAATAATAATAGACCGATAAATTTCATATTTCACTTGGCAACCATCCTCCTACATTAGAACCTAACTTGAAATGATTGACATTACATGGTCCAAACTTGTAAAAACAAAATATTTAGCTCATTTCATTCCAAATGTTTGACAATATCAACACCTTTGAGTTTAAATAACTCACAAAAATAACAAACCATCACCATATTGTTGGATTATACTGAATCAATGTACTTGCATGCTGGAATACAGAAGTTTTCCCCTTCAAGCCCAAAAATTATTTTTAATTAAATTTTTCACATTTGGCTAAGTTTTACATGCCTAATGGATTCTGCATGGTAAATACTTAAAATGACATATAAATATCTTGCATGTAACATGTTAATTAAGACATGTTTCTTCTTTATTGCAGCCCGATAGGGAGTTGACTTTAGCGTAGTTTAGTTTTCAGTAAGTTTGTCACGTTCCTGTGTTGTGATTGCAGCAGTGAGGTGCTCTCAGAATGTTGCTAAGTAGGTAACCTAGCATCATGGCGCCTGGAGCAGAATTTCTCTCCAAAGGATGGTTAGGTGTGTATAACCATTGTTTTAAATTGCAATATGATACATTCAATACTAAACATTTCTTTGTATGCATCCTTCGTTAAATCACACTTTTAACACATGCAGTTAATGTTTGAAGCATTGAATGTTAAAACTCTAGCAAGTACCTAATCCTAAAAGTAACTGACTGGAAACTAGTACACCCTAGTTGTGTCACTTGAATCTGTAATGGCAAGTGTCAGAAATTTGTTAAGAATTCAGAATCAAAATTTTTTCAAAGTTGAAACAGGCAGTTTTTTTTAAAGGACAGCAAAAATATGTTTGAATTATGCAAAACAAATTAAAAGTTAAATTTTTTCTGTCAAATATTCTTCTGCAAAAAGCAGGTGGGAAAAGATAAATTAAGTTCACAATATGTTAAATATATATTTTAGTTTTTTTTTGTGTTTTGATTAAAATTGAGTTAGTTTTCATTGTTAAAATTAAGGGTTCATTTATTTCCCCATTTTTTACTAGCCCCTGAAAAACAATTGAACTGTATACATTTGACTTTTATTGTAAGTTCTGATAATATGTTTATGTTTAATTTGACTTAAATTTTTCCAATGCTTACACTATCCACATTTATGGGATTGAATATTGATTGTTTCCAAATTAATATTGTCTTGTTGTCTTGTTTTATTTCTTTACTTGTGTTTGTTTAACGATATTGTGAGTTTACCCAAGTGTGTGTTCACTTTGGCTGAGTTTAGTTCATGTGATTGGTCATATCCCAAGTGTGGGACTCAGGTTCACACCATGACAGCCATTATTGTGGTGAGTGATCTAGCAGCCTAGGAGATTGTGCAAGGCCACAGGACATTCTGATCAGGGGCGCAACAACAGGGGGGGGCCAAGGGTATTTTGCCCCCCATCTGAAACCTTGAAGTGGGGGCAAACGGGGGCAAAGAAAGTGCTGTGTAATCAATTTTTAGATAATAAAACTGCTTAAATAGCACCATTTTCCACCTTGAAATACAAATTTTCTCGGGGGAGGACCTCCGGACACCCCGCTTCAGTAGGGGGGATCGATAATTCTTTATAAAAAGGTATATTGCTCCCCTTTGGAAATTTAGTTGTTGCGCCCCTGATTCTGATGACAGTAAAACCTCGAGTTGGAACCCTGGCTATCTCATTTCGAGTGATACCTCAGGCACAACATACTGAAGTAAACTTAATGAGAAGAGTTAGGATATTTTTTTTTTTTTTTTTTTGCGATTATTGCATTTAAGTGTTTGCGTCGACCAGTGGCTACGCCCCTCCTGGGAGTCCGACGTTCCCATCACTCCAACACATCCAACTTCCCGGCACATTTCGAACCTCCCGCCAGTGGCATGCGTGTGTGCGTGTGCGTGCGTGCGTGCGTGCGTGCGTGCGTGCGTGTGTTCGTGTGTGCTTGTGTGCGTGTGTGCGTGTGTGCGTGTGTGCGTGTTTGCGTGTTTACCAAAACCCCGCCACCCTAAGACACTGGTGTAGTCAGACCGCACAACCCTATGAGAATAAATAACAATTCACAATGTAATATTTTATTTTACGCCCCAAAGTACCTACACGTACTTTCAGGTGCAGTGATGAGATAATAAGGATGTAGCTACGTCTTGAGCAGACATTCCCGCTCGTGAAGTGCTAGTTTTTGAACTGTAGGAAATGTTCGGAGGGTTAATCTTGTTTCAACCACGGCACAGTTTCAACGTCGACCTGACAGTCGTTTGGCTTAGAGGCCGCTCGCCTTCCTGTGGCCATTGAACGCCCCCCTCCCCCCCCCCCCCCCCATGCCCAGTCTCGCTCCAACGCCCGGCTTCGCAACATCTGATCTGAAAGCATCCGTCGTTTAGCTTTACTTTTATCACCATTTTTTTTTACGAGAATACGTCTTTAAAATTGCTTCCATAGTGGGAGGCAATTAAAAAAAAAGAATGATAACCAAATTCGGGGAATACAGTTTGGTGTTGCAGCTACATATCTATTATCTCCATCCAAAATTTAATTACACCATTGGATAGAAAGGATCAAAGAATTCGTTACGCTAAGTGAGGACTGTGACGCATCGCGCGCGGTGGAGGGGGAAGCGCCGCCATTTTGAGGTCATTTTGCTGCGTTTCGAGATTTCCATTTCGTACAACTTTTGGCTCTGAGAAGCTACGACGTTCATTTGAGTTTAAATAGTCAGCTCTCGTCACAATTTATCGATTGCATGTATAAAACATTACTGTAAAATAGTTATAGTGAATATATATGATGTTAAAATTTAAAAAAAAGATTATAACATACATAAAATAGCGTATTTTATATTTTGTATAGAAAATATTACCTGTTACGTACACGTATCCACGTACAACACACGGCCGTGTCCATGATACAGCCACACCCCATTTTTTTATTCATCCTCGAGGTCTACTTCGGGTAGTACACTACTGTAAATAATATTTTATATCTACGTCTGCGGATGTTTGAAACTAGCTGAGAACTTGTATCTAACTCAGTCCACGTCACTGGACCCCGTTAGAAAAATCCCGTGCCGTTTGCTTTTCAAGTTATACTTTTCTTACAAGAACGTGGCTGTGTAAAGGGCCGTGTCAAACGAATCAGGTGATGTCAGGGTATCTCGGAGCAGGGACTGGGGGCGTGTGGGATACCTGGGAGCTGGCCGACCCGGTAGTGTGTGAGTGAGCACAGCGCGTCCGTCGCTTGCAGCGGACCTGTTCCTGAAAGACTGCTCATTCGGGAGCACCTGGGCGACACCACAGTCCTGAGCAAGGAGCAATGGCTGGGTGCCCTTTGCCGAATGACCTGTCCGTAACTAAACAAAATATAAACCCCTTGTTGTAGGACTAAAGCCTAGTCTACAATTGCAATGTCCTAACCTGTGTCAGAAGGACACTCGTCGGTGATTGGTCCACGTGACCCTCTGACGTCATGCGTCATGTGGGCGAAGGTCCGAACCTACTTTGTCCGAAGACATTCGTCAATTTGAACTTTTTGTCTCAACCTGTGTCCTTTGGTAGCATTGAATAGCAACAGAACACTAACGATATTAGAGTTTCCGGTTCCCGTTTGCAAAACATGCACGAAAACAATAATAAAAAAATAAACAATCGAAAGACCTTTACTTTGCTCTGGTGACAACTTTAGAAATCAATAGTTTCGGACATAGGACACTACAATTGTAGACAAAGCTGTTTTCCGTGCGTCAATGTGACGTCATTCACATTCGGATAAGGACGCGGACCACGCACAGGTTAGGACAATTGTAGACGGGCCTATAAGTACTAACTAACATCCAAACTAACTATTCACACAAACAATGTAACACATTTTCATAATAATTATACGTACTTTAGAATTACTTGTAAAATTAAGATAAATTAATGTATAGTCAGAAAGGAACGTTTCACATCTGAATAAATTGTGCAGTCACTCATGTATCGTGTTTACTTCTAAAAACCATGGGTGTATTAAAAGTCACCAAAAACTGGAGTTAGGTAACTGACATTGTGGTTTATGTACGTTTTTAAGATATTGGATCCATTGTTAAACAATAAAATTAATATTTTGTATCACCTTGTGGCAATTTTCAACATTGAAATACCTTAATTATTTATATAATGAGTGTTAAAAAATATTACACGTGCATACACCTAATATTACATCTCACTGTGGTACCTCTCTTAACTACAATTTCTGTTAACACAGAACATAATCTTTATTAATTCTGTATACCACCCAAATATTTCTGCACCTTCTACTCAAATCAACTATATAAAAAAAATATTGTTATCAACCGTATATGCCCCAACAGCAATTAAAACAGCATTCTACCATTAGTATAATAAAAGTAAGTTAAATTGGTTTTTAATAGCATTTTAAAATGTATAAGACATTTGTTAGACAACATTAAATACACTTCAATGTTTGTCAATGTGTTTTGGCTAAAAAAAGCTAACAATACACTTTAGTTATTGCTTGTGCCAAATTATTGAAGCAATGATAATTTTTTGATAAAATGTTCCCTGAGTGCAAAGATTATATTTTAATTCAGTTAATTAAACATTTTTTTCTGTAGTGTTTTAAATTTAAATGATGCTGATTTTATACAATATGTTTCGTTCAGTGAAAATGAATTATTTCATGTGTTTTTAGAGTACGTATGTAAGCTTTTTTTTTTTTTAACCCCCGATGCAGAGGGGTGTTATAAGTTTAACGTGTGTATCTGTTTATCTGTCTGCATTTTTTTTTTTTTTAGTTTTTAAAGATGCATATAAATCTTAAAAAATTGATTGGTTTTGCCCGTAATTCTGTGCTAATTATTTTCAGACAGATGAGGTTTTGTTTCTATAGTCGTGTAATGCAAATAACAATTTATTTAATTGCGTTCTAAATATTTTTTTTCAGGTTGTTAAAACAAGTAAGGGGAAAAGACGTTGAAAATCTAACATCCTTGTGTCAAATGGATTTCAAACCAGTGATCTTCAAAGTTATCATCTGTTAAAATACATAGGTACTTCTCTCATCATTGACACTATCAATGTAGGAAATGGAGCATTTCTAAGATTGTAACAAAATTGCATGAGGAATATGCTATAGTGAATTACACTATTTTTTTCTCACACAGAATAGTTGCAAAGCATTGGAAAGCTTCGTTTTCTTAATCTTTCTTAAAATATACACACTTGCACCACCACTGTGGTAGGTAGCTTCTCTCGGTCCTCTTTAAACTATTTTTGTGGAGTGCCTTGCAACCACACCAGGTCAGCTTCTTGCAGTACTTCAAATTCTGAAAAATATTGTTTGCATACAGACCTTGCCTACCAGGACTTTGAACTAGTGATAATAATAAGCTGAAACAATATTTGAAGAGTAAAGTAGGTGCATATTGCCTCAGCACCTGAAACCCCATGTCAGCACCGGCAGTGCTGATTTCCCAACTTGCACGTGGGCTACAGGCACATATCTTTCACACAGTGTCATGGACATTTCTTAACCATGAAACACTGTATCACCAAAATGTCACTGCTATGTGCTTTTAACGATGGCCCTCAGCTACAGTTTCTTGATGAGGATGCTTCCCTTAGAATCCCAAAACACTACAGCCACATGCTTGCCAGCCGAGGGCATTGAATTTATTCAACAGAAAGTGGCCCTTATACTTTCATTGCCTTGACTGAGTTTGGACTCCAGTTACTAGTATTGTAGCCATGTTTCATGGTCTTAACCAAGTTGAGACATTTAAAATGATGGATCTAACTGTGATGTTGCAAGATGTCTCTGCTCAGGCACACTCGCTATTTCCTTTGCAATGTAGTCAAGGTTTTGGAAACCTTCCTGACAGAAATCTTAGTCATCATTGAGTGCTCGGGTAAGATGCACTGCAAGGTTTTTATGGAAATTCTTGTGACCGCTTTCCATTTCTGCCATTGATGTACACACTGTTTTTAAACCTTCACTATACTTGAAAGTGGCTTTTCGTAACGATGATTGATGTCCAACAATAACTTATGAATCGCTGCTGGAATCATACTCTACACCATTAGAAATTACTTTGTCTAGCACTGCCATCAATGATCCACCCCCGTCCCCCAAAAGTGTCAACATGTGTTGTGACAGTGGCTTCATGAATGTTGTGTTGTATACACTAGTTGCACCCCACAGCCAAGTGCTGCCCCAGGTAGTATATCACTGCACTATCTAACAGCAGCTGTCTTGGTCGGTCAAATGGTGAACCATGGTTGGTGGAAAATGGTAAAATGTACATAAATATTTTATGCCCCTCGTACATATTTAATACACCATTTCTTTACATAAAATTTTCTAATAAAATCTTAAAGACGAGCTAGTCTGCTGCACGAACCTCAGGGCAAAAGTCTCAAATTCTCTCAACTCTGCTTCTTTAATTGGCGATTGTATTATTATCCCTTCTGGTATAGTGCCGTGACATGAGTCGGTTTTTACTTCAGTACTCAGAGACATTGGAATGTTACTTCTCAATGGCAGATATGTGTTTAGAATTTATCCATTTGCTGTAGTACAATTGTGTGGTAAATGATGGCTATGTAGCAGCATCTTTACTGCAACATGACATTATTTATAACCTTAGACGATAGAGGCTATGTCATCTCAACGATAATAGCAGGTGCCCAAAGTCAACCATGACCCATTGTTCTTGCATTGACGAGGTACTGTGAAGCAAACATTCGGAGTGCGACTGGCATATGTTTTCCTTATTGTTTTATCTGTACTAAGTGGCCTTTGTCACGGTACAAGGTGATACACGATGGTTTATCAGCATTCTGGCAAAACACTGTGAACAATCACTACCCCTCATTTGTTTACGCGATTTCATTGCAGACTATGCCCTCTTCTTTGTGTTGCCCATGTACCAAGGATGGTATGGATTAGTATTAATAAACCTAATATTTTTATCGTTAGAAAACTTTGTGAAAGAAGTATAATTGCTACTGTTCCATTGTGACTTACATTAGAATTCGATAAAATTAAATAATAACTGTCCCTTAGTGAGGTGATCAAATTATACCTACCTGTATGCATAACCATGGATGCCTGGTTCATATCTTATGATGATTAAAAGCCTTTAGTGGAGAATGATGCGAACAATAACAGGTTATACATACACTGCACCACGTCGTATTTTCGTATATATTTTTTTAAGAAATCGGTCCACCAGATTCAACTAAGTGATAGTACATTTGTATCCACTACCCCGTGACCATAATTAACTTTATTAGTGGCAAGTAAAAGGCAGTAAAAATACCAAGGCATTGTTAGACAACTCCGGCAGTTTAAAGTTAGCCAATGGTTCAGATATATCCACAAAAATATTATTGGCTAATCTTCAGCTGCATTTGGAAACAATTGTTACGAAGGCAAAGAATATCTCAACTCAAAAAACCTTATAAATTGGTTAACATCGTATAAGTAAGTTGTGAAAGGGCAACAGGTGAGATTAAGGAACAACACATATATGGTGCCGATCTTGAAAAGTATTGTTTAAGCATTAACAGACAAATTGATGTTTGCCAATTAGCAGCTTCCAGAGTAGAGGCACATAAAAATAGCATAGTTACAAACCAAAGGTAGACAAAATCATTTTTCCACCAAGAAAGATCAGTGAAAACGATTGCCAGGAGCATACGCAGAATATCATTTGGGAAGGAGGGGGAAAGTAGAACATCTTTGCTGTTTGCTTCCTTAAATGTTTTTCCTTTTGTTGTGGATAAAGTTAGATTATTTTAGGATTTCGGTATGGGGAATATATATTCCCCTCATTTCCCTTACACTGGGTACGCCCCTGGCTATTGTACCCAAAATATGGTAAGAAGGACAATGAATACCAAATGCTCGTGTTGGATCTTGAAGCAATTGAGTCTTCCTGATATAATCTAAAATTAATAAATGCATTGGTTAAAAAGAATAAATGGGAATTTTTTCTAGAGAAAAGAGAGGAAAGGACGAAATCCTACCAAAATTTCGTTATGTTAATAGAAAATATTATACGAAAACACCCAGAATATACATTTAGCAACTACAGTAAAATTATTTCAAACAAAGTACCCTAGAAAGTAAGAGGGTATGATATGAATTAGTAATGCTTTCCAAAAATCTGGAAAACATGGCTCCGGAAATAGGTACTCGTATAGAATCTTAATCGTCAGTTATAGAGCATAAACTCAATAATGTTCCAGTGTTGAATAAATTTTTGAAGAATGCTTTAAATATGGGTTTAGACTAAACTTATTTATCTGCATCAGTAAGAATTCTTAAGAGGAAATAAAAACAGAGTAAGTAAACAGTCATGGAGCTTGCTGGTAAAGTTGATTTTGGCACAATATTAAATGGGAATAGTCTTAAACATTGAGAGGCCTTTTTTAAAAGGCTTGAAAATCTGAAAGAAAGTTTAGTTTTCCTAGATAAAGATTATTATCAGTGCTGATAATAGCCCAACTGTGATCATAGCCTAGAATTAGTAAGAATTATAAGCCCAGACTAAACATCGTGGACATTTTTGTATCTCAAATAATCATCAGCCATAAGGACTAAACTGATACTATAAAATTAAAAGAAAACTAATCGGCAGATTTAATCCGTACATGTTCCAATATTTTCAGGGATTGGGCACTTTGAGATATCTAGAAAACTAACTCCGACTCTGCCATTATGCTGTAAAATAACATGTGGGAGGAACTAATTTATACCGAATCGCTAAAGCAGATCCTGGTCTAATTGTCATTTACCGACAGAAAAAATGATAAGCTGAAGGAAAGCAAATTTCTCAAGCATGATAAAAATAAAAATTCTGTGTTCATGTTCAACTATACGCCATTTTCTTGAATCTATATCTCCACAGGACAGTTCTGGATGCCATCGACTCCATCACTTCTGGTCTCACTGCACATGGGTATCACTTAAGCGGGTATGCCACGATGTGTATTTCCTTGGAGATTTCAATGCCAGCAGGTATGGAGAGTTCTGTGGGAGGTTTTGCAGAGTGCTGGCCTTTTTCTATGGTTTTCATGGAAGTTTTGGTTATTGATATTGTTTTTCTGTAGCAGGTTTCCTACAAGGTTGAAATTTTTGCCAATTAGACTACTGTCAACGTCTTGAGTTACCAACTGTGATGAAATTTGTAAATGCTCACCCATTTTCAATCGTGTTTGGTTGTTTTTGAAGTGTATTTAAATAATCTACCGTCTTGTCCATTTGTATGCGCATATGGTGTAATATTATGTGATGTGTATTCAGATAAAAATTACGCAATTTGAAATGTACGTACGTACGCACGCACGCACGCACGCACGCACGCACGCACGCACGCACGCACGCACGCACGCACGCACGCACGCACGCACGCACGCACGCACGCACGCACGCACGCACGCACGCACGCACGCACGCACGCACGCACGCACGCACGCACGCACGCACGCACGCACGCACGCACGCACGCACGCACGCACGCACGCACGCACGCACGCACGCACGCACGCACGCACGCACGCACGCACGCACGCACGCACGCACGCACGCACGCACGCACGCACGCACGCACGCACGCACGCACGCACGCACGCACGCACGCACGCACGCACGCACGCACGCACGCACGCACGCACGCACGCACGCACGCACGCACGCACGCACGCACGCACGCACGCACGCACGCACGCACGTACGTTCATCGCCGAGTCGTACCTAAGTTATATTTGTTTGAAATTTAAAATTATCCCAAAGGAAAAATAAATGTTATTATATAAACTCATATTTGATGGTTTGAAGAATACGTGCAATTTACTGCATTTAAAAATTGCAACACAAGTGTCAGTCCAACCTACAAAATTCGTGTGTTCATGAGAAATAACTTGCAAATTACCTAACACTTTCAGTATAAAGTTTGAGGATATTATATTTGTTTCTGTGACTGGTAATGTCAAACAGTTTCTTAAATGTTAACGAAAGAGATAGAAATAACATTTTTATTTTTCGTTAGTCTCTCGTTACCTACTTAATATTTTATGTGAAAAACGCGAACATTTTCGCTGCGTAGGATTTTGACACGTATTTGTAAATTGTTTTTTGTGATTATGATAAGTAGTATTACGTCGTTTTCTTATAATCCAACTCGTTTTTCACACAAAATATTTCAGAAATGCGTCATGTTTTTCATTGCATCTGAACGTATGTTAGGCTTATATAGACTTGTTACATTTATTCGTAATAAAGTAGACCTATTCCGGGATTGAAATGTACTGCAATGAATCCAATTATAAATCAATATCGCTCGATTACAATTGAATGAGAAAATAAAGGTTATCCTTTTTTCTCCCCTACTATCTCACAAACCTATCCTACATACCTGCAGGTACACATGTGACATGTGGATAATATAATTGAAAACAATATACACCAATAAAACCCACACCAGTATTATTAACTAAACAATGACAGAAAAGGATAGTTTCTGAAAGAATATTATTTTTAACAAATATGTAGATTGTTTCCCAGAAGCCACTACTCTACAAGTTTGAGCTAAATAAGCAGAAACTATAAACTAAAACAGGTGTCTTTTAAGTGATAAAAGTTTTCGTAATACTTATATCCATAATAAATGAAGTTGACAATTGCATTGTAGATGCTGTGGATAAAGTATCGTGCCATAGGTTATTCCATAGAAACGTCCATACCAGATATCATGGAGGCTGAGGCAGCAGTTTTGTTGGAAGCTTTTAGTGGAGCCTGTACAAAACCTTCCATCGTGACTTTAGATATGTCTAGATTACAAGGGAGCTAAAGTAGAAGGACACTCAAATTTACACAAAAATAATAGAGCTGATTGACAGAATACCTTAAAACTATGGGGTTATATCTCAATTAGTTCTGCATAGCCTTGCGTCTACGAGTACGAAATAAGTGAATGCTGATTGAATCAGAATTGGAACATACCAAAATGCTGATTGTACTATGAAGAAATGTGAGGGTGTGAAATAGTAAAGTCATGGGCTAATTTTTATTATATTTTGCCGTGGCTGTAAAAAGGAACAGCGATTTTGTTCAGTCTTGGATAAAATGTAGTGGATGAAGCTATTGGAATACATATAACTAAACAAATTTCACGGCCCTACGTGTATACACGAGTCGCATCCGTGTCAGCCTTGTTCACTTTTCCACACAAGTTGGCGAACACTCAGAGGTGACTACGTTCAATTTTCGGAGTAGATTGTGTGTTGTGATAAAATTTTATATATTTGTAAAGTGTTCAAATAAATTGAATTATTTAAAAAATACCTAGATTTGCTAAGTAAATGGTTTGTTCTTTTTTATCATGCCTTATTGCGATACAATGTTAAAAATTTGGATCTCAGCACATAGAATTAAAGCAAGCTTCTTTTTGTACGCAACCAAAACGTAGCGTACCTAGCTCACGTTCTGGTGAAAAAACAAGTATTAAACGATGCAGCATTAAAAATTAAAAAACAAATAAATATTACACTTTTACTATTTAAATTGTATAAATCAACTAATGTAAGTTCAAACAGTTTTCCAGTTTTCTGATAAAAAACGTCATATCATCTCTGCTAACTAACTGTAGCCTATTTATAGCAGAAGGATCACAAATGTTTCCCCAAAGCTTAAAATGCGGCCTTTAAAGAGTTGGACAGCGATGTATGTTTTTTTTATCTCGTAATTGGATTCGCAAAATAAAGTCTGTTTTTACGACTGGACCTCACTTAACGGTACCTACAATTACGCTTGATGAAATCCCTATACCAAACCACCTAAAACAGGTAAGTTTTTCCTCCGTATCTGGGAATGGTGTGGTTGTTTTGTCGCGTCAGCAGCTGCGAATGCTGTACGTGCATGCTGAAGGTAGTCTGCTCTGAGCTCGCGACCCGCAACTCTCTCTCTCTCTCTCTCTCTCTCTCTCTCTCTCTCTCTCTCTCTCTCTCTCTTTCTCCGCGAGATCAACCTGCATTTCCCGCAATGGGGGAGCAGGTGAGCGTTGCCGTTGGGTTTTCTCGGGGTACTCCCGTTTTTTGCAACTGATGCATTTCGTCGCTGTTCCGCCCTCGTGGCTTTGACGACACTTTATCTATCCATATGAGCTAAACATCTCATCGACAGCAATACGTGTTTCTTTATCAAAGAGTAGTTTTGAAAAATACATATTACCAACATTTGAATGATAAAATGTAATATAAAATATTCCACTATCACAGGAAAGCACCTACTTTTTTTTTAAGGCTCGAAAGCTAAAAACTTTCAGAAATAATTTACGCATGATTTTAAGTCGGCAGTCTCTAGCTATTTATATCTTAACATGTGAATATAAACCAAAGTGAGGCGTCAGAAACAAAATGCAGTTAGCAAATGTGGAAGTGTGTTAGGAGTCACGGTGATGACTTGCCCACCACCAAGCCTATCAGGGGCCAATCCTCGGAGGGTCGGAGCCGAATTTTCTCTTTGTGGGAAATGTGACAGACGTTTCCGAGAGTCTCTAGGGTGTTTCTCGGGGTACTCCCGTTCCCCCCTCCCCGGTATTCCACCCCTGCTCCGTTCTACAGCCTCGTGTCACGTCACATCAACGGCCGAACTGGCCATGCTAGTGTGCCAACTCCTTGTATTTTGATTTTCACAGTGATATCGACATGGGCGTCCTCAAAAGGAAGAAAGTTCATTTCCGAACATCCGCTGGACTTCATGGGTGAGAGCTGCATGATGGTTTTTTTTATTCCACGTACCAGAGTGTGGTTCGTGGTTAATAGCGAAAAGTAAACAAAAAATATTGGAGTAGCTGTGTAATCCAAAACTCTCAAGGCCTAGCTCGTTTGAATTAACAATGAATACGAAACAAAAAAAAAACCTTGATATTTAAATTTAAAAATTAAATTGGCTTAATTAAAAGGGCGATTTGTGAACACGGCAGGAGTTTTCGCAGAAAGTCGAATGTTTGATGATTCCAAAGAACAATGCCTGGATGCAGCAAGTGTGTTCATTACAACAGCAATTGCTGTTCTCGGTTTAGTCCAACTGTGACGGTGCAGAAATACGGCTTCCTGTAGTGACGATTTCCGCTGCAGAGTGTCGGGAGGGTGGATTGGGTGTTGGAAGGCAGCAAGGCAGTAGGCGGTAGGGTGGAAGGGTTGTTGGAAGGCAGCAAGGCAGTAGGCGCTAGGGTGGAAGGGATTTTGGAAGGCAGCACGGCAGTAGTCGGTAGGGTGGAAGGGTTGTTGGAAGGCAGCAAGGCAGTAGGCGGTAGGGTGTAATGGATGTTGGAAGGCAACAAGGCAGTAGGCGGTAGGGTGGAAAGGGTGTTGGAAGGCAGCAAGGCAGTAGGCGGTAGGGTGGTAGAGGTATTGGAAGGCAGTAGGCGGTAGAGTGGCAGTCGGTTTGCGAGGTATGGCTTTATCATCAGAGGTTTTTATTACGTCTGTCGTTGGTCTTCATTTCCTCGGATGATCAAGACTTTACTGTACATCTCTTGGGCGTAAAAGCGGTAGAAGTGCTCGCTTTAAAGAAAATTATCCCGCCACACACCGCACGCTGTACAAACAAATAAAGAATATGAATTTTGTAATACTATATGCATGTGCGTACTTTATTACTAGAATCGTTTCAGGACCATGCTGGTGTTCGTAGAAACCCAACAAAATGTTGTGCAAGTGAAGTACGTACAGTTCGTAGCGTGCCCTCCGCAATTAACCTACAGAGATAAAGGAGGCAGATAGCAAGCAACAGTATAAATAATTTACTTTTCAACCAACGAAGCAACACTGCAAAAAGTCTTTTAAGTTAATGTGCAGTTTTAAACTATGCACTCATATACATTTTATTTCAAAGCTGTATAAACACATTTTGGTTTTTAATCAGCAATGCAGTGTTATTCATTTTAAATGCAAGCAACATAATTTAATGATAAAACTATTTACCTAATATTTAAAGTAAAAATGAGTCCACTAAGAGTTACGTCAAATTCAGTCATTTTGCTGTAATGCCCTAAAAATTGTAAACTAATTTTTTTCCCTAAAGCACCATGAATAGAATTAGTGTAATGTCAACATTTGGTTATGATGATTTAAAGACAAACTGGATATTTATAAACTTAAAGAAATTAATGAACGCATCGTTATAACCAAGCAAACTATATTTCTTAGTCTGGGTAAAATTTAGTAACACACTTTGTGAATATTAACAAATTTATAACATAAATAATTGCAGCTTGCGAGATAAATTTGCAATTCAGGAAAAGAATTATGCCTTGCAAGAAAGTGAATAATCCTTGATAATAAATGCATAGAACAGAGTTTGGTGTCTGTATCAAAAAATTCCAAACATTGAAACACTGAATCATTATTTTATACTTCAGTTTATTTGAGAACTCATCAATAACCAAATATGGCCCTTGGACATTTCCTGTTAACCATTACCCATTTGACCGATCATGAAGGACTAAGCTAATGATGATAATCATCTTTGTTTAGTTTCGTTTTAAAAAAACTCACTTAGCTTAATCCTACTTCGCTCATTAGAACAGTAAAATACATAGGTACATAACGTTCTCGCAATACTATTACCAAATATATTAAATATTTCCAATAAGTTACTTTCAAAAAATCAATTTGTTTACGTGCACAAAAATACAGAAGCATAGTATTCTTTATCACAATCTGTCCTATAAGCTACCTGCATACTCAGAATACATTATATCGTATCACACATCATTGCTAATGACTTCTTTACGGATGGTGATGTGAAGAACAGTTGTGGTGATGTGACGACTGGATAGCTTGATACATGGCTGGAAACATTATCACATTTTAATGCAGTACAGCAGCATTTCGGTTATCTGCAGCAAGTGTAACTCTTTCCCAAGGAAAGAATGCAGGCATTATTGTGTTATGTAGAGCATTATTTCGAAAAAGAGGCTAATTCAACGAATTTGCAAAGCCACCATGCAAGCCAATTATTTTTGTCATGCCATTATTTGTTACAGTATTATTTATATTAGCATGATGAGCATAGTTAACTACTTAGGCCTGTTCATGTTGAAGTGAGAACATAGCTAGAGATTGCCTGGCGTGCTGCGTTAACTACGTCGGTAGTCTTAAGTGACGCACCAAAAGAATGAGACAGGAAGAAGTGAATAACTACATATCGTAGTACGAGAGTATCCTTAGTTATCCATACGAAAATCAAACCAGTAGATAGAAGAAAGTAAAGTCCAAAGATACATTGCGCGTGTTGAAACAGTCTTTCATATATCAGATAGTAACACAATAGTAAATACATTATAACTTGCGGCCAAGGTATCATTATTTCCCACTGAAAAACAAATTTATACTAGAAGTTTACTGAACATCATGAGTTGGGTTATCTATTCTGAAACGTTGTGTGTCCGACAAAACAATTCGAGAGCTCGCTACCAACAAGATAAGTTTTCCAGGAGCACGCAACTGAGCTACTGAGAAAACGGGTAAGAGAACAGATGACTCAAAGTCGCGGATTCGAAAACTATGGAAATGCATTAAGATCTGTCGGATTAGATCAAAAGCTAAACCAACCCTTTAATTCGTTAATATAACTTCTGACTTTCATTGTGCTTGCCAGGATAATTATCATAAATTCGTCAGTTTCTCCAAGCAAAAGTTTATCAAAATCCAACCCGGAAACGGCCTACAGCTGTGTTATAAGGGAACAAGTGTGTAAATAACTGGCCAAACACGCTTTAGCTTACAGAAATATGCATGAGCACATAACACCAGAAGAACGTGTCAGATGTTTACAATATATAAATAAAAATTTTTTTTGTCACAGAATGTTTTAAAAATAAACCTTTTTTTTAATTTTGTAATTTCTGAACGTTGTCTTTTCCCTCTCCACCATTTGACCAATCATAGTTTTACAAAAACAAAATTTTAGTTTGGAATCCAGTGAGATTAATTTGAGCAGCTTGTATTTAAATACTTGCTCAATATTTATGCAGACGTTTCACACGCGCATAATCAGTAAATACCACAAAACTTTGGCCAGTAACATAGGTAACATTCTGAGACAACTATAATATATTTTAAAATATATTTACTACATATGATATGTATATAAAAATAAATACACTTATTTAAATGTATAGTTACTTGACGTATAAGTTTGCAAGTGGTAATGCACAAGGTGCAGAATTTATATTAAAAAATATATATTCTATAGCTGCCAGAACTGCCACAAAAATATATATAAGTTTGTGGAATATTTTGTCACAGTGTAACTAATTATTTATTTTAATTACTTTAAAATCATAGAATATTTATCATTACAAAAACTTTCAGTTTAGAGAGTCAATAGTATAACAATGAATACCCAGGGAGTGAGGATAAAGAGCGACCCTTACACCTTCATGCTTATATGGACTGGTTCTCGTGTATGAGTTCATTATTGGAGGTAGTTTATGTTTAATATTCCATTTTGCAGCATTTAATATTATTTTATTCAATTAATCGTTTGATTAGGATAATAGACACCAACACACCAATATAAATATTACAACCTTGTTTTTACCTTCGTATTAAAAATGAATTTTAAAATAAATCTTTGTTGAGTATTAACTTTTTCATGTATGGACGTCGTTATCGGTATTTAATTCTGGGTAGAATGATTCCCAATGATAAAACTTTTGAAATAGCCATGTGATCATTTAACTACTTAATCATTCATACGGAACTATAATATATGGTTAAATATTTGTAGCGTGATAAAACATAAACATTTTTCTCTTATACTCAGACTCGAACGTATTTTTGTGACAATTCTGGTAGTTGCTGTGGTAATTTTTGTTTCTACCTTATCCACCCCACACTCCTTGTAACGCGACCATCTCAACCATGCACTTTCATTTGAAGCATCTGAGGTTGGATTGGCCGTTCAGTGCGCGGGATCATGTATCAGACGATGAAGATGAAACATCTATTCACATGTGCGACTGGTGTGAGAAGCACAGGAGCTGGCGAGAGAAGAAGAGCTGTTGGCAAAACTGCAGCGAAGAGTTGTATTGCGATACAGCCAACGCAGGTAAGTACGCCACTGCATGTTTGTTTCTAAAAGTGGATACAGATTATGCGCGTGACGTGGGAAAGTGTTTTTGGTGTATCCAGCAACACCTGCGATGCTCCGAAACAGCGAGACGTGTTATCCAGTAGACGTAGAACAGAATACTCAGCCATTTGTGACATTAGTAAGAAGTGGTGCAGAGAGTTATTTTATCTCGAGTGTCATTACGCATCAGTTATTTCGACCTGAAAAAGTGTGTTATTCAGTGTGAAAAGATTTGATAAATGTGCAAGGACAGTGTAATCGATGTAATGAAAACTCTGAGGGTCAGTTATGTGCTTGAGAAAAATTAACACCTTTCAGCTCCGTGGATAAAGATCGATGAATCTTGGTTTGATAATTTCACAACATGCATGACTGTGCTTATAAATTTAAAAAAAATATATTTTTGAAGACAACGCTTGCACTTCCTACATTATTTTGCTAGTTAAATCTAGCATGGCGTAAATTTTGAACACTGTTTATTTGTTGCGCTGTTTTCAGTCATATTTTATGACCGCTTGATATTATTTAAAGTCATAGTCGGAAGTAATTTATGGATTTTATTTTACGGCTGCCAGAATAGTTTTCACGAACGTAAATGTATTAACCAATTGACTAAGGGTATGGAATCATTTAAATTCCTCTTTCTGACTGCGACTGTTTCTAAATGTGTGGCCTATGTGTATCCGTTACTATCTTTTTTTCTCGCTGGTGTATTCTATTTAATTTGAACTGTTGGGCGTCATGAAAATTTTTTTTGGAACAAGTGAATACGTTTTATTATGCCGTAAGTTGCATAATAACCAATAATACAAAGTAAATTTGTTAATATAGGGTTTTTGTGGCACCGTCATGCGGTTTTGTCACAAAGACTTAAGGCAATGTAAATTAACATGGGCTCCAAACTACTTGGCTCATAAATTTATGTGAGTCAACCTGTGGTTCGTAGCGAATTTTTTTTTATATATTGCTGTATTTTTAAATTGTCACTACCGAATATATTACTGAACTAATTTTTAGTGAATAGATCCTTTACTAACATTTACTTTTAAAAAACTCAGCCAACGACTTCTGCTTCCCAGTTTTTATGTAATTTGGTTTCAAGAGTTTAAAAATTTATTTTCACTCAAACTTAGTTGATAAATATCTTATGGCTTGAAATAATAAGGAAATATGTATCGGATGAAAAAATTAAAACAATAAATTAATATATTATAATGCTCTTAAAAATTAAAAATAAATGTTTTACTATTAAATTTTTTATATAATTTTTATAAATTTTCATAAATTTATTTTACAGAATTAAGTACTCCATTAAGTCTTATATAACATTTCACGCATATTAATTAAATTTAATATTTTATTGCCAATGTTCTTTTGAACATTAATATACACGGCTCGGAAGCAATTTTTATGTAAAAATCCGTCTCACATATGTTTTATTTTGATAGCCTACAATTTATGATTTGTAAACATTATGAACTATGGATAATAGTTTATATCTTGAAGTTTTTACTTCTTGTTTCAACCGGTGATCATTTGAAAATAAAGCATTTGTAACACGGATTCATAAAACGTCTAATTTTCGCTTGCAACAACCCATTCCACAAGCACATCTGTAATTGCTACTTTGTTTTCATCTATCGTCCATTTGTTTTTATTTTTATTATAATGCTATCCCCAGTTTGTAACAAGGATTTAATTGAGATTGATGCTTTTGCTAAATTCTGCGATGAAGTCCTTTACAAAAATACTTCAATATCGAATTGCATACGGGTCCATACATCAATTGTACCCGTATTAACAAACAGCTATTCAGCAATCAAGTAACAGAACAAATAACTGTGGATGTGAGGGATGTGAAAGGGTAAAGTAGTAACATGGTTGACTCTTACCTTTCTTTGGGATGAGTGATTTCAGAAGCAGGACTGCATTCTCGTCGCAGGCCCAAGCGTGCATCTTGCGGTAGCTATCCCGTCCCTTCTCAGTTAGTTTGTCCCACGGCTTGGGCTTAGAGAGAAGTTCCGACACTGTTCCTTGGGAGAGCCCGAGCACGTATTTTGCAAACAAACGCTGTCCAATATTATTAATTGACAAAAGTTCGCGCACACGTCGTGATATATTCAGTGTATCTAGGTTCTGAGTGGAATATTTGTCCATGTTGTACCGCAGCATTTCTTGCAACCTTGCTTCCATGGGATCACCTTTGGGAATTAACGACTCCCCTAATCGTCCCACCATGACACCGCTCGGGTTCATGGGTCCGCCGTCCTCGGTGAAACGAAATGGGCTCCTGGGATCGTCGAACCTGAACGGGCTTTTCATCGTGTCGTCACTGCGGAAGTAACTGAGACCTGCGCTGACGGGCGTGCTGGTCGGAGGGGGCGCCGCGGAATTGTTTACGTTCGAACTGACACTCAAACTGTTTGCGGACAAACCACTGGCCAGCGAATGAGGCGAACTGATATTGTTACTGCACAGCGCACTCGCCGACGACGTCACTTCTGGCGGAGTCTTTGGGTTGCCATTGACCAGGTGGTGGTTGTGCAGCGAGGCGCTGCCCTCGGGTCCAGACATGATCGCCGCGTGGGAGGTGGCATACGAGACGGCAGCCAGCGGAGAAGATATGGCCGAGGTGGTGCAAGTGTTCACTAAAGGAACACATGGCGGGGAAGTCGTCGTGGCGAAGCCCAGAGAGCCCGTCGACACGGACGACAGGGGATTGGGCGACCCCGACGGTTCGACGAGTTTCATGCTTTCTGTTTCGGGCGGCGGCTGCAGGGGTGTCGGCGGGTTCGGAGTCGACGGCGCAGTCTGCGGAGGATCTGTGGGGGAGTGAAGACTCATGATTGGTTGGTGCGGTTGCTGAAGGTGGTGGTGAACAGAGGAAGAAATGGCTGCCGCATGGCTTTGGCTCAGAATCGTGCGTTCGAGAGAACGGCGCCAGTTTGCGACTATTTCTTCGCCGAGGAACGAGCCAAAAGTCTCAACATTTTGAAGTGGGGGCGGGAACAGCACGGGACATGGAGGGGCAGAAGGGGGCGGAGGGGGAGGGGGTGGAACGACAGAGTGGTCAAGAGGGTGACTCATAGAATGTGGAAAGGAATCCACCGAGTGATGTGACGTTGTGGAGTTCGTGGTGGTAGATGTGTTGGTAATACCTGGAAAAGGGATGCCAACAAGTGTTTGCTTAGTTATCTTATGGTTTTGATAGTTCTGTCTGCTGAAAATTATACATCCCTTTAAACTCTGTAGCCAAATGTTTGGAAGAAAACTTAAGATACCACACACAAATTTCAAATGAATCTTTATGTTAACCATCACGTCACTTAGATCAACAGTGAGCCCAAAAATAAAACTTCTGGTATACATAATAACTGTAATAACTGATAAAAGCTCATGCATCAAGATATTTTAAACAGAAACTAGAGAGAAATATTTCTACGGAAACCGTCCAAAATAGGATTCTACTTTATGCTAATGAATACAGTTGAAAAGCTTACAGACCAAACTAGCACTTCATGCACTGGCTAAGCAATGCTTCGTACATGCAGTATTTTTAATGAGTTATAATTTAGTTGGAACAAAAAAAAATGCCATGCAACTTCTAACGCTTATGAACCCACATCGTCACATCACCAGGCCTAGGAACTTGGGAAAATATTCTGCTGCTTGCACAAATGTTTTCTTTATTCACATGAACTCAAAAGTTTGTGAAAGTCAAACTTTTGTGGTAGCCTTCAAAATGTTTTGAGTTCCTAAATCCATGCATTAGCTAGCCACAGACAGCCCGTTACTGCAAGATAGTGAAACACTATGTTTTGTTGTAAATATTGTCAACAGTAGTCTTGAAGTGACTTCAATTTTAACAAATTCAGAAGATATTAAACATTAATAATGATTATATCTCCTACTGCATTTGTTAGTGAATTCGCTCAGATATATTTTAATACTTTATTGAATTTTTATATCAGCTAATTGTAAGTTAGGTTATTAATTTTCATAATCTCAAGTAAAGTGAAAACATTTTAACTTGGTAAAGAAATTATTTTTCTCTTATTTTCTTACTGAACACATTTAAAAAAAAAAAAAACATATGCAGCGTTTAATCGGTGTGTAGCTAGCGTTTAACACTTATTGGAGAGGGAAATTCATACGGAGGTATTTTCTAGATTATTGATAGCACTTAAATTATTATAGAAATTAAATATTAGACGCAGTGAACAGTACTCAGTCATATATGCTTATATATATATATATATATATATATTTTCAGTATAGTGTGTATCTCAACACTTTTTAAATGGTCAAAACAAGCTTTCAATTTTTACAAGATATTACATTCTGTGAATTATTTTCTTCCATAAAGTTGGCGAAAAAAAAGTAACAAAGAGATGGCCAAAAAAAGCGTCAAAAAGCTAATTAAAAGCTCTGTTAGTTGTAACTTGACTAATTTTAAAAGCAAAAAAAAAAAAGATGAATAGGGAAAAGATAATTTTGTAACGTGAGAGCTTATTGCAAACAAAAATAATAATAAAATACTACAGCCAATATTTATAGTCGAAAATTCCCATGTCTATATTCAGAATGATTCTATGACGCCTCGCTGGTTGTGTGTGCGGCTGGGTCTCCTTCCCAGGAGACCATGTGTGTTGTCCATGCGCCCACATAGCGTGGGAGGCAACGACAACCCACACAGTCGTCTCGCCTGGACAACCCCAGCCGCGGCGCTGCCTGCAGTCTCGCAATCAACAATCAACGACCTCATTATAATCGTCTACGTAAATGTATTTGCAATTCCTCAGCATTCATTCTCACGCGCCGTGCTGATTTTTTTTTCTATTCATTTTCTCGTCATCGATATTATTTAAGAGCTATTTCTGAAATTTCAACTCGATACCTATTTTGCATGTGATGGTCTGTCACTAATATGTTCAACAGATATTCACTAAGTATAATATAAAAAGTGTAAAAAAAACCGCGCAAGTGGTAACAACTACGAACACATGCACGTCTCTTTACACCTAATTATGTTATACCAAATATCGTAATACTACAACATGGGGAAACCCTGGCCAATTATCATTGGCGAAGCGCGAGACAATTTTACTGCGTTGCTTTCAAGCTGTTTCCACTCCACGCCACTAGATGGCATTACTCTCACGCACTTAAAAAAACGTAGTTACACTCTAGGCCGCCAGGTTCGCTGACATCACTTGTCTCGCGTATTCCTTACGAGTTTCCTACATTTTACCTATTACAATATAAAATATATATATTTGATGATAATAAATATTTGTTGAGAATATAAGTGCAAAGGAAGTGTCGATTTTAAATTTCAGAAATAGTCCTTAAAGTAATAGTATTGGCGATAAAATGAAGAAGAAAAAATCAACCACACGATGTGTGAGACCAAGCTGTAACGCCAAATAAAGCATCAGTTATGTTACAAGCTCGCGTCTTGAGTTTTTAAATCAGCTTTGTTCATGGTGAAAAAATATAGATAAAATGATAAAAATGTTTTAAGCTTAAAAAATTATGAAAACCAGTTTTCTAACGACACTTCTTTAACATACCTAATATTTTCATTACTTCGTGAAACAAAAATTACTATCCACATAGCAAAATATTTTGATACATATTTTTACATACTCTTATTTTCGTATACTTTATTATAATTATAATTATTGAAGATTGTAAATAATGTTTTCCTACAGTAAATTTTCCTGGTTTTATTTGTGTAATTCAGGTAAAATCAATTAAGTTGTTAGTTTGATATGTATTAAAAATGTCTCTTAGCCCAAGGCCAAATTTTGAAACAAAAAGATTTAAAAAAAATCATTAAAAAAATTAATTTAATAGTGGTGATTTAACTTGTCCTATTTATAATATAAGCTAGATCAGTTCAGAAATAGGAAGTGGACATAATTATTTTTCTATCTGTAATAAAATATTGTTCTAATTTGTTGGCCTTGCATCGTATGATGCTGTCCTACATGTTACGATTATTTTCAGTGGGATGTCCTCAACTAACATAAAATTAAAAAGTACGAATTAAATTACATTTCCTTACAGAAATGTAATGTTTTACTTAAGTCATGCCACAAACTGATGTTTTCAAGACGATAAAGGGATAAAAATGTCACGGTGATGCATAGAAAGTTATTTAGAACTAAATGGGGGAAATACATGTGATAACAATACCTTGGTTACCAGTGCAGCTGGAAGTTGGCTTAAGGGAAGAATTGTCAGGCTGTTGGAGAGCCTTCGACCTTTCCAGAAGCAACAGTTCCAGCGACTTGCTGGAAATGTCTCCAGGATTTGCCATTCCTGCTGGGCAATCGATGGACCGCAGTATGCTGGAAAAAGAGCTCAAAGTAGAATGCATACAAAAAAGAAACAAAACAGAGAAGTAAACAACCCTGATTTTTATGTAGCATCAAGTTTGCCTTCCAGTAAAATCATTGGCATTGAAAACATGTAAACAGCAATTACTTTTAGTAACACATTCACTGGATAGCTGCCCAAAACACTAATGACAGTTATGTTTATTTGTGTTAGTAAAAGTTCCTGGAGGGAAAAGTAGGGTGAGGCCAGGTATTCAAAGTTTGATGGATTGTTGAATCCAGAGTTCCCAGCAATATTTAATTAAATGTTAGTGTCACAAATCGATAGTTTTCCGTTACAAAAATGTAAGCCAAAAAAGTACTGGTTATCAATTTATTTTAAGACATACATTTTTTTAAATGAAAAATCACTCGGTTTTAGCCCGCCAATGGAATATTATGTGCATAGGAAATTAAAGCATTAGGAACATCTTTTGAAAATGAAGCATTCTAGTTTACATATTTAAGTAAGAAACTTACAATGGTATTAAAAAAAATGATAGTTCTATTTTGGAAATAGACGTGTTTTTATTGAAATTACTCAAAATTAATTTAATAATTCCTTGATTTACAAAATATTAATTGTTATAACATTTTTAAAACTTTTTATGGCAGTGTATATGCTTGTTTCAAATTGCACAGGCCAACAAGATTTTTTTTTTTGGTGCCTAGAATTTTGGAACTGATTTTTGCTATATTTGGGGCGCTGAATCTAAAATGAAATTATTTTTTTTTTTTTCTATCAGCTCTACTTTTTGAGATAAGTGTGAAAAAAGAAGTAAAACCGCCTGCTTGACTCAAGCCACTTCGTTATAGGGATATCCCAGACTGGGAATCCCATCCTTCATTTCAAAGCTTCAATTAAAGTTAAGGTCAGTTTGTGAGTTTTAGCCGTGCAGGATAGATTGAAGTTGATAAAAAATGAGTTCCAGTAGAAGAAGTTGTGTAAATCATCCTGATGTGTTTTGCTACATATGCGGAGAATACACATTAAAAGATGACAGAAAGACTGTTAGTGACCTTGTAAAGAGAGCTTATCATGGACACTTTGGTGTTAAGCTCGGTGATAGGGATACATCCTGGGCACCGCATCAGGTTTGTAAAACTTGTACAGAACATTAATGCCAATGGACTAGCGGGAAAAGAAAGGGTTTGAAATTCGGCGTACCGATGGTTCGGAGAGCACCAAAAAACCACATCGATGACTGTTATTTCTGTCTAGTAAATATTACTGGAATCAATCGAAACAACCGTAGCAAGTGGACTTATCCTGATTCAGTCTGCAAGATGCCCGGTCCCTCACTCAGAGGAAGTACCGATCCCAGCATTTCACCAGCTTACAGAGCTTTCGGAATCGAAAGCCAACACCGTTCAATTAAGTGATACCTTAAAGTCTTTGTGGTTAGAAGATCGTAAATATTTTCTAAACTATTAAAAGGTTTTGTGGAATATTATCATTTAAGTAGTGGGTGAGACCAGCCTATTAGCTTGTGTATAATTACACAGATACATTCAAAATATGCTTAAGTGTGATGTAGACGACTTTTATTAGACCAGCAGTTTTGGTTAAGTAAACATATCGGCTGAAAAGCGTGATAAACATGTGGCTGGTAACTAATTGCAGTATGTAGGTGCCAATTTAAAACGTCACACATTCTGTAATTGCGTGTATCCGATTTCATTCATATTTAAAGGACAATTTTAAATATTATTGGAAGTTTTACATATATGATTATTTAAGATCGCAGGTAGGCAACTGCTACTTTGTTGATGATAGCGACTGCCACATCGATAAAAACGTCGGTAATATCTTCGCCTTCTTAGCGTCCACAACCCAGAAGCCAAGCAACTCCATATATGATTATTCTTGTGAGTTTCCTTGGTCTTACCGAATGAGTAAACAGAGTTCTGATGTACTGTTACAGTTAGTTGTCCTAAACATTTTCTTCAAAAGCACAAGATGGAGAAAGTCTGTTACAACGAAATGTTTCACAGCAAAATTGCGACTGAAAAATTGCTAATGCGCGCAGGTGAGTGCCTCTATACTTGATTCATTCGATCATACAATCTAATCACCGCGGAAGTAAGTCTGGCTGCATCGTTTTAATTGCCGCAGTCCTTTCGTCATTGTGAGCTTGGTGGTATTTGAATACACCTGGCATTTCTCAGTTCGAGGATCGAGCTGAGAGCTGAGGAGTGTTAAATTGCGAGAGGCAATTTAATGTTGGCTCACGAGAACATAGCTAGTTGACCCTCATCGGTGAATTTTTTGAAATGGGCAATAAAATATTACTGATGAATAGTCTAAATGTGTGCAAGAAGATTGTTAGTAGATTTTATGAGTTATTTGTTGAATTTTCTCGGTGCTGCATGAGTGGTCGAATTCATTTAAGTGTGTGGGCAATGCAACCTGGCAAGCCATTTTGAGTACTTTACTTTAGCCTGCTTGAGTTTGCGATTCAGGTGTCCAAGTAGGTAATTTGTTGCTTTAATGACTGTGCTACCAATTAACGTGATTTTATTCTTGGTAATTTTTTTCGTCACATGATAAATGCCATAGCAACGAGAATTAATGCTTGCCGAGCCAGTTAAGTTACGATTGGATTTCAAGTGTCAACGATAATTTCCGAACTTAAATAATTTGGAAATGTACTTAAAAGTCGATTTTCTTACCTATAGAGAAATATTTTTAATATGTTGGCTATTCGGAGGACTGGCAATGTGCTCGGATAAACACGGTGTTTAGACTGGCACGGTCCTCGGACGGACAATGTCCTCGGATAGACTCGGTCCTTGGACTGACACGGTACTCGGAGGACTGGCAATGTGCTCGGATAAACACGGTGTTTAGACTGGCACGGTCCTCGGACGGACAATGTCCTCGGATAGACTCGGTCCTTGCACTGACACGGTACTCGGAGGACTGGCAATGTGCTCGGATAAACACGGTGTTTAGACTGGCACGGTCCTCGGACGGACAATGTCCTCGGATAGACTCGGTCCTTGCACTGACACGGTACTCGGAGGACTGGCAATGTGCTCGGATAAACACGGTGTTTAGACTGGCACGGTCCTCGGACGGACAATGTCCTCGGATAGACTCGGTCCTTGCACTGACACGGTACTCGGAGGACTGGCAATGTGCTCGGATAAACACGGTGTTTAGACTGGCACGGTCCTCGGACGGACAATGTCCTCGGATAGACTCGGTCCTTGGACTGACACGGTACTCGGAGGACTGGCAATGTGCTCGGATAAACACGGTGTTTAGACTGGCACGGTCCTCGGACGGACAATGTCCTCGGATAGACTCGGTCCTTGGACTGACACGGTACTCGGAGGACTGGCAATGTGCTCGGATAAACAAGGTGTTTAGACTGGCACGGTCCTCGGACGGACAATGTCCTCGGATGGACTCGGTCCTTGGACTGACACGGTACTCGGAGGACTGGCAATGTGCTCGGATAAACGTGGTGTTTAGACTGGCAAGGTCCTCGGACGGACAATGTCCTCGGATGGACTCGGTCCTTGGACTGACACGGTACTCGGAGGACTGGCAATGTGCTCGTATAAACATGGTGTTTAGACTGGCACGGTCCTCGGACTGGCAACTTGCTCGGACAAACGCGGCGTCTGGACTGGCACGGCACGATACCTGAGCTGGCGCTTGAGGTCGTCGTAGTCGCGCTGCGCGTCGAGGCGCGCCTCGAGGCGGGCCACGTGCTGTCGCCGGAGGTCCAGCTGCTCCTCGAGGCGCGCGATCTGCGCGGCCGAGCTCTCCTGCAGCTTGGCGATGCTGGCCTGCAGTCGCTGCACGTCCTCCACCAGCTGCGAGACCTGCGGACACGCCGGCTGCTCACCACCACGCACCTTCTGCACTACAACTGCTGCAGATGCTGCACTATTGCAACATACATTTATTACAGTCAGGGGCGCAACAACCACGCACCTTCTGCACTACAACTGCTGTTCAAGGTGGAAAATGGTGCTATTTAAGCAGTTTTATTATCTAAAAATTGATTACACAGCACTTTCTTTGCCCGCGTTTGCCCCCACTGCAAGGTTTCAGAAGGGGAAGGGGGGGGGGGCAAAAAACCCTTGCCTCCCGTGTTGTTGCGCCCCTGATTACAGTTTACTTTTTCCATTATTCTGTGTTACTTACAAGAAGATGGTTTTTAGTTGTTTTTTTTAACCAAACCTATTTTGCATCATGAGACGTAAAAGTCTCCCTTTTATTGTTATAGCATTCTTAATTTTATTTGTATGTAATTTTTTGTTGTTGTTTTGGTGATTTAAGATGGAAATAGAGCTGTTTTTAAAGCTGCAGCTTAGGTCAACACTTGCTTGGAAACAATTAGCATGATAGGGATATTTATTTAATAATCCCTTTTAATTTTCAAGGCTCTCGATATGCTACTGGAATTCTACTATTGCTTGTGTTGTTGGTCAGTGATAAAAGTATTTAAATCTTTTCCTGCGTTACAAATTATCGTGACCATAACATGCTGCTGCTGTGTAATGTTCTAGAATTCCCATGATCTATAGTAAGCTAACTAGTTAAAACTAGATACAGCTACCACGAAATAACCGCACATATTTTTTAGTGTACAGATAACTTAGAGCCAAGCTGGCTGTCTGGTTGGTATTCTCTGCTGGCTCTAGTTACAGTACATTTAATCTTACAGCACAAACATATCAAGTAGAAGTACTGTAAAAATCTCGGGAAAACGTTCAATGATATTTTTGAATTCGTGTATTTGTACATTGTTTCGCCAGTGAAAATAACCATAGAATAGAACTTTGTACAAGAAACGTACATTCTTTCCAAAATTCCACATGAAACTCTATCGAGGGTATACTTCAGAGTATGACTCGAATGCATACCTAAAATAATATGATGGCTCACAATCGCCTCACTTCAAAATTCAAACATGACAAGCTTTTATCTGTTCTGACTCAGGCCACGGGGATTACCATATCCCAGATACAAAATTGGGTCGGTCGGTGTATGAAACACATAGAGAAGGTGCAGTGTCAGCGGGGGTCGCGCGCAGAACGGGCAACAAAGTGACACTGTGCGTGGGACGCGCACGCGATGATCTCAGCGGGGAAGTGGCGCAGGCCTGGCGAGTATCGGCGAGGACCAAAGAGGTGCCAGCTGAGCAAAGCTCGCCTGGTCCAGCGGGCAAGATGGAAGGCGGAGAGAGGAACCGACGCGTTCTGAAAGGACGCCAAGTGACGAAGTCGTATTTATTAAACACTCGCGCCCCGTTCAGAGCGACAATGGGTCCCATTCATCTCGCCTCTCCAAGGTGGTCGGCGCACTCATAGGTTAGCGCAAAGCGCTACAGCTACGAATACATATATCACTGATGGAGTTATATTATTATTTTATTTTACATTTACATTATACACAAGAAATAGAACACTTACAAAAGCTGTCTTGTGTGTGAGTGAGACTATCCTATTTTATTTACAGTATTTTTCAGCCATAAAATAATATATTTTCATTTTGATAATTAACTTTTTCGTCAGAAAGAATGGCTTCAATTTTTGAAAGCCAAAATTATAAATATCTCTGAAAATTTTTCTTTGTGAAGTAGAGGAATAGGTAAAATTATATTCTGTTTATGACGAGTGACATAATCATAGCTACGTAATTAAACTAGTTACCGCAGCTCTGATGACACTCTTTAAATATTATATATTCTTAAATGTTTAGTCAGTTCCTGGGATGGATAAGCAAAGCTTTTCTTTAGTTACATTACGTATATTCAGTGGCCAGGAACGCACGGCCAGTAGGTGGCAAGAGGCATCCATTTGGTAGCTAGACACGTCCATTCAGTAGCCAGGCACGTAATCTGCAGCCAGGTACATTTAGTTTGTGGCTGACATGTCCAGTTATAAGCTAGGCATAGCCAGTCAGCGACCAGCCACGACAAGTTTTTGGCTGGACACATCAGTTGGTGGAAAGGCACGTCCAGTCAGTGGACAGGCACATGTTTAGTGGTCAGGCACATTCAGTTTGTTGGCTAGTAACTTCCAATTTGTGGTTAAGTATTTCCAGTCTGAGGTCAGGTTAACACGATCGTTTGAGGCCAGTCACGTCTATTCTGTGGGCAGGAACATCCAGTAGTTGTTGGCTAGACTCCTCTGTGGCCATGCACGCCAGGTAGGTTGGACAGACACATCAGTCGGTTGGGCAGGCTAATAAGGACAGTCGGTGACCAGGCACATCCAGTTGTTGGCCAGACACGTTCATTCTGTGGTCAGGCATGTCAGATAGGTGGACAGGCACATGCCGTCAGTAGCCAATAGGTGTAATATTTCGATACTTGATATACCTACCGTTTTAACAAGTCATGTACAATGTCAGATGTGTAGACCAAGCATCTCCGAACCAAGAGCTGTTTTTCGACGATACTCGGTAGAACATTTTAAAAATGCCATGTTCAATGTCAGGCTTATATATCAGATATCTCGGAACCACGAGGCGAATCATCTCCTGACTACAGACTTAACGATGCACATTCATAAAAAAAGAAGCTCATTAAACGTAAAGGACGGACATTTTGATGAAAATTCAATTTGGTAAAATACGATCTAATCACAGGGATACTATGATGATGATATCGTGGGATTCAAGTGTTGATTCCGACGATGATAATATTCTGCTGGCTCTCACAGTATGTAAACGTTAAAAGAAATAGTTTCAAGAATTTAATATAAAAGCAAAATAATTCGAAAAATTTCATCATTTGATGAAGTAGTCGCTTGTGAAGACGAGACCAAATTTATGGATTATTTCAGGATAAATTCAACTCAGTTTGATAGCATTCCCTTTGAATCAAATCCCAGGCATTTTAATTTTAATTAACTTTTCCGTCGACTTGATAATTGAAAGCACAATACTGAGAGAAATTAAATTTCATAAAAACCAAACGTAGAAGTACAGCACAATTTCTCTTGAAAACAGATGTTTATGTTTATCTGCGCATGCGCAAAGTCAGTGACGTTTTAGAAAAATAGCCGAGAACCAAACACCTAACAACGTCACCAACATAGAGAACATCGCGATCATAGCTTAACGCACTGTTTTAGCTTTTTAAGGATGATTTCAAAAAAATATTTTAATTCCACGAATGAACTTACAATCACAGTCACTATTGTCGTTTCCGCCCTACGCAGGGTTCCCGCCAATGTTAATTTCGCATTGCGACGGAAGAGTACACAGTGAGATGGCAGAAAAACTTGAGCAGAGATCGCAAATAGTTATCATCAAATGTGACTCAAATGTGTGCGTATATGTGTATGCGTGTTACGGCTCTCAGCCCAAGACTCCTGATAAAAGAAAGGAGCTTCAACTACATACCTCCACACGCCAGCTATGTTTAACCAGAAAGTTTTCATTAGCAATGATAATACGGCTAAATGATAATTTATTTTTTAATTTAGAACACACATACCCCAGGCCAACATAACTTTATTATATTTCCGTACAACTACACCACTTGGTGGCATGACTACAAAAAATATAAACACCGAGACATTTACAGCGCTATTATTTTGCAAAAATAACTTCTGGAAACTACTACAACCCATAACATCACGGACAATGGTTAGTTCTTTTACTGGTGTGCATTGTTCTAAGACCCCAGATGCTTTCTTTGTAACACGTGCATCATCGAACGTTACTCACGGCACAGAGAAGCGAGTAGATAAGAAAATAAAAAGCAAATATTATGACGCAGCCTACTCTTGGTTTAGTGCTCACCCTTACCGTAGATTGCGTTGGTTGAATTTTCGGAAGAAACAAGTCTCTACACCAAGTGAGCACATTTAATTCCAGTGTATAAAATTAATTGAATCCAAGAGGAATTAGTCTATTTATAAGAGAAAATAAAATAGTGATATCTGTGCGTGTTAGTCCACCGTTGAAGAGATGAAAAGTACTTAGTTTTTAGTCTTAGTAAATTCCAACTATCCGTCACGTTTTCGGTGTCGGCGGCTCTAAAAGGGAAGCTGATGTTTAAAGGCTTCCCACCCCCCTCTAAACCGTATAACCAATCCTGATGCGAACAAAAACAACCGTGCGTGTTTTTTCGTCGCGAAAAAGACCTAAGCCTATCCACCCGAAATGTCTCAAAGCAACACTTTTATCAAAGCAGAACTGAAAAGCAATGCCTTAAGGGAAGAGGAGCATATTCAGCGACAGTCCTGTATCGGAAGCGGATAAAGGGTTGCGGCCACTCGCGGAGCTTGTTTTTTTAAAAGTGCGCGTGCTTTGGGGCGTTGGGAAGGTTGTGGGTGGTTGTGGGTGGTTGTGGGTGGCTCAGGGAGGGGACATGGCTGGAAGGATGTTTCGTACACAGCAGAACGAGAAAACGACAGTGGTGGCGCACTCAGTCGCTCGCCCATGCAGTGACCGATAAAATATGGTGGCCAAAAACCGAAACTGTAAGGCTTTTACTTCTCTGTGTATAACGACTCGTGCATTACTCATTCACTCGTCTCACCCGCGATTTTCTCCCTTTTATTCATACGGAAGAGGTGGAAAAAAGAAAAAAGAGACGGAGAGATAAAAACAGGGAAGAAAGCATAGTAAAAGAGGATACATTTTTGCATCCATTCTACACAATATCTCTGAAACCCACCCCTTCCTTCCAGCCCGAATCCCTCCTCGGCCCCGCAAATGAACGATCTATTCCATACAGTACGTAGACTGTAAGCCATAGCCTACACAGACAAAAAAATCAACCGGAGGAAAGGCTGTAAGAGAGGATAAAAACGATATGGCCATTGAGCCTGAAGGGATAGGAAAAGAGGGAAGCAAAGGGGTGGTGGCGAAGTAGTAGCAGGGACGGAGGGAGACGGGAGAAATTTTGCAAATGGAACAGATTTTGAACGTCAGACTCAACCCCTTCAAGCCCCTTTCTCCTTCCCCCCACCCCCTACAACTCCTTTCCACTTCCCCCTGCCCAGCGCACACGCACACACACGCACACTTCACCCCAACTCTCTCTCCATTTTCTCCAAACCTCTGAAACCATTTATACCCCCACACTTCCCAACTTTTTTTTTATTTTCGCCCACCGGACAAAATCACTCATTTTCTTCCCCTGTCCCAACCCCCATCAAACCGTTATTTCTGACTGTTTCGCGTCATTCCCCAAAGCCTGACAGAAAAGTTTGTCGTGGCCGCAGATAAGGCTTTTGTTTGCGTCCGCAGCAAGCAAGGAGCCGACCGCACAGCAAGCAGCGTCGGTTCTTGCCCTGCTCCGCCCGCAGAGGGCTGGATCTTGTGCTCAGGTCCACTAGCAGCGGGCTTTTTGTCCGCAGCACGCCGATAATCCCCAGTCGCGAGTACCTACATTTTTTATCCATTCACCCCTCCTCGCTCCGCGAGATATTTTCTTACCCTGGTGAATATCTGATAAAGACTGCGCGCGGTGCCAGACACAGCAGCCAAACGTATCCGTCCTTTCGAGAGACGCCTCCCTTTAGTTTGCTCGCATGCTACTCGTGCGGTCGAGAGACGCCTCCCTTAGTTTGCTCGCATGCTACTCGTGCGGTCAAGAGACGCCTCCCTTAGTTTGCTTGCATGCTACTCGTGCGGTCGAGAGACGCCTCCCTTAGTTTGCTCGCATGCTACTCGTGCGGTCGAGAGACGCCTCCCTTAGTTTGCTCGCATGCTACTCGTGCGGTCGAGAGACGCCTCTCTAGTTTGCTCGCATGCTACTCGTGCGGTCGAGAGACGCCTCCCTTAGTTTGCTCGCATGCTACTCGTGCGGTCAAGAGACGCCTCCCTTAGTTTGCTCGCATGCTACTCGTGCGGTCAAGAGACGCCTCCCTTAGTTTGCTCGCATGCTACTCGTGCGGTCGAGAGACGCCTCTCTAGTTTGCTCGCATGCTACTCGTGCGGTCGAGAGACGCCTCCCTTAGTTTGCTTGCATGCTACTCGTGCGGTCGAGAGACGCCTCTCTAGTTTGCTCGCATGCTACTCGTGCGGTCAAGAGACGCCTCTCTAGTTTGCTCGCATGCTACTCGTGCGGTCGAGAGACGCCTCCCTTAGTTTGCTTGCATGCTACTCGTGCGGTCGAGAGACGCCTCCCTTAGTTTGCTCGCATGCTACTCGTGCGGTCGAGAGACGCCTCCCTTAGTTTGCTCGCATGCTACTCGTGCGGTCAAGAGACGCCTCCCTTAGTTTGCTTGCATGCTACTCGTGCGGTCGAGAGACGCCTCCCTTAGTTTGCTTGCATGCTACTCGTGCGGTCGAGAGACGCCTCCCTTAGTTTGCTCGCATGCTACTCGTGCGGTCGAGAGACGCCTCCCTTAGTTTGCTTGCATGCTACTCGTGCGGTCGAGAGACGCCTCTCTAGTTTGCTCGCATGCTACTCGTGCGGTCAAGAGACGCCTCTCTAGTTTGCTCGCATGCTACTCGTGCGGTCGAGAGACGCCTCCCTTAGTTTGCTTGCATGCTACTCGTGCGGTCGAGAGACGCCTCCCTTAGTTTGCTTGCATGCTACTCGTGCGGTCAAGAGACGCCTCTCTAGTTTGCTCGCATGCTACTCGTGCGGTCGAGAGACGCCTCCCTTAGTTTGCTTGCATGCTACTCGTGCGGTCGAGAGACGCCTCCCTTAGTTTGCTTGCATGCTACTCGTGCGGTCGAGAGACGCCTCTCTAGTTTGCTCGCATGCTACTCGTGCGGTCGAGAGACGCCTCCCTTAGTTTGCTTGCATGCTACTCGTGCGGTCGAGAGACGCCTCCCTTAGTTTGCTCGCATGCTACTCGTGCGGTCAAGAGACGCCTCCCTTAGTTTGCTTGCATGCTACTCGTGCGGTCGAGAGACGCCTCCCTTAGTTTGCTTGCATGCTACTCGTGCGGTCGAGAGACGCCTCTCTAGTTTGCTCGCATGCTACTCGTGCGGTCGAGAGACGCCTCCCTTAGTTTGCTCGCATGCTACTCGTGCGGTCAAGAGACGCCTCTCTAGTTTGCTCGCATGCTACTCGTGCGGTCGAGAGACGCCTCCCTTAGTTTGCTTGCATGCTACTCGTGCGGTCGAGAGACGCCTCCCTTAGTTTGCTCGCATGCTACTCGTGCGGTCAAGAGACGCCTCCCTTAGTTTGCTTGCATGCTACTCGTGCGGTCGAGAGACGCCTCTCTAGTTTGCTCGCATGCTACTCGTGCGGTCGAGAGACGCCTCCCTTAGTTTGCTCGCATGCTACTCGTGCGGTCAAGAGACGCCTCTCTAGTTTGCTCGCATGCTACTCGTGCGGTCGAGAGACGCCTCCCTTAGTTTGCTTGCATGCTACTCGTGCGGTCGAGAGACGCCTCCCTTAGTTTGCTCGCATGCTACTCGTGCGGTCAAGAGACGCCTCCCTTAGTTTGCTTGCATGCTACTCGTGCGGTCGAGAGACGCCTCCCTTAGTTTGCTCGCATGCTACTCGTGCGGTCGAGAGACGCCTCCCTTAGTTTGCTCGCATGCTACTCGTGCGGTCGAGAGACGCCTCTCTAGTTTGCTCGCATGCTACTCGTGCGGTCGAGAGACGCCTCCCTTAGTTTGCTCGCATGCTACTCGTGCGGTCGAGAGACGCCTCCCTTAGTTTGCTCGCATGCTACTCGTGCGGTCGAGAGACGCCTCCCTTAGTTTGCTTGCATGCTACTCGTGCGGTCGAGAGACGCCTCTCTAGTTTGCTCGCATGCTACTCGTGCGGTCAAGAGACGCCTCTCTAGTTTGCTCGCATGCTACTCGTGCGGTCGAGAGACGCCTCCCTTAGTTTGCTTGCATGCTACTCGTGCGGTCGAGAGACGCCTCCCTTAGTTTGCTCGCATGCTACTCGTGCGGTCAAGAGACGCCTCCCTTAGTTTGCTTGCATGCTACTCGTGCGGTCGAGAGACGCCTCCCTTAGTTTGCTCGCATGCTACTCGTGCGGTCGAGAGACGCCTCCCTTAGTTTGCTCGCATGCTACTCGTGCGGTCGAGAGACGCCTCTCTAGTTTGCTCGCATGCTACTCGTGCGGTCAAGAGACGCCTCTCTAGTTTGCTCGCATGCTACTCGTGCGGTCGAGAGACGCCTCCCTTAGTTTGCTCGCATGCTACTCGTGCGGTCGAGAGACGCCTCCCTTAGTTTGCTCGCATGCTACTCGTGCGGTCGAGAGACGCCTCCCTTAGTTTGCTTGCATGCTACTCGTGCGGTCGAGAGACGCCTCCCTTAGTTTGCTCGCATGCTACTCGTGCGGTCAAGAGACGCCTCCCTTAGTTTGCTCGCATGCTACTCGTGCGGTCGAGAGACGCCTCTCTAGTTTGCTCGCATGCTACTCGTGCGGTCAAGAGACGCCTCCCTTAGTTTGCTCGCATGCTACTCGTGCGGTCGAGAGACGCCTCTCTAGTTTGCTCGCATGCTACTCGTGCGGTCGAGAGACGCCTCCCTTAGTTTGCTCGCATGCTACTCGTGCGGTCAAGAGACGCCTCCCTTAGTTTGCTCGCATGCTACTCGTGCGGTCGAGAGACGCCTCTCTAGTTTGCTCGCATGCTACTCGTGCGGTCGAGAGACGCCTCCCTTAGTTTGCTTGCATGCTACTCGTGCGGTCGAGAGACGCCTCTCTAGTTTGCTCGCATGCTACTCGTGCGGTCAAGAGACGCCTCCCTTAGTTTGCTCGCATGCTACTCGTGCGGTCGAGAGACGCCTCTCTAGTTTGCTCGCATGCTACTCGTGCGGTCAAGAGACGCCTCCCTTAGTTTGCTCGCATGCTATTCGTGCGGTCAAGAGACGCCTCCCTTAGTTTGCTCGCATGCTACTCGTGCGGTCAAGAGACGCCTCTCTAGTTTGCTCGCATGCTACTCGTGCGGTCGAGAGACGCCTCCCTTAGTTTGCTTGCATGCTACTCGTGCGGTCGAGAGACGCCTCTCTAGTTTGCTCGCATGCTACTCGTGCGGTCAAGAGACGCCTCCCTTAGTTTGCTCGCATGCTACTCGTGCGGTCAAGAGACGCCTCTCTAGTTTGCTCGCATGCTACTCGTGCGGTCGAGAGACGCCTCCCTTAGTTTGCTCGCATGCTATTCGTGCGGTCAAGAGACGCCTCCCTTAGTTTGCTCGCATGCTACTCGTGCGGTCAAGAGACGCCTCCCTTAGTTTGCTCGCATGCTACTCGTGCGGTCGAGAGACGCCTCTCTAGTTTGCTCGCATGCTACTCGTGCGGTCAAGAGACGCCTCCCTTAGTTTGCTCGCATGCTACTCGTGCGGTCAAGAGACGCCTCTCTTTAGTTTGCTCGCATGCTACTCATGCGGTCAAGAGACGCCTCCCTTAGTTTGCTCGCATGCTACTCGTGCGGTCGAGAGACGCCTCTCTTTAGTTTGCTCGCATGCTACTCGTGCGGTCAAGAGACGCCTCCCTTAGTTTGCTCGCATGCTACTCATGCGGTCAAGAGACGCCTCCCTTAGTTTGCTCGCATGCTACTCGGGTCGAGAGACGCCTCCCTTAGTTTGCTCGCATGCTACTCGTTAGGCGGTGGGACTGCTCTGGGCAAGTAGGGACGTGGTGCTGGCATGCGGCTCATAGCGATCTTCGGCCAAATCCACGCAGTGTGGTACGGCTAGTGATTTTTCTTTATTTTTCTCTATTCTCTAATCTAAAGAGGCATTTCGAGTGTAACATTGAGTATTTCAATTATAAGCCTTAACATATTTAGAGAAAGATAGAAATAAATACCTAACCATTAGCAACGGAAGCAACTTGCTTGTGTCCATAATTTTTTCCTATAATTTTTTGTAAAGTTATCTTGGAGTCACATAGAAAAAAAATCAGTAGGTTTATTGTATTAGTGTAGTAGAATGTCAACTTAAAATATCAATTAGTACTTTGTGTTTAAATTTTGAGAGTCTGTTTTGTAAATGTAAGAATATTACCCAATTTTTCAATGTATATTAGAATTTTTTTGTTACGTAATCTCTTACTAGTTTAAATTGCTCTAAACTGCTTGACATTGTTAAAAATTTGATATTTTTGTTTTTATTACTTTTTTAAGGAATCAAATAGCGACAGTGGCAAGAGAGATACAGTATTTAGATTATTTGCACACAAAGTGATATTGAAACTGATTGAAAAAGTTTTTCCATCACTAAACCAATTTCCGGACAGAATTGTGTCGCAGAGGTGGATTGTCACTCTGCAGCCAGTGATGCAGAAATTCGACGGTATAGCGGCTTCCTCCCGTCTAGTTTATTACTCAATTTTTCTTAGCGTTTTAAAATTAATTCTGGCGAGAAATTCATCACATAACTCCCAGAAAGATCATGTGCGAGCAACATGTTACTGAACGTGATAATGTGATATCTAAGTAGTTTATTAAAAAAAGACACAATTGTGAACTGAAGCAGTAAAGAAATGATAAGTTTGATTGGTGAGCTGGGAGTACCCAGAGTAAAACCAACGGCACAGGGGAAGAAGAATCCATGACAATGCCACCGAAATCCGAACCCCGATTGTCTTTATTGAGAGTCGAGTGGTTCGGCGACGCAAACCAACGCCAAACTAGTAAACCACCCTTGCTCGAAGTCATCGGGGTCGTTGCCTGTTGGTCACCACGCCTCAAACCATCATCACTTATTAAGTGTGGCCTGCACTGTTGTTAGCTGCCGTAATGAATGCAACAGTTCATGGCCACGGTAGGCCTTTGTACTGAATTCAGTTCGACTCACACGTGTGAACCAAGGCCTTGGAGCTGACTTCATCGCGGAGCAAAAATTTCTCTTCCCCTCCGAAATAAATTTCCCTCCGTCCGCGCCTGACTCGAACATGTCACGTAAAACTTAATAAGGCAACCATAGTCATTTGAGCGAAACCATAATTATTCGGAAATTGTTCGCGCTTGATTACGCACGTTCGGTGCCGGTTTAAATTGCTCATTAACGCGCCACAGGCACGTTTTAACAGTCAACATTATACACATTCTTCACCGGACTGCGAAATATTAAATGAAAAGTGACTAAAAGATAAAGAGTTGCCACATACCGTTAAGAATATTCATATTCTTAAATTCTGAGACTAAGACGAATCAAATTTCACTGTAATCAGTAAACGGTAGTTTGTTTAACAGTGAAAGGGAGATATGCTAGGGAAAATTATTTCCTCTGCAAAATTCTTTGCGTGATTTACATGCACTCATGTGCACCCAAAATGTAACATCTAGTCACTTACCCTTAGTGTAATAATCATTCAAAAATTGTTTTAATTGCGTCATTTGTTTTTTAAAAAAAGAGTCTAATATAGACAAATCCAATACTGTAGTTTATCGTTTTCTTTCTTGTCCAACATACTGAAATCAGCACGAGTATTGCATTTTAAGGTACCTGAAATATTTTTTCCTGGCACAACCTGTAAGTTTAAACAAATGATCTAAATAATAACCTATTTCAGAGCTCACTAATTCTAACAAAACATATTTAACAAGGTGTTAAGTCGAACAGTTTTAACAGCTTGCTTCATATTCTTTGTCTTATATTTATCAATTTATTATGAACATAACTTAAATTTTGCATTATTCATAAGAATTTTTTGCATGTCGTGAGTTAAATAATATATCGCTACGCTAGCTGATTAATTTTATTTTTACAGTTTTGGACCTACAGTTTCTCAGAAGATATACCTGGTTACGTCAAGCAACACTAATTGTATTGGTATTGATAGTTACACGCGCCCCTCAAAGCTTCTGTCAAGAAGTTTCCTAGGCGTAGTGCCCTGTCAAGCCAGAGTATGCTGTTATGCAATCTATGCAATGCCAAATGTTACAAGCTTCGCTGTTCTAGAGTTTAGCATACCTGATTTCTGGATATAGGTTCGTAAATTCAAGTCTTTACTGAGGCATTAATGGTGTTTAGATTAGTTTGTTTAAGTACAATAAAGAGGATTAGCTAATATTCCTTAAGTCGGAACGTCAACGATCATGTTGAATTTTGTTTTTTTGCTAATACCAGGTTGTTATGCAGAAATTTTTCGAAAATGGGCATGTAAAGATATATTTAAAAATTACACACACACCTGTAATGAACCTGAAATGTTTTTATCATGACACAATTAGTCAGGTAAAAAGCTTTTGCTATTAAAATTTGCCCAAATTCTCACAAATAGCTGATAACTTGAAGTTACGTGCTAGCGAAAAATTTGCACCCAAAATAACAGGCAATAATTATATACAGAAACATTCGTAGGAATTACACTTCAATAAATGTCAAGAAATTGCAATAAAGCAGCACGTAATATATGCAAGAGGTTGTTCTGCAAAGCAATAGGGCGACACTAACACACACATCACAAGCCTTAACGCCTCCAAGGGCAAGTTTGTGCTGGCATATACGCCTCTGCTGTTTCATGGCGTAGCAAGAAGGTAAAATGTCTGTTGATTTATCCTTATGTAACGTACTGGCTGTTCATGCCTCATAATGATGGCGAAACTTCTACTTGAAGCTATTACAACTATAAAAACAACACACGTTAAAGATAAAAATAAAAATAGTTTCCTTGATGTTATTTGTGACTAATGGCGGATCTAAAAGCTCAAGGAGGTGAAAGAGAAAAAAGGTGGGGTGGGGGAGATAATCGTGTTCAGAAACGAATGTTTTTCTCAGTTTCTCACAATAGACGTGATGTTATCAGGAGTAAGTTTTAATCTGAATGAGCTACTCACAAATGTTGAGCTATTTTTTTAATTAAAGCGTTCTCCAAATAAACCTGTTCAGGCCTGCGGTACGAATGTCCACTCGTGTTGGAAACCAGTGGAAAGATGAGCTGGAGGCGGCCAGGGCCTGCTTCGAGCGAAGCCTCTGCGCTGGTTGCGTCTTCAACACGGAGCCGCTACACGCGTGCGCGCGGCTACGACTCCCCTCCCCCGCCCCTCACCCTCGTGCACCGCGGCAAGGGACACGGGGGAGTGGGCGGGGGGAGGGGGTGAAGGGGCTTGCCTTGCGCGTCCGTCCTTTCCCCGTCTATCTGTCCGCCTTCCCACTTGCTTGCACTCCACTTCGCGAATGAGTGAGCCGGGCGGGGTGGCAAAATAAATCGATACCAGACTTAGAAGCGTATCTGTCTAATTGTCAGTACCGAAACGCAAGCAAGAACTCGACGAGGGGTTTCGCGGGGGAAGGGGGGAGGGGGTTAAAAAGGAGGGGGGAGGGAGGTAGAAAGGGAGAGCAGAGGAGAAATGAAGCCATAGGAGCTTAATCACCACTCCCCCTCCCCCCTTCACCCGCGCACCCCATCACTTTAGCCCCTAACCTCCTTTCCTTTCCCCGCAGTCGCTACCCCCCTTTTCAACCAACCACTACCCCTCACCCCTCCTGCATCTTTTCCAACTAGCCTTCCACCCTCCCAATAATCAATAATTATACTCAAATAAAGAGGAATAAGGAGAGATGGATGGCTTCGGAAGAGTGCGAGATGGAAACAATTGCAGGAAGAGCTCGCGCGTGTGTGTGCGTGCCTCGTAGTCAGACATCTGCCGGCACAAGGCAGGGGTGGAAGTTAAAAATAAAAAAGGAGGACTTTCCGTGACGTTTCACGGCAGAGACTGCTTCTTGCACCGAGGGCGAGGGGTGGGTGGCGCGGCTGTGACATCACTGACGTCTGTATTTCGGCCAGCTTGGTTTCCGTTCCAGTGTTCTCTCTCAGCTCCAAAGAAACACGCTCCATGCCACACGACGCGAGGCGACAACCACTCTCTCCTGAACGCCTCAACACAGCCGAGAGTGGCATTTTCATTCCGCGTATTCACCGAGTCCACACACAACCTATCAAGAGATCTTTATTGCGCCTTGCTTCAGACTTTCCACCAGCGAAATAACACAGTCGCCGCTGATAGTTCTGTTCAGGTGCTTTCCTAACGGAAATACAACACTCATCAGTTGGACCTTCGTGCGTAGGGGTGAAACTGCATTAGATGCACCAGCAAGTGTCGCCTTTATCCTGTGACAGACGTTTGTTATTCAGCAGATTTTGTTGACAAAATGGTCACAAAACTTCGGTTTTTATACAAAATGAATGACTTATGTCGTAGTTTTGTGTCATTGTGGTCTTTTTTTAATCCAATCCTAAATTATGCTTACTTATACACCAAACCGCCATTATCAGTGAAATGCTTGTTTTCAATCTTCAAGCTACGCATTTTATAGAGTCTAAAAAACTTATTTTACTGGCCAGTTTAAACAATAACTTCTAAAGGATTTTCCGACTGAAAATGTTTTTAAATATACCACGCTTCCTCAAGAAAAATGTGGAAACTTAAAACTGGATCCTTCCAGCTTTGGAGAAATACTGCGAAATAGTTCTATTAATATTCGCAGTAAAATATTTTATAAAAATGCAACCTTACAAAAAGGTTTTAGTGATTAATTTGTAGTGATAACCACTTTTCGTGGTAACAATCACACGTTTTAAACCAAATGCAGATTCTAAGCCGAATTAAAAATACTGTATTTAAAATTAACAAATGGTAAACGTTCAAGAAATAAGTCAAAACTAAAAACGTTAACTGAATCCCTGTGGAAGAACGAAATTTCCATGATCTACTAATTGAAGTACTGGTTAATTTACGTTAGGTATGTAAGCTGTTTTCCATTAAGCTTGCATGCGTTAATATCCGAAACGTAACATTCTTTATAAAACAGATTTTAAAATGATATGACGTGAAAACAACTAATTCCACAGGAATATTGAAAGTATACAACATGCTTCAGGGACTAATTTGGAATCAGTTTCTTCCACCCAAACTGCTGGGCTGTTCAACGGCATCCGCCTACCAACAACCGAACCACCTCGACTTCAGGCTCTCGTGATCTCGGGTTCGAGCCCCACCTCTGGTATTTTTTTGTGTTCGGGACTAGTTTCTTCGTGAGCCACACGCCACTAAGCTGCCACGCATAACAATAAGATGCATCATGTCGCCGGAAAAATAAATAAATAAATGAAAACACCGATTAAGTAGGGACATGCAAAAAATTGTGTTTCTGATTTAATGGCAGGCTAGATTACATTTCACATTTGAATAACGCGTAAAGTTGGATAAATCGTTGATTAAAACACCATGGAGTCGTAGCTACCGGAGGTAAAAAAAGAGTGACTAATGGATAAATGCAACAGTGTGTGACGTTGGGGGGGGGGGGGGGGAGAATGGGCAGGAGTACTCCGAGGAAACCCACCGGCCGTGTTCCCCACGTGGGGCCAGCACAGGATCGGAAAGCGCCTCGTCTCTGGGGGAGCAGATCTCGGCGCCCTGGGCGGCGGCTAAGAGGATTGGGACCACGAGAGCGTCGGGGTCGTGTGATGGCGGTGTCGTGTCGCCAGCTGTCCCGCGCTCCGGGTAAAAAACCACGCATCCCCGGCCCCCACACAGGCCGCATGTGCACGCGTGACGCAACTCGCTGGCCGGCGGAGCTGGAAACAATCGGCCGAGCCTCTCTCCCTCGACCGTTCTTGAGAAAGACCGGTGATGTGTGACGCCCGCGCAAGCTGTTATTAGGTTAGTTCCTGTCGTGGAGTTCCCAGGTCTACACTCATGCAGTATTTGTACTCACGTAGAAAATTGGCGGGAAACAATACAACGAAGGGTTCGGGGGTGGGTGGGTGAGACGCATGAGTGAGCACGCACTGAGTGGAAAAAGCAATATTTTGTTCCGACATACTTGTATGTTGTTTTTTTTTTTTTTCGTTGTGGGGAGGGGAAGGGGGTTTTGACATGGGAGGATCGACGTAAGCATAATTATTTATAATTTTCGGACCGAAGAAAACAGACCTGCCTACATGGCGATGACAGCCTCGGTGATTAGGCGAGCAAATTACGCGGCTCTTTGACGCCCAAGTTGCAGGTTTTATTCCGGTCTCAAGTGTTTGTCACACAACTTGTATTCGTTCAGAAGGTTAACGCACGTCTGTAACCTAGGCGCCAGTGGACTAAATGGTTCACGGAGTACACACTGGCTGAACTAGGAAATCAGGGTAACACCAGATGTTAGCACGCTATTTGCTCGAGTTTTTTTTTAAAAGGTCTTCGAATTCAAACTTAAGAGCGATTTCGGCCGCCCATACAATTACAATTTTCCCCCCGTTCGTTTAGAATTTTTTTTTACAACGAAAAGTTCTAAAACGGGTTATTTCGTGAACGTTTATAGCTAATACCTAGGGACTGGAAAAATTCGCGGTTTGAATGACCTCTAGGATGGACTCCACGATCCTCTATGTACGCGGGAATATTACACCAGCTCATTGGCTACTGACTCGTGACACCTGCTAACTGGGATGCTTATGATTCGATACTTCTTACGTTGAGGGTCATTCATTGGCTCACAGTCCTTCAGGCAAACTGTGTTCCAATCACTGAAGCGGCAATAAGTTACACGCACTTGGATTCTAGCCCATCGCGAAATGAACCCACGAATTTTTCCTATCTCTAATAATACCTATTAAACATTTGTTGAGCAAAATTGTCAACTTGAACAGGAAGGCAGTTCTTTGATATGTCCCAATACAACTAGGTGGCCATAGTGCCACATAGCTGCGTGCTGCTGCAGTGCATTGCGTGTGGAACAGGAGCCATGTTCCGCGCCTTCAGACCCAGTTGCCCAGCCAGGCGGCCACCGCAAGCCAAGAGCGAGTATGCGACTCGCAATACACGCGCGTTGCAAGAAAAGCCGGTAGATCTGAACGAAGAGTGCGCGTGAAATAAACGAAAGGTTCATCCGAGTTCTGTGTTCCGTGGTAAACAGGGCAGACAGGGTAAAACACGGTAAACACGGTAAACACGCGCGGCGCGCCTGCAGGCTTACTCGTTGGTACTCCTGTAAGTACGTGTTCAAAGAAAATTCGGCACCCGTAAATTTACCAAGATATTTGGATGGTTTGTAACCATTATTCTTTGTTAAGTTTAAGGGGAAAATGTTTAGCAATGCTCTTTGGAATTCCTGCACTCTAACTGTTAAAAAAAAATTTAACAACTTATTGAAAGAAAAAAAAAAACTGTAGAACATATGTAATTTAATTTCCAATGGATCATGTTCGATAGTAATTTGGCAATAAGTTTGCAGTGGCTGGTGGTGGTTGCCGCAGTGCCGACGGCAAGTTACGAGTCCACTCTCGCGGCCGCGCGGCCTTATTGCCGGGGCGAACCCCTCGACCAAGTTGCCTCTCGCTGCAGCCGGTCGAGATCGCTTCCTCGCCTTCAACTCGAGTGTCGAGTGCGTGCTCGAGGGCGGTTCTCGCGCACTCGCTTCGAGCCCCCGAAGCCGCTGTTTCAAACCGGCAGCGAGCCCACGTCACGAAAGAAGATCCCGCTCCTGCGGTGCTAACAGTCGCAGTCGGCAGTGGAGCTAGTTTTTCCGCCTGCACATCTCGGAGTGACGGGAATCCACCCGACAGAAGCTCGGAATGGCCCGGAGTCAGCGCGAGTGCAGGCGTTCTGCACTCTCGCAGCTGCAGGGAAAGTTGATTCGCGGAGAGCCCATCTTCCATCGCGGATTCAATGGGCAGCAAAGTATGTAGAATTGGAGCACAGGTACATCTCTTTCACGTTTGATGATTGGACTGCGGTGCTCTAGACACGCCTTTGACGTGGTTCCATCAGGTTAATATGGTACACACCTAAACTCAGCTATTGTTATTTCTAGGGGTAGGCATTTTTCGCGAATAAATCTGAACGCCTATTAGACTGCAACAAGGTATACGCGCACCAGCGATTTCTTCGTTGTGATTGGCGGCCGTCTACGAGAGAAGTAGTTGCTTTATTTGGCTAAGCCACTAAGGACGCATTTTCTTCCGCAATGAATTACTGTGATTGATGGTGTTAACAATCGTCATGTACCTGAAAGAAACTCACCCAATCACGTAACACAGACGATGCTAAAGTGTTTTAACTTTCAGCTAGTCTCGGAATCTTTTCGCGAAATATGCATGGCCCTAGTTACATATATCTCACTAAATTAAATTTGCAAGTTCTTAAGATACTTATTCCAGAGAGAAGACTTTTTTTGTCACAGATACGATAATAAAAGGTGAGTCGAGTCTTTCATTACTCGCCAGAGAAGTGCACCATCTAACCTGGGCAACGAGCAAATTCGTGTGTTGTCATGTTGCAAATACACTTATAATACGAAACTCGGACAAAAAATTTAGCGTATAATTCTTAAAAATAATACCAAGCGTGATAAACATACGCAAATTGTGTTTCCAACTACATTTCTGGACGCGAATCACGCGTAGTTCCCGCGCCCGCCGCTAGAATTCGCTGCCGGAGCAGCTACGTCGCTATCGAATCATTTTATTAGCAGACCGAAATTTTAAACTATATAATGAAACTACTCCGATAAAATCGAAAAAAAAAAAACTTGGATACTAAACCCCGGCTTTAGCCCTGATATTCTAAAAGTAATTTTATTAAAATTATACCCATCTTGTCAAAATTCACTAAACAGTTAATACTAAAAAGTTTCCCTTTGACTTTATGAATTTTGTGGTTGTTACGTATTTCCGTTCTTTGACTTCCGTCGCATTCACGAAATCACGCTCACAAAATGCGTATACCGAGAGCTAGGATGTTACACATCAAAAAGTCGACTCGAATAACTTTTTCGTGACAAATTCCTATTTTCGCACGCAAACAATTCGAAATAAATCATGATATTCAGACAGCCATTCTTAAAACTCAGCGAGCCGCCACGGCGCAGCACGGCTAAGATTTCTCCAAGGACGTTTTATTGGGTGGCTCAGAGATATCGATCGTGGTTTCGATTGGCCTGCGGGAATAATTGCGACTCAGGCCGGGGAGAAGTAATTGTTTGCGGCACAGAAGGACAGTTTAAGCGAAGCAGCGGCGCGCGACGGAATTATTGGAGGAAGGGCTGCGAGTCTGGCTTCACGGGTAGCTGCAGACATGGCGAGACATGGCGAGACATGGCGAGACATGGCGAGACACAGCCCATGCGCCATTTCTCAGAGACAGGCGACGTACAAACACACTGGCAATTATTTTCCTTCATTCCACTGGAAAAAAAAGAGCAGAGAAAAGAAAACAGAACATTTCTCTGATAGGTTCATAAAACAGCAGCTAAAAAAAACTCCGGTACCAGCAACATAACAGTCAGCAAACAGAACATACTAAAACGTTGTTTTTTTTAACAGTGTCTTATGTTGGTAAGCTGACTACACCATCTGTAAGTGTGTTATATTTCCTGTCAGATAATTTCGTTTTCAATCTTCACAGTCAGTTTTAAATTGTTGATTTGATGTTATAAAATAAAATATGTCTTTGTTTTATTTACTAACGATATGTTTTTCATTCCCTTACCACCCTAATTTTTTCCACTTTAACAGTTTTCTATCATTCAATCATAATTTACAAACCCTACTAAGATATTTTCATTTCTGATAATTTAATGTAAACTGGACGAAGTTTTGTGCAATTTGACAAGTTAATCCAGTAAGTATACATTATTTTTAACAATTTCAGTTTTTGCAAAACGTTTAATATTTGAACTGCTATTGGCCAACTGTAAAACTAACTCTAAAGTTTTAAATCGATATTGTCTAACAGGAAATTTAACACAATTTCGAATGGGGCAATGTGAGTTCTGTAATCTAAGCCCATGTGCAAATAGTTATTTGCATTTTTATACAGTAGCGTATTGAAAAGTCGGAAAAACACAAAATGCGAAAGTTATCGAAAGGTATATCGAAAATATTTTACAAGACCATCTTCGTTGCTCTTTAAATGAACAATTGATTCCCAGAGTTTAGCCATTACACGTCTGCCTTTGTATTTTGACCTCATGTGCAAACCGCATTCATGGCAATGCTCGCTATATACAGGCTACATTCAATCCAACTCTTTTTGTTTTCGTCCTTGGTGGTGGCATCGCCGTAACAAGGCTATTTTAAATGCAGATCTCAAATTGGAGTTTGCCTCACAGCCCGTGGCGCATAGCCCAACACTTTTGGACAATAACTCGGGTGCAGTATGCACACTGATGTATTCGTTTGAATTCAACAATCCTTTAAGTATGCATTAGTCTATGTTGCCTAAGGATTTTATCATTTTTATTTAAGTCGATATTAAATGTTGAAGATAAAGTTAATAATCACGAAGACTTTTTGACGCGATAACGTCTTATAAATCGATGAACGCCGGCTGCACGCACGAAAAATTGTCACGTTCCGCCTGAGCCGAGCGTGCAAGAACCGGCCAACCACCGTGCGAGAAAATCTTCTATAATATCAAACAGGTTAAGGCGGGCTTTTTAACTAATTGTTCGTGATTATATTTAAACAAATTATTTAAATTAAATTTGCAAAAACTGTAAATACCTAATATTTGAAAATTATAAAAAGTATGAAATTTTTCATCAATGTTTTCTTATGACGTTATCACGTAAAATTATTGTCCATAAACCGACTTTACACACACTGCGATGTTACCTTAACTCCAGATCAACTCAATCAAATCGCGGTCAGAAAATGTTCCTGGCTGCCAAAAGACGGAGGGAGGAGGGATAGTAAAAATCGGAAGCGAACAGCAGTTAGTTTCAAGGCAATGTTTCACAAGTTGGCGTCGGGTTATTTGCTCCAAACACATTCCCGAACATCGGAGATGCTACAGCGTCGGCGATGCGCGCCCGTGGAAACTATCGCGGTTCTGGGAGAACAGCGCGCCCGAGTGTTTGGACACAGCAACTCGCGCAATAACCCAGGAGTTTCAATAAGGAATGCCGTCCGTGGCCTACAGCGCTATTAATTGCGATCTCGGATCTGTTGCGTTTGTCGAACGTCTGCGGGAGCAGTGTTGACTCAGCCATGCTGGAGGGGAGGGAAGGAAAAAAAAAACACACGCCGTCTGTCTTCAAATATATTATCCCGACTGACGCTAAGGGCGGCCGTGTTGAACTTCCTGCCGAGTCAACTCCGCGCAACTCCGCAACTCCGCGCGGAGTTGCGGCGCAGTCGGGGCAGACACAGGTGCGCACTGCGCACTCAAAGGAGCCCCGTGCGAGCCAAGTGACCAGGCGTGCCTACAGCTCGGGGCGCGTCTCCGAAAACCAGTTGCTTGGCAGTCCAAAAAAATATTCCCAAGTCCTCGCCTTGCCAGAAATTTTGTGGGGACAGAAACATATAGTTAAATAATGACCGACAAAACTGTGACCAAAAGATTTTTTTTTTTTCCATCGCAGATGATCAGTTCAGTGAATAAAATTGCTTTGTTAGCAGCTCAAAATGTTTAGCGGCGTGAATATCTAGAGAATTTACCACAAAACTACTTTGCCAATGTGTAATGATATCGTGAAGTGGCCATTTTGGCGCACGCCTTTTTTTTTAACTTAGTTGTCAAATGTTTTTAAATAATTTTTTTCCTGCAAAACTTAACTTAAAAATAATTAATAAATTTCCTTAAATTGTAACTCAATATATTATGGGATATTTAGCATGAATCCGTTGTATCTCTCCTGCATTTGTTTGGGAATATGTCAAATACATAAGGAAATGTTTCATATTTGTATGGTCAAATTTCCATACGATTGAAAAGTTAATAACTTCGATTAAACGTTTAGCAACATTATCAAAAATTTCTTACACTGCAGATACATGGTTGTGCCTACCTTACACGCTTCTTTGTATTTCAATTATAGTTTGAGACACTTTTGTAAAATGGCGGTTTCCCAGAATATTTAATGTTCATATGTTTCAGCAACGAGTAGCACGATTTGATCAAATATTTCCTATACAAAGTGTTTTAGTCATTATGTTCAAATAAATATATTTAAATTTTTTACCGTGTGTGATAGCACTTACCAAAATTAAACGGTCAGTGCCATGAAAAATTTGGCAGTGCGTTATTTTAGAATATAAATAGTAAAGTAAGCATACTATTTGATAAACGAATGTACACTGTCAGCACCCATAAATTAAAATCATCCAGACATTAAAAATATTTTTGTGTATAAACATGTTTATGTTTACATTGGAATTTATCTTAGATGATGATGGGTTTAAAAAAATTATGATTATGAATATATTTTGATCATAATACAACCTAATGAGGATATTTTGTTTTATTTTGTCTGACAGTTAAATTTTGGTTTCTTTATTTTTTTCAAATGTAATTATATAAAAAATTTGTTTAAAATGCTCTTCATCGTTAGTTTGTAGTGTGATTTACGTTCAGACTATCTGAATGTGTTGTCTTGCACAAACGTTTGAGATAGAGTGTTGGTTTGTTTGATCTGTGCACGTATGTTGAACCGTGCACGTTTGACCACGCAGGTAAAGTGCTCGGTAAGTGCGGTCGAAGTGCAGCTGTGCAGAACCGTGTCGCGATAACAACACCAAGCCCTCGCGCAGCGGATAGGAAAGTTGGAAATAAAGCAAACGAACAATAGACGACTTGGGGACGGAATGAGACAACTGCGCACTTCCTCCCAATTTCAGACAGGTTGGAATTTGTCGACATTCGTACGGGCATGAGTGAGCACCGCACGCCGATTTGGGCCAATCAGCGGCCGGCAGAGCCATTTCATTGTTCAACCGACCATCTTCCGGTCAACCTCGACCGACTCGGGTAACGAACGTCGCCCCTCCTCCCGACCAGCCGGCTACCGCCGCTACGGCTACCGCCGCTACGGCTACCGTCGCTACGGCTACCGCCGCTACGGCTACCGCCGCTACGGCTACCGTCGCTACGGCTACCGCCGCTACGGCGGCGGACACTGGCCTCCCGCACAGAGTTCTGCTGCTGGTCTCACCACGACCGTCTCACTGCTAGAGACAGGAAAAATTCGCGTTTTCATTTCGCGATAGGCTAGAATCCAAGTGCGTGTAACTTATTGCCGCTTCAGTGATTGGAACACAGTTTGCCTGAAGGACTGTGAGCCAATGAATGACCCTCAACGTAAGAAGTATCGAATCATAAGCATCCCAGTTAGCAGGTGTCACGAGTCAGTAGCCAATGATCTGGTGTAATATTCCCGCGTACATAGAGGATCGTGGAGTCCATCCTAGAGGTCATTCAAACCGCGAAATTTTACAGTCCTTACTCACTGCACAGTGGTTGTCACTCCTGGATGACTGTATAACGTCGTAGTCAAGCCTGTTAAGACCGCTCATTGGTATAATAACGTCACCTCATTTGGCGATTGTCACTCCTTGTCCTTGTATATAACTGGTTAAGGGTCGTCAAGGACGTGTCAAGAGCACTGTAGTCTAAGTCTACTCGGTGAGCAACACGTCAGAAAACGTATGGAAAATAGTGGCGTTACCACCAATTACTTTAATGAAATAATTTTACAACAGCGATAAGTTTTGAAGAGTTTGTAGAACTTTATGTTAAACACTATCCAAACTCTGAGTGTTCCAACTTAAATACTGTCTGTTATATTTGCAATAATACTTTATTTCAGATCCAAATTCCAAAGCATATTACAGCCTATGAAAGTACTTTAGACCATTAGTTATTTCTATATTTCCAATGTTTTTTTTTCCCCGTGATGAACTTGTAGCCGATGTTTGTCTGATATGTTTTGACTTTTAATTCCTGATGGTCATTGACGGCCGGGTAAAGGGAATATGCTTCTGTACTATTCGCATTTCCTTGCAGTATTCAGCCCAGCAATCTAAAACGATTTAAAGAAATAGTCCTGCAAAAATAATGACTGCATGTACATAAACTCTTAAACTGGTATCCCCCATAACATATTTTGGTGTTATTGTTAGAACAATTAAATATATTGATTATGCAACTGTAAGTCTAGATGCGAAAATACCTCAACAACCCGAATCACAAGTCTTAAAAGAGAAACAAAGATAGCACTTTTATTCGTGAAATCCTCGTAACTGTACAGTCAAATGTTTCTCAAATAAAGCTTAAAAAACCAAAATGTAATTGGTGAGGCAATTTTACTGAAAATAACGAAATAATTTTTTACTTTAATTTAAAACCATTAGATCGTCGCTCTGCTAAACAAAGTGCTCGAATAAACTGAATAATCAATTTTTCACTTTATTATAAGTGAAGGTATTATATGTTATTTGTTAGTTTTATTTTAGGGCAATTATTTAAGAATTCACACTAAGCAATCCTGGGGAAAAAATTACTTTTTTGGCTTTAAATTTAGTTCACTCAGATAAAATTAATGTTTCAGCAAAATACTTTCGTTTTATGGTTTCATTTGGAATTTTCTGCCTAGAATGTATGCAGTAGCAATTATGGCATCATTCAACACACAGCTCTGCATAGAAAAAAAAACACATTTGTGGACACAATGAAATATAGCACTGTGCGTGTGGAATTGTTTAGTTAGGGAAAGAAAATCTACTTTCGAAAAATGTTGCTTGAAATAACTGTTTTTTAACTAGGTAGGCTCTATTTACCAAATATTTATTAAGTCAAGCAATCCTATTCCTTGGTGTGCATGAAATATTTCTAACTGTGACGTGAAGTCCATTCTAGCATAGGAGCATAACACGCTATGTTTGTATTTGCAGGCTACAGCGTGCGGCCTTTTATACGTGGACACGTGGTAAAAAGATATATGTGCGCATGGGTACACACATTTCGCGACACGTTTGCGCATTGTAGTACGAGCACCACAGGCAGGCTTCCAAAAGAAGCAAAAAAAAAACTGTTGCTATAGCCACGTTCGCCTGCTAAATAAAACATATTCCAAGTGATGGAGGTTTTTTATCTGACTGGTTTACTGCCGGGACCGGACCAGATGTCTTGATGGCCAACATTCGGCACAGTCCGTCACATGCATGGCAGGCCCGGAGCGGCACGGACAGAAATATGTACCCGCCGTCCTCCCGTGGCTCGGCGATGACATTCGTGTCCGCGTGTCGCGGGATCGATTCCCTAATGGGGCCAATCATGTCCCTCCCCGCAGCTCACATCTCGCCTCGCGCCGCGACCACGTGTCCGGGATGGACTGTGCCTTCCCACGTGAAGACACGGCGACGGTCTCTTCTCAGGAATGACGCTTGCCATTGGACCGCGGGTGGTCTCGCCTGAACCAATCATATGCGACCCGGAAAGAACACGTGGCGACCACTTGACTTAATGATTGTTAGAGACCTGCAAAATTCGCGGATTCATTCGGTGATAGGCTAGAATTCAAACACATATGCCTCTTAGATAATTTTGCTATTGGCTTACTGTTCATCTGGACGAATCTCAACCAGTTATAAACCCTCAACCAAAGAAGGATCGAATCACAGACAAACCAGCTGAGACGACTTACAAGTCGGCAGCCAATGAACTTGCGTTATTTGCCCGAGTGTACAGAGGTATGTGCAGTCTATCCTGAAGGCCATCGAAACCGCGAATTTTGCAGGTCTCTGATGATTAGGGACTGGAAAAAAACGCTGTTTCAATTACCTCTAGGATAGACTCCACGATCCTCTATGTACTTATGCAAATTACACTTGCTGATTGGCTACTAATCCGTGACACCTGTCAACTGGAATGCTTGTGATTCGCTGTTTGTTTTTTTGGTTGAGTATTCTTCATTGGCTTAGGGTCATTCAGGTAAACTGTGGTCCAATCACTGAAGCAGCATGAAGTTGAACTAGTTTGGATTCTAGCCTATCGCGAAATGAATCCGCGAATTTTTCAGGTCTCTATTAATGATGTTCACAGGCTTTCACGGCCATTGTGTGAAGTAGCTTGGCTTCTGGGTTGTAGCCGTGTCCTAGGCGAATAATTCACCGACGTTTCGGTCGACATTGCAGTTGCCTAGTAGCTAACTGCTCCCTGATGATAGCGACTGCAATGTCGACCAAAACGCCGGCTAATTATTCGCCTAGGACACGGCTACAACCCAGAAGCCAAGCTACTGACGACATGACGTAGGTCTCTGCTGATGAACAAACCTCGCACCGAGACTTGAGGTGTGACTGTACTTAGATGTCTTTACGCCGCGTTAATAGCGAATAATTTGACCTGTGACCACCTGAAGAAGACCATGACATATGGCAGGACAGGAGGATAACGATGAGCTAGAATAAAATCCGTTCACTGGATCCAAAGTATAGGCTTATCTAAAAAAAAAAAAAAACCATTCAAGAAGACTATTTTTTTGTCATGACCTTCAGTGTTATTCATGGATGTCATCGTTAAGTTAGAAAGACATTGCGTCATAATTATTTTAATTTCCTAGTTTTGAGATTTATGGTTTTCGTAGTTGTTTGTTTTTTATGTTTTATAATTTTTTTCTTCACAAATAATGTCCACGATCTTAAGTGAAATACAATCAGGGTGTTTACCACAACCTGCGAGCAAGAATCCACGACGTAAATTGGAAATCGGTGGTCGCGGTCGCGACTAGAGACAAAGGTCAATGCCCAGGCGACATCCCAGCTCTTTAGCCTAAAACGTGCCCTGGGAACCCTTTAAATCTATTTACAGCGCAGCCCCTTTTCCACACTTTTCAAGGTACAAGGGAAAACTGTTGCGAAATGCGGGAAAAGAGTAAAAAAGAGCGAAATTTATACTGTGTGAGGATTACTCGAGACCACAGGAAAGTGGTGTAAAATGCGGAAAGTGTAAAATTTGTGGGGGAGGGGTAGTGAAAAAAGGATTTCACTGTACTAAGGGTCTTAAACACGCGACGATCGTGCGCTTCCCGTGAGTTATTCTGAAGTTACCCCCGTGGGCTGGGAATTCTCGCGCAAGTCCGAAAAGCACTTTTTTCTACCTTGGAAGATGGATTGCTAACCAGATATGCTAAACCGATTCCTCCTGGTTAAGATGTTGGATGTCTGTCCATCAGCACCAGTTTGTACACATTTTGATTTAAACGCCTGCGTTTGCTGGCAAGAAGATTTTAATAGAAATCAATAAAATGACGTGCTGAAAATTTTCAATACATTCACCACAATAAGCAAATATTATAGTATTTGTTCTGAAAGCATCATCTACAATGTAAATTTTTTATGCTATTTGCTGGTATTTACGCATAATTATTTCGGAAATAAGACTATATCATAAGCCAAGGTTAAATAATGCGTGCACACAGAAAATGAACATATGATGTAATTAGTCAGGAAAAAAGGTTTTAGTTACGTTAAGACTACTAAACAGCAGATAACATGGCCACATGAAAGTGGCGGCGAAGTGTGCGACAAAAGTTACATGAAGGCTTACCTATATAGTGAGATCATGAGCAGGAATTGCCCTGAAAAAAACGACGCCATGAAAATGGAATCGTGCAGTAAGACGTCTTGATGTCGCACCAGAGCCTGCCAGCAGCACTGAGTGACTCCTCGAGAGTGTCTTCTGCGCACGAGGCCGTCGTTGGCTCAAGTTTGCCAACACAACTGTCCAAATAACCCCACAACATTGGACTCATGTTTCTGTCGAAGATTTTACATGCGACGAATGGCACTTGCAACGAAATACTTAACACGTAGCCCTACTGTGTTGACACTCGGACATACAAAGTGGCACGAGTTTTCATAAGCTCATGCTTTAGAACCGTGATTGCAAAAAAAAAAAACACTTTTTGAAGACCACATATCATTTTAAAAAACCAATCCGAGGGCCAGACACACATCTATTAATATTGCATTTTTGCAGCATTTTATTATGTCTTATAGGTTCTGTACAGTTGTCTTATAAATAAAATATGTGGTATATGACGAAGTAACGGAAAATCTGTCTTTTAAAAATAATTTTCACAAAAAAAACATTAAATAATAAAAATATTTATTATTGTACATTATAAAGATTAAAAATATATAAATAATATTTTTCAGTATTTCTCTGCGAATACTGTCGCTTCTAAACGCGGTCAGCTGACAACTTAACTTGACATGCATGTAAACAAAGACGGCTAATATACGACAGTATACGCCTAGGAGTATTTCTTTGTTAAAAGATCGTAAGAAACAAGTTACTGTTAACTTGTAAGCATGTAATAGAACTGTTCTGTTGTTATTTCTTTACTAAGTTTTTCAGTGTATGGTAAGGATCTATGTAGTAAGGATCCACGTAGTACATTTGACATAAAATATTTCTAATAGATTATTCTCGATTTCATGAGCAAAACAGAGTATGTAATTAAAAGAAAGTGTGCTGGTGTTTGTAAACTGACATTCAGCTGCTACCACAGTTATGTTGTAGTAAATGGGAGGATTAATAATAAATAAACCAGGTCGGGAACCAAGTGATTCGTAGTTCACGATTATCTGGGGATTCCTTCACCTTAAGCCTCTCTGCATAACATGTGAAAGAAAATCATACTAATGATAAAAGTCTGATTAACGACGGGAAGATTTCGCAGATTAATTTGCCAACAGGCAAGACTACCAATCTTACACGTTAATTTTGCTTTTGCAACCCGTCTCTGATGACTTCTAACCTTCCCGCATCTCACGAGCACCGACAATTCCACTTGAGGACAGCACTTCTCCGCCTAATAATGGACGGCTTACATGCTACCCTAAATGCTCCCGTGCCACCATATGGGACTTGAACCCGCGACCACAAGATTAGAAGTTTGGTACGCTGAACGCTTCTTCAATGTGCCCGGGGGCTCATAGTTTTATTTGTTCATCGATGGACATCCGTAACATTCAAAAACCAAGTGTCTGAAACCAAAACCAGCTCGTAGCTTATAACTACTAAAACACGTGTTCTGTTTCCTTGAAGGCCTAACTTTTTCTCGTCAGCAGGATTACATGGAAAAGATCGACCTTCGATCGCCTTGCCACAGACACAAAGCTCACCTCCCAAAGCAGTACTCACGACACAATCACTTGGAGGTTCTAATAATCTCGAAGAATGGTTGTGAAGAGACACTAACAGGGTCTGGACGCTCTCGCTCCAAACAAACAACGAATAAAGAGCCACGACTACATCTGTATATGCGCCAGTTTTAACGACCAGTTCGACACATCAATAGGACCCAGACCTATTATTCAATTTTAATGTGATTGGTTAAAATCGTTCTTGTTATTGGGCTTCATTGGTTACATTGAATAACTACAGTGCTGTGCTAAAATGTGTTTCGAGCGGCATCATCAATCCATTTGAAACTTTGAAATGCATCAGCAGTTTGTTTGCTTGGACTTGTATAAGAATGTTATCGTGCAAGTTGAAATAAATAAATAAATTTGCTAAAAAAAAAAAAAAAAAAAAAAGACCAAATGGAAATCTATTTCATGATATGTCCAATACTAAGCGTTGAGTTTCATATTAAAAGTTATATAGCATTGTGGTTAGAAGCGCATAGGTACAGACAGTTTAACCAAAGTAAACAGCTTTACAATGATATTTGAAAATGATTCCGATATTTAAACCCATGAGTCATTTTAAACGATTTTTTCTTTGAAGTTAGTTGTCTTGTGCTGTTGTAACTCTGCGATTTATATTGCTATCACATTAAATAGACAAAATATATATTTTTAGAGAATAGTATTCCTGTCGTTATTCATTAATGAAAACAAGAAGTAAAGGAGTTTCAGAAAATTTAATACACATAAGATATCGCCAATCAAATAACTATAACACAGAAAAATATTTGCAAAACTGTAATGAGTTGGGTTAAAATGATTTAATTTCCATTACTCTAAAATAATTCTCACAAATATCTTGGAATATAACAAGCTTAGTTAATGATTATGCCAATTATGCGTTGATAATCCTAAGCAGCTAAATTTGCATTATATTTTGTAGTTCACGAGTAGGCAAACATATCTGGGGGTTTATCGCTTACAAGTTTGTTTGATAACATTCAAAATCACTGTTTAGTTAATGTTAAGCTAGTTATAAAAATGTATGTGCAATTAATTACAGTACAGTAGTAAAACTATATAGGCAAAAGTATAGAACATGGTGTAACTAAATTTATGCAGACATATTCTTAGGTATTCTTTTTGTTTGGCCTTTGATTAAGGAAGTATTATATTTTGGAACTCATAAAGTTAAACTAAATAAACCATTCATACAAGATAATATAAGAAAGTTCAAAAATCGTTACTGAATTGCGCAATAATCGTCTCAGTTTCTTAACCAGAAGCATAAAACCCAAAGAATTCCAAAGCAGAAAATTTTCTCGCACATGAAATTCTGGAAAAAATATATTGCTCATAACATTATGTTATTATCCAGCAAATAAAATAACCTTAATTGCAGGAACATATATATAGCAATAAAATCAGGTTCCTTAACAAAGTAAATTAAGGAAAAAATATAACAAATAACGTCATCGTGAGCTAAAACACCTAAATACAATTTTAATTCCTAGAAAGAAGCTTTCGTGCTCCGCGGTAAATACTTGTAGACAGCTGCGGAAGCATTTGAGCTGATACTATGCGAAAACAGTGTTGCCAAGCAAGCAAAGCCACACACAGATATCTCCTCGCTTCACTTGTAGCGAAGCTGCCGTGGCGACGCGGAGGGTACTTGCAGAGCACCTGCGGAGGGTTTGTGTGCTGATACTTCGAGATAACAGTGTTGCCAGCTGAGCGAGGCCTCACTCGGATGGCCTCCTTGCCCCTCTTGTAGCGAAGCTGCCGTGGCGACGCGGAGGGTACTTGTAGAGCACCTGCGGAGGGCTTGTGTGCTGATACTTCGAGATAACAGTGTTGCCAGCTGAGCGAGGCCTCACTCGGATGGCCTCCTCGCCACTCTTGTAGCGAAGCTGCCGTGGCGACGCGGAGGGTACTTGCAGAGCACCTGCGGAGGGTTTGTGTGCTGATACTTCGAGATAACAGTGTTGCCAGCTGAGCGAGGCCGCACTCGGATGGTCTCCTCGCCCCTCTAGTAGCGAAACAGCCGTGGCGACGCGGAGGGTACTTATAGAGCACCTGCGGAGGGCTTGTGTGCTGATACTTCGAGATAACAGTGTTGCCAGCTGAGCGAGGCCGCACTCGGATGGCCTCCTCGCCCCTCTTGTAGCGAAGCTGCCGTGGCGACGCGGAGGGTACTTGTAGAGCACCTGCGGAGGGCTTGTGTGCTGACACTTCGAGATAACAGTGTTGCCAGCTGAGCGAGGCCGCACTCGGATGGCCTCCTCGCCACTCTTGTAGCGAAGCTGCTGTGGCGACGCGGAGGGTACTTGTAGAGCACCTGCGGAGGGCTTGTGTGCTGACACTTCGAGATAACAGTGTTGCCAGCTGAGCGAGGCCGCACTCGGATAGCCTCCTCGCCACTCTTGTAGCGAAGCTGCCGTGGCGACGCGGAGGGTACTTGTAGAGCACCTGCGGAGGGCCTGTGTGCTGATACTTCGAGATAACAGTGTTGCCAGCTGAGCGAGGCCTCACTCGGATGGCCTCCTCGCCCCTCTTGTAGCGAAGCTGCCGTGGCGACGCGGAGGGTACTTGCAGAGCACCTGCGGAGGGCTTGTGTGCTGATACTTCGAGATAACAGTGTTGCCAGCTGAGCGAGGCCTCACTCGGATGGCCTCCTCGCCCCTCTTGTAGCGAAGCTGCCGTGGCGACGCGGAGGGTACTTGCAGAGCACCTGCGGAGGGCTTGTGTGCTGATACTTCGAGAAAACAGTGTTGCCAGCTGTGCGAGGCCGCACTCGGATGGCCTCCTCGCCACTCTTGTAACGAAGCTGCCGTGGCGACGCGGAGGGTACTTGCAGAGCACCTGCGGAGGGCTTGTGTGCTGATACTTCGAGAAAACAGTGTTGCCAGCTGCGCGAGGCCGCACTCGGATGGCCTCCTCGCCACTCTTGTAACGAAGCTGCCGTGGCGACGCGGAGGGTACTTGCAGAGCACCTGCGGAGGGCTTGTGTGCTGATACTTCGAGATAACAGTGTTGCCAGCTGAGCGAGGCCGCACTCGGATGGTCTCCTCGCCCCTCTTGTAGCGAAGCTGCCGTGGCGACGCGGAGGGTACTTGCAGAGCACCTGCGGAGGGCTTGTGTGCTGATACTTCGAGAAAACAGTGTTGCCAGCTGCGCGAGGCCGCACTCGGATGGCCTCCTCGCCACTCTTGTAACGAAGCTGCCGTGGCGACGCGGAGGGTACTTGCAGAGCACCTGCGGAGGGCTTGTGTGCTGATACTTCGAGATAACAGTGTTGCCAGCTGAGCGAGGCCGCACTCGGATGGTCTCCTCGCCCCTCTTGTAGCGAAGCTGCCGTGGCGACGCGGAGGGTACTTGCAGAGCACCTGCGGAGGGCTTGTGAAGGATCGCCAAGCCGGCGATGATTCACGCGTGTCGCTGGCAGAGGTTCAATCGTGCCACCGCGCTGAAACACGTCGCCTAGTCCGTGGAAACTGTGGCCTCGGCAACAGCCTACCTGCACCCGGGATTCTGTCGCTGTCTTGAGTTTCGAACAAACACGCTTGTCATTTTCCGATTTCATGTTTCCCGATGACATCCTAATGACTACGTTCATTGTACTTACTGGCTAAGAGTGGTTATTAATTGTTTTTTTTTTTTTGCGAAACATACCATCACGCAAATATTATTCTGAATTTTAAATTGGCAAATGTTTGATAACTTTCATTTAATTGTTTGTCACGCAAACTCTAATATTAATTAAAATATATTGATATTTTGTATAATTTTTATTACATTAGGCTTTTTTCCGATGATCTTGTTAATACTTTCGGGAAATGAAGCCTTGATGTTTAGATAGTAACCAACGTTAGATATAATATAAGACTAAGAGAAGACAGTTGACGTGTGCATGAATTTTTTTTTGTGACATGCCAATGTGTAGTTATCCGTTCCTCCGCTACGGAACTATATTAGTCAAGCACGATGAAAGCCATTCTCTGGCTTTCAAATCCCCAAAATCCTGGAAGTTTGTAACAAAACATTTTTTTCTCAAAAATGTGCTGTATATTTTTTTAAAACTAATTATTTATGATCGAGTTTTTATAATTGATTTTATTTCTTCATCTTTTTCATTTGTATTCATTCTCAAGTGTTTTACTTAAAGAGTTTGATTATGTGAATGTTTAGTGTGTTAGTATATGAAGCTGCTAGCCTGTATGTGTGCGTAACGAATCAGAGTTCAACAAGAAGTCATATACATGCTGACAACAGTGGAGATCACTTACAATGTCAATTTGAATTATATTTAATAAACTGGCTCGAATGATTTTATGCATCAGGAAAACGGCTTTTGCAAAACTTTCTTACAAATAGTGCATACACTGATAATTTAAAATTATTTAATTTGCTATAATTGAATATTACAGCATGCGCAGTAGAATAAAATGTGTATTTTTACAAAAAAAAAATTAAATGGCGTTTTTTATAGTGCTACAAGTAAAATCAAACAAGTTTAGCGACGGTAAAACAATTTTTTTTACTCTGTACATCAAACATTCCTGTTCCATTAACACCGTAAAAATGACGCTCGTTAATCTATTATATTCGATGGTTTTGCTGTCGCGGCAGAGGTGAGTGAAGTCACATGCAAATGAATTGCAAAACGGATAGCTCAGACCACGAGCAGTTTTTGCTGAATGCAATCAACGAGGCTCGTTCCATGGCCTCCATACGCAATCTTTGGAAGTAAATAAATCATTAACTTGAATTTACTGTTGTAACTCCGATCAGTCCATTCGCATTTGGTCGTGACTGGTTCGCAGTCGTTGTTTGGTGTTCTGAATAGGTTTCGCTGTGCGCAGCCCGTTATCTGAATTGACACGTAGCGTTAAAAAATTAAAAATTAGAAGACACAGAATTTTTTAAGTTTTCTAGATACTCATTTTCTTTCCGTAAGAAAAATAATTCTATGAGCCTTAAAATTCTTTTAATATAATTTATCAAGCATAGGAACTGCCAAATGTCTGTTAATCTAAACCTAAGTTCGGATATATTTATATGATCGAAAACTGTAGGTCTACTTGTGATCAATTACTCGTGTAACCTATGAGAAAACTACACTGCCCAAAATTTCTGGGCTAAAACATGCATAAGTAGAACATCAAACGATAAGTTGTAACAATATGTTTACGTTGGCTGAAATTAAATAGTTTTCCTACAACAAAATCCGTGGTTATTGTAGAACTTCGTTTAGTTAAACTTCATCTAGACGCTTAAGTGTTCTATCTTAAATACTTTCTCTATTATTTACAACCAAAATGTTGTTCATCTCAACTTCAAAGACGTACTTATATACCAGCCGTGGGGAAGCACTTCACACCATAATTCGCATAGAGGTTTACAACTTATTTTGTCGTCATGAAACTGAATCCAAAGTTTGTTGGTCGAATTGACTCAGCCTGCATATTATTTTAGTGCAGCAGCATTGAACACAACATTACAAAACTGGTCTGTGCACAGTTGCGGCGATTCATTTATCTTCGAAACAAGGTATTGTTTTTAAACTTTAGTGCACCACGTCATCAGACAAATATAAATATATCACGATAGTTATTATTTTTTTTCTTTTAAGTTTAAAACACTTCCTGAGCACCAGAAGAAGAATTGTTGCACGGAAAAGCCAGGTCTTCAGCGCACCACACTTTCAGCAGTAATGCGATTGAACAGACGGGCGTGCCGCGGCAATCGATACCACGAATTAAGACTCGATATGAACATTATCGATTCTTGCTCGGGCATTATCCTTACTGCAGCACGCAACAGTGCGCTGTCGCACGGTTAGCACCCACCCGTTACAATACAGAAAGTAAAGACGAAAACATTCTCCGGATCTCCGGTTTAATGTTCTGCCACTTAACGGAACAATGTTTTTACGCTCTTGTAGTTTGAAAGCTCGTATTAAGGGAACAGGAACCTTTTTGTACGCAATGGTAAAAAAAAAAAAACTTTTATTCTCCATTTGAACAAAATAATATCGGAAACGGTTGCGGTTTTTTTCCCCCGCAAACATTCACGACGAACTGCGGGATTCAAGACTTGACCCTGCTTTCGACGGTTGCCATTGGAGGGTTTTTTGTTCGCACGCGACCTGCGGACAAAAGACAGTCGCGACGTCGAAACGGCGGTGGTTCAATTGGATCTCCTGCGAAAACATGAAGGAACCAGTCGGCTGCAAACTACACACTTAGTTGCATTACCCCACACAAGTGGAACAAAATATGACAATCATAGCTTTTGACGGGTATTCAGGCACACACAAAATATGAAATAATAAAAATAAAAGTTTTTAAGAAAAAAATACATGTAGAGCACAGAGACTATTGTGCATATGAAGCATATCCAACCCAAGCCCCAACATTTAATTTGATCATAAAATTATAGTTACTTAATAAGTTTACAGTAAGACAGTAAAAACAAAACACACGGTTTTAGTTTAACGGTGGTGTTCAAAAAAGCGACAAACGAACTCGAATTTTTATATACAAAATGTAATCACGTGGCCCGAAATTCTCCAATTGTCCTGGGCATGCGCCAAGCGTTGTTTGCTTCCAAGTCAGAAACAAAAAAAACATTAATCAACCTGCATTTATCTATTACTTACACGCTATCGGTCTTTATTAAGGAAATTTTAAGGATTCTCGGTGAAATTTAAGGACTTTTAATTGCCCTAATTCAATTAAATACAACATAAGAACTTTTTTTAAGATAATTAAGGAGGCCTACGAACCCTGTTCCAGGATGGACTCAATTCGCCTGTATATAAGGTACATGTCGACTGTTACAACACCAATCACTAGGGACCGGAAAAATTCGCGGGTTCAATGACCTGTAGGATGAACTCCATAGTTCTAAGTACACACGGTCAAATGCCACCCTCCAGCGTAGCAGCCTGTGATTCGATAAAGCTTTGGTTGGGTGTTTCTCATTGGCCCAGAGTCATCCAGGTGAGTTGTGAGCCAATAGCAGAGGCAGCACTGAGGTATAACGATTTGTATTTTAGCCTATCGCGAAATGAATTCGCGAATTTTTACGGTCTCTACCAATCACAGTAATTAATTGCGGAAGCAAAATGCATCCTGAGTGGCCCGGTCAAATAAGGCAAAGACTTCTCTCGCAGACGGCCGCCAATCACAAGGAATAATCCGCTGCTGAGGGTATACCTTGTTGCAGTCTAATAGGCGTTCAGATTTATTCGCGGAAATTGCCTGCCCCTACCCATTGGTAGAGACCCGGAAATTTTGCAGATTCATTTAGTCGCAAGCTAGAATGCAAACCTTCACACTCTCGCACTGTGTTCATGATTGGCACGCAGTTGTTTGGACACGCCCGTCTACGACCGTGAGCCAACGATGCCCAGATAGGAGAGATGTAAGCGAATCAGGTAGTGCCAAATAACAAGGATAAAAATGTTCTGGCTAAGAAATCAACCAATGGGAAAGTAAACATGGGTCGAGCACACCTATAACTTTGAATTATATCCTGAGGCCAGAAGAATCCGCGAAATTTCCGGGTCTCTACCCATTGGTCGATAACACGGCCACAGCCACTGGCGATCGGGTCGCCACTCCTTCTTGCCAATCACCAGGGCCAGGCAGAGAGAAGTCGTTGCCCTATTTGACCGAGCCGCTCAGGACGCGTTTAGCTTCCCCACTGAATTACTGTGATTGGTGTTGTGACAGTCGGCATGTACCTGAAAGAAATTCACCCAATCACGAAACACAGACGATGCTACAGTGTTTTAACTTATAAATAACTAGGGGCATGACGATTTCGCGAAAAGATTTCGGGACTAGATGAAAGTTAAAACACTGTAGCATCGTCTGTGTTTCGTGATTGGGCGAGTTTCTCCCAGGTACATATCGATTGTAACAACACCAATCACAGTGATTCAGTGCGGAAGCAAACGCGTCCTGAGTGGTTTGGTCAAATGGACGTAGTTATGCAAAAAGGAACCAACCCACAATTTTGTTATATTTTATTTGAAAATAAATTAAAATAGTACAAGGTTGATCGTACCGTCGTTGCTATTATTGTATCGGTATTTATTACTAGACCATTAAAATTATACCCATTATTATGTTATCAGTAGGATAATTACAATTTATAATTAACTTTAACTTCAAAATACTCAGAATAGGTTTCATGTGGGTTGGTTCCTTTTTGCATAACTACGTCCAAATAAGGCAACGACTTCTCTCACAGGTTGCCGCCAATCACAAGGAAGAAAAAAAGGTGCGGGTATACCTTGTTGCAGTCTAATAAGTGTTCAGATCTTTTCGCGAAATCTGCATGCCCCTATAAATAACTGATCTCGGAATCTTTTCGCGAAACTCCGGGGCTGTGCCCGTGACGCGCCACGAGGTGTGCGTCGAGAGAGAGGGGAGAGAGAGAGAGTGAGAGAGTGAGAGAGTGAGAGAGGGGTCGGTGAAGTTATTCCGAGGACCTCAGTCTGCCAAGTGGCAGCCGCACTTGCTCGGCCGCCGGCCGCAGGGAAGGCGACCCCAGCGGCTCGCGCGGTGAATCAGTGGTTTATTCGCGTCTCCAGTCCGCAGGCGGCATTGCCGTGCGACAGCGAACTGACCGAGGTCAATCCACTAGGCCCGCGCTTCAAGCTCTGCCGGCGTCTCTGACGCCCGGGCAAACCCACTTGTTCCTTCAAATATTGCATGGTCACTGAGAGGCATCACACACCGTGCCAGCACACGCCCTCTTTAAGTTATAACTAGGGGCATGCATATTCCGCGAAACGGTTCAGAGATTAGTTATAAGTAGAGACCCGGAAAATTCGCGGGTTCATTTCGTGTTATGCTAAAATTCAAATAATTATACCTTAGAGCTGCTTCTGTCATTGGTTCACTGTTAATCTGGAGGACTGAGGGCCAATTAGAGACCCTCATTCAAAGAAGTTTCGAATCACAGGCCACCCAGTCGAGACGACTCACAAGTCAGCAGCCAATGAACAGTTGGCATTTGCCCGAGTGTGTAGAGGATATTGGAGTCTAACCTGGAGGTCATTGAACCCGTGAATTTTCCGGGTCTCTAGTTATAAGTAGAGACCTGCAAAATTCGCGGATTCAATCGGTGATAGGCTAGAATTCAAACACATATACCTCTTAGATAATTTTGCTATTGGCTTACTGTTCATCTGGACGAATCTCAACCAGTTATAAACCCTCAACCAAAGAAGGATCCAATAACAGACAAACCAGCTGAGACGACTTACAAGTCGGCAGCCAATGAACTTGCGCTATTTGCCCGAGTGTACAGGGGTATGTGCAGTCTATCCTGAAGGCCATCGAAACCGCGAATTTTGCAGGTCTCTTGTTATCAGTTAAAACACTGTAGCACCGCCTGTGTTTCGTGATTGGGTGAGTTTCTCCCAGATAAATATCGATTGCAACAACACCAATCACGGTAATTCAGTGCGGAAGCCAAAGCGTCCTGAGTGGCCCGGCCGAATAGGGCAATGGCTTTTCTGACAGACGGTCGCCAATCACAAGGAAAAAATCGCTAGCGTCGGCATTCCTTACTGCAGTGTAATGAGCGTTCAAATTTTTTCGTGAGACATATATGGCCCTAACTTTAAAAGTATTATAAAATATTTACGTACAGTTTGATAAACATAATTGGTCTAGTTTTTTATATCAGGCTTCATGGAACACTAGTGCGCCGCCACACAGTCATATGTACAGGATGAGTCTGAATTCGACTGAAAAACGAAAGCTGCATGTTTCTCACGACAAATTAATTGAAAACATCTATACAACTTACGGTCTAAAGTGCTTCCCAAGGCTGGTATACGTCTTTGAAGTTGGAACTGAAAAAAAAGATAATAAATAATAAAGAATGTATTTAAGATGTAACTCTGTGCGTCTGGTTTATGTTTAATTGAACAAAGTTATTCAACCACAGCAAACCTTGTAGCTGTCATAAAATTATTTCATTGAAATAATTGGGGGTTCATTCCTTTAATTTTCATAGATTTTTGTGAGATTTACTACCCCCAATTAATCCAATAAAATTATTTTCCTACAGCGACAAAATTCGCAGTGGTTGTAGAACTTTATTCAGTTAAATGTAATCCACACGCTCAGTGTACCATATATAATACTTCCTCTATTATTTACAGTAAAAATGTTGTTCAATTCCAACTCCAAAGACGTTGGGAAGTGAAAATGTTTTCAACTTATTTTGTCGTGATGAATATGGAGCCAAATTTTGTCACCGAATTCAGACTGACTGTGTGTAAAAACCAACGTAATTGTAATACTTTAAAACCCGCTGCAGTGTGAACAATGAAGTTAATTTATGTTGGAATATTGTTAATTTTTGTTGCATGTGAAACTTATAGAGTTATAGGTAGGGACACCTGTATTTCGCGAATACATTTCGTGTCAAGGTATTTCACAAAATACTGTAGCTTTTCTCCTGTGGTTATTGGCTGAGGTCGGTGAGAGGTGTCGTCCCGCTCTTGACGGGGCCAATGAGAATGTGGTCACCGTACCTCTGCACCCTCACAATTTGCCATGACTCTTAGAACAAGCTAAAATGTTTTGTGAAATACCTTGACATGAAATGAAATCGCGAAATACAGGTGTCCCTAGGTATACGTCTTTGAAGTTGGATATTTAAGATGTAACTCTGTGCGTCTGGTTATGTTTAATTGAACAAAGTTCTTCAACCACAGAAAACCTTGTAGCTGTCATAAAATTATTTCATTGAAATAATTGAGAGTTCATTCCTTTAATTTCCATAGATTTTGGTGATTTACTACCCCCAATTATTTCAATAAAATTATTTTCCTACAGCGACAAAATTCGCAGTGGTTGTAGAACTTTATTCAGTTAAATGTAATCCACACGCTCAGTGTACCATATATAATACTTCCTCTATTTTTTACAGTAAAAATGTTGTTCAATTCCAACTCCAAAGACGTATACCAGCCTTGGGAAGTGAAAATGTTTTCAACTTATTTTGTCGTGATGAATATGGAGCCAAAGTCTGTCGCCGAATTCAGACTGACTGTGTGTAAAAACAAACGTAATTGCAATACTTTAAAACCGGCGGCAGTGTGAACAATGAAGTTAATTTATGTTCAATATTGTTTAATTTTTTTTTGTTGCATGTGAAGCTTATAGGATAGGTTGTGTAAACTTCAATAAGAAGCGCTTGATTCGTTAATACTTTATATGTAGAGACCTGCAAAATTCGCGGATTCATTGACCTCTAGGATAGACTCCACAGTCCTTTAAATACTCGCGGAAATGACACCTGTTCATTGGCTACTGAAGCGTCAGACGTCTCAACTAGGCTGTCCGTAATTCGGCACTTTCTTGGTTTAGTGTTTCCCATTGGCTCACAGTTCCCCGGATAAAATGTGGGCCAATCGCAGAAGCGGTACGAAGGTATAGTTGTTTTGATGCTAGCCTATCGCGAAATGAATCCGCGAATTTTGCATGTCTCTATTTATATGTTAGAGCAAAATTTCAAAAGAAACTGGGCAGTATGGTGCTCCTATACTCGAGCGCGCCACCAACTGCACTTGGCACGACGGACTCGCTGCCCATGTCTCGCCCCAGCATATTAGAAAATGGCAACGCCGCTCCCTCGAGCCGCTGGCAACCCTGCGATGGACTCGTTTCGGACGGGGCGTGGCCTCTGCTGTGCCTTGCTGGTGCAGTGGCGCCTTGCTCTGGCACCGCCCTGTGCATGGCTGTGTCCGGGTCGTTACCACAACGCCGAAATACCACAGCGCCGAACGTACAATAACGCCGAATGCCAAATTGACCGCAACGCCGACAGCTAGAAAACTGCTGTGTACAGCAACGCCGAACTACAGTAACGCCGAAAAATGTTGCTGCGGGGAGGGGGAAGGGGGGGAAGCACAGGATCAAAATGAAAAACAACTGAATTAATTTGTGTGCTAACCTTACCTAACCTAACCTTTGTGGCAGTCCTGCAATGAGATTTTTCGGGGTTAATGTATTTCGGCGTTGTGGTAATTCGGCGTTGTGGTACACAGCAGTTTTCTAGCTGTCGGCGTTGTAGTCAATTTGGCATTCGGCGTTATGGTTTTCGGCGTTATTGTACGTTCGACGTTATTGTACGTTCGGCGTTGTGGTACACAGCAGTTTTCTAGCTGTCGGTGCTGTAGTCAATTTGGCATTCGGCGTTATGGTTTTCGGCGTTATTGTACGTTCGGCGTTGTGGTATTTCGGCGTTGTGGTGCGTCCCCGCTGTGTCCCCACACAGGTCTCCGCAGAAGGGATGACAACCGTAGTCTGCTCGGAGTGAAAGAAAACAATAGCAACGGTCTGCTAGAGCCAGGCTAGACTCCAATTGCCTGCATAGAGGGCTCGTTGGACGATAACAAGGTTTCACGTGATTGGGTAACCACTTGTCCTTGTTTACAACTGGATCAGGGTCGTTAGGGGCGTGTCAAAAGCACTGCAGGCTAATCATCAACGTGGAGCAGACATTATGTGGGTCATGCCAACATGCTTTGCTACCCAATGAATCGACTAAGTCATGCTGGTTTAAACTATTGCGAACCTTGGAAATTAACTATAAGTTTGCAAGTGACAGAAAATCGTTTTCGAACAAGAAAAACTATTTTTTTTTAACAAGAAAAAAGTGCTGTCTCAAAAGTGTAGGACTATCTGTTGGCAGAACCGAGAGCTGGCGAATGCGCTATTGGTAGTAGGAAATGTCTTCGTTCATTGAAGGAAGGATTTTATTATTTTTATTTTTTAACCATTCGGGAAATGCCGATGAGCTGACCAGCTCCACTCGTGACGTACAGTCAGCTTCCGTGACTGACTCATCTCGGTAATAAAGATGTAAGCGGAAACCAGCCCGCACTTGCAGACATTCGCCACGCGGAGGAAAAGGTTACATCGACCCCAAACATGTGATTTAGCTTTGGTCTCTCACTAAAATTGCAGCTAAATAAGCTACGTTTCTAAACAGTTCTTGGAATTGAAAGGAAATCGCGTATGCTACTCAAAGGTATTAAAAAAAACTTCCTCAATCATTAAGGAAAACGGTAAGAACAACTGTAGACATGGAAGTTCACACACAGAAGCGTAATAATAAATAAATAATTTTAAGCAGCGTTTATAATTTAAGTAAATCAACCAATTACCTATGGAACCTCGTTTACTTGAAAATATCTAGTAGAAATAATAGATAAAAAGTGAAATGAATATACAAATGCATACTGAAGAATAGAATTAGATTAGAATTACTTCGTTATTGTTGTGAAACATAAGGCCTGATAAACTGTTTTACTCGCAGACCGTTCGAGAAGGTAACGCAGTGTGAATAAGCAGCAAAACGAGGTTAAGTTCGCATAATGATAAATGCATCACACGGAAACATCGCATGCACATAACCCCATTAAAATATCATAATTTACGTTATTTGCGTATAAAAGATTCATATAACTTTAGCACTAGTGTTCTTTGAAAGATTTGTGCAATGGGAGTGCATGACTTGATGTAAGCTTTTGGACATACGCCATTGCTAAGCAAATGTATGTCTGTAGAAGAAAACTAAAAACAAACAAAAAAAAAACAAATGACAAAAACACAAATTAGTTTTCTTCTACAGACATACACGTGCTAAGCAATGGCGTATGTCCAAAAGCTTACATCAAGTCAAGTAAACAGCGGTCTGGAAAAGCACTGAATCTCAACTCGTTCCTGTACGTCCGAGTTTTGTAAAAAAAAGGATACACAGAAATGTTTGTAGTGAAATGAGTGGTGCCTCAGGTATAAGATGTGCAGAGTGCACATTTGTGAGGCTCGCTGCTGCTCGGTCAGAGGTAGCGGTACTCTGGACGAGTGTAACTGCGTCCGGGCGAGTCACGACGCACCCTGACGCAAGTCTGTGACGCCATCAGAGCCCGTGCAGCCACCAGCCCGAACACTCGATACAACTGGTTGCAACTTGGTGGTCGTGGTCAGGGGTGCAACAACAGGGGGGGGGGGGCAAGGGTATTTTGCCGCCCCCCCCCCCCTTCTGAAACCTTGAAGTGGTGGCAAACGGGGGCAAAGAAAGTGCTGTGTATTCAATTTTTAGATAATTAAACTGCTTAAATAACACCGTTTACCACCTTGAAATACAAATTTTCCCGGGGGAGGACCCCCAGACCCCCCGCTTCAATAGGGGGGATCGATGATTCTATATAAAAAGGTATATTGCCCCCCCCCCCCTTGTGGAAATTTAGTTGTTGCGCCCCTGGTCGTGGCAACTGATCGACTGGACAGTTTGTCCGCGAGGTGCGCCAGTGTGCACGCTACAAATCGCGGCCGGGCGCGGCGACAAATGCCCGCAATTGGCCGCGTCCAGGCCCAGTATTCCGTTTCCTTCCCGTTTCACATGCGACTTGTAATGAAAGGCATCCCAGGCCGCGGCCCAAGAGTGGTGATGAGCTCATGGCAATCAACAGCAGGCGGGCGGCGCGCGCATCAAGGGCCCATGGCGCGCCGACTGCGCTCTCCCGCAGCCCGATGGCTCTTGCGCTCCGCTGCCACTCGCCACGCGGGCCAGTTGCAGCTGCAGCTGCAGCAACGTGCGAATGCAGTGGGCCCACCAGGAGAAAATATATATTTTAAAAAAATTGGTTGTCTGTAAAGTCGGTTTACGGACGATAGTTCAACGCGACAACGTCATAACAAAACATTGATGAAATGATTGCATACTTTTATGAATAAAATTGAATCATTTTTATTGAATTATCACTATTTTGTATGGAAACAAAGAAGGAGTGAAATGAAATCTACAATTTAATTGATAAATTTACTTTTATTTGCACTCATTAATTCAAATATGTTTATTACTTTAACGAAGAAATTATGTTAACTATAACTTTTATACATGTTTGCTATTTAACTTCTTCCAATCTGTGTTATTCTGTTAAGGATAGGACGATGATAGGAAAAGTAGGAAACGAACGTGAGTGTTTCAAGTTTAATGTGCCTCCAAAAAGTCAAATCGATGGCTGTTCCAATCGAGTGGAAGGGAGATAGATGCGGCGCAAGCGTACAATTAGCGTAACGGGACACAGCGTAACGGGACAATGTGCGTTACGGGACAAATTTTCGTGCGTGCAGCCAGCGTTCATCGATTTATTAGACGTTGTCACGTCAAAAATTAGTGTTTCAGTACTCGCCCGAGATGTGCAACATCTAGCCTCGGTAACGAACAGATTCATGTGTTCTCGTGTTGCAAATACAAAACTCGAACACGAAGTTTACGTAGAATTCTTTAAAATAATGCCGGGCCTGATTAATATACACGCAACTTGTGTTTTCAACTGAAATTCTGGAAGCGAATCACGCGTTGTTTCCGCGCCCGCCGCTAGAATTCGCTGCCGGAGCAGCTACGTCGACTATCGAATCATTAGATTTGCGGACCGGAATTATAAACTATATAATGAAACGGCTCCGAGAAAAGCGAAAAAGACTTGAAAAAATACTAAACACCGGCTTTGGACATGATTTTCGCCAAAAAAAAAAATTATATAAAACTACTGCTTATCTTGTTAAAATTCATCAAACAGTTAATACTATAAAGTTTCCCTTTGTGAACTTTGTTTCGCGTCTACCGCCACAGTTGGCAACACCGTGGTTACACATTTCCGTTTCATTCTAGTTCCGTCGCATTCAGGAAATTACTCCTACCAAATGCCGTATACCTAGGGCTAATTTGTTACACACAAAAATACCAAATAATAGGGAAGTTTAGGCTAGTAAGTGATTTTAACAAAGAACAAGATTTACAAGCACAAATGTACTTAACCTCGTAAGAATTGGCCGTCCTTGCAACTAAAAATACTTTTATAGAATGACTGACGAGAATATGAAGGCTTTTCTCGAAAAAGTTAATTAAATTAAATACAATCAAGACAATGGGATGCGAAGTGCTTTGTCTTGACGCTTGCCACAAAACCAGTGATTGACGAAATCGTGTCCGAACTTAGTACGAGGGCATGAACATGGTTTCCTGTCCACCATATCACACAGATTGCAGTGTCTGGCGTGTTGAAACCCGAGCCAATGGCGAGCCAGAAGCGAGCCAGGCCTCGCCGACCGAGCTGGGCTCGTCACAGCCACAGGCCGAGCGGAGCCTGACTCGTACGTGTGAACTAGAAGTGTAAAAGTAACGAAAAAATGTGTACCCGTATGTATTCGTTACTATAACAATTAGTAATCGTTACTTTCGTATCGTTAATCGTTACTTCTGATACCGCATAACATGCTATGTTATGTAACAGCAACGAATCGAGTCGTATTTCGTACGCGTACAGTATGACGTCGCGTAAATAATAATAAATCGAATATAAACAATTAAAAATATTTGATAATTAACAGCTTTTGTTAACCAAGAAACAATTAAATCTCATTAGAGCGGCTTTATTATATCTCTTTTAAGATAAGAACAAAAAACGTGAAACGCGATAATAAAAAACAAAAACATACATATTTATAATTTGTAAAAAATACTTTATTACGTTGTTTCTGTTCCAATCTCAAACTTTGTCTACTCACACAATACCTTTAATAAACAGTAAAAAACTTGGGACGACGAATTTCCAAATTATACTTTTCTTAATAAACAAACATCGTTCTTTGTAACGAATAAGCGCGCGCATGCGTAAAACATACGAAAAATGCGAGTAACGAAATGCATTCGTGTGTAACGTTTCGTTACTCGTTACTAGATGCCGCACCCGTTACTCAGTAACGAATACATAAGGTTTGCTACAGCTCTAGTGTGAACACGGCAGCACTAAACATCATTCCTTGACGCCATGGAAGGAATAGGCCGTGGCCGATACTGTAGGTAAACAACCATTCCAGCAGTTCCAATGCTTTCTTCAGCGAGAAGCAGAGTTTACCGATGAGCTAGTTATGATATTTTTTTTTTTTCAAAACAACGACATGTTAGAAATTTCGTTCTTTTACTAGAGTTTAAGTGTATATATAATTCTAAATATTTTCTTAGATTTTATATTGTTTCATCATACAAGAAACTATTCTTGGAACATTCCTTCTGATGAATAAATCTGAGGCTAAATTATGAATAGTTAATATATGCGTTCAGCATGTCCATTCGCATGGAAATCACGACGTACAGGAATATTAATAATAATCCATGTGTTATTACTGAGTATCCTATAAGGCTTTTGGCACGAAACATAGGCTACGTTCATTTCAAAAAGCCGTCACTTAAATTGTGAGCGGAACGACGGGCGGGGTTGGAGTGTCGGATCAATCATCTGAAGTGCGCGGCGCAAGGATCGAGCTGCACTCGACAGGACTGACACATTGTGGATGATTGTACCCCTGAGTGTCATCCTACCAAGACGGGCCTTGTTCGACTCCCGATCAGGACATGCCCTAGTTTTTTTGACGTGACACCGTCTAATAAATCGATGAACACCGGATGCACGCACGAAAAAGTGTCCCGTTACGCACATTGTTCCGTTACGCTGTGTCCCGTTAAGCTCATTGTACGCTTGCGCCGCATCTATCTCTCTTCCACTCGACTGTTTATAAAGTGAAGTGAAAAGTTAATGTGGTTTTCATTGCTTATTACAACAACAATTTCGGCAATAAAGGTTAATTATTCTTGCATTTTAAAAATCTGATTACTAGTATAATTTCAAGTTTTTATTTTTTTATTATTACAATAAAAATGATTAAATTTTATTCATAAAGTATGCAATAATTTCATCAATGTTTTGGTATGACGTTGTCACGTTAAACTATCGTCCGTAAACCGACTTTACAGACAACCAAAATATATATATTTTTTTTTAGCAAAATTTGAAACGTGGTGGACTTTGCAGTGAGGTGCACATGCTCATCCTCACGCCGATGAACTCGTGGCCATAGCCATGACGGCCGACGCCAGCAGGACTCTCCTGAGACGCCTGCGCGCCGACAAATGAAAAGGCGCGCGCGCAGTGTTGCCAACGCGCGCCGCTCCTTCGCGCGCGGGGAATGAATGAGGGGATGATTGCGTGTCTGCGGCTCCCCCCCAACCCCCCTCACCCCCTCCTGGTGTCCCTTGTGATTAGCTGCTGGCTGCTGGAGAGGTCCTCGTGCCGTAACCTCCCCTGCACATTCTAGCCGCAGCTGACGAGCCGACTTCAACATCGCAGTGTCTCGTGCGCAGTCGCGGCACAGTGGCCGTAGCACTCTGGCGCTCTGCGATCAGCTTCGCAGGACATTGGCCGTTGATGCTCGGCCTCTCATGGGTCCACGCACGCCTGTAGACTCAGCTGAACACGTTCATCCTTGACGCAACTCTTGAACTGAGCTCGAATGGCAGACGCCGCAGGTTTTGTTGGTGGACAAAACAGCGAACGAAACCCATTAAATTTTTGCCTTTGGCACTATTCGTCGAGTTTCACACCCTGCGGTGCCTAGGTATTCCGAATTTCAATCCCCGGAAACAAGATAAAAGTTCGAACATGGGCAATTGAAAGCCGAAAAGCAGCGAGCGCGCCGTCGTGGCTGTGAGCTGGGCAGCTGCAGGGAGCTGAGCTGAGGACCGCCCAGTCGCTGGTCAACCCAGCGTGTTGACCGCCCGACGTGAACACGACCCTCATCGCGGCATCTGTGCGGCCTCCACGCGCGGCCGCGTTTACCCGCTAACGCCACGCAGCTTGTCGTCGTTTATCAATTTTTCTTCGTTGGAATTAACTGGAGCAGGTCGTCATGCCACCCGTGTCACGTGAGATGTGCTGAACACGACAATCAGTTTAAAACATCGCGTTGTTATCTTTAATTCGGTTAGCTGTCATTTCAACTGCATATCAGACTCACTGTAACTGATTAATGAAAATTGTTACGTACAACTGTGAAAAGGTCACTGGAAAAAAAGGTTCTCCAAATGAGACTTCTTAGATACTGGCTGCTTGAATCCATTTGGCAACATTGTTATTTCTTTCTTCGCTGTACTTTACTACCATTACTGGGGTAAAAAATTACGTCTAAAGAACTTGACACAAGCTATTTTAATTTTTGTCTTCTCTTGATCACAATGATTCCGAACTTTCTCCCTCAAAGTTAGTGCACTTTTAGCCGCTGAAAGCCTTCTTTGTTCACCAGTGATATCTAGTACGATCCCAAATCCAGCACCTGGCCTAGCTTAGTCTATGTCAGGAATAATATTTCAACACGCGTCCACTCTAGACAGTTAATAATGAAGGAATTTCTGTGTGATGTTGATCATATCTCGTCTGACTTTAACAGATTAATTTTACTCGGTTGTTTCTGTAGACATGCTAAGTAAGACTTTCGTTGTGTTTCTAGACATACCCACAACGGAACATTTGAACACATACCATCCCTCCCCCTCCACCGACGCCATCAAGTTGTGCTCAACGTACTGTGTTGTTGGGTTCATTCTCCTCACGATAACCTGGTGCGTATGCCAATTCCGCTCTTGAACGTATCAAAAAGACGTGCGCAACAGTTTTTGTTTTGTTTGCAAAAACACTGTACTGAGGCATACTGTGTAAGAAAATATATTGGGTACCAACAATGAAAATACCAACCGCAATTTTACAAATTTTCCAAGTTAAAACCCCAAGGGCTGTAAAAGAGGTAGGTATGTTTCTAAAACGAAAAATTAACACTTACAATCCAATTAGAACCAGAGTTAAGAAACTAAGAATAAACAACTTGCATCTAGAGTTACGTATAGCATGTTTTTTTTAATTTATTGAAAATATTAAAATTCTTTTTTATGGGAGTAAAACGAGGTACGTTCTGTAATATTTTAAAAAAAAGTATCTCCAAAACTAATTAAGACGTAAATCATTTGGTAAGAATAATTAATTACAAATTAATTTTCTACCACTTACAAGATTCTGCCCCTAACGGGATAAGTTTGGTTAAAAAAAATGCATATTTTCGAATTTGCTAGATCCAAGTGTTAGAACTTAAAACACAGAATGAGAATAAAGAGTTACAATTTCTTTTTAATTTTCGAGATATTTAAGTGTGTGAAAATGGAGTAAGTTTGTATTTATTATAAAAAAAAACCTCATATCTCCATAGCAAATAAATCTGGATGTCTGGAACTGACCATGAATAAATTAAATAATTACGTAGGGTGCTTTTACTATTTTTCGTTACTTTTTATTCTAATAAATTAATTATTCAAGCAAATTAAGATGGTGGTAAGAATCTAAGAAAGAATAACGTACATTATATGATTTAATAACATTATTTTAAACTTCACAATTTTTCTATATTCTAAAGAAAAAGGGGTGAAAAGGCGTTTTTTTTAAATTATAAAAGATTAATCCTTGAAGCCAATCAAGCGGGATGCAAGCTAAGCGGTATGATTAGTAAACATGCAAAATCTAATCTTCCAACTTTTTTAGTTTCTTATTGCTGAAGTTCTACTTCTTAAATATGTTTTTAACATTAAAAAATACCTTCCAATAAAACCAATATAAATTTAGGATATTCCCAATGATAAATAAATAAACCTTACGCTACCTTATCTTATACAACGTGCTTCAAAATATCACCTTTTAACTTGTAACAGGGGTTAATATTATTTTTAAAAATTAAAAATTAATGTAATAAACTAAATCAGCAATTGCAAGGTTAAATTTAAGCTCAATATAAATGTATTTTACTATAATTATTTTGGAGTTTACATATGCAGTAAAAAACCAGATGTTTTGATTTTATTTGGTTAACGGATATTTCCACATTTACTCAGTTCTGAATCTTTACACAGGCGTCACTGTGGGAAAAGAGGAAAGGGGTAAAAGATTTGGGAGTTTTGTTTAAGTAATACTAAGTATAACTAAGAATCAACTAATACGTTGGATAATAAATTTGCTATTGGCATGTACATTAAAAATGAAGATGCGATTGTAAAAAATATCTTAAAATAATTGAGTTACTGGTAATAGAGTAAAATTATTTAATTATTCTAAGCATAGCTTTAACTATTATACATTAAATTTTATGTGCAAACGATGGCTTAAACTTAAAGAAAATTAAATATGTGCGAGTATATTATTCTTTTAAATCATCTACCTTATGAAATGAAAAGGAGATGAGTGTGATTTTGTCAAGGTAAAATATATCTTCAAACACATTAAAACAGTAGTTATACAATCAGATAATTAATATATTAAAAATTTAAAAAGCCTACGCAAAACCAATTTGAAAATTATCATTCATTAACGGTTATGTTACAATTAAAATTTTTCTTGCATCTGACAGTTTATTGTGTTTATTTCTCTACTAAAAACGTTTGGAATAGTTTCTATGCTTTATAAGATAAGCCTTTAAGGCTTGGCGATACTAATGCATTCAATTTGTAAATGTTCAGCTCGTCGCAATCAGGCAAATAGACATGCTGAGGTCATACATTAACTATGCATAAGTAGGCCTCAGACTTGAGACCATCAACCCAAATATATAGGACAGGGAAACTATCATGCATTCGTCAAAATTGTTTAAATCGTTATATCAAGGTGATACATATAGCATTGGCCTACTTTGCCTATCGAGATCGTAAGGTTTCGAGGCCAAAATCCTTTACCATACCTCTTGGATTCTTGGCTGAGGTCACGTCCATGCGAATGATAATTTGCCTGGCGTTTCAACCATTGAAGATGGTTGCAACAAGGCGTGGCGAAATGTGGGGAACATTATCATTCTCACGGACATGACTTCAGCCCAGAAACCAAGTATTAGATACTAATTTCCTGACATGTAGGCCTAATTACCGAAATGTTTCAAAAGAGGTGCAGAGAAAAGTATAGTTCACGAACTCACGTCTCCCTCTTTAGTGCTACATACTGGAAATCACATAAAATATAACAAGTTCTGAAAAGTTGTATGAATACGGAACAGAAATATTTTAAAAAAAGAATGATGTGACTAGGTTACCTTCAGGACACCAGACGAGGGCCAGTTGCTTTTCTGGCATGGTTGGAATTGGTTGTTAACGGAACAGAGCCAAAAATTCCACGCGTAATATATAGCATATTATATTTAGCTCCCTCAGTGACTGCTGTTTGAAAGCAGAACATATAACAGGGGCCATGATTCACACAAAAGTGGACCTGTGATACGTCTGCTAGATGCTAATGTCACAGGCTTCAAACAAATATAAGTCCAGCAAAGAAATTGATCTTGTATATATTTATGAATAATACAAACTGCTACGACCATGCACCACTAGAAATATTTATTTTTTGTGTCACAGCCCTACTGTTACACATTCACCTAGCTGAGGACACAAAATTTTTAATTTTATGATGAGGTTTCGTTGATTATTTAATTTATGGCGTAGTAGTAAACACAAACCCGTAAAACTTTCTATATTTCGTGAAGGAATTTCTATTGCTTAAATGTACACTGAAAACCCCTATTTTAACAATTTCCGATGGAAAAAAAAAAAAGAAACAGAACGAAGATTCGAAGATTATGCGTACATATAAATTACCTATCATAAAATATATTCATAATGACACAATATTAAAAAACCATCAAATTTTTTTTCAATTAAACTTTTTCTTGGAAATCGCTTGACAGCAGGGTAAAAAAAAAAAAGCCTACGCGCAGTCCTCAGTACATCCGTGGCGATGCAGAATTTGCCGGAAACAACGTGCAAGAAATACATGCTAGGTCTTGTTCTAGTGGCTGTCGTGTCTGTCTGGTGGACCAAGGGACCCGGGTTCGACTCCCGGCAGGGGAGGGGGACTCTACAAACCTTCTCCCTGGATTCAGGACCGGGTGTTTGTGATGTCCCTTTCACCTCCATCCCGCAGAAGGCCACGCGAAACCACCGTAGAATCATGCTGCCTCGCCGAGCATAGTGACGTCACCGCTGCGCTTGCCCGCGCTCACGACACACACTATAGCCCGTCCCACTCTTAGATTGCAGTACACGGCTTATGGCGCGCGCTGTTGCCAAATCTCTAACACATTACGAATTTCAGGAGATGCGTGTCTTTGTAATTTGGATAGAACAAGAAGCATTTTAAGAAATCATATCGTAATTTATAATATTTTATACTATTACACATATAAATTTGTAATAATGCCACTTTTATGTAAATTTCAAATAAAAACTACCTATTGTAGACGAAATTTTCTTATAGTTTTCTTTTCTGTTCTAAAAATCCCATATATATACCTATATATATATCACATTTTCATGGGCCCAATAAATGCCGTATTTTTGGACAAGTCATGTCCAAAATGATAAATAAAATACGGTAATGGAAATTCTCGGTCGAGTAAGTTATGGGAAAAATCCGAACAATTGGTTCGAAATGGGGAAGATTTTTTGAAAAACAGAAAAATCGCAACAACTCCCATAATATGAATAATATCGAATCCGTTTTAACGTATGATAACTCGGATTACCTAATGCCGAAAAATGTTTTCTAAATACATTTTTGATACGACCAGCCATAACTGCATGGGTTCGAAAAAAATTTTCACCGGACAAAAAAACGTAACTGCCTTAGTAGACACATTATAAAATCTGTTTAAATTGTTTGTAATAATATCATAATTATTTTCCAAAACTTTGTCTAAAACAATGTTTGATAAGATGCTTGGTGAGAAGGATAGAAAAATAATTCAAAATTTTGTACCATGATCGCTATTAAATTCCTTCGTATTTATTTCATACATTTTAAATATTATGTTCAAGAATCGATTATAATATTTTTTGTTGACTAAGGAAGCCATGTATTTGAAATTGCTTGTAGGACAGAACCCCACTTATCTAAACACACGGCCCTGTTTCCTCTTACGACGGCAGCGCGCGCTCTTGTACTGATAAGACACATCTTTAACAGCTATTTCCACGGAAACTGTAGAAGCAATTGAGATGGCGCTGCTTTTAAAAACTAATTCAATTCATTGTGAACATTTTTCTCGCTTTCGTCCCCCATCTATCTTTAATATAAAAAAAATTTTCCGCGGGTCAACTTTTTGATGTGTCAGTTTGTGAGAAAATGCATTTCAATATATTAAAAAAATTATTTAAGTGAAACCTGTACAGTTTTTGTCTTAACATTTGTTCGGTGGCGTCCTAAGGCATTAATTTACTAATAAAAAAAATCTGAATGAAATACACATGTAGGTTTTTTTTTATGTGAAACATATCTGAATACTTCAAAACAGTTCGCAGCGAATAAGTTATGTTTTTTAATTTTTTCGGACACTTAAAATATCGTTAAGTATTCAAAATAAGCATTGCCTGATGCGTATTTTGATTCTATACAATATGAAAAAAAGCTTTTAAATTTCGTTTGATATTTGGCAACAACGCACGAAGAAACAAGGACAGTGCTAACGGCAATCGGCGTGTGTTAGAGAGAGAGAGAATGCGCCCATTTACTTCCATACTGCAATCTAAGAGTGGGATGCTCTATAGTAAGACTCATCATTTATTAATGTTTTATCAGCTGCTTTTCTATATCATAAATATTCACGTTATGACATATAAATGATTACCTGAGTAATTTTATGAAGAAAAATAAATTGGTTGTCTGTAAAGTCGGTTTACGGACGATAGTTTAACGTGACAACGTCATAACAAAACATTGATGAAATGATTGCATACTTTTATGAATAAAATTGAATCATTTTATTGAATTATCACTATTTTGTATGGATACAAAGGAGTGAAATGAAATCTAAAATTTAATTGATACATTTACTTTTATTTGCACTCATTAATTCAAAAATGTTTATTACTGTAACGAAGAGATTATTTTAACTATAACTTTTATACATGTTTGCTATTTTAATTCTTCCAATCTGTGTTATTCTGTTAAGGATAGGACGATGATCGGAAGAGTAGGAAACAAATGGGAGTGTTTCAACACTGAAAGAAATTTTTGTATATTTTACAAGGAAAATCCTTGGAAACCCTGTTGCCAAGGATATATCTTGCAAAACTACAAGGCAGAGCCTTGCAAAATCGCACATGGTACAAGGCTCTGCCTTGTAGTTTTGCAAGATATATCCTTGGCAACAGGGTTTCCAAGAATTTCCCTTGTCAAAGTACAAATTTTTTTTTAGAGTGAAGTTTAACGTGCCTCGAAAAAGTCAAATCGATGGTTGTTCCAATCGAGTGGAAGAGAGATAGATGCGGCTGTAGCGTACAATGAGCGTAACGGGACACAGTGCGTAACGGGACACAGTGCGTAACGGGACACTTTTTTTGGTGCGTGCAGCCGGCGTTCATCGATTTATTAGACGTTCTCACGTCAAAAATATGACTGCAGTGAGATGTGACTGTAAATAACCTCCCGGGTAGGTTTGGCGGTAATGTTCTGGAAGGTACAAGAGCGACCAGTGCAGCTCCGTGTGCCGTGTGCCGTGTGCCGTGTGCCGCGAGCCGTGCGCCTTCTTAAGCCGCGCTGCTAAAAGCCCGAAAGGAAATGAGCGCGGGTGCGGTCTGAGCCCTGGGAGGAGGGGTGAGGTTTTGCGGCGCAGGGAGGGAAAACAAAGGGAACGAAGGAGGGGGAAAGCAGGGCAAGTTTCCCTCCGTAGTTGTCTTGTCCGGCGCAGGGCGGCGCGGGGGAATGCCTCGCGAGTTTGTGGTTCCGGCCGTCCGGCCGACACTTGACCGAAAGGCAGTGGCGCACGACAAGGGAGCGGGGAGGGGGGAGCAGAGCGCAACAATGTCCTAATTGCGGGGTGCTCCAGTTGCACAAAGGTGTCGCCGATTACGCTTGTGGCGGCAAAACATATGTACCACACCTTCACATGTTTTTGCTTATATTTTATTTGGCTTGAATATTTAAAAAAAATTTACTTTTAAACTAAAAAAAAATTGAAAATTAAAATAACGTCCTTGGATAACTTCATTTATCACATTAAAGGTTTCGGCTTCAAATTTACAACCTAAAAATTAGCTTTGAAGTTTTTTTGAAAATAATTACTCTTAGGATGTCAAACCAAACATATTGGATTATATGTGTGTGTGTGTGTGATTTTACCTTCTGTAAGGGAGAATTAACGAAAACTTGCTCATACGAACTGCTATGACTGCAATAGAAGTTGCAGTAGTCCACAAACCATGAGTGTGATAAGGGCCCACAGTTGTCGCAAGCCATGACGTGTGTTATGCGGAATCGAAAGTACCGGTTGTGGTAGGACATCGTTAAAATCACATGAACTCGAAGGCAGATGTACCTGGCATCGAAATGGTGTCCCGTTAAGAATATTATTAAAAAAATTATTCATAACAGCATGATTTAGGTATAGTTTCCTCGGTTCGACTTTTGTTTACCATTTCGATTTTTAGTTAATTTACTAAGTGCATTATTGACAGACCTGCTGTGTTCTTTAAGAAAAACTGTCGAAAGAATATTCAGTCAAAAAACACTGCGGTAGTTTTAGCCACAGCGGTAGAAACGCATATTGTGGCACCGGCCTTAGAGCTGCCAGCTACAGTGTTTCTAGATCTTGGGTATGTATATTTATTAAATCATGTCTAACACATTAAGAGGTGTGTAAATCAAGTAATGAGACTGACAACGTAGCTTTCGATATGGCATCACTGGGGACGCGAGACTTGGAAAGGTGGCAGGTGAACACGTGATACGCCTTCACTGCGAGTTTTAACTTGCCAGAAATATTTCATTGTCCAAAGCGATTTTTTTATAGTGCGTTCTAAATATGAGTAACATCAATTTCGAGTAACGGTGTACTATCAGGTTTTGCTTTAGACTTGGGCACAGTGCAACGGAAACTTTTGCAAAACTTCAGCAAGCAAGTGTTTTGTCAAAGGCCCGGGTTTTTCGTTGGTTTAAGGCATTTCCAGAGGAAAGACCGTCGATACAAGATGAACTACGAAGCGGAAGTCCTTCATCTTCAAGAACCGATGTAAACGTCGACAGAATCCTGGATCTTGTGCGTTCAGATCATCAGTTGACGGTCAGAATGATAGGCGAAGAGTTGAATTTGACCCTCACCACCGTTCATTAGATTTTTACCAATGAATTGGGGACGAGAAAAATCTGCGTAAAAATTGTTTCAAAACCTTTTCGCAGGACCAAAAGTACATCAGGAGGGAAAGGTGCCATGACATTCTGTAGTGGACTAAAAATTATCCCCATTTTCTGGAACGTGTCATCACCGGTGACGAGTCTTGGGTGTTTGAGTACGACCCGGAAACCAAGTGCCAGAGTATGGAATGGCACACTTCAACCTCTCCAAGATCCAAAAAAACAAACAAACAAGAATGAGCAAGTCAAAAATTAAATGCATGCTGATTTGCTTTTTTGATAGCGAGGGAATCGTCCACAAACATATTGTGGCTTAGGACCAAATCAACACTTTTACCGAGAGTTTCTTGAAAACCTTCGAAAAAGGATCATGCGTGTGAGACCAAACATAAAGAACAACTGGGTTGTTGCATTACGACAATGTGCCTTGTCGCACAGCAATTTCAGTAAACGAGTTTTTGGTCAGTAAAAACATTCCCGTAGCTACTCAGCTTCGTTATTCGCCTGGCTTGAGTCCTTGTGACTTTTCCTTCTTCCCGAGATTGAAAATTCACCTCAAGGGACGTCATTTTGGAACACTCGAAAACATTCAAACGGTTGTAACAGACCATCTGAAGGCTTTCGAGTATCCGAGTTCCAGCGCTGCTTCGAGGATTGGAAGAACCGTCTCCAGCGCTGTGTGGCTTCCCAAGGAAGTTATTTTGAGAGGGACATTATTGAATTATAATTCTATTCAAATAAAAATTTTGAAGAAAAAAAAGAGTCTCATTACTTGATCTATACACCTCGTATATGCATGACTGCCAAATATAAAAACGTATATTTATTTGAATATAAAATTTTATCGCCAGTACGTTAGCTTAACTTAGGGTTATTTAGTTTTTTTTTAAATTTATAAACCAGAAATTGCAAAAAATAACATACATAGCAAATTTTTATAATCATTTTTAATATATTCTGAAGACATTATTAATATTTTTAAAGGCTTTTCTAAACAAAAAAAAAATACGAAAATGTTGAAAATTTTATTATTTCCTTACGAAGTTCAAGTTCTCTAAACTAAATAAGCTTAAATATTATTGAAAATTATTTCATTTTTCAACGCTACAGTTTGACAAATGTTTGATATTTTGTAGACCATGGAAATACTAAATAGGCGAAAATATACTAAGTTAAGATACATCACTCAAGCTTTAACATATATTAAATGAAACTAGGCATTAGCTATATATATCTTACAATTATTACCCTTGACAAATCGGGTATCTATATAAAATGGGCCCCAGGGACTTTTATTCTCAAATTATAGTTGTTCTAAGTTTCAAGTCATACGAAAGTTATTTCGTAAAGAATGTTTATAATAAGCACACGCAAAGAAGAGCACATAACATATTAGATATTCCGTGGTAAATGGCAACAGAACAAACTTATAGTTCAGAAATAGGAATCTATTGTTCCCATGCTAATCTAACAAGAGTTGACGGCAGACTTGCAAGTCTGTTACTGCGACAGGTCATCAGGGAGGGAAGCGCCCAGCAAAGCATTCGGTCAAATCCCGCGGTAAGAAACCACCCCAGCATTTCTCATGCCGTGTCTGCTGGTCAATCTCAGAACTCCACTCCTGGGTTGCATTCCTCTCTCTTTCTCCCCCCCCCCTTTCCCCGCTTGCACAGTTCATGGAATAAGCCAGCGTCCATACACGGACAGCAAGATTGCTTGTTTATTCTGTTTTGCATTCACACACACACAACTAGAAATAAAAAATGACAGTATTGGGGTTCGAACCCGCGATCTCCCCAATGACAGCCCAGCAATTTACTCCTGTGACACCTCGCTCGATTAGTAACGAAGGTGTAATTATATGCCAGCAGAAGGGAGTGGAAGTGTTCATGGGGTCAGTTAAATACAGCTATCCAAAGGTTACAGCCACAATAATTTCGCGGATTCACTTCACTCAAGGCTAAACTAGCCTTTTGATGTGTAAGCATCTTAGCTCTCGGTATACGGCAGTTGGTAGGAGTAATTTTGTGAAAATGGAACGGAAGTCGATGAACGGAAATGTTTAACCAAGATGGCGGACCCACGTGTAGCAACATAACCCCGTATATAGTATCTTTCATAAATATTAGGGGACGTGCCAAACATTTTGGTGTGCCAAATGAAACTTTATGATATTGAAACTACCCTGGAATATATTTGGTAAACTAAAATAGCTACACTTGTTACGCAGAATATTATAATACATATTCTCCTTGCAAATTCCCAACAGGCTTAGTAGCATAGCGGTACAGATCGCACTTGGTAACATCAAGGGGCGACATTCAAGTCTCGTCACCAGAAATTTATTTTTAATATTTAAATAACATTATGAAATAAAAATAACGTTTATTAACTCAATAAGGTTTGGGTTAGTTTGTAGGAAGTATTTACAGACTGATTTCAGTAGTTTAAGCAAAAACAAATATAGAAACAGGATTTTTAGTGTTATAATATGTGCTTTTAAAAGTTTCAGGTTTAATATTTTAGTAATGTCAAAGAAGTATAACTTCTAACAAATGCGGAAACTTTATAGTCTTAACTGTTTAGTGAATTTTACAAGATGAACAGTATTTTAATAAAATTTCTTGTCGAAAATCAGGTTCAAAGCCGGGGTTAGGACTTTTTCGAGTATTTTTTTTTTTTCGCTTTTATCGGATCAGTTTCTGATAGTTTAAAAGTTCCAACTGTTTCTTGCTGCTAGCTGCGCGCGATGGCGGCAAGCATCGTGTACGATTCAGGCAGCGTATTCTAGCGGCGGGCGCAGAAAGTACGTGTGCGATTCGCGTCCATAAATGTTGTTGTTTGACAAGCAAATATTTTATTCATCAGTTTATTTATGACGCTCGGCACTATTTTTTGAGAATTATACTTGGGAACGCACCACAACGCCGAAATACCACAACGCCGAAATGCCAAATTGACCACAACGCCGACAGCTAGAAAACTGCTGTGTACCACAACGCCGAATTACCACAACGCCGAAATACACTAACGCCGAAAAATGTCATTGCAGGACTGCCACAAAGGTTAGGTTAGGTTAGGTTAGACTAGGTTAGGTTAGTGTAGGTTAGGTTAGACTAGGTTAGGTTAGGCTAGGTTAGGTTAGGATAGGCTAGGATAGGCTAGGCTAGGATAGGCTAGGTTAAGTTAGGTTATATTACGCTTGGTTAGGTTAGGTTAGGTAAGGTAAGGTTAGGTTTGATTGTGGTATTTCGGCGTTAAGGTACATTTAAGAAACACACAGAAATTCATTCAGTTGTTATTTCGGCGTTGTGGTACACAGCAGTTTTTTAGCTGTCGGCATTGTGGTCAATTTTGACATTCGGCGTTATGGTATTTCGGCGTTGTGGTAACGACCCATTATACTTTAATTTCGTGTACGAGTTTTGGATTACGAGTTTATTTGCAACATAAACAACATGAGAACACATGAATTCCGAGGTTAGATATTTACACATCACTGGCGAGTTCTGAAAAACTCGCTCGCATTTTTTTTTTAGAATGCAGATCGGTCGATATCAAAGTCACATCCTTTGTCGATTGGGTAACCGCTTCTACCACTTGATTGTAGCTGCGGTTGAGTGCTTCCAAGGGCGTGCCGAGACCACTGCAGTCCAATGATCGTCGTGAGGCACGAGTACAAGTAGTTCTGGTCTGATTTGCTGCCCGATGAACGAGGGCTCTGCCAACGGGGCAACACGGGATGTGCGCAGAGGACGCGACATGTCTGCTCCGCGCAGACATGAAAAGCCGCCCGTTCCAATGTCACACAATCTGCGCACGCACAGCGCAGCGTCGCTGAATGGTTGCCAGATGCAAGAGAAGTGTAGTAGATTTTGCGTCGCACTGCGCGAAGGAAAATGTCACACGTCATCAGTAGACTTCTTTTTGCCGTATTTCGTAGAGACAGGAAAAATTCGCAGGTTCATTTCGCGATGGGCTAGAATCCAAGTGCGTGTAACTTATTGCCGCTTCAGTGATTGGAGCACAGTTTGCCTGAAGGACTGTGAGCCAATGAATGACCCTCAACGTAAGAAGTATCGAATCATAAGCATCCCAGTTAGCAGGTGTCACGAGCCAGTAGCCAATGAGCTGGTGTAATATTCCCGCGTACAAGGAGGATCGTGAAGTCCATCCTAGAGGTCATTCAAACCGCGAATTTTTCCGTTCCATACATATTTGCCAATATAACTGTTAAAAAATGTGTCATGGCAGCCGGAAGTTGGCGACTTTCTGTATTGTCCAAGTTAAAATGCGGTAGGTGTTTCATTTTAATTACGAGTGCGTTCAAATGTGTTCTATTTGACGTTAAACAACGTGAACAGTGTTGAGATGGAGCAGGCTGCGGCGACAGTCCGCAGACCAGCCTGCGCTGCACTGCCTTCATTGGGTTATTCGCGCTCCAGAATGCCTTGCCAGAGCGGCGGGAAAGAGACGGAGAACTATTATTAGGACCTTTTATTATCATCGTTTTCTCCTTTCCCCCCCCACGCGCGCGTCCTCTCTCCCCACCGCTGTTTTTCCACACTACAGTGTAGCCCGATATTAGGTCGTGCCGCGGAGATGCAATTCCGCCTTCCACCAGACCCGCTCGTTACGATAGGCGATAAAATTTATTTAAAAATTTTGGTAATGTTCTTTGGGAAACCGAAATATTGCCGGATTTACTTGTCTCCAGATAACATTTTTTTTCTTCTTTCTCTTTTGTTTCTTTCGCCGAGGAAAAAAAAAAAGATGTCTGTTCGCAGTTTCTACGCTCGTTTCAAAATAAATAATGCACAGATAAAAATAATTATTTCGTATGATAAAATGTTCAACTGCAATGAGTTTATGATTTAGGCTAGAGTAACAGTTTTAGCTGCGACAAGCGGAAAAATGTGATGCATTGTCGATGTTATTCTTTAAGAAGTAGGTACCCTACAGCAATATTTTTCTAGCTGATATATGTTCATGTACGTAACAATTTTTTTGTGCGTTATTACACTATTTACAATAAAAATATTTACTGTAGGAAATTAATTCTGTTTGATTTATTACTGCATTTACAAAAAATATTTAGTGTACATACGATACAAGATATTTGACGTAGGCTATTCAGAATAAAACAGAAACTGGGCTTTCATTTGTGATTTTATACTTGTTTATGAAATGTAATTAAAACGAGGAAATTTATTCATAAAATATGTTAGTAATAAATTGCGCATTTTAAAGAGTAGACTTAACAAACAATTTGCGACACTCTTTAGCTCATTTTTTTTAATGCGTTCATCTTTTAAGTGTCTCTTGAAAATAATGTATAAGAAACAATATTATTTTTAGCCAGTAACATGACCTGGAAATCTGAAATTCCTAACTGGGCGGATCATTGGGGGCGAATACTGAATTAATCACATCAACCTATAGTAGATTATTTTTTTGGTCCACAGCGAAAATGCTTATATGCTTACACGCTTTCAGCGATGACGCGTACGTTTATGTCATTCCGATCATCGCGTCACCAGAAGCCACCCTCTGTGTTGCTCTACTTAATAGTTTGTATGTAGTTCATTACTTTGCTTATGTAGTGGAACGTTAAATTTACTTCCGGGACTCACTTTTCCCGAGTTAGCACTCTCGAGGTCTACGTTATTTCCTGGGAAAAGCCGCCTAATCAACACTGAATGGTTCTTGACCAGGAACATGAAGACTATAATACAATTACAAACGAAGTACGCTCTTGCCTCGCGTGGATTCGCGTAATATGATTCAGTCACTGGTTAATGTGGTTAGTGCGAGTTTCTTGGCAAAATAGCAATTTATTTTCGATTCTACAATAGGCGTTGGCAAACCTGCCAAAAAAAATAATTTAAATCTCAGTAAATAATGACAAGAGATTTCACTTGTCTTCCACGCGATCGGAATCACCCTCAGCAAGCCAAAGCTTTCTAGTTCAACAAATATTAATGATCCCTTTTCTTCCCCCTGCCCTTCCTTCGCATGCCCACAAACACTAAAAAAAAAAAAAAAAAAAAAAAAAAAAAAACTTAAGTTCTGTTTTTAACAAAGCTTCTCATAATGAGCTTCAAAGCTATGAGAATTTCTGTTTATAAGTGTAGGCGTAAAGTTAATTACCGGAACCACTATTCTTTCGACTATGCGTCTACCGCCAGAGAATAGTTATCGTTGAAGGTGGTGTGTGTCAGACAACTGATGCTGTCACGCTAGCATAGCTACAACATAGTTACTCGTCGAGGTCGTCAACATTCACAATCCTACGCCAAGATATCACTTACTATTATTATTATTATCATCATCGTTATTATTGTTTACTGGAAACTTCCTGTTGTAAACGCCTTGGGAGATCTTCGTCAGGTGCGAGACCTCAATCAAATCCGAATTACGAGGCAGTGTATGGTACATCAGCAGGGTCCTGTCCTTGCCAAATGATTGCCTTCATTAACGGCACGCCGTAACAATAATGTAACACTTCCAAGTAACTTCGGTGTTCGTGAAGGCCAAACACTCGAAACCACTTCAAAGTTTGGATTCAGTGAAACTTGTAACGTATTTACGTTCCGTGTTACAGCAACTTTTTAAATGCTCAAACAATATTAGTAATATGTCATTGTACATATACCAATTTTTTTAAGCCTCATAAGATTTTTAATTGTATATTTAGAAGAAAAAGAGCACTGAAACACATTTTCAATCATTAAAACTATATAAATTTTTATGGTTACACATGTTATAAATTGTAATATTCTTAGTGTACGAAATATAGCTAAGATTCGAGTCAAAAAATTTTAATTATTTTTTCAATCCCAGAAACTGAACTTGATAAGAATTTAATTTGATAAAAAGATACATTTATTCGTGTAAAATATACCAGCTACACGATAAGTAGCCACATACGATTCAACAAGAATTAGAAACAGCCATTCGAAGTAAGCAAAAACACTAATTTAACACAATTTATTTTATATTTGACGAAAACGTTACGGCAGTGAAAAAAAAAATCTCCAAATCGAAAAGAACTTTTTTTTTCACTGCCAATTTTTAATCGGAACATTTTTTGCAAAAACAAAAAAAAGTCTTAGACGTTCAAGACGATTCGCTGAGAAAAGAATTATGCTTTTAGAAAGCAAATTTGTGTACTCTTGCCTTAACCCATAAAGACTGTCACTATGGAGACAGTTATCTAATGGGTTGTGAGTGCAAGCTAGGCAACTGGTTTATGCAAAATACTATGGTTTGTTAAGTTCTGAATTGAGTTTGCTATGTTGCTGGTTCTGAAGTTTGGATGCTGCTACCTTGTCAACACACTAGCTGCCCTTGCTCTGCTCGTTTTACCCAGTGTGTAGTCGTGCGACTTCTCACGAGGATATTTCGTGGCTTGGTTGAACTACTGGTTGAGCGAGAGTTCTTTGCCCGTCCTCCGGCGCACGCAGCAGAAGAAAGCAGCTAATCAGACGTTCCTTGTGAATCGATAACGCTCTATCGATTCCAGCGACGAAAGTTTTCGCGCCATTACTCCGGCGCGGACAACATATGCCGCTCAAGATCTTTTTTATAATTTTTTTTTGTTGGCGAGGGAAAGCAAATTGCGACGGAAGGAGATAGTCGACAGCGTTGCTGCAGCCCTGCTCGGGAGGCAAGCCCTTCGCCTGTCATTTCCCTCAAGGCTCGATTGTTTTGTGTGTATAACGACGAGGGTACAAGGGGCAGGGCGGGAAGAAGGAGGCGAGGGAAAAAGCGCGGGCAGAAAAGGGGGAGAAAACGATGCGGCTTATAAAACACGGAATCAAAGAGAGAGACAGATGCTTGGCCGTAGCAGGCCATAAACCAACACTCGTACTCGGCATGCTACTAGCTCGTCGCTCGTGAGCTCACACTCGTACTCGGCATGCTACTAGCTCGTCGCTCGTGAGCTCACACTCGTACTCGGCCTGCTTCTAGCTCGTCGCTCGTGAGCTCACACTCGTACTCGGCCTGCTTCTAGCTCGTCGCTCGTGAGCCCACACTCGTACTCGGCCTGCTTCTAGCTCGTCGCTCGTGAGCCCACACTCGTACTCGGCCTGCTTCTAGCTCGTCGCTCGTGAGCTCACACTCGTACTCGGCCTGCTTCTAGCTCGTCGCTCGTGAGCTCACACTCGTACTCGGCCTGCTTCTAGCTCGTCGCTCGTGAGCCCACACTCGTACTCGGCCTGCTTCTAGCTCGTCGCTCGTGAGCCCACACTCGTACTCGGCCTGCTTCTAGCTCGTCGCTCGTGAGCCCACACTCGTACTCGGCCTGCTTCTAGCTCGTCGCTCGTGAGCCCACACTCGTACTCGGCCTGCTTCTAGCTCGTCGCTCGTGAGCTCACACTCGTACTCGGCCTGCTTCTAGCTCGTCGCTCGTGAGCTCACACTCGTACTCGGCCTGCTTCTAGCTCGTCGCTCGTGAGCCCACACTCGTACTCGGCCTGCTTCTAGCTCGTCGCTCGTGAGCCCACACTCGTACTCGGCCTGCTTCTAGCTCGTCGCTCGTGAGCCCACACTCGTACTCGGCCTGCTTCTAGCTCGTCGCTCGTGAGCTCACACTCGTACTCGGCCTGCTTCTAGCTCGTCGCTCGTGAGCTCACACTCGTACTCGGCCTGCTTCTAGCTCGTCGCTCGTGAGCCCACACTCGTACTCGGCCTGCTTCTAGCTCGTCGCTCGTGAGCCCACACTCGTACTCGGCCTGCTTCTAGCTCGTCGCTCGTGAGCTCACACTCGTACTCGGCCTGCTTCTAGCTCGTCGCTCGTGAGCTCACACTCGTACTCGGCCTGCTTCTAGCTCGTCGCTCGTGAGCCCACACTCGTACTCGGCCTGCTTCTAGCTCGTCGCTCGTGAGCCCACACTCGTACTCGGCCTGCTTCTAGCTCGTCGCTCGTGAGCTCACACTCGTACTCGGCCTGCTTCTAGCTCGTCGCTCGTGAGCTCACACTCGTACTCGGCCTGCTTCTAGCTCGTCGCTCGTGAGCCCACACTCGTACTCGGCCTGCTTCTAGCTCGTCGCTCGTGAGCTCACACTCGTACTCGGCCTGCTTCTAGCTCGTCGCTCGTGAGCCCACACTCGTACTCGGCCTGCTTCTAGCTCGTCGCTCGTGAGCTCACACTCGTACTCGGCCTGCTTCTAGCTCGTCGCTCGTGAGCTCACACTCGTACTCGGCCTGCTTCTAGCTCGTCGCTCGTGAGCCCACACTCGTACTCGGCCTGCTTCTAGCTCGTCGCTCGTGAGCTCACACTCGTACTCGGCCTGCTTCTAGCTCGTCGCTCGTGAGCCCACACTCGTACTCGGCCTGCTTCTAGCTCGTCGCTCGTGAGCCCACACTCGTACTCGGCCTGCTTCTAGCTCGTCGCTCGTGAGCTCACACTCGTACTCGGCCTGCTTCTAGCTCGTCGCTCGTGAGCTCACACTCGTACTCGGCCTGCTTCTAGCTCGTCGCTCGTGAGCTCACACTCGTACTCGGCCTGCTTCTAGCTCGTCGCTCGTGAGCCCACACTCGTACTCGGCCTGCTTCTAGCTCGTCGCTCGTGAGCTCACACTCGTACTCGGCCTGCTTCTAGCTCGTCGCTCGTGAGCTCACACTCGTACTCGGCCTGCTTCTAGCTCGTCGCTCGTGAGCTCACACTCGTACTCGGCCTGCTTCTAGCTCGTCGCTCGTTTGCCGACACTCGTGCTTGTCCTGCTTCTAGCTCGTCGCTCGTGAGCTCACACTCGTACTCGGCCTGCTTCTAGCTCGTCGCTCGTGAGCCCACACTCGTACTCGGCCTGCTTCTAGCTCGTCGCTCGTGAGCCCACACTCGTACTCGGCCTGCTTCTAGCTCGTCGCTCGTGAGCTCACACTCGTACTCGGCCTGCTTCTAGCTCGTCGCTCGTGAGCCCACACTCGTACTCGGCCTGCTTCTAGCTCGTCGCTCGTTTGCCGACACTCGTGCTTGTCCTGCTTCTAGCTCGTCGCTCGTGAGCCCACACTCGTACTCGGCCTGCTTCTAGCTCGTCGCTCGTGAGCCCACACTCGTACTCGGCCTGCTTCTAGCTCGTCGCTCGTGAGCCCACACTCGTACTCGGCCTGCTTCTAGCTCGTCGCTCGTGAGCCCACACTCGTACTCGGCCTGCTTCTAGCTCGTCGCTCGTGAGCTCACACTCGTACTCGGCCTGCTTCTAGCTCGTCGCTCGTGAGCCCACACTCGTACTCGGCCTGCTTCTAGCTCGTCGCTCGTGAGCCCACACTCGTACTCGGCCTGCTTCTAGCTCGTCGCTCGTGAGCTCACACTCGTACTCGGCCTGCTTCTAGCTCGTCGCTCGTGAGCCCACACTCGTACTCGGCCTGCTTCTAGCTCGTCGCTCGTGAGCTCACACTCGTACTCGGCCTGCTTCTAGCTCGTCGCTCGTGAGCCCACACTCGTACTCGGCCTGCTTCTAGCTCGTCGCTCGTGAGCCCACACTCGTACTCGGCCTGCTTCTAGCTCGTCGCTCGTGAGCTCACACTCGTACTCGGCCTGCTTCTAGCTCGTCGCTCGTGAGCCCACACTCGTACTCGGCCTGCTTCTAGCTCGTCGCTCGTTTGCCGACACTCGTGCTTGTCCTGCTCAACGAATTAGTGAAAATCAATTATTGAAATAATTTGATGGTACTTAATTACAGATACATAAGGAGTATTTAAACAGATTATTTATGAGAATATACAGCTTTGAAATAATTTCCACAATTTTTTTTTTTTAAATTTAAAGTGGCCACAAATGCATCCATAAGTTGAAATACGGCTAAACTACTGGTTTTTATATCCATAAAAGAATATACATTTTATAAATATAGTATATAGACCGCGCCTCCGTATACTAACGACTCTTTTGTTTTAAATGTTTCCTTTAAGTTATAGTGGGCACAGGCCGAGTCTGCTGTGCTTAAGAGACAGAAAATAAAATAGTTATTTTCAAACATAAGTAACTAACTGCTGTAACATTCTGCTCTCAGTGTTACATGTTTTAAGCTAATTTAAAAACTTTAAAATCTTTTCTAAATTACACCTCTTGAACAACGGAGCTATTAAAGAAGATAACAGTTAGGGATATCGCGAAGTACTCAGCCATGCCTATATTTGCCTGGAGAGATTTCAGGAAAATATGCAATCCCAAGAAAAGTAAGATTAACGTGGGATTCGCACCCGCTTCCTCTTTGCTACGTGATTTTATTTAGTCCATAAGATGTTATAACATGAAACTAAAAAGCCCGCGTGTGTAGTTGTCTTTTAATTCTGTGTGTGGGCCGATATGCTTAAGTTTAATGTACGTGTGTGAATGTAAGAAGTTGATCTCAAGTGTTGGGACATTGTTCATTCATTCGCAGTAATGCGGCAGAGAGATGAGGTAATTTTATTTTTCAAAGGTTGTTCCGGAAAGCGCACGTAAAGCAAGGCGCGCATGCCTGGACGCGGCCCAAGCAGGTGCGGCCGCTCGCATAGTAGTCGGTGTTATTATGAGGGCTCCCCTCCCCTCACCGACCGGCCCCCGTGACTGTTGTTATATGACACTGGTCGTCACGTGACCCTTTATGTTCCATCCCTCTTGATTCCCCCCCGCCCCCACCCCCCCTCGTGCTGGAGGTCTCGCCCCTCCGAGTTCCCCTTACATTCCCCGCCCCCGCGCAACCCCGCGCAACCCCGCCGCCAAATGAGCCGGAGGCTCTTCGTATATTTCCAAACGCACTTTACGTCGGATACCCCAGCCGCCACTTTCGCTACTGCCAGTCATTATCAATAATGGTATTCCACCATTAAGTTCCTATATTCGCCACATTTCACCATTCCGAAACAAAAAGATTTGGTTTGTTAGGCCGGAATGCATCAACGACCCTCGAGGGTTTTTTTTTTTTTTTTACCCTTCGCCCTCTTTCTGTCGGCGTTCTTCCGGGCAACGACGACTCACAGCGCACGGCGAAGTCGGTTTGATCTCGAAGACGACAGACGACCGCCAGAGATCTTATCAAACAGTTCTGGACGTGAGCCATTGCAAGACCATCCATCCTATTGTGTTCGGCTGTGTTGTTTCTGTTGTGTACTCCATTTGTCACCAACATGTATGTGAGGTCTCTGTTGTTTTGCTCATGCGTGTCTGCAAATTTGTTTGTTGTCTGACCATTTCCTTTCCTGTTATTACTTTTCGCTTCTCGGAAAGATATATGAAATTTCGTGGTAGATATTTGAACCGTGTCTAAACCTCACCGTACTCTGAGAAAATGAAGTTTGGTTCTAAGAACTAAATTTAAGTACCCACGACCCATTTACTATAACTGTCCTTCAGTAAATAGAATAGTTAAAACTGCTAGTGTAAAATTTTTTGTAAACAGATCATTCTGGTACTGAAGTTTGTTTCCTACTTCCTCTTAAATCTTTTGCAGAACTGGTGTGTTGAATTTCTCTCATTCTACATAAACATTTTGGTCCTTCACTGGCTGGATTGTTATTGAAAAACATCATGTTCTTTCACCCTAGGTTATACATAATTTGGTCACTCTGCTGCTAACAGGGGATGACTTTTTCCGGTCATGGATGGTCTTTAAAATAATTTTTTTTTATCTAATCTCAATGGAAACTCAAAAGTAAAAAAATGTTTCGAGTCCACTCTGAGATAAAAAAAAATAGTGAAATTTCCTTTCCGCGTCTCTGTTCTTGACAACCGGAAGTGAGGATGCGGAATGAAAGAGTTAACTGCAGGAGCGACGGGTCACATTGGTGCTGGAAACTGGGAAATCCACTGTCTCGCGGAAACATACAGCTGAAACATTGTGAGAAATCCGAGTTTGATCCAGGAATAACCTCTGTGGCAGGCGAGTTATCGGGAGCATTCAGTCACCGTGGCTGTTCTTTACGACCGTTAACCCACGGCTTGTTACCTTGTGTTCGTTTGGCATTTTATTTGCAATCCGGCGTAGTACATATTCCAGCATCACTCCTCTCACTAAAAAATATATATATATATATATATATATATATATATATATATATATATATATATATTAAATTTCAAATACCATGTATTACCGTGTTAGTATATGGCTCTGCCAGGCTGGCTTCCAGTACCTAAGCGTACCTTCTACTTGAGCACCAGACCTTCGTTGAGATGGTACCCTGGAACACTTCCAGCTAATGCTAAGCCTTGATAAATCAACTGATCGAATGCCGCTTCAGACAAGTCAAGCGGGAGATGGTTTCAAACAAAATCGACAACTGACAACAATTTAACCGGTTGCCGAAAGTGCATGAAACTTTGAAGTCCTATATCGAGGTTCAATAATGCTAAATGGCGGGGAAAATAAGTGGATTCATTTTACGACAGGTTTGTACTCAAGCAATTTTGTATTTGCTGTTACTGTGAGTGGTGCACAGTTTATCTTGAGGTCCGTGCGACAGCGAAACACCCTCAATGGAAGAAGTCATGACTCCACTGCAATACGGTTGAGACTTATCACAATTCAGGAGCCACTGAACATTTGATATTTATCCGAGTTTGCAGAGGGGTTTGCAATTTATCCTGGAGGTCACTGAATTTAGGCTTAGCCCATTTCTTCAGACCGCAACCTAAAACTATAGAAAATAAAATATTTTTGGCAAAGATGTGGTAAAAACATAAGTTGATAAACACGATCACCCTCCTACACGAGCTTCTATATCCGCAACTGGGTCTGAAGCCGTTGTTTTTTTTTTCCAGCCCCTAGTACTGAATGCACGAAAAACAGGAAATTCTCTCTTCTATTGTTGCTGTATGTACAGCCGTAACGTTTAATTCCTATCCCTGTGCTGTATTTATCCCGAAACATGGGCAAGTTTACGTGAAAAAGTAAAGCGTTCGCCTACTGTAAGTAACACCCAGGTATCAGCAGTAGGCTGGGACGCAGCGGCAAGGAGAAGACAAACGTGTGACGTCATCGCAGCTGGCTTCGGCTTGCTCTCGCTGCCAGAGACGCCCGTGGCCTTAGAGCTCGCCACATCATGGACGCCGCAGAACACGACTGAAGAATCGTCGGAAAGAGAGCGAGTAGAGACTCGCTGCCTGCCGATTAACCACTGAGCGAGTAGGAGACTCGCTGGCTTGACTGCGATCGCTGGTCGAGTGCTGATTCGATTCGCGAGTAATGCCGGTCCCAGAGCGAGTACCCCGGAGACGTCACGTCCAGAGCGAGTTGGAGACTCGCTGCCTGGAGAGCGAGTAACACTCTCGCTGGTAACCGCGAAGGAACGAGGCGAGTACAAATTTTAGTTGAGATTGTTCAAGACTATAAATGTTAAATAGTCGTCGGTCAGCCTTTTCAAACTCGTAGCTTTTCCCAGGGACAGTAATTAATGTAAACTAATCTGATTTCTGGATAATAATTTTAACAGTTCAGCGTTTTCGTTATGAACCGCAGTATATTTTGCGTAATTGAGCACTCTGCCTTTTAAGACGTTTCGATTCATTTTTAACTGAAGTCTGGCGAGTTTCACACACTCGCCGCTCTTGCGTTCAGTTTCTGTGTCAGTGTTTGTTCATGTTAAATTCATTGTTGCCAGTGTACGTTATTTAATATTGTTTATAGTATAAGTAGGATTTTTGGCTACTTTTTTGGATAGAAGGAGCAGCCTACGTCAATCTCTAAACTGCACAATAGTAATTTTGTGATTGTGATTTATATTAATTCATAATAAATAAAATGTTTAAATGTTCAGGTGCCTTTACTTCTTTGTGCCCCTCTCTTTTTCCAAGCTTGTTGGTTATCATCCCAACACTATCACACCGGAGGGATTACGTTTGTGTGAACTGGAAACAGAACTAATTGTCTTCGTGCAAGCAAGACGGAAATCATAATGTATTCACTTTTACCTCTGAATTCGTTTTTTTTTTTTTGCGATCATGCACGAGAGGAACAACGAAAACACGCTGTAATGAGAAAAAATTCCAATAGAAAGAAAGAGTACTTTTGAAGAACAGAGGCTTCGGGGTTCAGGGTGGCTATATCCACGGAGAAAACATAACTACGGCTAATTACGCTTCTAATCACAGCTTATAATTACTGTTCGCTGCGGAGAAAAAGCAGTAGATTGTTACTAATGTCATTAGTCTCACTGGCACGAGCTCATGCGGAAAACCGAGAGCACCGGAGGGGAAGCGGGGCATTCATATTTGGAACGCGGACGTCGGGAGGGGAAACCCGATGATGTTCTCAAGACCGCACGCGCATGGATACATCGCCTATTGTTCACTCCGCGGGGGCACAGGGGCGAACTACTGAACTGCACGCCCTGTAACCATCCCGTCAATTTAGCACCTTCCTTGCAGTGGCTTCCTCGAAATGAAACCAGTCCAGCTGTGCGATGTTTTCAATCGAGAAGTTGTTCACCCGTTCCTCGAAATGTTCGTTATCGCGCTAAGCCAGGCGAGCTACGACAAGAAGACTTGGCATCGCCGGTACATCGACGGGCGCACCTGAGCTCTGGGCATGGTTCCAAGCTTCATCGCTGGTGGGGTTGCCGTAAGCTGGTACATGCGACTGCACAGCAAGGGAATTCGGAAGTTAATCGTCCGTGACCGTCGGCATTTTTCACCAAGTTATTTAGCAAAACCATGGAAAACATAAATAATGATGGCCGGGCTGAGATTCAAACCGGACCTCTCACAAATGCAAGTCAATGTTTAACAGACTCAGATGTATTTTTTTTTTAAACCACGTTCTAAATTTTTTGCATGCCTGAACATGATATTAGCCAAAGCGCATTCCAGCTGAAGTGAACATCTTGCCATCGACTTCTGCCAAACTTTCTGTCAACAACTGAACAAAATGAACCTTAAACGTAGCCTGCACCTGTTCCAGCTGAAAACACACCAGGACAGGTATTTATTTGTATTTACTCCCTATTGAGTACAATAAAACACGTAACTATAACTCAAGCGAGTTGAGATTAGCTGTAGTACACTTCATGTAAACTAATTACTGGGTGAAAATTATTCTTTTTTTAACATAAAGACTGGCATTAATGTTGGCAGTTTCTGTGACAGACACGTGTCACATCCTCCTATCCCACATCGTGTTTCGGTAGAAAGAGATCCGCAAAAAACGTTTGTGTCTTCGTATTACTATTAGGTACGTGCACTATTGAATTTACTGTGGAGGCCACAGCTTTACCTCTATTATAATTAACAAATACCTAAAATACTTATTCCCAAACTACATGACTGAATTGCAGGACGCATTCGATCAATATGATGTATTGCAAAGACGAATACAACCGTTGCATAATTTTCGGAAGCCCTTTGTCGGTCTGCGATAACTGCTTTATTTACACCAGTGAAATAGTACAGAGCAAATGGCAATCTTTCATTACTAGCCACTATTTCTCACCCGTATTTTATTTTCTCAAACTAATTTGCTTCTAATAACAACAATCGTTAAAGAACTTCGTGCGCTTGCTTTTGTAAAGTTCTTTCTGTTGCCAACGGTCGGAAACGAAAATAGCTACTTAACTAGTTTAGCCTCACACACGGGACTCGCAAAATAACGATGTTCACAAACGCCGCACAAACGAGGAACTCAAAAAAATACGTTCGTGAATTCACGCACTGTTTTGTGTTTTATTAGTGAAGGTCACAAAAACTAATTCGCAAACCAAACCCAAGACATTCACATTGCTTTGCTGTTAGTTAAGCCGAGGGCTTGCAACAATAATAAAAACTAAACATTTCCATTCTGTGCTAAATAATTTTTTTTTCTCTTCTTAAATTAATTTTAATCTACTCTTGGAAATTCCGTGAAAATTTAAAGTCACAATTGAAGTTGTATTAAGATATGTGAACTATGGCAAACGTTTGTGACGAAGGTTGATGGAAGAGTTCATAATAGCTTTGTATTAGACTGGTGTCAACACTAATGATTAAATGACATATTTGTTTTTATACAATAATTACCAAATATTTGCCCAAACTACAAAATATTTTACCGCATAAGTGAGAAATATATTTTAATTAAGTTTCTTAAAAGACTCTACGAAATGTACAATATATTTAGTTGCTTATAATATTTCCGATTTGAAATAAATATATTCTTTGTTCTCAACTAGTGCAACTTAAAGCTTTAATTAATGCCCGAGAGAAAAATAATTCAATATTTAATTAAAGTTTTTGTTTGAAAATCATAATATTAGTATTTTTTGAAAAAATCCGCGAAAAATAACAACTTTGAACTTACAGATTATATCTCGTTTACAACTGCAACACAGCCGAGGCAACTAATTTCTCCCAACATTATATAAGTAAGAAAATTATCACTTTGTTTTTCTTTTTTCATTATAAACGCTGTCTTAACTACGTGGTTTTAATGAATAGCGTGTTATACTTCCATTATTAGACCCCAAAGGATTCACAAAGTAGAAATATGCATCTGTACCGATCTTCAAGCATGACTCACTGGCGTTCAACTCAAATTAACTACTTTTAAAAGTCTTTATTCCCACCGTATAACCGCCAAGGGAAAAAAAAACTAAAAAACACTTCTGATCCAAATCTAGGGATAGAAAAGTTGAAAGCAGTTCGCGCACACGCAATTCGGCTGAGACCAGAAAGCGATGAGCAATCGATATCGTTGATCGATAGGGGTGTATATGAGGCTTCGACACGTGATGTTGCGTTGGGGAAAAAATCCATGCATAACAGCTAGCGCATAAAGAAAGAAAAAGTCCCCTTATCGACCGAGGGTTGGCTGGGGTCAATGGTCTTCGTAAGATTAATTCCACACACACACACAATGACTAGCACAGTCCATAAGACAGACTGAGGTAGCAGCAGAAATAATGTGGCGCGAATGCTTTTGTGAACTTACCAAACCACTCACTTAAAGAAGCAGCGAATCTAGGGTTAGTAGCGCTATCTTTGGAGTCAAACTAAGAAAAATACATAGTTGAATAAAGTAGACACCAAAGTGAATACAGAGACAACAAGAAGCTTGGTTAGCGGTACTATAAATCAATTCCTAAAGCACATTAAACTGTTGCAAGATATGGCCTAAAATATTATGTAGGCTACATATATCCGTATGTTGTTTGGTAACTGCTAACTTGTATCAATGAAAGAACCTTTACTGCTCACTTGCATTTATTACAGAACTATTTACTGCTAACGTGTATATATTATACAACTGTCACTGCTAACTTGTATATATTGCATAACTGTTCTGTTGACCTTGCTCTGCTAATTTTTCTTACTTCATACTTCGCAAAACTTATCGCACTTATCTCCTTTTAGCACCGAATCGCTGTTCGAATGGTTCGGAGCTTAATGCTATCATAAACGTCCCATCGCCTTAAGCCTAAATGCATAACTGTGTGACGTAAGACCTTGCCTTTCCTTCAGTTCAGCTTATTAAGTCACACGCTATCTTGAAGCATGAGCAAGTTGGCCTGTATAAATAAATATATAATAGCAAATATGTCAGCAATGACAGGTTGTTTCACACACATGTATAATATCAGTGTTCTAACCTTCATAAAAGTATTGAGAAAATATTACGAAACACGTTTAAATGATTTTTATTATCATTTCTATAATACTAAGCACGCAACATCATGAATGCAAAAAGTACCTTTCATTATCGTGCATAACGAATACAATACCCAACGGTGTTTAACTGTGGCACTTTCTAGCAACAACTACTGGACAAAGAAACTTCATTTATGCCAAAACTGAGGTCTTGAAACTGAGCGTTTGTTAATATTTTCACAATTTAGGGCGTGAAAATTTTCGTTATACAATTAAGAGGTTCTTTATATCATTAACGTAATAAAAATTGATTTTCCTTGTTTACTAAACGACGAAAAAAATAAGATTCGTCATCATTCGCAGTACACGAGTTAAAAAGCTCAAAACGTTTAATTTGCTATACCTAACAATTAAAATGTAGCATGCCCATTCACGACTCAGTGTCAAAGGGCAAACGTGTGAATCCCGTAAGGAAATAAGAACTAAGGGATTAAATACATGTGTATTTTCATTTGGTGAAGCATTCCTACGGGCTAGGTAAAAATATTTTTCAAAAATATGTTAAATATAAGGTTCTTTTTTAGTTCTTAAATGTATTAATGCAATGATAAGATTATTTTTGAAGGAAAAAAAAAATCCTCGCGCTTGAATTTGAACTCTTAAGTTGCGTGAGCGCAGCTGTTGTAGCTAATGCAATTTCGTCACGCTCGTACGGCAAGCTCCCGATGGACGTCTGTAGTTTTTGTTCTGCCTTTTTTTTTTTTACCCGTTTTCTGGGGGAACATCTAATGCATATGCGATACGCCATCCGTGAAAACAAACACGGTAATTAGCTCTGCAAGCAGCGGCACAAAGAAATGAGCGCGCGGTCGTTGGTGCGAGGCGGAGAGCTAAAACCAACACCCGGGTTTCGGGCCGGCAACATTTGTTCAGTCGCGTTTCAATTGTCCCGTCCAAAGTGGCGAACCGAGTAGCGCGCGCAGGACGCGGTCTCGGCGGAAGTGTCTCGGACACACAACACTGTCCACTCGTCTCCCAGCTCTGCGTCTGTCCCGCTGACAGCCCACTGTCTGGTCAGCTGAGTGTGGTAAAGGGGCTGAGGCGGTGACTGGCCCTAGCCGCTGGTCACTGCCGAAGCTCCAACACCTTCCCGATCAAACACCAGGGAGTGATCCCTAACAGTTCTTTTTAAATTATGCTCTGGAATGTAAATAAATCGAACTGGAAGTTTCTCCCACCCTACCCTGACAGGGCGCACATGTGGGAGGGAAACCGTGATAATGCCGGCCGTAGGTCGGAACAATCTGTCTGTTCAAGGTCACAATCAAAGAGAGGAGCTCAAACAGTTTCAGATAGGAGCATGTGCGAGTAACTGATTTTGTTGTTTTCTCGCTTGCAGCGCCACCTACGCAAAATGGCAACTCCTGAGCGTCAAGCGTTTTAGTGTTCTGCAATTTGCTAAGAGTGAATCTGTAAACATTATTTGGCAACATGATGGAGTTCCTCCCCATTGGAATCTCTTTGTGCGAGAGTGTTTGAACGTCGAAGTCCCTGACCGTTGGATTGGCCGTAATGGTCGAGACGACAGAGCTCTTTTTCGCTGGCCTCCAAGTTCACCTGACATAACACCGTGCGACTTTTTTTTTTTCCTTTAGGGGCTTTATAAAAGATCGTGTCTACGTTCCGAGACACAGAACTGAAGAGGATATTGCTTCCATTACTCCGGACGTGTTGACCAAGGTGTGGGAATAAACGTACTTTAGGTTGGATGTGTGCCGTACAACTAAAGGTGCGCATATTGAACATTTGTAAGGAAAACAGAGGTTAGTTTACCTTTAATTTGATGTATGATTTGTTGTAAATGTCTAAATCAGACTGTCATAATATACAACTGAAACTGGGATATTATTTTACAGAAATCCTGTATTATTGTTCCGTTCAATAAACGTTCCTCCAAGTCTATAAAAAAATTTCGCAAAAAAAAAATTAAATGATTAACTTCCGTAATGCTGAATTAAACATGATTTGCTGTTGTCTTGGTTCTTAGCGGATTTTGAGATCAAACCGAGAGACGGCAAACTCATTCATAACATTTTGGTAGCCCTGATGCAGAACACAAGTATCTGGTTATTTGAGGAACTATAGCGCACATAGCCTTCATTGTTTAACCTCGTACTGCATCTACTGCAATGTAATGTACGAAAGGCGGGTGTTATGTTTCACTCGGCAGATGGCACGGAAAACGTGTTTGTATAAAAGCGTACAAGTTTCTAGCTTCCCCGAAATCCCCCCCCCCTTCCCCCCCCCGTATATGACAGGTGTTCTTAATGGAACGCGAAGCAAACAAGCGCTTCTACAAAGGGGCCGTTATTACAACAAATCAATGAGGCGTATTGCCGAACCAACGACTTCGAATAAAAGTACGTAGAGAAACCTCAAAATGCGTGATAAGAAATTCATTCTAATGATCAAATATTACGGCCAACCTTATTCTAATAGCTACCTAGAGGTGGTCGAATTCACCGCCAGCCGGTATAAATTACGTGTTACTACTAAAATTTTATCCACTGACGAATTCTCAGAATTCTTTGTTCTTTGTAGAACACATAGACACAAGTAAAGCAGAAATGTAAACTTCTAATATAATACAACTAAAGCATCAAAAGTAAATTAGAGAAAATTGGTTAATCATTTCCAAATTAATCAATCGCTTTGAAAATATTATTTATAGGAGGAATAATATTTACCTAAAATGTGAATTTTTGCAGTAATTTATTTTGTAACATTTTTTGTAAGGACCTAATGTTTTAATGGTGATGTAAGTTGCATATTTTTACTTTAGAAATTTAAATTTACATTCCCAGAGAACGTTACTCCGAAGTTTTCTATTGATTTTTAACACTTGGTCTTGAATTTTGGACTGGGGTTTTTGTTTATCGTCAGTTTTGTTGACTAGTGTTTGTAAATCAAAGACTATCATATTGCGTTCCAAAGTATATAATTTAAACTTGCTTAATACATTATAAGCGCATGAAAACGATAAGAATTCTTTAAAATCAGTTACTTTATTTAAATAAATTTATACGGTACTAATATAATATACATCTGTGTTCACACACAAAGGTTTTGCACGAAATTAAGTAATAACACGCTGTTGAACTTGCAATATTGGGTAAAATAATTTTCGTGTTTTTTACTTTCTCGGATAATGAAAATGGATTTTTACCAACCGGGGTGTTGCTCGCATTGAGTTTTTTCTTTCGAGCAGATTTATAACCAGAAATTGGCCATACGTTGTCTGGCAACGTAAACAAAGTTATTAATGCGTTCAACCTTAAGATGTGTTGATTGTTTCGTAGTCAGACAACCCAGCAGAATAATGCATTCAACCAAGACTCCCTAGACTCATTTTGGAAATATTTCTTCGTGGCAAACTGAAATTAGCAAGAGGTACCTACTACCACAGCTTGGCGGACCTAGCCTAACGCAGTGGTTGAGGTTAAGTGCTTGTGGTATAGTAACTGTCGTTACTCTTTTGTCGCTTGCTTGACACAATCAGCCACTCCCTAGTGGTAGCCAACAGGAAGGTTGCGATTATTCTTGCCATGCCAAATATTTTGTCTGATGGATAGAGACCTGCAAAATTCGCGGTTTCGATGGCCTTCAGGATAGACTGCACATACCCCTGTACGCTCGGGCAAATAACGTAAGTTCAATGGTTGTTGACTTGTAAGTCGTCTCAGCTGGTTTGTCTGCGATTCGATCCTTCTTTGGTTGAGGGTTTATAACTGGTTGAGATTCGTCCAGATGAACAGTAAGCCAATAGCAAAATTATCTAAGAGGTATATGTGTTTGAATTCCAGCCTATCACCGAATGAATCCGCGAATTTTGCAGGTCTCTACGGCGATGAACAACTCAGAAGTGGAGTCATTCGAGACCTGCGCGGTCGGTGTTATCTTCTGGCCCCAGGTTAGGCTCCGCTAACTTCTCTGTGGGTGGCACGTGACACGGCTCAAGAGTTCCACGACTCGAGAGCCAATGAGAGTGACGTTCCGACTGTCGCCGGACATGAGCGCGGCCTCGCTCTGAAGACCTGCCTGGAGGGGGGGGGGGGAGGACTGGGGGGAGGACTGGGGGGAGGGGCGGCAGGGCTACCAACCGCGCGGCCGTGCGACAAGACTGCAACTCGTTTGCGACAGGAATTCGCGGCGCCTACTTGCGTGCGTTAGATTACGAAATTCCGAATCGCCATTACAGGGCGGTGCGCTGGCAGCCAGCGTGACGTACGCGCGCAATGAATCCACTCGCACAATTTACAACCCGGTTCAATTGCTGGCGCCGCCAGCGAGGTGGCTAACTCGGTAATTGCAAATAGCTTGGTGCACTCCTTTGCGCGATCCCATTATTCCAAACATTCCCGGTTCTTTGAATGTAGTTTGGTTCGTTTGAAACGTTCCACTCAGCGGCGGTTAATGTTGTGTGCCTTTCCTTGGACCGCGCGCAACTTCCTCATCAGCGGGACACGTGTGGGCGTTCTATCCAGGCTGTTCTCTCCGAAGGTTTCTTGTTTTTTCCTTTCGAATAAATAATTTAAAATCAAATATCGCTGCGTACGGAAATACATAACAAGTTTGCTGGCACGGATACAAACTGAGTGGAAACAAATTATTTCTAGAGACCGAAAAAATTCGCGAATTCATTTCGCGATAGGCTAAAATACAAATAGTTATACCTCAGTGCTGCCTCTGCTATTGGCTCACAACTCACCTGAATGACTCTGAGCCAATGAGAAACACTCAACCAAAATTGTATCGAATCACAGGCTGCTACGTTGGGACGTCTCACAAGACAGCAGCCAATGAGTGGGTGAAATTTGACCGTGTGTACGTAGAACTATGGAGTTCATCCTACAGGTCATTGAATCCGCGAATTTTTCCGGTCCCTAATTATTTCTCGTGTGAAAAAAAAATATCACGATAACAGTCGTGACATAAACTAACTGCGGCGGCTCAAAATAATGAAATCTAACATAGCAAACACAATATGATCTGCATCTTAGTTGGGCCATTTTTTAAACAATTAACTTTAAAAATTCTTTAAATAAAATTTCAAGCTGGATGCTTAAAAAGTGTAACAACGTAATTTAAATACTTTTTTTTTCAACCAGAACTACTTCACGTATGGACTGTGAAAGGTTTTTATAAGAAGTTGAGCACATTCGAAAAAAAAATAATTTGACAAAATTTCAAGGCGGCCAGATTTCTTTTAAACTGATGCGTGATAAACACAATCAACCGAATATGTGCCTACGATAGGTAAACTACATAGGTACATATGGAAATGTAATCTGTGGAAAGTTAGTTTCACGCTTCGAAGTTCTGTGTGTCTCGCCGCATTTGACGCAGAAGCGAACTTCGCCTGTGTAATTTTTGCGCCCGCCTCAGTGAAACTTTACAGCGCACGACATACCTTCTACAACATTCGACTCAGCGATAACAACGACACAAACTGATTGTATTCAGGAAAAAAAAACCTTGCTTCCGTTTCCGGCAGTAGCAACATTTATTCAGAGTCTGCGGGAGTCCAATGCTGTATTAGTTTAGGCTGTCATTCGTTGTCGGCTCTTCAAGACCAATGCCACTTATTATATGCATTCCTAAGAAAAAATAACAGTTTGTACTCTCAACGAAACTTTAGTTTCCTAAGAGTAGCACCTAAGACTTATCAAAGCGTTTGCCTTTTTTGAAAAAAAAAGTTTAGAGGATTCTAAACGTTAGTGACGCACGCTGGACGGCTTGTTGAAAAGCGGTTGGTAAATAAATTAATAAAAAAAGGGGGTTTGTCTATAAAGTCGGTTTACGGACGATAATTTTACGTGATAACGTTATAAGAAAACATTGATGAAAAATTGCATACTTTTTAATTTTCTAATATTATTTACAGGTTTTGCAAATTTAATTTAAATAATTTGTTTAAATATATTTACGAACAATTAGTTAAAAAGCCCGCCTTAATCTGTTTGATATTATAGAAGATTTTCTCGCAAGGTGGTTGGCCGGTTCTTGCACGGCGGAACGTGACAATTTTTCGTGCGTGCAGCCGGCGTTCATCGATTTATAAGACGTTATCGCGTCAAAAATTCCCCAATTTAATTCCTCACATTAACATAAAGTTATAAAATACGCAGTTAGATGCACTACACTTAAACACCCTCAAAGTGCCATTGTGTAACAATGTTTCCTATTTAATTTACAAAGCCAGTTTGAACAACATTTAATAGTGAAACGTCTGAAATGGAAACTTCATTCATGATTTTTGAACTTCAGTGCAACACAAATGTACATACCTATCCTTTCTTTTATGTTTTGATTGTATCTGTGGACAAATTTTCCAGAGCCAAGTGAATTAAAGCTCTCTGAATACTTTGTTCTACCCAGCAATGAACAAGTCGGTGTTAACTGCATATTTTAAAGTAACAAAAATACTTAAAAAGATGTAATAACAGACAGTTTCATTCGTTGATTTCCCTCGGGGATATAAATTTTAAGTTCGGTACATTTGTTTTTCCGTTGTAGGCGCAAGCTATTTGACATTCACACCTGATGTCACAGTTGTTAAAGAGTTTCCATTGTCTCCTGAAGGCACTGCAGGCAGATGCTGGGATAGTTCATTGCTGATTTCTCCCCGTGCTCCTAGTGTCCACGAGACAGAACACAAACAACTAATGAGTATTGAAGTGTGCGTGTGTCGCTGAGACCATGGGATGACTTACACCGAGAGCTCCTAGGTTTCGCTACCGATCTTTTATTTCCCGTCATCTATAGCCGTTATGTGCACAGCCATAACATGCAAAGCCTAACGTGAACATTTTTTTTTTGTTCAAGTAGGTATACCGTCGATACCGTCGTGCCAACTTGTATAAACTCAGTTTTCATAAACCACTGGAAATCGCAGAACTGTAAAAACGTGTGGAGTTTGTGCCCGTGGCTGTTCTATTGTAGCTACAGTACGAACGTGAGTATTTTTTTTTTCAAGTTAAATAAAGTCCCCGTTATAATTTTTAGTTCGTAATATGTTAGCATTGTTTAGGGCTTATACATCACTAATGCATTAATTCACGACAATTGTTTAAAAATTTTCTTTTGGATCTTAGTTGATGATTTGTAAATGGGTAAGTATTTGAAAATATCTTCAAATGCATCCATTCAGATAAATTTTTTTTGGCGTCAAAATTCTTATATTTGAATCACAAAAACACCTCTCACCGAGTTGTGCGCCGCAGTGGAAAAAGCACTCGCACACACTTGCACACTCGCGTACTGGCTGCACTGCTGTTCTCCGGGTCGGCGCTGATCGTTGATCGCACTCGGAGCTCGCTTAGCTCGGTTGTTCCCCTGCGCAGACACTCTCTTGACAGCGAGACCGCACCTCAACCAATCAGAGGCTCTTGCCATGAGCTCCCAGCTGATGTCGGCTCGTGTGAACATCCACATGCACCGCAGAGTGGTCCAGGACGTTGTCTGTACTTAACATCTCTGTCGGATTCAAATACTTTCACAGCATTACAAATCATTTGAGACCTGCAAAATTCGCAGATTCATTCGGTGATAGGCTAGAATTCAAACACATATACCTCTTAGATAATTTTGCTATTGGCTTACTGTTCATCTGGACGAATCTCAACCAGTTATAAAACCCTCAACCAAACAAGGATCGAATCACAGACAAACCAGCTGAGACGACTTACAAGTCGGCAGCCAATGAACTTGAGTTATTTGCCCGAGTGTACAGGGGTATGTGCAGTCTATCCTGAAGGCCATCGAAACCGCGAATTTCGCAGGTCTCTACAAATCATGTTATTGTCATTAGAGAACATTTTTAACAACGAAGATTTAAATTTCTTTAGTTTAGTGTAAGTTGAAAAACTTGACTCAATGCTAACTTTTTCATCTAATGCATTACAAGGAATTTTTTTTTATATATTCCTTAGGAGAAATTACTAATTTTTTGGACGTTGTGGAACATGAAAGATAGACCTTGTTTGCAACCAACATATTGGTGTGATATTTATCAATATTGAATATATTCCAATGACATCTATGGATTGATTGAACAAAATTTGAGAAAGTATAAAACAATTAGATTAAAGTGATCATAAAAATTAATGAAGTTCAACTCAGGTGCGAATATAATTTACAAAACAATGCTAATTACTTTTTTTTTTCTTTTTTTGATCAAAATAAATATTTTTACATGGCGTATATTCCTTTCACGCGATTCACTTGCGTTGTAAAGTGCTACAGCTCAGCCAATAGTGGAGCAAAGTTCTTTCGCCGATAAGATTCATAAGGAGTGGCTATAAAATGTATGGAAGCTTGGCACTGTATTTTTCCGTGATAAATACCTCTTTAGAGAGGAATGTAAGAGACCGCTTTAATACTGGATTTCATGAGTCCTGAAGGCGTTTTACGTAAACGCGTGACTTAAAATACTGGTTTATTTCTTTTTAATAGTTATTATGTTTTTTGAATGGGTTAGAAGTGCTTTTTTTTACTCCATTCTTAAATGTAAACACATGATTTTAAATCTGTTTCTGGTATTAGAATATTATATTTTTCATGTGATGAGGACTTGAAATCCTTGCCTTACATAAGCCCAGCTAATACTCTTTTATTCACGAATAAAATACGTTCATAATTTTTATAAATAATTATATCTTTGCGTAATTCGAAGAGGAGCTTATTTCAGACGTATTTGTTTTAATGACTGCAGCTCAAAGCAAATACGAGGAGTTTTTCAAACGGAGAAATTGTTTTGATTACACGGCAACATAAGTCTCGGAAAGAGAAAAAAAAACCTAAAATATTTGGTACGCCTGCCTGGAGGGTCGAAGCAAACTTTCCGCCGTATAATCGGCTTTCAACACCGACGATACAAGCCACCTGTTAAAAAAAAGTCCCCCGATGTAGAAAATCAGATAAAAAAATATTCAGAAAGTGCATTTATCCACACGCAAAGACTTTTTTAAAACACTGTCCGGAGTCGAAAACGATTTATAAACATGTTTGGACTGGTCCGGTGCTTCGCTGTGTTTTGTTCCTGGTTGAACTGAAGGGAAACAAGAGCCCGGGGTATATGGACTCGCAGAGTGTCCATGCGCAGAGGCTTAAAGGCGGCGAGATCCGCCCGAGAACGACTTGGTGCTCGTGTGAGCGATGTCGGGGCGCTGGTGTCGAACCACGAGCGCGCCTGGTTGGTGAACAGACCGCCGAGGAAGGGAAACAAGAGCCCAGGTTATATGGATTAGCAGAGTGTCCATGCGCAGAGGCTTAAAGGCGGCGAGATCCGCCCGAGAACGACTTGGTGCTCGTGTGAGCGATGTCGGGGCGCTGGTGTCGAACCACGAGCGCGCCTGGTTGGTGAACAGACCGCCGAGGAAGGGAAACAAGAGCCCAGGTTATATGGACTAGCAGAGTGTCCATGCGCAGAGGCTTAAAGGCGGCGAGATCCGCCCGAGAACGACTTGGTGCTCGTGTGAGCGATGTCGGGGCGCTGGTGTCGAACCACGAGCGCGCCTGGTTGGTGAACAGACCGCCGAGGAAGGGAAACAAGAGCCCAGGTTATATGGACTAGCAGAGTGTCCATGCGCAGAGGCTTAAAGGCGGTGAGATCCGCCCGAGAACGACTTGGTGCTCGTGTGAGCGATGTCGGGGCGCTGGTGTCGAACCACGAGCGCGCCTGGTTGGTGAACAGACCGCCGAGGAAGGGAAACAAGAGCCCAGGTTATATGGATTAGCAGAGTGTCCATGCGCAGAGGCTTAAAGGCGGCGAGATCCGCCCGAGAACGACTTGGTGCTCGTGTGAGCGATGTCGGGGCGCTGGTGTCGAACCACGAGCGCGCCTGGTTGGTGAACAGACCGCCGAGGAAGGGAAACAAGAGCCCAGGTTATATGGATTAGCAGAGTGTCCATGCGCAGAGGCTTAAAGGCGGCGAGATCCGCCCGAGAACGACTTGGTGCTCGTGTGAGCGATGTCGGGGCGCTGGTGTCGAACCACGAGCGCGCCTGGTTGGTGAACAGACCGCCGAGGAAGGGAAACAAGAGCCCAGGTTATATGGACTAGCAGAGTGTCCATGCGCAGAGGCTTAAAGGCGGCGAGATCCGCCCGAGAACGACTTGGTGCTCGTGTGAGCGATGTCGGGGCGCTGGTGTCGAACCACGAGCGCGCCTGGTTGGTGAACAGACCGCCGAGGAAGAGAAACAAGAGCCCAGGTTATATTGACTAGCAGAGTGTCCATGCGCAGAGGCTTAAAGGCGGCGAGATCCGCCCGAGAACGACTTGGTGCTCGTGTGAGCGATGTCGGGGCGCTGGTGTCGAACCACGAGCGCGCCTGGTTGGTGAACAGACCGCCGAGGAAGAGAAACAAGAGCCCAGGTTATATGGACTAGCAGAGTGTCCATGCGCAGAGGCTTAAAGGCGGCGAGATCCGCCCGAGAACGACTTGGTGCTCGTGTGAGCGATGTCGGGGCGCTGGTGTCGAACCACGAGCGCGCCTGGTTGGTGAACAGACCGCCGAGGAAGAGAAACAAGAGCCCAGGTTATATGGACTAGCAGAGTGTCCATGCGCAGAGGCTTAAAGGCGGCGAGATCCGCCCGAGAACGACTTGGTGCTCGTGTGAGCGATGTCGTGGCGCTGGTGTCGAACCACGAGCGCGCCTGGTTGGTGAACAGACCGCCGAGGAAGAGAAACAAGAGCCCAGGTTATATGGACTAGCAGAGTGTCCATGCGCAGAGGCTTAAAGGCGGCGAGATCCGCCCGAGAACGACTTGGTGCTCGTGTGAGCGATGTCGGGGCGCTGGTGTCGAACCACGAGCGCGCCTGGTTGGTGAACAGACCGCCGAGGAAGGGAAACAAGAGCCCAGGTTATATGGACTAGCAAAGTGTCCATGCGCAGAGGCTTAAAGGCGGCGAGATCCGCCCGAGAACGACTTGGTGCTCGTGTGAGCGATGTCGGGGCGCTGGTGTCGAACCACGAGCGCGCCTGGTTGGTGAACAGACCGCCGAGGAAGAGAAACAAGAGCCCAGGTTATATGGACTAGCAGAGTGTCCATGCGCAGAGGCTTAAAGGCGGCGAGATCCGCCCGAGAACGACTTGGTGCTCGTGTGAGCGATGTCGGGGCGCTGGTGTCGAACCACGAGCGCGCCTGGTTGGTGAACAGACCGCCGAGGAAGGGAAACAAGAGCCCAGGTTATATGGACTAGCAGAGTGTCCATGCGCAGAGGCTTAAAGGCGGCGAGATCCGCCCGAGAACGACTTGGTGCTCGTGTGAGCGATGTCGGGGCGCTGGTGTCGAACCACGAGCGCGCCTGGTTGGTGAACAGACCGCCGAGGAAGGGAAACAAGAGCCCAGGTTATATGGACTAGCAAAGTGTCCATGCGCAGAGGCTTAAAGGCGGCGAGATCCGCCCGAGAACGACTTGGTGCTCGTGTGAGCGATGTCGGGGCGCTGGTGTCGAACCACGAGCGCGCCTGGTTGGTGAACAGACCGCCGAGGAAGAGAAACAAGAGCCCAGGTTATATGGACTAGCAAAGTGTCCATGCGCAGAGGCTTAAAGGCGGCGAGATCCGCCCGAGAACGACTTGGTGCTCGTGTGAGCGATGTCGGGGCGCTGGTGTCGAACCACGAGCGCGCCTGGTTGGTGAACAGACCGCCGAGGAAGAGAAACAAGAGCCCAGGTTATATGGACTAGCAGAGTGTCCATGCGCAGAGGCTTAAAGGCGGCGAGATCCGCCCGAGAACGACTTGGTGCTCGTGTGAGCGATGTCGGGGCGCTGGTGTCGAACCACGAGCGCGCCTGGTTGGTGAACAGACCGCCGAGGAAGGGAAACAAGAGCCCAGGTTATATGGACTAGCAGAGTGTCCATGCGCAGAGGCTTAAAGGCGGCGAGATCCGCCCGAGAACGACTTGGTGCTCGTGTGAGCGATGTCGGGGCGCTGGTGTCGAACCACGAGCGCGCCTGGTTGGTGAACAGACCGCCAAAGTTGCTGCTTTTGTGAAGGTCGCGGGTTCATTCGCACTGCGGGCGATGTTTCAAACAGGAAGTCATGTCAGGCAGGCACCCTCGCAGGCTTTCAGGCACTAAGCAGCGCACGTCAATATTAAAAAAAAAAAAAAAAAAAAAACACTATAGCCTACCGTTTATTTCTGATAATGGCGCGTCTGACATCCTCTTCCGGCCGTCGTGTCTACTTCCGGTGCGCGCTTGTTTAGCACTTTCGGCGTCGAACCGAAAAAACTGGTTCTTGGGGCCGCGGCGCAGACACGACTCGTCGCCCGCGGAGTGGGTTTCCTCGGGGTACTCCCGTCCTCACCCTGCCCGATGCGAGGCGAGGCCTGCAAGGCGGAGGTCCCTGGCTCTAGGCCTCTGTGACCGCGGCACGCGAGACAGCAACTCTACTTCAGATTCTCTGTGCATCACCTCGCCGGGATTTAGCGGGAAAATGAGACCAGACACCCATTAGTAGAGTCCCGGAAATTTCGCGGATTCCTCTGGCCTCAGGATAGAATTCAAAGTTATATGTGTGCTCGACCCATGTTTACTTTCCCATTGGTTGATTTCTTAGCGAGAACATTTTTATCCTTGTTATTTGGCACTACCTGATTCGCTTACTTCTCTCCTAGCTGGACATCGTTGGCTCACGGTCGTAGAGGGGCGTGTCCAGATAACTGCGGTCCAATCATGAACACAGTGCGACAGTGTGGAGGTTTGCATTCTAGCTTGCGACTAAATGAATGCGCGAAAATTCCGTGACTCTACCCATTAGGTTCAACAAATATAGCCTGGATTACAATTATTTAAATACACGATGCAAACTGATTTGTAACTAATAGTTTTGTTTTGATTGCTAGTACCTTCAAAATTAGTTATACAATGTTACTTATTGTAGAAACTGAAACAAGCTGATTTTTCAAGGTAATATATATATTTTTTTTTTCAAACACTTCTAAGATCTCCGATACCCTAAAATTTGGTTTAAAAACCTAATTTGATAAGCCGTTTGTTAATCTCAAATGACACAACTGTTATGTATATTGAACCCCACTCACAAACTAATACGATCTCTTATGCAGTTTCCGAACGTGTAGCACTAATTTGCATGCATTTATCTTCTTTTTGATGGCACAAATTCAAAAATCATTTAATATTACATTCCATTTGCTGAAATAAAAAAAATTAAGACTGTTTTGATAGAGTTGCATTTCACACACTACTGTAAAAGTCTTAGTTAACACAGGATGTTATAAACGCTATTGCTTTGTTTCCGGATTTCCTCCGGTTCACCGCGTACTTGCTGCGACTCTGCAGGGACTCTAGTGACCTAGTGATCGAGCAAGCGACCTCGGCTTCCACCAACTAGCATTCTGAAAAGGCCTGATTGTGTACAGGCAACTTGAGTCCAGCCTGGAGTTCAGTGAATCAGCGAAATCAGCGCAGCGGCGGCGATATTTGAGCTAACTCGCGAAGGAGGAAAACCACTGCGTCGCGAGAGAAGTGCGTATTGGCAGACACGCAATGGAAGCCAAACATGTTATTTTTTTATTTTGTTCGCCTCTGACAATAAACAGATTGTGTTTTATTTGCATGAGTTAAACTTGTGAATTTATAAACTGGCACCATGCAGGTAAATGTACTGCAACAATGCGAAGAATCAAAAGCTTGGATGGCAGAAAGATCCAAACAGATATAATGTCTCTTTGTAGTTTCGATACCCGAGCAATGGTTGGAACAGAACTAATGTGGGAAGTGTGCCGGCTAACCGTTGGCTAACCCAAGTGGAAATGAACATGGTTAATTCGCCCCGCTCTCTTCCAGGCGCTAAGCTACGGGAATGCATGTGTGTAGGCTACTTACTAGGTTCCTGCTCCTCTCACGAGAATATCTCCATTCACGTGTGTTATCTAACAGGAACAAGAAAAAAAAGTACCCCGTTTTTATGATCACATTTCCATGTTTTACAATGATCCCACTCTCATAATAGGCCTTCAAATATTAGACATCAAATATAGGATTTCACTGCAATGTTTGAACTAAACGAACGCGTCAGATTTTGAGATTAAGATGCCATATAACATTCAAATGGAGATAAGAGGACGCATCCTGTATTTGGTCTGCCGGAGGAAAGCTGTAAATACTTTTCTTAAAAAGAAGTGACGCCACACACACTCACACACACAGCGTGATCAAGCGATAATGATTTCATCTCATCAAACACTCGCCTTGTGAGCCAGTACATTCATCAGTATAAACGCTCGTCAGTGTGTTTGGTCAAACTTTAAGTTGATAACGACACAAACAAGCAGCAAGCAGCGCTGCTCTGCTCTGAGGATGGTCCTGTAACAGCTACACACCTACCGCCGTTAACTCGGGGTTCCCAGCCAGAGCACCCAAACATACGTGATACGTAGGGGCATGCAAAATTCGCGGATTCATTTCACGATATGCTATAATCCAAACAACTGTACCTTTATATTGCTTCTCTGATTGGCTCACAGTTTAACTGAAGGACTTTGAGCCAATGAAAAACCTTCAACCAAAAAAGTATCAAATCGCAAGCGTCCCAGTTGACAGGTGTCACGAGTCAATAGCCAATGAGCAGGTGGCATTTGCCTGAGTGTGTAGTGGATCGTGGAGTCCATCCTAGAGGTCATCCAAAGCGCGAATTTGTCCAGTCTCTAGTGATACGTAGGGACTGGAAAAATTCGCGGTTTGAATGACCTCTAGGATGGACTCCACGATCCTCTATGTACGCGGGAATATTACACCAGCTCATTGGCTACTGACTCGTGACACCTGCTAACTGGGATGCTTATGATTCGATACTTCTTACGTTGAGGGTCATTCATTGGCTCACAGTCCTTCAGGCAAACTGTGTTCCAATCACTGAAGCGGCCATAAGTTACACGCACTTGTATTCTAGCCTATCGTGAAATGAACCCGCGAATTTTTTCCTGTCTCTAGCTGATACGTAGGGGCATGCATTAATCACGAAAAGATTCCGAGGCTAGCCGAAAGTTAAAACACTGTAACATCGTCTGTGCTTTTGTGATTGGCTGAGTTTCTTTCGGGCACATGTCGATTGTTACAAGACCAATCACAGTAATTCAGCGCGGAAGAAAACTCGTCCTGAGTGGCTCGGTCAAATAAGGCCTCGCGGACGTTCGCCAATCACAAGAAAGAAACCGTTGGTGCGATTATACCTTGTTGCAATCTAACAAGTCATCAAATTTTTTTTTGCGAAAAATGCCTGCCTCTAGTGATACGTGTTCTTATCCAGCTAGCATGTTCTTGTGGTACCGCGGACTGAAATAATACGGGGTCAGAAACAGACGAATCGAACAAGAAAAACCGTATCAAAAGAATGGGAAAACATTTACTGGCGACAGCTCATTATTAAATTACCAACTTATGGCTGGCGCGTTCTTCCCACAACAGGAAGGAACTGCAGACACGCACAACACACGCCTCGCGCGGAGACTGCCAGTCTGCCAGAGGAGCTGACGACGCGAACACACACACTACCTTACAATAAACTCAAGGAAGGTGGGATATAAACTACATACTGGTTTTAAACATTTATTCTAGAAATGCTTCCGTCCTACATACTTTATTTAATTTTTAAGCTAGCCAATGCAGATTTCTTTTGCAGAAAGATGGTCAATTTTCTCAAATTAGGATTTTTTAATTTCTCTTTCCTTGATTTTTTGTTAAAAGAGTTTTCATGAAGCATTATATATATAGGTATATGTATATATATATGTATATATGTATGTGTGTGCGTCCACCGGTTTGTCAACAAGTACGAGATTCATTCCTGTCATTCCTAAATAGAAAGGTAAATAAATTTTAGTACAGGGTCCATGATATTTTTTCATTACTTAACTGGGAAACATGTCAAATTCGTTTAATATCAATTCGGGTGGTGAGTATAAATTTGATCAAAAACCAGAACTAATCCCAACTGTACATATGTGATGATTTGTATTCGCTTATTAAATATTGATGGTGTGTTACAATTTTAAGTTGCACAGGTAAATTAATCCAAAAAAATTCTCTTGAAAGTTAGTCAAACTAATAATTATGTTAATACTTAAAATATTAGTAAACAGTGAAATAAATTTTGTTACATTTTGAAAAATACAGTACATTAGAGCAAATTTTGCTTAACATACAAATTCGTTCTGCTTTGAATAAAAATTAAAAAAAAAAACTTAATAACGGTGCTGATACTTACGGCAAGGCCTCACCTGCCATATTTGAGTAATTATTTTCACGTCATGCCGCATCAACTCGCGTAAGGCACTGCACTTTGCGGAGTCTTTCCGTTGTCATCTCGCCTTTGTGTGACATCTGTCATTTTAGTACGAAATAATAAAGACGAAATTTTTAATGATTAATACTTTTTTTTTTTTATGCTGTGCATAAGATCTTTTACAGAAAATTCCAAACCTAAATGCGACTCTTGAAAACACCCGTTTTCCATTCGCTGGAAATACGATTCACGGAGATTAAAAGCAGGAACAATACTATAATTCCCGGATCGGACATTCGTCGACGCCTCTTCGGGAATATTCGGGAATATTCGGGAATGTCGCGATGCTTCCAGGCGGCGCGTGTCGACACACGAGGCAGAACTCGGCAGGCTCGGGCGGCCCCAGGCAGACGGCGAGAAATCGTAAAAAAAAAAAAAAGTTCGGATTTCGCGAACAACGTCCCTCGGCTGTATTTCAGCGAGTCAGTTTTCTGGAGATTGCCCCCTACGACAGGAACTCGCGGTGTTAAGAGCGGGCGGGGGGGGGGGGGAGTAGGTTGGGAGGGGGTGCAAGAAAGGGTTGGGGTTTCGGGCGGCGGCTCGGTCGCCTTTTCTTCCCTGGGGAACAAGGCGCTGCGCTGTTCGGCGGCCGATGCCAAGTCGCGCCGACAAGCCACCGCCTTCCTGCCTCCCCTCTCCCCCCTCCGCGGGTAAATATAATGCCGCGCCACAGAGGCCCTAGCGCGATCATCGCCCGCGCAGTCAAATGTTACGTTCGAGAGTTGGCGCGGGGGAAATCCTCGCAAGAAGACGCCTGCGACCGAAGCCCATTGTGCGCGCCGTCTCTCGGCCGTCGATTTATGCCCGCGGCTTGCCTCGCAAATGGACCGGCCTCGCGACGGCCAATGGAGCGGATATATTCCCCCCCCCCCCCCCCACCCCACAAGCCCTCTTTGAACTTTGGATTCCGGCGACCGCCGAGATAAGTCCCCCCTCCCCCTTACCATACCCCCCCTTTTTTTTTTAAAGGGATCATTTAGTTTTGATTCGTTTGTGTCTGGAAGGCCGTCCGTCGCGTAATCTAATCGAGGCCTCGCGCGGATGAGCCGCGCCTCCTCATGCGCGCAGCGCCTCTCTTTTTAAAAACACGTCACTCCTTCTTATCTGGCGGCCAGATTCAAAAAGAAGCCGGGCGAACGACGCGTATTTTAAATCGACCAAAGTCGCATTCTGCTGGAGGGATTCTATTTTTTTTTCTTTTTTTAATCTTCGCCCAGATACTAAGAATATTTAATTAGAGCGTTCACACATAAGTGATTACAAAGTAAATTGCTCTGCCGTTCCAAGACAAAATTGGGCTTCGCTCGGAAGCTTCCCTTCCTTCGTTTCTAGCGTTTTGAAAAGCGACGCCATATCGAATAACACTTTCGACCACAAATGGAAGCGAGTCCCTTGAAACGGTGTGCTTCCCAGGAAGTCATCTTCCTAAGCAACTGTCCTTGACGATGGGTTTAAACCTAGCTGGATTAAAATCAGATACGACACCTACCTAAGTGATTCACACAGCATCTCGGCAGGCAAAGTAACTTGGCTCAGACACGCTGCACAAACTCGCCACACCATGCTTCACGTAAGCATGATTTTGACAATCTCGGTCCACTTGCAGCTATATCGAATGAGGCTTCTAGACTAATCATGACACGTGGCAAGCTTACAAACTTTTCATGGCTGGCACGCTAGCTCGATGCCAAATTATTCTTCAACCTGAGACGTCTTATAAAACTGGAGTGGAATTAGACAGGTACAGGGAACATTGTCAAAGTGACAACTACTATAATGAGTAAAGCCACGGAATTTTCGCGCATTCATTTAGTCGCAAGCTAGAATGCAAACCTCCACACTGTCGCACTGTGTTCATGATTGGACCGCAGTTATCTGGACACGCCCCTCTACGACCGTGAGCCAACGATGTCCAGCTAGGAGAGAAGTAAGCGAATCAGGTAGTGCCAAATAACAAGGATAAAAATGTTCTCGCTAAGAAATCAACCAATGGGAAAGTAAACTGGGTCGAGCACACCTATAACTTTGAATTCTATCCTGAGGCCAGAGGAATCCGCGAAATTTCCGGGTCTCTAATAATGAGACATTCCTGGGTCTGAAGACTGTGAAAACGTTATAAAAACACCAAACATGTAACGAACACAAATTCATAGGCCTGTTTCGTACAAATGTTTATGTTAGATCTAATAATTGCTCAACTTGTGATACGTAAGTGTCTGTCCACCGTTTCCTGTTTTACTAACTTTAGCTATAATGTTTAAAATGCTAGAAAATATATACTACTATTGTATTCATGAATGTAGCCTGAGTTAAAAAAAAGTTCAATAAACGTAACTTAGGTTCTTAGAAGATTAATTTATTGTTAATACCGTTAAGACTGCATTCATTCACGGTAGTTCTGTGTTAGAAAAGGCTGCCATAAAACCCCGGCTTTGGACCTGATTTTCAACAGGAATTTTATCAAATACTGCCCGCCTTGCTAAATTCACTAAACAGTTGATACTATAAAGTTTCCACATACGCTAGAAGTTATACTTCTATGACATTACTAAAATATTAACCTGAAACATATTACTAAGTATATGTTTTAAATTTGGTTTAGCTTAAACGACTGAAATCAGTCTGTAAATACTTCCTACAACCAAACCTTAACCTATTGAGCTTATCAAAAATTTTATTTTATAATATTATTAAAAATATGGAAAATGAATTTCCTGTTATGAGACTTGAACCCCGCCCCTTGATGTTTCCAAGCGCGATCTCTACCGCTTTGCTAGTAAGCCTGTTGGGAATTTATAAGGAGATTATGTATTATCATAATTGTAACGCCAATTTTTTTTCAGGTATGTTAAAACTTGTATTTAGATTTTACTATGACAATTTTAGTTTACCAAATATATTCCAGGATAGTTTCATCATAACGTTACATTTGGCACACTAATACGTTTGGTATGTCCCGTAATGTTTACGAAAGAGACTACATACGGGTTTATGTTGCTACATGTGAGTCTGCCATCTTTGTGATACAGTTCAGTTCATCGAATTCCGTTCCATTTTCATAAAATTTATCCTGCCAAATGCCGTATAGCAATAGCTTAGATATTTATACATAAAAAATATTCTGTATGCAGGGACTGGAAAACTCCTCGAAATAATCTGGCGACTGGCAACACTACTGAAAACTAAACAGTAATTATACTTTTCCATTTGGATCAAAATTGTTTGAAAAGCTCAGAAGAATTCCAAGTCCGTAGCAAACCCTCTGCCATGGAAAAGAACGATTCTGGTACAAAACAATCGATATTAAAATGGGAATTTATTGAAGGCAAACACATGTTATTAATAACAGTGTCTTGGACGTCTAGCAGAAATTAGAGTCACTGAACCCGTTACATTTTCCATTCCCCAGCTACAAGTAAAGCAAATGCAGTAAATACGTCACTACTGGGCCAGAAGGTAGGCAACAATTTGCTACGAATCGCACAGCGAACTGCCTGCCTGACAGGCGCGAAGGGTTGTCAAATAACGACGGCCAGGTAGCCTCAGAAGTTGCTACTCAAAACACTCACGCTTTCAAGTTGATGTGACCATCAGAGGAAGGTTTGTATGCAGGGTGTTCAGGGTCACACACACTACATATGCACCATGTGGTGTGAGAAATGCACGTTTTTAACAGGCTAGATCAATGCGATCGGAAATTCTTGAGACCATGCGGGGGGTGTTTTTACCAACTTTCAAGACATTTGACGTTTGGCAAACATTTATTCGAGCTCTCTTTCACTAGGCAAAAAAAAAAAAAAAATGTTTTCTCTGTGTGTCGCATCTCTGTAGCTTCCAAATGAATATGTAGGACACCAGTCAAGGCGCGTGTTGCAAACTCTGCTACGCACTTCTGAACAGCAGAATTATGCAGTCCTCGCTCGAAGACGACACCTGGCGAAGCTCGCAGCTCGCAGGAGCCCGTCGCATTCGAAACTGCTCGGCGCATCCGAATAGGCTGTTTAAGAGGAGCATTTCTGAAACTGCTGACTCCCCAAAAGTACTATTTCTGTTTTCGATGTTTCGTTTCTAAACTGCATTTTTTTTAAAGCGAGAAAACGACTGCAACGACGACGAAGAGACTGCAGTTTCCGCACACTCATGCCTCGGGCTTAAAGTACAGTAAGCACCTGATATGCTTGCTGATATCGCCCTTAGGACTTTCAGCCAAAAACAAAATTCCTTGTGATTAGAGACCTGTGAATTTCGCGGGTTCATTTCGTGTTATGCTAAAATTCAAATAATTATACATTTGTGCTGCTTCTGTCATTGGTTCTCTGTTAATCTGGAGGACTGAGGGTCAATTAGAGACCCTCACTCAAAGAAATGTCGAATCACAGGCCACCCAGTCGAGACGACTCACAAGTCAACAGCCAATGAACAGTTGGCATTTGCCCTAGTGTGTAGAGGATATTGGAGTCTATCCTGGAGGTCATTGAATCCGCGAAATTCACGGGTCTCTACTTATGATTAACGGGTGGACTGTTTGAAATCCAGGTTTCCAGACAAACTATTCTATAGTTGTAGTCCCTCCTATCTGTTTTCGTACACTAAGTAAACACGTTTCAGATACTAAAGAGTAAAAAACTTTTAAAATGTCTTACATGTCAAATTATTTAGGAGCCATTCAAACAAACTATCTTTCGCCAGTCAGAATACAGAATATTTTGCCTCATTATCGAATATTTACCTCAATACCTGATAAAGAAAACATTGATATGATACGATTTTCATGACACTGACAAACCTATGAAATATGTTTTTCATGAGAATCAATCACGTTACATTTTTTAAAATATTTTATTTTAGGGATCCATCTAAGAAAAGAACAAGGCGAAGTTGACAAACGAATATTTTCAGTTTGATTCTAGTTGTACATATAAATTCAAGATGTAATTCAAATATTTTCCTGATTGAAATATTTTATTCTGATGTTAAATTTATGTCAATTTTATTTGAAATTTTATCACTTAAGAAGTCACATAAATTTCTCTGACATGATATTATAATGATATCACTAAATGTATTAGGAATTGTGGTATTTTTTCCGCGTTTAGTCTCTAAATCATAGTAAACAAGAATGTTTTATGCAAAACATTTCAGGTACGAATCATACAACCCAGGAGTAGGTACCTATATTACGGCGTAATAAAATAATAGCGTCTGGGAGATGAAGCGACCAGGCCAGTTCAGTGCGTCGTACGTAAGGCCAACTCTGCATGTGGTGCTCCAGAGACAGTCGCCCTTATCGCTCCTGCGCTTCCACTCCGGTCCACATTTCCCCCGGAATCACTCCAGGAGAAATGCTGGAGTAGTCACCACACGGTAGAGCAAGGGTGGCTAAGAGGAGGACTGTTGTGTCAGTTGTGAATATACACTCCATGGGGGTAGATCCCATGAGGGGGTTTGGGGGGGGGGGAGGGGGGGCTCGCCCCCTGGGTTTGAGAAGCCCCTCACTGAGGGCTCTGTTGCGCCTGCAAAAGCGTGACTATGTAAGGGGATTAGTTGACGTTAACATTAAAACTATGTTTTTTATAACTTTCTGTATATATTATAGTTAGATACCCGTGAATTTCGCGGATTCATTTCGTGTTATGCTAAAATTCAAATAATTATACCTTAGTGCTACTTCTGTCATTGGTTTTCTGTTAATCTGGAGGACTGAGGGCCAATTAGTGTCCCTCACTCATAGAAATGTCGAATCACAGGCCAACCAGTCGAGACGACTCACAAGTCAACAGCCAATGAACAGTTGGCATTTGCCCGAGTGTGTAGAGAATATTGGAGTCTATCCTGGAGGTCATTGAATCCGCGAAATTCATGGGTCTCCAATTATAGTTTTCTGCTGATTGCATGCATCTAGACCAAAATACGGGAATTGAAAACAACACACAGGCTTGGCTTGTGTCGTCTAACCGGACCCCCCCACCCCCCACCATTGTTCCACGGGTTTCCCCCCCCCCCCCCCCCCCTCCCTGCGCCACAGGAGCAATGTTGACGGCCGGGACGAGGCGCACTGCTGCCAACCTGCCCTGGCGAGCCGCCGTGGGAAGCGAGCGCTGACACGACTGCACTTCTCGCCGTGGGACGCGACCCGTGCGAAACAAACACCTGCGCCGCTGGAGACGGGCGAGCGCCATCACGCCCGAGACTTCCGGTCCCGCCGCGCGCAGGCCTGCCACCCCCGCCGCGCGCAGGCCTGCCACCCCCGCAGACGCAGGCCTGCCACCCCCGCCGCGCGCAGGCCTGCCACCCCCGCAGACGCAGGCCTGCCACCCCCGCAGACGCAGGCCTGCCACCCCTGCAGACGTGAACCCCGCGCTCCGCCCGGGCAGTTGGGGCTGCTCTCCCGATCAGCAGCTTTGTTTGCGGATCAAGTTTTTAAACAGAATTTATAGAAGAGTTAAAAACGGCTAAAAGGCGTGAAAGGCGTAAAACAACCGGTACAGATTCTCGAAAGCACTTAAACGGACCTGCATTACACCTTTATCTTCATTCCTCCGCCACATAATGTCACCTTCGCCGCTCAAGTTTCACAGTTGTTCCTATGCACGACGAAACGACTGCGCACCATTTCATAGCCATGCGCTTAGAGACCACACCGCGCTAGAAGCACCATAAAGCGTCGCGCTTATCATCCGGCTTCACCAACACAAGACACACCCCTGACCAGACTGGCCCCTTAAATGCTGATCCGGTATTGCTTACGACATATTCCGACTTTCATACCAGAAAGTCATAAGTCAATGATTGAGTAACGCGATCAAGACGAACGTAAGTCGATATTGTAATTTAGCCACGATAAGTGTTCGGGCCTACCTTCTCGACGCACTGGCGGAATGAATGCGCGCGGGGAACGGGAGCGCCCCGGGAAAACTCACGGAAACGTCCGCCACGTTTCCTGCCTGCGAAAAAAAAAAAAAAAACGCGGGCTCGACCCAGGTTCGCGTGATCCGGCCAATCAGCGCAAGTGTCGATGGTAAACACTCGCGCCCAAGGGCGCACGCGGGGGAGAATATTCAATTCCCGCCAACAAATGGAAACAACTCGAAAGCAAACAGTGGGCAGAGCGGGTCTGTTCTCCCGGCTGGCTGAGGTCAGAGGTCAGGTGCGCTGACCGGCGCGAGAAGCCTGAGCCTTCGTCGAGCAGGTGTTAAGTGAAGCCGGCGAGGCGAATTGCTAAGTGCCACGCACGCTGGTGCATGTAATGCAGCATCGCCTCTAAGCACAGGGCTGCGAACTGGATCTCAGTCTGTCTGTCGTGCAGGAAGCAACTATGGCACTACAAGTGCTCTCCGTAACAGTTTTTTTTTGTGGAATAATAAAGTAACCGTATTTTTTTTTTTTTTTTTTACATTTTGTACCAAATGATTTGTGGTTATTGTGGAATTATTTAAAATTTAATTTTCAAACTTAAAAAAAAAACACGCGTTAGGAACGAAAATAAAAGAACTATCAATTTTATAAGGACGGAAAATATATCCTAGAAAATGTTTTCAATGAGAAATTCTAAGTTTTTTTTTTAAATAAACGTATTTACTATGCATCGAATATAAAGCAGGTGGGCTACGTACGTACGCTTCCCAGCTCCCAAAAACACGTACATAGTTAGGAACTGGAAAAATTCGCGTTTTCGATGACCTTCAGGATAGACTACACAGTCCTCAGTATACTCGGGAAAATAACGCCTGTTCATTGGCTGCTGACTTGTGAGTCGTCTCAACTAGTTTGCTTGTGATACGATACTTCTTTGGCTAAGTGTTATTGGCCCAGAGTCGTCCGGATGATCAGTGAACCAATAACAAAAGCAGCTTAAAGGTATGTGTATTTGAATTTTAGCGTATCGCGAAATGAATCCACGAATTTTTCCTGTCCCTATACATAGTGCATAGTGTTTTGGTATATTCAGTAGAAGGATCACCAGCTGTGTGACTGGGCCAGCGAGCAAGCGAGGGCGAGCAGTTGGGTGGTAGGGAGGGCTCGCGACCTCGTGGGAAAGTCAGCTCCCGCGATACGCGACCAGCGCGGAGGTCACACGACGACGGGTGTTGGTCCGGCCGGAGGTGAATGAGCGATTGGGGACACGAAGGAAAAAAATATCTCCCCATTTTTTTTTTACCAGAACAAAAATAAGAAGGAGTTCCACAGGTGGTTAATCGAGCGTCTTCCCTGCACCCTGCAATCATTATGAAATAACTGGAAACCTTCTCATTTCCCCCTTCGCCAGGCAGAAAAGTTCTTCATCTAGGGTGAAAACGTTGGTTTCGAAGCTGGTGTAATTACAGCGTAGCCAGATTAACCTTTTACAATTTGACGATCTGCTTCGTCGCCGCCGGAGAGAGAAGCGGCGGCGCTCAAAGACAGTCTGCGGCCTCTTGTTCCCTGTGGGCGGGGCGTCCGAGAGCTCGGCCAATCAGCGGGTCGCTGGCCGTGCGCCTCCCTCATTTTCAAATACAGCTACTTCGCACGAATTATCAAACATTACATTGTTTTATTGTACTTTTGTTGACCTTTATATCTAGAGACTGGAAAAATTCGCGCTTTGGATTACCTCTAGGATAGACTCCACAATCCCCTACACACTCAGGCAAATGCCACCTGCTCATTGGCTATTGACTCGTGACACCTGTCAACTGGGACGCTTACGATTCGATACTTTTTTGGTTGAAGGTTTTTCATTGGCTCCAAGTCCTTCAGATAAACTGTGAGCCAGTCAGAGAAGCAATCTAAATGTACAGTTGTTTGGATTATAGCATATCGTGAACTGAATCCGCGAATTTTTCCGGTCTCTATTTATATCCAATTGAACTGTTTTACACGCCCGTGCTCGACCAACCGATGCCTTCCTCGATATCCTTGGTCTGTTTCGTTGCAAGATACCATTTAGCGCCTCGCTGCCGACGAAACTTTAAGTCAAAATAAAATAACCCGTAAACATACGTTATATTTTACTAAACAGAGTATTCGCAAATTTCGGAGCATAAATTCAATGTTTGGCAGGCAATAAAGCTTAAACAAGCAACTGTTGTTTAGGTACGTATGTCCGGAAACGTAAAATTGAACTTGGCGCGCTGCAGGGGCCAATGAACAGTTGGCATTTGCCCGAGTGTGTAGAGGATATTGGAGTCTATCCTGGAGGTCATTGAACCCGCGAATTTTCCGGGTCTCTAGTTATTTACAATCAATACATGCCTGGGAGAAGCTCACCCAATCACGAAACACAGGCGGTGCTATAGTGTTTTAACTTCCATCTAGTCTGGAAATCTTTTCGCGAAGTCTGCATGCCCCCAGCGACGAAGCATCCAATGACACGGGGCCGTCGATGGTCGACGGTGGTTGGCCGGGGCATCGCGTGTCTGCTTCTTCGCGGCTGTCCGCGCGGCAGATGGGCGAGCCGTCTCGATGTGTAATCACCGATCTGTAGGTTTCATTAGGACGCCAGCTGCCGCCTGCGAAGGTTCGCACGAGCACCTGCCCTGCGCAGGGCGGCCAACCTCGGCAACCTCCGCGCCTCTCCTTCCGAGCACCTTTGTGATGTAGCAGGCCGTCACCAAATACTGTCATGGGTAGGGACCGGAAAAATTCGCGGGTTCATTGACCTGCAGGATGAACTCCATAGTTCTACGTACACTCGGTCAAATGTCACCCACTCGTTAGTAGAGACCCGTGCATTTCGCGGATTCATTTCGTGTTATGCTAAAAATCAAATTATTATACCTTAGTGCTGCTTCTGTCATTGGTTCTCTGTTAATCTGGAGGACTGAGGGCCAATTAGAGACCCTCACTCAAAGAAATGTCGAATCACAGGCCACCCAGTCGAGACGACTCACAAGTCAGCAGCCAATGAACAGGTGGCATTTGCCCGAGTGTGTAGAGGATATTGGAGTCTATCCTGGAGGTCATTGAATCCGCGAAATTCACGGGTCTCTACTCATTGGCTGCTGTCTTGTGAGACGTCTCAACGTAGCAGCCTGTGATTCGATAAAGCTTTGGTGGGGCGTTTCTCATTGGCCCAGAGTCATCCAGGTCAGTTGTGAGCCAATATCAGAGGCAGCACTGAGGTATAACTATTTGTATTTTAGTCTATCGCGAAATGAATTCGCGAGTTTTTCCGGTCTCTAGTGATAGGTAGGGCCAGGAAAATTTCGCGAAAAAATCTGAACGCCTACTAGACTGCAACAAGGTATACCCAAAACCAGCGGTTTATTCCTTGTGATTGGCGGCCGTCTGCGAGAGAAGTCGTCGCCTTGTTTGCACGAGCCACTAAGGACGAGTTTGCTTCCACACTGAATTAGTGTGTTTGGTTGTTGTAACAATAGGCATGCACCTCAAAGTAACTCACCCAATCACGAAACACAGGCGATGCTACAGTGTTTTAACTTCCAGCTACTCTCGGGATCTTTTCGCGAAATTTTTATGGCCCTAGTGATAGGTAGAGACAGGAAAAAATCGCGGGTTAATTTCGCGATAGGCTAGAATCCAAGTGCGTGTAACTTATTGCCGCTTCAGTGATTGGAACACAGTTTGCCTGAAGGACTGTGAGCCAATGAATGACCCTCAACGTAAGAAGTATCGAATCATAAGCATCCCAGTTAGCAGGTGTCACGAGTCAGTAGCCAATGAGCTGGTGTAATATTCCCGCGTACATAGAGGATCGTGGAGTCTATCCTAGAGGTCATTCAAACCGCGAATTTTTCCAGTCCCTAGTGATAGAGACAGTACGTGGCGGCGTGGAGTGTACCCACGTTCTTGTACAGCGTGTGGTAAGTGCGTGAGAATAATTACAGTAGTGGCATCTAGCGGCGTGGATTGGAAAATATATATTGAGCAATGCAGTAAATTGTCTCACGCTTCGTCAGTGCTAATTGGCCAGATTTTCCCATGTCCTAAAAAAAAGTTTCAAAATTTGTCATTCCCACCAATAGTAGGAAATAATTTGAAAGCAAACAGCGGGCAAAGTAATCTCTCTCTCCCTCCCCCTCCCCCCCCCCCCCAAGAAATGAAATTTGGTGTACGCACCTTTATATTAGTAGTCTATTGAGTTACGAAGGATTGGTTATAAAGGGATGACAGATTTAATGTGTGTAAAAACACTGTAGCATCGTTTTTATTTAGTCACTGGTTTAATTTCTTACAGATACTTGAATCATGTTAGCACTCGAATCTTATCCATCCTTTGGGATAGCAAAGTGTCCTAAATAGCCTGACCGAATAAGTTCTTAGCACACTTGGGCATTCAAAAGAGAGTTTGGCGTGGACCTTAGACACACACGCCACCAAAATGGTGCAACTCTCCAGTAGTATGGCGAAACATGATTTGCCAATCAGTAGGGAGATGCAGATTTCGCGAAAAGATTTCGAGACTAGATGAAAGATAAAACAATGTAGCATCGTCTGTGTTTCGTGATTGGGCAAGTTTCTCCCAGGTACATATCGATTGTAACAACACCAATCACAGTGATTCAGCGGGGAAGAAAACGCGTCCTGTGTGGCTCGGTCAAATAAGGCAACGACTACTCTCGCAGACGGCCGCCAATCACAAGGGAGAAACCACTGTTGCGGGTATACCTTGTTGCAGTCTAATAGGCGTTAAGATTTATTCGCGAAAAATGCCTGCCCCTACGTATAGTACAAGCTTGCTTCTCGCCTGGAAGTAGACTCCGTGTGACTGCGACATGCCGCGTGTGGAACTGATCCCTTGCGGCCTGCTCGCGAGACCAGCTGGTCCCGACTCTTACTGGTTCCTGGTGCGTGCTGAGAGAGGTACAGTCGGCAGCAAGTCCTTCCTCAGCCGCCACCGGGGGGTTCTCACCTCCCAGTGCCGCCGACATTGTGTTCTTATTGGCCCGGTCGAGCACGAAAACATCTTATATTTTAGGGGCAGGCATTTTTCGCCTATTTGACTGCAACAAGGTACACCCGCACCAGCGGTTTCTTCCTTGTGATTGGTGGCCGTCTGCGAGAGAAGTCGATGCCTTATTTGACAGAGCCATTCAGGACGCGTTTACTTCCACACTGAATCACTGTGATTGGTGTTGTAAAAATCAATATGTGCCTGGGAGAAACTGACCCCAATCACGAAACACAGAAGATGCTACAGTGTTTTAATTTATAACTAATCTCGAAATCTTTTCGCGAAATCTGCATGCCCCTAGTGCAGGTGCAGGAAGAAGCTCTGGTGTTTCGACAAATAAGTGAGGCTTCGCAGGCCAAGAAACAGTCACGCAGGCATCGCGGCATCGAGCCTTGCGAAGCGGCAGGGTTGCCAACCCGCCGACTTGACTGAGGAGTTCCTCACGCTGAAATCCGAGGAAATAAAGCATTCTGCTCCTCCCCGATACTGCGCTGCAGCCGGGGCGGAATTCCGAAAGGTTATTGAACAAATAGCAGCGACGGAGCACGGCAAGTGGGGAGGGCTCACCGGGAGAAGCGTCCATAATTATATATCGGTGTATTCGCAGTATGCTGCAGGGGAAGCCGTGTCTTACGTGCGGAAAGGAACCTTCTACAGACAGACGCCAAACCAATGGTGATTTCATTGCGTGTCTTTGACACCGGGGTCAATCAGAACCAGACTCTACAACAGTCCCGGGAACTGAGGTAGGAACCATCCCAGCATTACAGGCCGGGGTTATGTGAGAAAAATGGCACAGAACTGGACCCTGGATGACTGTGTCCCCTTCTGAGGGCAGTTGAAGGTGCTTTGGCAAGGTTTCTGGAAGTGTTCATTGAATATGTTAACAGATGGTATTTCCGATAGGCTATGTTTTTATTTTAATTTTAAAGAGCATAGTATACCTTCTGCAACAAGGCATCTGCAGTCTCATTGACCCGTTCAAGAGCAGGACAAGCTTATTTCGCTGATCAGAGCTACTGATGGTGCAGTCATGCACAAAGTTTATTAAAACGTTTAGAGGCAGTCAAATTTTCCAGCCATAACTCACCAGCCTTATGAATATGTTTTTTGGACTAATTGTCATAAAATGCTTTTCTTTTGCTTCATTGAGGAACTGCCAAACATTGTTACCGATGTGCAAGATAATCTTGAACCTGTCGTAAGACACCCGTGTTTTGTTATCGTGAAGAAACAGAACGCGCGTATAATTTGAATATTTGGGACACCTAGTAGCTGAGTGCCCTGAATACCACAAACTGACGCCTGAATCTTGAGCGATTCACGTCAATGATAAAATACACGCGTGTGTGTAATCGTTTCGCGTCAAGATACATGTAGAAAATAGTTACGATTGGTATGAATATTTATAACGGTAAAGCAACAATTGCTCTCATCGCTCATGTCTCTTTCAATTATGCATTGATGTGTGTTTCCTCGTTGGCGGGCGTCTAGCATGACTTAACTTCCCAAGCACCCTGTCGGTGCCCAGGTGGCTCGGACACAATCATGACTTAGGCCCACGTCCAAGTGCCCGTCTCTTGAAACTCTACCATCGGCCGGTTATGTGACGCTGCTTTCCTATACGGCAGCTTGTCTCAACAGGAATTTAGGCACTGCTATGTTTTGCGAGAGGGTCAGATCTCTGCTACTAGTTTTAAGCTGATAACGGTCGTTCGATAGCGTTTAAATGACAAGGTCGTGTGGGTTCGAACCCAACTCCCCGGCTTGGCTACCCAGTCGTAGCCAAGAGGTTAGAGCCTACTATAAACTTGGAGGTCACGTTACCTCACGTCTCTGTGCATAAGAGTGCAACGAAAAGCCCTATAAAATCCAAAACATAACTTGTATAAAGAGCTGACCTCGTCCAACCTATCCAACCAAGGAAAAATGTTTCATTTATAAATATAGATACTGTGTTGAAGTTTATGAATCAGTCCAAGGGTTCACACGAAACAGAACTGTATCTAGGTTTACAGGAGTTTCAGACGTCAGCTTAGGCAACTATTTTTTTTTACTGTCGTATATCTCTTCGGGCTAGCTTAATTTTGCTAGCCTCCGAGATGCTATGCCATCTTGTGTGATTTTAAGCTAACCGTAACACTCCTAACACCCCCAAATGTTCGTCAGCATTCCGGGACTTGCACATTCCACGAAGATGAGGTCCAATCCCATAAGAAAAATAACAGTACCGTGGACGTTTGCGCGCGACTTAGTAGGCCGAACGGCATGTGCGACGCACTATATTTGCTCTATATAAGCATACCACTTTCATGGTGCATATTTTGAAAACTGTAATCATTTATAGTGAGCAGTGTTTTATTTTTTTTATATAATTTCGTCTGCTCAGGGGTTAGTTTTAGCTAGTTATATTTCTTAATCATGAAGATATTTTTTTGTGCGAGTATTAATCGCACCTGGTGAAAACGGAGGCGAAATGTGAGTGCATAGGACACGATAATACGACCACTCAACATATTTTATTTGCGTTAGTTAATGTAGACTAAACACGAACATAAATTCGGTAACTTAGAGACAGGTGAATTTCACCGGGGAAATATGACTGTTTGTTGTGCCGGCGAAATGGGGCATGTTACATACACTCTTTAAATAGGACATGAGAACACGGGTGTTGCATTTCAGAACGTACGTGATTAGTCTGGAAATATCCACACCATGTGAAAAGTTTTTTTTCCCCCTAAACAAACAGTGGGAAAAAATTACACTGTTTCATAACCTACCCTGGCACCATCAGCATTCTCGCGATGAATCCTCATCTCTAGAGACCGGAAAAATTCGCGATTTCAATTACGTCTGCTCATTGGCTACTGACTCGTGTCACCTGTTAATTGGGACACTAGTGATTCTATACTTCTTTTGTTGAAAGTTTATCATTGGCCGAGTGTCATTCAAATAAACTGTGGCCCAATCACTGATGCGGTAAAAAGGCAAACGTATTTTGATTCTAGCCTATTGCGAAATGAATCCGCAAATTTTTCCGATCTCTACATCTCTAACAGCGAGTTCTCTCCGCCACGCTGCCAGATCGACATAATCAATAGCATGCACAGGTGAGTACCAGCAGCGAGAGGAACTGGCCTCTGGAGGAAGGAACGTGGACTTGAGTTGGGCGCCGAATGTGTTGCTGGGTTCTTCGTGAGAAGCAGCGCCTGCCAGCGAGCTAGCGAAGACTCACTTGGGGATGCTCGACTCACGACTACCATTCCTAAACCACTGATAACATTTGTATTTCCAATTGTTTGGCTGACTGCACAAGAGATGAACATTGATTATTTGGAGTGAAACTTTCCAGGCTAAAAGTCGGTTTTTTTTTCCGGGTAATTCATTAAAATTTATATTTCTCTAAGATAATTTCGTGAACGGAACTTATCTCTGATGTCGTATTTCACACGTTTAGGAACTCTGACCTCTCAATGAAGGTAAAAAAAAAATCAGTAAGTACTAAAGATGACATGAAGTAGCATTCACTATTAAAATGACAAATCTCAGTTCCGAGATCCAGTTTATTTCGGTAAAATGTGACTTTGAGAGCTCATAACGTAAAAAAGAGAGCACATGTAACTCATTACACGTGATAGAAATGAAAATTTTTTGACAATTCAAACCTGGACTTGTAAGTGCTTTATTTATATCTCTTTGCGTCATAAACGTTTCAAAACAATGTTTCACGAAAATAACGTTGCATTAAAATTAGGCCTTGGAATTGTAATTGAAATTTTACTCTCATCGCGCCGAAATAAGTTTCAATTCAAAAATATTTAGTTGCACGCCTAAAACAATACTCATATAACAATGTTTAACAATAATGAATTACACAAGTAATTAAAATAATACGTACTTGAAAGAACACCATTTTCTTACGAATATAGGCCGTGGCGCGATTCACAACAATAAGCTCAAACCCCGCTGTGTTGCCCTCTGCACAAATACTCCCTTACTAGATGCCAGCATGTCAGGTGGCGTCAGGCGCAGCCGGGTCCCTACCGCTGCGACACGCCTATCCCTGCAGCATGGCGGGGTTCAACCTTAGTTGCACGCAGACACGTGGAGCCCGCTCAAGGCATCGGGGCCCGACAAGTTCTCTGCACCGTCCGCAACCTATTCTCCGTACTTTTCGAGTCAGAGAAGGTTTCACGTTTAATTTTATGTTAATTTATTGTTTCTTTACATTTGCTTAAATTCAGCAGCGTACACGAATTTTCCCCTTCTTAACTTAGTCTAGGCTGGCTGGCAGCCTGGTGGGAAACGACAAAGTCGCCCCCGAAACAACCAGTGCCACCAAACCAAATGCGGACAAAATATCCAAACTCCCGCCCATTTGCATAGTAGTCTTTCTACTCTGTCCAACTCTTCTTCCAGAACCATCCTTCTGTTTCCTGTAATCAACCTGCTTGTAATTAATGCATGAAATTTGGCATCCCACATATCAGTGCACAGGGTTTTCCCTGTGTCTATGCAGGTTTTACCTGGGCCCAACTTATCTAGTTTTAACTTAGAATAGTCAGTGAGGGGAGTTAGTCATGGCTAAAACGTTGCCATGGCTGGCCAATCCCCTCCTAGCACATTATGCATGCTTCCTCTCCTGCATGGTTCTTAACCTGCATGCTTAGAGCGTATAGGCTTCGGCCTGAGACGCACTTAGAGTCTTCCCTACCCAGACCCCTCCCAAATACACTTAGTAATTAGGTTAGGGGGAAAAAACAGAAACGAAGGTTTCACGAAAACATTGCATTAAAATTCGGCCTTGAAATTTTAACTCCCATCGCGTCCAAAGAAGTTTCACTTCAAAAAATGCGCAGAGTGTTTGTTTGTCCAGTGTTCACAGCGTATGGTTTGACGTGGAAGTGGCATAGCGAGGCGGAGGCCAGCCCTGGTAGGACAGCGATCGCTCTCGCCGTGGCGTCGCGTGCTGTTCCGCAACCCAATATTCCCGCCCGCGCAACACCCCTCGCCCGCCCACAGTCATTTTCTGACAGCTTCGCGATGGAGGGAGAGACAAAGAGAGAGAGAGAGAGAGAGAGAGAGAGAGGAAAAAACCTCCGCACTGCAGTTAAAAAAACGGCCGTGCCTTGGCGTTGTTCCTCTTGTCCGATTGCTTCGCGTTACGGCAATCGATTCTCCTTGGGACGGTTCTTATTTTAACTCTAGCGTCGTTAAGGGCCGGCAGGGAGAGAGCGATAAGGGCGACAGTGGCACGCGCATCGAGAGCTGCGAGCTACTATCATCTACGCTCCTGCTGTAATCAGATTTTTTTCTAGAATATGAATTTTTGTACGTAGAACTGTTTAATCCATGTTATTAATCACGTAAATACACTTTGGATAGCTTTTAATTAACTGACACACATGTAAGAAAACGATATGTAGGTTTCTTAAATATTTTTTTGAAGACAGACAAGACAGCAGAATTGTTATCGAGTTTCCAACGAAAATATTAGTAAAGCCCTTTTAATAGAGTGCGCACGTAACCTTATCATTACATGTTGAACTTTTTGTATTTTCAAGTCTTTTCTGTCTTTGGTTGACTTTTCAAGTCTCTCAAGACTTTCCAAAAATATTCATGTCTAAATTCAATTTATGATATGAACTTAGGATTTGTTTTAAATAAATTTATTTCAGCTGTACATAAATATCAAAACTATAAAAATATAAAAACTAATTTACTTCAAACAAAAATAAATGCTTTTCTCTAAAGTAAATTTTATTTCTTTATTTAGCCAGTAGTTTATATTTTTTATATTCTATATTTAATTTAGTTCTCAGTATTTGTACACACATCCCCAAAACTTATACAAACATTACGCAACAAAACTTATGTTTTTGAATTAAAAGAATTTGTTTACTTAAAAAGACCAACTGTTAAACATTACTAATTAATAAACTGAAGTGTAACACACTCCCTTAATTCGAGCGCTAGATCCGTGGAAGCGTTAAGGGCGAAAATAGCTCGCACATAGCAAACCTCCTTCACAACCGCCTGTAATAAAAAGTTTTTAAAACAGCCATTATAATAATTTTTATGTAGGCCTACAAAACGATATTCAAAATGAATATACAGAGTTTACTAAATATCGATAGCAGTCAGCTATCATCAAAAACACTTTAAATATTTAATATTTTTTATATAAAAACTTTTTCTACTAAGGCTCTGCACACGCTTGGAGCCACATAAGTGCTACGCAAAAGTTTTACCTTAGCTGTTTTAACAACAACTACTAAGTCTTTCTCAAATCTTCTTGTAATTAAATGAAATTCGCATTAGCAATAGTTCTGACAAATACCGTGTACTGTGTCAACAGTGTTTTTTTCTCCACTAACCTACCTAATAACTAGGTAGTAAACAACGTGGATTGTATTAGAAATTAATATATCGGCCCCAATAAATTGTTTAAATCCTCAGTACAAGATATATTCCCAAAAAAATAATAATCAATCGGGATTTCAAGCGACGTTGTAGCTTGAATTATATAAACGTATATTTGTTTGTCATGAACATGTTACGTCACAAATCGTCAGGGCTTATTAATAACAAGTGGGTGTCATGAAGAAGCGCTGAGAGCCAGGCTCTGCCACGCTGCAAGGAACCTGGGAAGAAGCCACGCCAACCTGCCAGCGCTGGCGACGGCTCAAGCAAGCGAGCGCGCCCGCCTGCGCGCGCCAGAGCAAACCAGAGCAGCGAATGGAACGGAGTATTTGCACTGCGCGCCTTCCGTCCACGGCGGACGTTGGGCGCCCGCGGGCGATAGGGGCTGTTTCAGAGAGGCCGAGGGCGTGTATGTCGAAACGAGCGGTGATTATCTCGACGGTGCGCACGAAGACGTATGCGGGCATAATGTATATATGGAGCGCAGGGCCAGGCCGGAGCGCGCACACACGAACAGGAGCAGAGCCGGGCAGGGGCGAGAAGAACAAAAAAACAGTCGATGTCGCTTACCTCTTTCTCCTTGGCCGCCAGCTCCACCTCGAGCGAGGACCTCGCTATCAGGTCCATGGTTTGCTCCATATCGGACGACGGCTTGCCCTTCCCTTCCACCAGCTGCAGGTTCTGGTTGGCCGTGGCGAGCTGCTCCTTCAACGCGCTAACCTCCTTCTCTGCGAGCGTGGCCCGCTGCAACCAGAGCACCGCCGGCGCCGTGTTAGACACTGCCGCGTCCTCTTTCCAGTCACCATCACTGTCCTCTAGCTTCACCTCCTTCTCCCCCACACACCACACTGCAGTCCCACCATCTACGTTCCGCACTCCCCACACCATACATCACGTCCTCTATCCTCTATCCTCACCTCCTTCACCCCCACACTCCACACTGCAGTCCCACCATCTACGTTCCGCACTCCCCACACCATACATCACGTCCTCTATCCTCTATCCTCACCTCCTTCACCCCCACACTCCACACTGCAGTCCCACCATCTACGTTCCGCACTCCCCACACCATACATCACGTCCTCTATCCTCTATCCTCACCTCCTTCTTCCCCACACTCCACACTGCAGTCCCACCATCTACGTTCCGCACTCCCCACACCATACATCACGTCCTCTATCCTCTATCCTCACCTCCTTCTTCCCCACACTCCACACTGCAGTCCCACCATCTAGGTTCCGCACTCCCCACACCATACATCACGTCCTCTATCCTCTAACCTCACCTCCTTCTCCCCCACACTCCACATTGCAGTCCCACCATCTACGTTCCGCACTCCCCACACCATACATCACGTCCTCTATCCTCTATCCTCACCTCCTTCACCCCCACACTCCACACTGCAGTCCCACCATCTAGGTTCCGCACTCCCCACACCATACATCACGTCCTCTATCCTCTAACCTCACCTCCTTCTTCCCCTACACTCCACACTGCAGTCCCACCATCTACGTTCCGCACTCCCCACACCATACATCACGTACTCTATCCTCTAACCTCACCTCCTTCTCCCCCACACTCCACATTGCAGTCCCACCATCTACGTTCCGCACTCCCCACACCATGCATCACGTCCTCTATCCTCTAACCTCACCTCCTTCTCCCCCACACTCCACATTGCAGTCCCACCATCTACGTTCCGCACTCCCCACACCATACATCACGTCCTCTATCCTCTATCCTCACCTCCTTCACCCCCACACTCCACACTGCAGTCCCACCATCTACGTTCCGCACTCCCCACACCATACATCACGTCCTCTATCCTCTATCCTCACCTCCTTCACCCCCACACTCCACACTGCAGTCCCACCATCTAGGTTCCGCACTCCCCACACCATACATCACGTCCTCTATCCTCTAACCTCACCTCCTTCTCCCCCACACTCCACACTGCAGTCCCACCATCTACGTTCCGCACTCCCCACACCATACATCACGTCCTCTATCCTCTATCCTCACCTCCTTCTTCCCCACACTCCACACTGCAGTCCCACCATCTAGGTTCCGCACTCCCCACACCATACATCACGTCCTCTATCCTCTAACCTCACCTCCTTCTCCCCCACACTCCACACTGCAGTCCCACCATCTAGGTTCCGCACTCCCCACACCATACATCACGTCCTCTATCCTCTATCCTCACCTCCTTCTTCCCCACACTCCACACTGCAGTCCCACCATCTAGGTTCCGCACTCCCCACACCATACATCACGTCCTCTATCCTCTATCCTCACCTCCTTCTTCCCCACACTCCACACTGCAGTCCCGCCATCTAGGTTCCGCACTCCCCACACCATACATCACGTCCTCTATCCTCTATCCTCACCTCCTTCTTCCCCACACTCCACACTGCAGTCCCACCATCTAGGTTCCGCACTCCCCACACCATACATCACGTCCTCTATCCTCTATCCTCACCTCCTTCTTCCCCACACTCCACACTGCAGTCCCACCATCTAGGTTCCGCACTCCCCACACCATACATCACGTCCTCTATCCTCTATCCTCACCTCCTTCTTCCCCACACTCCACACTGCAGTCCCACCATCTAGGTTCCGCACTCCCCACACCATACATCACGTCCTCTATCCTCTAACCTCACCTCCTTCTCCCCCACACTCCACATTGCAGTCCCACCATCTACGTTCCGCACTCCCCACACCATGCATCACTGTCCTCTAACCTCACCTCCTTCTCCCCCACACTCCACACTGCAGTCCCACCATCTAGGTTCCGCACTCCCCACACCATACATCACGTCCTCTATCCTCTATCCGCACCTCGTTCTTCCCCACACTCCACACTGCAGTCCCACCATCTAGGTTCCGCACTCCCCACACCATACATCACGTCCTCTATCCTCTAACCTCACCTCCTTCTCCCCCACACTCCACATTGCAGTCCCACCATCTACGTTCCGCACTCCCCACACCATGCATCACTGTCCTCTAACCTCACCTCCTTCTTCCCCACACTCCACATTGCAGTCCCACCATCTACGTTCCGCACTCCCCACACCATGCATCACTGTCCTCTAACCTCACCTCCTTCTTCCCCACACTCCACATTGCAGTCCCACCATCTACGTTCCGCACTCCCCACACCATGCATCACTGTCCTCTATCCTCACCTCCTTCTTCTCCACACTCCACACTGCAGTCCCACCATCTATGTTCCGCACTCCCCACATCATGCATCACTGTCCTCTAACCTCACCTCCTTCTTCCCCACACTCCACATTGCAGTCCCACCATCTACGTTCCGCACTCCCCACACCATGCATCACTGTCCTCTATCCTCACCTCCTTCTTCTCCACACTCCACACTGCAGTCCCACCATCTATGTTCCGCACTCCCCACATCATGCATCACTGTCCTATAACCTCACCTCCTTCTCCCCCACACTCCACACTGCTTTTTACAATCTGCATTTTTAACTCCACAATAAACGCCACATATCCCAGTCCTCAATACACGCCTCTTACTCCAGGCACCATTAACCACATCTTCCTATCTTACCAAGTGCCTCAATGCACAGAGGTTTACCAGAAACCACACCCCACACTACATTCTCATACTTCACACTCCGCGATCTACGGCTTACACTCCTCACACTCAAATGTTACGCATTATTACATTCCGCACTCCCGACACAGATTTCACTCACTCATTTGTGAGAAAATTTTTGCACACTTGGCTGAGCAGTAAATGTTTAATTCAGCCTCCTGCTAACTGGTAATTACTGACGTTGGTTCGTGGAAGGTATGTTTTAAAGTGGTGCCCCAATCACCATCGCAATTTTTAAGTGTACTTGTTGGGGGTCACCTTGAAAACAAATTAATAAACGAAATTAACGGGTTCATAGTTATCATTGATTTCCCCACATATAACTTTTGCACTCTGTTAATTTATACTTGCAAGTGACTCAAGTTATTCCACGAGATAGTTAATAGGCTCTGATTCCATTCCATGAATATCAAAACGTACACATATTTTAAGTTTTCTTTGTCACCAAAATGTAATGCGAAATGAGAGGGTCTGCTCATTTCCAATCATAAATATGCAGACACCGCACCCAAAACTACATTCCGTATCCCACACTACATACACATTTAATCTAACGCACACCACAATTTCCAAATTGAATTGTTTTCCATAACCACAAAACTTCGTGATAATTTCACAGCCAAGTACATGGGCCACTTAAAATTATGTTGCGATTTGATATGTAGAAAATTACCATACTTAATTCTACCCATAATACACTATGTTTATGCATACAGAAATTCTAATACAACAGGTCCTATAGTAAACCTAAAACTAAACCTTATAAGTTTGAATATTCTCATAGCATAAACAGATTTTTTCAATAGAACATTAAATTTCGTTTATTAGAGTAATATTTAGATATATTGCTGAGAGACAAACCAATTAGTTTATATTTTGATTAGTTACCAAATGCCTTCTGTAGCTATTATATTTCAGAATTTGAGTTATAAGCCAAATCATAGTATTGCAAAGTGAGAAAATAATAAAACTATGTCAAATCATTTTTCAATTGTAAGGCAATAATTATTTTGTAGTTATAATTTATTTAACTTCTAATAAACAGTATTAAGTAAAATTACTAATATAAAACAACTGAATTCGTTATTCCAATGTGTGGTACAAACACAGTTAAATCACTTACTATATTGCAAAGGAATAATTTACAAACAATTTTTCAGTTCCAAATAAATAAATATAACTTTAAATCAACGATAATACAATCAATGAAAGTAAAATTCTATTTTATATATTAGGTGTATCTGAACATATATTTATTTTTGATGTCATAATAATTTGACTTGTAAGACAAACTTTTATTTATAGAAATAATGAAGCTAGATTCCTCGATTAAAGTTGTTGCACAATTTCAATGATGGCAATTAAAACTTGTATTGCCGTAAATAAACATGTAAAAAAAGACTTTATCGGAGAGTAAATCTACGTAGTGGCTCATATCCAAACAAACCCTTTTTTGTGGCAAAAAAAAAGAGTTTTTAAATTATACAGTAACTATACCATTCATCTGAGAAACTTGATTCAGAAAACGAAACTTTTTATTTTTGTAGACACAAATGTTTGGGAATGATTAATGTTTTTTAAAATTTAGGTTAGGACAAATAAATATACAAAAAAAATTTAAAACATTATTCTCAGGATTATTTAATATTTTCCTATAAAAGTTTTTAAATATTTTTAAATAACGTTTAGTTAAGAATTTTCTGTCGACGCAATTCAAAATTGTTTTTTCTTGGTATGAAATTAGCAACTATTAAGCATAAAAAGCACGAGTTTTATTGTCCTGAGTCCTGGAACAGCTTTTAGCTTCAATACAACTGTTAAAAAAAACACCATGCTTAAAAATATTGTTTGCTTTATCCTGTTTATTTAATAGTCCATTCAAACATTTTCCAAAAATGTCCTATTATTGTGATGCTACCGTTTGTATAGGACACAAGAAAAATAAATAGCCGGCACATGAGCTCCTAACGAAGGAAATGTTGATGCAGGAATAATGGAATTAAGAGAGACAAGAGACAAGGGGACTACGAGGGCTCAAGAACGAAGGAAAGGGAGCAAAAATCAGCAGCTAAGCAAAAAGGATTCAAGCGATGAAATAATCTATGCCAAAATTGTTCAGAAATCCTTCGAAAAACCAGCCTGGCGTTTCTAAGGTGCAAAGAAAGGTGTACTTACTTTCTACACTGACACGAGAGAATATTCGTTAGAAATCTTCTAATCGTTGCAAATTATTTTTCGCTAATTTTGTGCCCTTATGAAGTCAAAAATATTTTGTAGACTTTTGCAAACAATTTGTCGAAATACTATTTGCCAAAATGTTTTTCATAACATAACTTTATAATGTTTTATTAATATATATTGTTAAAATAAATGAAAACAGTGTTAACTATACAAAACATTGCTGTACAACTAATTATACAAAATCTTCAACTAAAAATGCACGCGCATACACATATATCGTTACTCTTCAAACCATACCGCCTAACGGACATATTTAACGAAATCGACTTTTTGGTACGAAGGCATTTTAGCGAAAGTTTCACATTCACCAATATAATTTATACGGCAAAAATTCTAGAGTTAGCAGCACCATCGCACAAAAATATAACCTTAGGAACCGCTTAAATACACAAAGCAGACATCGCAGTAGGCTCCATGCTGAGGTAATAGGAGGAGTGTAGCTGGCTACCCTTGCTTTATAATAAGAAAGTATTCAAAACGTTGTTCTGAAATTAAAAAAAAAATATTACATTAAATACACACTATACGTACTTGAAAATAAACTTTTTGACCCTCCTATAAAGTTACCGAAATCTTAATTAGGCGGTATTGTTAGCTAAGTGACGACATGTATATATATAAATAAACTTCAAGATGTATTTAAATTCATTGCAAGTATAGGAAAAACAATGATAAGCTGTTTTCTAATTAATTGATAGCTAAAGGGTAGAGACCCGTGAATTTCGCGGATTCAATCACCTCCAGGATAGACTCCAATATCCTCTCCACACTCGGGCAAATGCCAACTGTTCATTGGCTGTTGACTTGTGAGTCGTCTCGACTGGGTGGCCTGTGATTCGACATTTCTATGAGTGAGGGTCTCTAATTGGCCCTCAGTCCTCCAGATCAACAGTGAACCAATGACAGAAGCAGCACTAAGGTATAATTATTTGAATTTTAGCATAACACGAAATGAACCCGCGAAATTCACGGGTCTCTACTAAAGGGCACTCGGAGGCTCGAGTTCTGCCACACGAAGTCTGGTGCCACATGCCACAGTGCGAAGGGACGGCGACATAGCCGCTTGTCGCACGCGGGCGGCCGCGCCGCGCGGAGAACTGCAGGCAAGACGGCGCTGAGCGAAGCGTGTGGACGCCTGAGATAATAAGCCTCGACGCAATAATCCTTTCGCCATTCGCCGAGCTTAACCAATACGACGGAAGCTTACTCCTCCTCCCCCGCCTACTCACCCCCGGGTGAAGGGGGAGAAGGGTGTGACAGAAGGGAAGCAGTGCGTGGGGCCTAGCTGCAGGACTCTAAGTCTGACGGCGGTGCCCGGCCAGGCCTACAGACCTCCGCCAATCACAGACGGGCGGCAAGGGACTTTGAATGTGGGCGGGCCAATCACCTACGAGTAGCGACCGGAATATTTCGCGGGTTCATTGACCTCTAGGATAACCTCCAAAATCTTTTCTGCTTGCTCGGCTGTTCACTGGCTGCTGACTTGCGAGTCGTCTCGACTGGGTGGCCTGTGATTCAGTATTTCAATTATTGAGTGTCTCTAGTTGGTCCACAGTCCTCCAGATCAACAGTGAACCAATGGCAGAACCAGCTTAAAGGTATAATCATTTGAATGTTATCATATCCCGAAGGGAATCTGCGAATTTTCCCGGTCTCTACCTATAAGTAGAGGTACGGAAATTTCACGGATTCATTTAGTCACAAGCTAGAATGCAAACATTTATATTCATGCGTTGTTCATGATTGGACAACAGCTATTTGGACACGCCCCTCTGCGACCTTGGGCCAACGACGTCCAGTTATGAGAGAAGTAAGCGAATCAGAGAGAGCCGATTAACAAGATAAAAAAAGTTATGTTTTTTTCGCTAAGAAATCAGCCAATGTAGAAGCAAACGTTGGTTGGAAGAAACATAAGGCTTTGAAGGTTAGCTTGACGCTAGATGAACTCGCGAAATTTCCGGTCTCTACCTATAAGGTCTGTGCACCTCGCGCGACGGGGTTGCGTGTCAATCCAAACTCTTTGGCCGACGTCCTCCACCAAACAACAAATGGCCAATCACAAATATATCCCCAATTTTTTTTTCCATATATAGCGACCTGCAAATTTTGGGTTATTATTGGCAGCAAACTGTTTAGTGCTTTATGACCTAGCTTAAGGGGCCCGCCTCGTCAGGGGTGTATGTGTGTTAGTGAGGCGGGATGATAAGCGCGACGCTCGCTGGTGCTTCTAGCGCGGTGTCTCCTCTGGACTGGCTCGCAGTCTTCTCGTCGTCACAGACATACTGTGAAATTTGAGCGGTGACCGTAACATTATATGGCCGATAAATGACGATAAAGGTGTAATGCAAGTCCCTTAAGTGCTTTCAAGAATCTGTACTGGTTGATTTACGCCTAAAAATTACTCTGAAAACACGCGTTTTAGCCATGTTAACTCTTCTAAAAATGCAGTTTAAAAACTTAATCCAAAATCAAAAATACTTTTCGGCCATCAGCGAACTCTTAAATGCTTTTCGTAAGCAGACCCCACCTAGATATCTTGAGTAGTTTTGAAATCGCGTTCTTTTTCCTGAAGCTCTGCGCACCGTGTGTGTGCTTGGGTAGGCGGAGCCCTTAAGGGAGCACTGACAGTTGTCGCTCACTGGAGGACTAGGAGCCAATAACAATCCTGCAAGAAACGTGTTCATCAGGACAATGGGTGCCGTACGGCAGAGACCAATCGACAAGTTAACACCGTTTTGTTTCCCTTCAGGAATGTGGAGTGCATACAACTAGAAAATTGCGCGTCTCTGTATAGACTTTCTCGCAAACGCTTATTATAAGTTGGCCGTGAGTTATAAAAACAAAATCAAAAATTCAACCTTTAGCATAATTTTCAACATAAAACATTTTAGAATCTGGTATTCAAAACCAAAAATTCGGTGCTACAGATTGGCTTCAAAACATCGACTTTCCAAACGAAATCATTAAGCAAAAATACCTATCTAAAATACTGCACTGCTGAAGACAAAGTTACGCACAGAAAGTGTCCACGTGGTGACGACGTGGTTTTTTTTATGCCGAACAAATGCCATTTAGAACGAATAACGTAATGAAATGAGTAATCGTGTCAACTGTCAACTCCCAGGATGGCAAAACTAGTTTCAAGCTAGTTTGTAATGACATGCTTGAATAAAGTAAATTGCTATCTTGAATTATGGTCCTTATTTCTTGGATGACAAAGAGTGATTCCTTAAAAGAACCGGGTATGGAATCATGTCTGTAATGACGAGGCCTTTTAATGGATTTAGCTTTACTTTAAAAATAATCTAGTTTAGAACCTTAAACAATAATAACGCTTTAATATCATGCCAATACTTTCGCAGTTAAAGGTATTTATAATAAGGCCCTGTTTTTAAATTCTAGACGAAAACTAATACAACTGTAAATGACTAACAAGTTACTAATAAATGTTTCTGAATTCTTCCTTTTAGAGCAGAATGTAGTAAGGGAAAAAAATGAAAGTTATGTATTTCCATGCGCGCACATATACACCACACACACAATAATAAATATCAACACACACATACAAAGCTCACACATAAAGGGATGAAATTAAGTTTTGTTCTCTTGACTCTCCGCTGAATTTAGTTCGAACAACGGGTGGGAAAATATACTGTCATTTTTACCAATGAAATGTAACTATTGAAAGCCGCAGCGCACCGCTTGTGTGACGATACTTACCATACCTGTACGTACACGCTCCTTCTGAAGTCGATTTCATGCGAAATTACCGCAATTAAAACGCTTTATTTAGATTTACGGATTTTCAAATCCGTGTAATTTAACGAACAATAAAGGAAATAAAAACTGTGGACTACACAGGGCCATTGTTGTCGACCGCTTTTTGAACGCAGCGCAGCACGTAATTGTTAGCGGGGCACGTGTACCAACTGTTGGCCTCACTCACAGGCGGCTTGCGGCAGGCGCTCCAACTTGGCAACACCGCAGGCGCGCCGCGGCACTCGTGACTCGCGCCGGCTGAACGTGACACTTGGCCGGTATTCCAACACACCAAAATAAGGGTTTAGGTGCTTAACACGGCCAGTCCCTTATTTTCAGGGAACGGATTTTCGGATCCTATTCCGTTACCGGCCAGTTTCCCGATTCCGCGCATGCGCAGAGCTCCCTCATTCGTGGGTTTCGTCCAGATGGTGGACCCGCATCTGGCGCCATGGACTCGTACGTAGTCGCTATAGTGATCATCGGTGGGCGTTCCAAGAGATGTGGTGCGCCAAAATTAAACTTTTATATGTTCGAAACTATCCGGGAATAAAGTTTGTACACTTTAATGGTCATAACAAGAAATAATTGCAATTTAAAAAGTACTTGAGAAAATTAGAAAGGCGGTTCCATTTTAGTGCGATGGTGCTGCTATCACTAGTATTTTTCCAGTAACATATGTATCGATTGTTGCGAAACCTCATCTAGAATGCGTTGAAACCAGTTTATAGCCTTGCGCAGAGCACAGTTTATTAAAACGGCTGCCGTTTTGTTTCCTTGCTGGGAATCTGTTTGGACACTTTCTGGAATACGGCCCGCGAGTTAGGTTACGATCGTATCCCAACAAGCCAGTACTTATTCGATACCTTACCCAAACGTCTTGGAATACCGCCCTTAATCCCTTCCTCAGTAAGCGAAGCGCAACGAGATGCATTCATTTAGAATGTTTTTTGAACGTACCAAGCTTAGACACGAGTCAGATTCAAATAAAAAAAAAATACATTTTAGAATTATAATAAATATAAAAAAAAACTATATTTGTAAAATTAATTTATCAACACTGTCACGCAGATTTGTAAAAGGCTCACGATTCGATCTTTTTTTCTCTCGTTATTCTCATTCAAGGATTTTCGAAAAAGTCGAACCCAGCCAACGATAACAAGCGATATTAAATGTTGATGTACGTCAGTGACATACATTGAAAGCGAAAATGGACGCTTTTTTTTATGTTGCCACCACTGTCGTCGTAAGTGTAGATACACAAGAAGAAGCAGCAGGCACTTCCAGGTATATTGTTTTACGCTATTCTTTTGTTCAAACGGAGCAGGCAGCGGTGTTGCCGTAGCCACGACTCGGGTAATACGCAATGGTTGGTACAGATGGCATTACACTCGCATTACCGCGAACCTTCAGGACACCCCGACATTACTTCTGCAGGGGCGCGGTGTAATTTGTCCGCGGAGTATTGGACGCAGTAATTCCGAACGCTGACGTAATTAAAGAGCGCGCGCGGACTGCGAGAATTTTCGGAACGGGATCCGAGGGCGGGCGGAGGCGGCAAGGAGATCGCGGCAAGGAGATCGCGGCTGCGAGACGAATCAGCCGGCACGTCGCGTCGTGGCGGCAGTCTGCAGCGCGCATGCGCGCCGGATACACGCGGGACCTCACACAACTGCGCAGACGCGCCTGGCGTCGCCGCACGCGATCGCGTGTTGCCAAAACGTTTCAAATAATGAACATATTTTAACCAAATACGCTACACACGCACCGCAGTTTTAATCGATTTTTTTTCCCTTATTGAATTGCTTCCTTCTTTTTCTGACTACATATATTTTTTTTAACTAATAATGGGAAGGAAACCCATATCACGCGTAGGCCTATATTAAACTATGCTTATTTAATTTATATATTTAACTTCCAATATTAAGTATGTTTTCTTTAGTATGTAATAATATGATATTTCCGGGTTACGTTCAAGTAATTGAACTATTCTAAAACCTCTTCTACGGGATATTTTACTTTTAATGGCTTTGAAGCAGTTTCTTGATACTAACTACCACAGCGTGAATTTTCAATTCAAAAGTTTAATGATAAATACGCTTATGAGACCAGGGAATGAACGAATAGTTTAATCAATTTTTTTTACACAGAAAACTATAACTGATTTTATAAAAAAATAGTTTTCTTTTAAATCGACTTTGCTTTTGCTTAATTGTTTTTTTTAACCGTCTACTAATGTTACGGGTTGTTGATTAGAAAATTATTGAATAACAGACAAATAATTATTTAGTACTTTTAAAATTCACACCTGAAAAATTTTTTGCGAATTCTTTCAGACAAGTTTGGCACAACAAAATGGTACAATAATGAAATAATTTACATCAAACATGTAGTTCTGTATCGTAAATAAAATTAATAAGCATGCAACATTTTATTTTGTATTTAACTTATTTTCATGTAAATTTCATTCATAACATGTTATTATAACGCTGTTGATCAGACGAGAATGCAAAAGAATTACATTGTCACAGTCAAAACATATATAATGACTTAAAAGCGCACTACATCCTAGTATTAGCCACATTATTTTCTATCAGTTTATATTAAAGTTTGTAGCAACACTATATAATGTTTTCAAAAAATACAAATATATATTTTGCGAACGCAAACCTTCATCTCGATGAAAAGTTTGCCTTATTATTTGCCTTATTATATATTCTTGCTACAAACAAATATTTTGTTTTAGAAAAATGTATAGTTTCTCCAGTATTATTTTAGCTCAACTCAATTGGTTGGTACACATAATTTATTTTGTGGCACATTAAATTTTACTAAGTAAATAAAATATTTTATTTGCACGCGTAATAGTTTGTTTCACCGTAACAAAATTTTAAAGAAGGAAGTTATTTAAAAAAATATATACTTTATTATTTCCTCGAGCTAAGTCTTTAGAAGGCTTAAAGAATAAAAAAACCATTTGAGCAGCGTCACAATGCAGTCCAAATATATTACTTTCGCAACTGTCTTGGGTTTCTGGCAAATATCGAAACGAAACACACATAATAAACTAATTAGAATGTCACAGGACTCTATTTTAAGAAAATGGAGCAAAAAATTTTGCTTGCCTTCACTGCGCGTTACGTTAAACATTTCGGAAAAATACGACTATTTGTCGAGCCATCTGAAAATATGATTTACGCCCAACGCTTCCTGTGATTCCAACCGTTTCTGATGACATTTGGCCTTCTCGTTGCTGCGCGCCTCGTATCTGAAGTTTGAGTACACAAACTGTGAGCGACCAGACGCTCAGTCCACATTTACAAATATCCACGGAGAAAACGCTACAGAATTTAATGACTAAATACCACGAGTAATGTATCTGGAAAATGACACGTTTAACAACCTCGCGTTTTGATTTTAATGCCCAGGTTTACAAAAAACAGACGCTCAGCTGTGTACACATTCTCTGGGAAATGGTTATGTCTGGCTGGAAGTGAAAACATTATGAAACATGTGGTAACATTCCGAAACGCATTACACTTTTATTCGTGTTTACCAAATTAAGACGACCCAATTATTATTTATACATTCCGTACCATAAAGTGGCTTAAACGTACGATATTTCGACTGACGTACACTTAGGCAAACGAAGTCTGAGTGAATGTATAATACTGCATGTTTAACGCAAGGATTGACCCACAAATGATAGCGATCAAGAATTTTTTTTCATGCGGACGGAACTCATGGTTATGAAATAAAACGTCGTAAGTGGAACTATAAATAAAACAATCAATAGTTTCTTTGTTAAAAGTATACAATTTTTATTAAATAAGAACAATTTAAACTTATATACCGCTAAACTAATATCAAAACGAAAATAAGAAACTTTAGGTTCTTCAAATAATAAGTTATTAGTTTATTAGTGCCTGCATTTAAATACTAAAAACCTGTGGCGGAATATAGAGTAAAACAAATATCCTAGCCACATTATATTATTTTGACTCATTTGCAATTAACATGGAGTTAAAGTGATTCCACTTTTGCTTTCACGGTAGATGGTGTCTGGCGACCATTCTTTTGCGAAGATCGGCTTACATAAGCTGAGGAGTTCCGTTCAAGACCTCCAAGACTTTTGAAACATCAACTGAAGAACAGTTATTCAAGTTCCAAGCTACCAATTTCAAATCTCTGGATCCAGCAGTCAACACATTAGACAAGAGAGAGTTGTATTAAAAATACAGATCATAGATATTCATAATGTTTTATCATCGAATATGCTGCGAATAAATTATTTTATATGATTATTTAACAAGCGCAATAACGCAGTATTCTTATGATAAAGTTTATAATATACATTAGTAATACAATATAACTTATTTTTATTTATTAAAATATGTTAATATGAGTTGACGTTCTTAAATTGAAAAAAAAGATAAAAAATTATTAAAAAACAAGATTTTAAGATAACTTGATTAGTAAGTATGTAAAAACCTAGCCTAGCCACGTTAAAGATTATTTTTTTCAAATTTAAGTGACTATCGTAAAAGATAATGGAAATTAAAAATCAACTATACAAACATATGATATACATCAAAACATATATACTGCATCGGACAGTAGCATCGAACCCATTTTCATAATTTTGTGGCTGCTGACTGGAGTTTTAAAATACGAGAAACTCAGTCTTAGCAAAAATAATTTATTGCGTCAAATATAGTAGAGTTGAACTTTTACTTATGTAAGCATATACTGGAGTTTTAAAATACGAGAAACTCAGTCTTAGCAAAAATAATTTATTGCGTCAAATATAGTAGAGTTGAACTTTTACTTATGTAAGTCCATACGGTAGTGATAAACCGAAGAAAAAAAGATAAATTGATTTCAGAAATCATCTTAAATAAATATAAATTATGACCAATACCAAACAAAGCATAACTTAATATATACAGCCCAACCAACAAACAATACGGCCTATTTATTAAACAAATAATTACGTTGCACAAAGCCTATGAACTGTAAAATTATCTTAAAACAGTTATTTTCGTTTTTAAGAAGAAAGTTTATTTACAAGCTATGCTGACACAGAGAAATCTGTGCGAAGAACTTGGATTTGCTGAAGATAAGCATACCATTACACCCCAAACACACAGCCAATTATACTACAGTTTGCCCAAATATTTTACACCACATGATTAAAAACATAACTGGATATGGCAAGCGGAAATATTTTACAGAAAATTCTGTAGTTGAAGCGAAGAGAACACTCTCAAGTGTGAAATGCACGCGGTTCGGTCAATACAAAGCATTACATACTTGGACGTCTACAAGAAGCATGATTTAAATTTCCCGTAAGAATAACTTATAATAAAGTCAATACACATGTTACTTACTTTTGTCAAAAGAGTTAAGCTACAAATTAAAAAAATTAAAAAAAAAAATGGAATCTTAATTTTTACGACGTGCACCACCCAATTGGTAGGATTTTTAGCGATAAAAAACTGCATGAGCGTAATAATTGTTCGTTAGTTAGCAATGCAGTTGTTTTGCGTGCTCTTCACTTCTCCACCAACAAGATGTCAAACACAAAGCGAGTTCGCCTCCCGAGGCTGCACTTAGAAAGCAAACAAGTAGCCAGTCGGAATCCACCAAGAGATCGTTCAAGTGAAGAGGCGCGAGACGAACCAGCCCACAGCCCCACAGATGCGTTAGTTCTTACATGGTTGATGTACCTGGAAACAGTTTCTCGTTTCGACAAAGCATCAAATGCCCGTGATGCGGCTGATGCCCTCTGAGCGCCCGCTGTGCGTCTCGACCGCTCCAAGTCCTAACAAGGCTGAAAGAAACAGAGAGTAAGGCCAGTCTTTCAATCAGAACTACCGTCCATCAACAACACCTCTAAAAGTAAGTCAAGATAAAAGTTCACAGAGCGGCGTTTCTTTTAGCAACGATCTGCGTTGTGACTGCGAAACCTATAAAGATTGTTAAAAACAACAAAGAAGAAAATAAACATAAGCAAGGTAAAATTACAATTTCAAAAAAATAATAATAATAATTCTAAGTGTCAGTTGTAACATAAAACTTGAATAAATAAAAAATAATTTCCTCAACATGGTCGCACGGAAGACGAGTGCGGTTTGCGAGAAGAAAGTCATACCATTCGGGAGTTCCTGGGTAATGGCTCCGCCAGCCAATCTTACACACCAGAAGCCTACAATTTTTCGTTGGATATTTCTGACCCAAAACGTAAGTAATGAATTTTTTTTTTTTCAGATTTACCACCAGACATCAATTTCAACCCAAAACTTAATTAATTTTAATAAATCGTGTTTTTATTGTCTTTGTTGGATAACCATTTTCTACTAGATTGACATGTTTCTTTTGTCATACATTCTATGTAGTTATTTATGAAGAAAATTCACATTGCAAGCTTTCTCAATTTCAACAATGTTAAACCAATAAGTAATTTGCATGTCATAACAAATTGGAAAAAAATTAAATGAGTATTAATGTTTTTAGTGGTGTCCAATAGCTGGACTTTATCGGAAGCGAAGAAGGCGTGTGTTTGGTAGCTGGACCGGCACTCGCATGGAAGATAAACCATCCCAGAGTTGACGGCCGGAGTCAGCCCACGAACATGACTTCGAGTCGAGTCACGCGGCTCTGCAATGACTTTGTAGTTTAGTTGTCATCATCAGTACTGTCGCTTGTGAATGAATACTAGGCCAATCCATAAACGCTACTTGGTCTAAGGCTGCCTTCTGCCTGGAACTGCCTGGGCTGCAAAACCACCTGGTCAACTTCAGGTGTCAAAGAGGCCAAGGTATCTTGAGGGTCGTCTGAAAGCATGTACCAAACTGTCCATGTTTGACTGCTGGTGTGGTTTTTCTCGCCCTGCCGTTCCCGAACCGAGTTCCAGAATGTATCCACGATGGTCTGGAAATATGAAAATTCCGGTGCAGAATCTCGAAAGCGGCAGTCCAACGAGCATCACGCCTTTATCTTTATTGCCACGCCATAAACTGATAGAGACGCCTCAGGAGGTCCCTCAGAGGCGGGCCGACAACGGGGAGATTGCGCGCCATTTCGGTGCGCCTTGCGCGTAGATGCGATGAGGCATATGCTGTGCCAGCCAGTGTAGCCCTTAGCGCCCCCGCGCTTACAGACCTCAAAAAAAAAACGCACAATAACTCCAGTCAGACGCCAGCCGAACAATAGTGCAGATCAAGATCATCCATTCTAACGGTATTTCTGTTGATGACGTCAACCTTTATGCCCGTGTGTTGCGATGGAAGTTTCTCGATAGCCTTTCTCATGGTAGATTCGGTGATTGGTAGCGTACAATTTTCTGAGTAGGATTTCCTAAAGGGCAGAAATTTTTTGCAAATAAGTTTGTGGTAAGATTGTGGTAAGAGATGTAAGAGTGATACCAAATGCAACATCATTATAAGAGTCTAACTATGGTCGATATCGACGATATGTGGCAATAGGCTACGTTGATCTCGCATTCAGAAAGACTCAGACTCTCTGATCTCAGTTCTCTTGGTCTTGATATCCCGGAATCAATTCAATAAGTTGCTTCGGCTGGTCTATTACAGTAAGCCATGACCGATAGATAGTTCTCTAATATCTGAACACTAAACTGTCAAAAATACTGCGAATCAGTGGAATCTCATTAGGAACTGTTGAATCCGCTTTGTTTAGAATCTGTTTAGAGAAGTTTTAAAAACATTTCTGTAGAATTCCTTTAATTTTCAGTATTTTTATGAGTTTGTTTTATTTAGAGTGTAATCGTCAAGCGTGTTGAAGTTCTATATTGACGCCAAGGACCTTTCTGTCGACTAGAAGGTAGTCGAAAGGAAATATGTTAAAAATAGTAAACTACCTATATATATATAAGTACGAACTACTAGAATGCAAGATTTGGCTCAATAAATAGACAATCTTATGTCGGGAAGCTGTGGGTCACGTATCTTGGTGATGGGATGTTTTTGTGGAGACCTCCACAACCACTCGTGTGCCTTTGGGGCATCAGTTTCGTTGTAAACTTCCATCGAAGCCAGTACGCAAGTGCTCCCCCCCCCCCCCGAGTCCTCGTGCAGGATGTTTTAGGCTACAGCGAGCACCGTGTGTCTACTGTCGCCCATCCAGACATTCTTGAGTTCTGCGCACGAACCCATCATGGCTCGCTATCTGCCAAGCGAACTGACATACGTAGCTGCGTGTGTGTTCACGAACTATTCCTTCAAAAAACATGTGATTTGGCTGAACATAACACCTGCAATGGCACCAGTAGGACCAAACAACGCACAGGCAGTCATGCGTGCAAAGAGGAACGCGATTCCACAACCTCAAACATAGAGTCAGGAGCGTCAGCAATGACAGCCCTCGGTGGTTGGGAAGCCTAAGATGTACATCAAGTTCTGTCCCTGCCCGATTACACCCGAACAATTCACCTTCGGCAAACCTCGGGTTTATTTATATATATATTTATATTTCTCTGTTTATTTTAATGTAGTTATACTAACCTAACTGACCGTCCGTAGTGTTTTTAAGTGTTTTAATGTAGCTAAACTAACCGACCACTTTTAATATTTGAATTCATTTTTTCCTGCGCAAAAATAAAACGAATCCCGAGGTTGGCCGAAGGTGAATATTCGGGCCTGTTCGGGCAGGGACAGAACTTGGACATCTTAGGCTTCTCTCGGTGGTTAACTGTGACGAGTGTCGCGTCGCCCCCGCAGAGACGCGGACACCGAGGAGGGGAAGCCTACGATTCACTCGTCCTTCTGGACATACCCGAATACTCACGTTGGCAAGCCTTCTTTTCACAGACGAGAGAACCAAACCCGAAGTTCCCCGAAGATCATGCTCGCTTTTTTTTTCCGTACCACAACAGGTGTATTTAATTGGGGGAAACAGTTAACATGATTTTACAGTATCTTTAATGTAGCTATCCTAACCAAATCAACCGTCCACATTGTTTTAAAGTATTTATAATGTAGCTAACCTAACCTAATTGACCATTAGTTATCATGAGTTGTATAGTTATTTACAATTAACAAAAAAAAAAAAAACGATGATGCACGATCGGTCGTTTGGCTCTCTCGGTTGTTGAAAGAAGGCTTGCCAACGTGAGTATTAGGGTATGTCCAGAAGGACGAGTGAATCGTAGGCTTCCCACCGAGGCGCGCTGCAGTTGCCAACCTGGGCGATCAGCCGGCGAGGGAGGCAGGGCTGCCACCACAGCCTGGGACCTGCGCGCGCCGGCGATTCTCACGTCGCGTCAGGAGACGCGCGCCGTATCAGCGCGGGCCTGCGGGGGCGGCTCGCTGCCTGGCGTGCCTGAGGCACCCGGTGCGATAAACTATTCAATACACACGTAATATTTATCCAAATTTCAATTTATTTTAGCATTGTGCAAATGAAAATTAGTTCTGACATATACATAATGATAAAAAAAAAAGGGGGGGGGGGGGTTGTCTGTAAAGTCGGTTTACGGACGATAATTTTACGTGATAACGTCATAACAAAACAGTGATGAAAAATTGCATATTTTTTAATTTTCAAATATTATTTACAGTTTTTTGCAAATTTAATTTAAATAATTTGTTTAAATATAAATCACGAACAATTAGGTTAAAAAGCCCGCCTTAACCTGTTTGGTATTATAGAAGATTTTCTCGCACGTTGGTTGGCCGGTTCTTGCACGCTCGGCTCAGGCGGAACGTGGCAATTTTTCGTGCGTGCAGCCGGCGTTCATCGATTTATAAGACGTTATCACGTCAAAAATTGTTAATAAAGAACCTCTTGAAAAACTACATTGCGTGTGAAACGTCTCATTCGAATATCTTTAATGGATTATAACGACATACTCGCGTAATAAAACTTGATTTTCAGCGATAAATGGAATATTTTTTTAGTTTGCGAAGTTAATTATTCTAATTAGAAACGTGAAATAATGATTAAGATCTCACGAAATTAAATAAAATTAAAAGCTCTCCTTTAACTTCTGGCGCCATCTTTTGGTGAAAAATTCAAATACATTTCTTAAAAGATATTTAAAAAAAATAAAAGTGTTGCTGTGTGTGACTACCTACGCAGTGCCCGCCTCTGACCCCTGGTGGGCGACTTCCCGCCACACGCTGGAATTCTGCAGGCAGGCGCTGTCTCACAGCGTTACGCTATCATTACGTCAGTGATGGGCCTAACTGTATACAGGATTGCTCAAGGGTTATTGAATTCCAAATCTCTTAGAGCAAGCATGGAAGCAGTCCCGTTTATAAGCAAGTACACCACGAGTGGATAAATGGGGAGATAACGAACTCTTGCAAACATTCTAGAATCAGTGCGCTAGGAACCATTTGTCGAAGATATTTTGAAATAGGTACTACGCTTTCGTGGTGTTCTTAATACTGTTTTGTGATGTTATTGTTAATTTAAATATTATTAAGGTAAATAGTTATTTTTTAAGTTGACCAGGATTTTTGGTGTAACTTGGCAACACTGGGCGTTCTTCGAAACCCAGGGGCTGGGGAGCCATAAGGGCGACAGTGGCACGCGCACCAAATACCCGGTCGCCTCTACGTGCGCGCAACTGTGAGAATCTGAGAGGTCACACGGAACCCAATGTCACCTCTTTTAGCCGCTTTCATTGACGTAAAATACACGATGAGAAGAAACCTGTGCAGAAGTTCTTAAACGTGATTTGAAATCAGAAACCGGTTAGAAAAAAAAATGTATGAAATTTTCAATAGATCGTTTTCTTTACGTAGATGCTGAACGCAGACTAAGAATCAGCCGATAAGTGGTTTTTTTTCTCCCATTCACACAACAACTTCATGACTGTCTGCTTGATATATACCTCTCATTCTTCGTGTATCACCCACACGGGACTCAAACATTGATAGACACATTATGTTTTATATTATACAACTTGCGTGCCATTTTTACGGTGTTCATTAAGAAATAATAGATCCCGACATAATCATCTGCACATTTTACAGTTACACGTTTAATATCAAGTTGAAGCGCAGAACTATTTTCATCAATTTCTGTCAAAATGACTGACGCGTACGCTAAGCTTGTGAACAAACAACGTTTTCAATGGCTCGACAGAATTTTTACGTTTTAAAAAAACATAACTGATGACATTATAAGTTATTTATAATACAAAGACTGCATCATAAAAACCATCACGGAAAATGTATGTTCAAACTATTCGACCCCATTTCCCGAAGCATTTATTAAAAAGAAAAAAAAAATGGTTGTCAGATCTTTCTACGAAATTGCTAACATTTCAAAGCAACTGAGCGAAATTATACCTATTAGTGAAAAAAACTCGCTCTTTTCAAACAAACGATAATTACTTTTAAAATAATGAACCAGGCACGTAAATAATTTACCAAATTAAACATGTATACAAAGTACTAGATATAAATTAAATTCTACGTTCTAAATGACATCTCAGTTTTTTGCGTAAATCTAATTACACTGCTGCTAACTTTAAAACACAGAGTAACGGCAAATTTTTATTTCCAGTACATATTTTAGCAATGTGTTTCAACAGCGTTGCTTTTTCCATACGACTTCTTTGAATTGGTGTTTTTAAGAACGTCTTATGCGTACGTAGGTGTTTATTTCAACACAGTTGATTTTCCATTCCCTTGGTAGAATTGAGCCAGGTCCTAAATTGTACTTGTTTGTTGTGCGACACTATATCACAGTTTTCTTGGCGGAATATTTTAGAACATTGGCTAGAGCTTAATGCCATGTCGTAAAATGTAGAGTGAGCGAAGAAAAGCAATATACTGGAAGTAAGCTTATAAACAAGCTGTAAAGTGAAGCAAATGACTTTCCCAAGAAATTTGTGAAAAAAACTGTAATTTTTCTACTGGCTTTTTTTACCTCTGTGGTCATAAGCGCGCAAACGTGTAGCTACTGTACCAGCGGATGGTAATACAGACAGCTAGACTGATTCACAGATCATCTTCCTCAACATCAATTATTTACTATGCTGATAAATGAATATCGCTTAAAAATGATTGTTTACGAAAACCAGCCAACAGTTCGTGAACAGAGAAATATTGAGATCATCGATTCAACTGGATATTCGAAGCTCTTAAAATATTCTCTGTTAATATGATTATTATTTGTAGGAACTGGAAAAATTCGCGGTTTGAATGACTTCTAGGATGGACTCCACGATCCTCTATATACCCGGGAATATTAAACCAGCTCATTGGCTACTGACTCGTGACACCTGCTAACTGGGATGCTTATGATTCAATACGTCTTACGTTGAGGGTCATTCATTGGCTCACAGTCCTTCAGGCAAACTGTGTTCCAATCACTGAAGCGGCAATAAGTTACACGCACTTGGATTCTAGCCTATCGCGAAATGAACCCGCGAATTTTTCCTGTCTCTAATTAAAATTTGTCGTCTTTAAAACCAGATTTATGACAATCCTCCGCTTCCGTCAGTCCCTCGTCCGCCAGTTAATCACGTGTCTTTTAGCCAATCGGAAGGCCCGAACAATTCTAACCGTCCGTCAGAATCTCGGCAAACTTGAAATTCTGAGTGATGGACGGATGAATAGCCTTCTGATCGTGAAGCTGATGTTTTTTTTTGAAGGCTATGAAGTTTGTATCTATTCGGGGAAATTTTTTTAATGTTATATTGTTTTCACAATCCATTTTAATTGACTCTGAAAGTTTTAGACTCGAAATGTAAATATGTAACGACCCTGAATTTTCCCGAATATCCACATCAATAAATAACGTACAACACGAGTCTTGTGCATTATGCGCCAAGGAATTGTAAGTGAAGTACAACTTGTTTTTTTTGCTGTAAACGATGGTACGTAGGCGATGGGTGACGTGAAAGTCTACTACTTAATTACGTAGTTAAAACGTATTCTTTCTCACTATCGTCTCCGAATTTATGGTAGAACTTTATGAATAATTTAACTGTCTTACGTGGCCTGTTTTAATTGATTATACCTCGCAGATCACGCAACCCGCGGTCAGAACACACGAACTCCTGGCTGCATACTTCACCTCGTGCTGCGTCAGGTACAACTACGCTAAATCATTGCACCGTGGTCATATCAAACATAAGAATACTTGAAATAACAAGTTTTGGTTTTTGTTCATAGCACAATTGCGTGGAAATGCGGAATCTATTATGCATCTTAAATAATGGTTTTTTTTTTATTGTATCGCGTATATTGTCTGGAAAAGAAATTTCCTTACATACATTGAATTATGTTTTTGTTTCTTTCGTCTTCCTGCAAAGTTCTTCTTCTTTATTTTTTTTTTTGCGTAAACTATGTGTTTGGTTTTAATTTGTGTCACTGCTTATTATTATTTTTTTTTTATTTTTCTATATCGTAATATTTTGTGCGTTGTGTGTTGTTTTCATTAGTTGCTAATTTACTGTCAAAGTTTTTAAAAATCCAAATACACGACTGCTATGAATGTACCCAGCCATTGTGTTTTCATTTTCTGTGTCACTATTTTTTTCAATTGGCTGTACATGACTGCTAGTTTTTTCTGGCGATTTCTTATTCTGTCATTTTGTCTTTTGTCCCGTGCTTGTTTTTATTAACAATATGTTGCCCAAATGTTTGCCACTTTAATTCATGCTTGACATTAAAAAATTTGATTGAAATTCTAATGAAAACTGTAAAACATATATTTTATTACAGTTTATAACTTTTTAAAATTGTGTGATTTCTACGCAAAACCTTTGTCAAATAAATATTTCTAGATTAACAGTATAACCCGACATTTGATCACTTTCCATATAAATTGTTATCTATGTGGTTGTAAAATATCCGATTCGGAACACTAATGCTGTCAAAAATGACTATTACTACGTGTACGCGCATATTTAGCAGCAAAACGTTCTGTTGTTTATGGTGTTATGTTTTTATCCGTTACTCCAATAATTTGCAATGGATTTGAACTCATAGTCACTTATTTAAGTACTGGCAAATGACTTGCAGTTTATTGTGATGGCAGTTAATTAAATATTGACTTCGTCTATCTGACGTAACTGATCATCAACTGCTTTGTTGGTAAACAGGATATCTGGACTCTGTAACGTCTTGTATCGGTTATGCTTTTGAAATTTATTTGCAAAAGAAAATGTTTTCGGTTCTATAAGCATTGGCTCACCGGTAGTTTTTAGAATTAAAGGTTATCGATTTTGAGATTTTAACGACTTGAATTAAAATAAAGGTATTTTTTTATGAAACCACAACATTATCAGAGCATTGCAGCATTACATCATTTTGTGGATAATTTATAATACGCGTGTGCAAGAGAACAAAGATTGATGAAAACATCTTGCACTAAGCTGCGGCGCCATCTTCAAGTAACTGAGATGTAGAAGGCTGCAATAATGACTTTGGGGATTTGGGGAGTTGAAAAAAGGAGGGGCCTAGGAAACAACCGTTCTTTTTTTATGTACAATTATCTCTCTCTTGCATGCATGCATTCCACTCAATCAATGCAAAACAGGCACGAAATGTATCTTTACCAACCGAGCTTCAATCCTGAAAGTTACAATTCCCTTAGGGTGAGCTCGGCGCTCACGGTTACTTTAAATAGCTACGGGACTGAGAATATCCGTAGCCAAGCTCAGAGAAAATTCTTTAACCTATTCACGAAACACAGAAAAAAACTATTGATGAATTTTTGAATTAAAAATTCTGATGAAATATTTGGTTGCGTATTTCAGAACAAAGATTTTTTTTTCTTCTCAAAAGGAAAACGTTAACATGTACATAATTATGGAACTACAGGGAAAGATAAGACTGATGTTCAACACAATAAACACAATTGCCATGAAAGTTATTTATAGCTAGGGACTGGAAAAATTCGCGGTTTCAATGACCTCTAGGATAGACTCCACGATCCTCTATGTACTTATGCAAATTACACTTGCTGATTGGCTTCTAATCCGTGACACCTGTCAACTGGAATGCTTATGATTCGGTGTTGTTTTTTGTTGAGTATTCTTCATTGGCTTAGGGCCATTCAGGTAAACTGTGGTCCAATCACTGAAGCAGCATGAAGTTGAACTAGTTTGGATTCTAGCCAATCGCGAGATGAATCCGCGAATTTTTCCGGTCTCTAGTTATAGCAATGCTGTGAAACTTTAATACGTGACTGAAACACCTTGTCAGTCTTTCTTGCACGAAAAGCACAGAGGCTTAATTTGAAATTAGGTTCATAAGAAGCTCTTCCGTAGAGTTCCAGAGGACGTCCGACTCTAGAGTAAGTGGTCATACCATACGCCAAAATGTGGCGACTCGTTCTTTACAGCGGCTTGGTCGTTGTCAAAACGTATTGGTGAATTTCAGTGCCCTTCTCTTGTTTTCTAGAGTAAATAATGATCATAACTTTGACTCGGAACGTGCGCAACTGCCCTGGAAACAGGCAAAGCCGTACCGGAGGAGAGATTACGGAATGGTTAAATTCCCTCGTTCAATGGATGTTGCCCTGTGAGATGTGTGAACTAAGCAGCCTGTGATTGGATACTTTTTGGGTAAGGGTTTGTCATCGACCCATAGGACATAGACCTCAGATAAACTGTGATTCATTATCAAAAGCAATACAGGGAATACGTATTTGAATGCTAACCTACCACGAGATGAAACCGCGAATTTTTCCTGTATCTAAGGAAGATGCAGCCGACAATGAAATCCAAACGATGACATAGTATTTAGAAATGCATTTTTTCCCGATAAAATCTTTTTTACTCCTGGCCGTCATATAATCGCACACACGTAACTTCAGCAACATCTGATTATTGTAGAGGCTCCTAAAATGTCACGAAAATCAATTTTTTTTCTAAACAACTTAGTTATTTTTTCTCAAGTAATTTAACAATCAAGCAAACTGCACACATAATCATAAATTTATATTAAATCGTTGGGAGTTTTTCACCACCATCTATGAGTATTAACATTTATTTAGCCATAGTTTGCGTTTTAGAGTTTTATAAGAGTTTGTGGAAAGACACTGCATGAGAACCAGCAGGAGACATCCCCTGCATTCATTCTAACTTAGCTAATGTTTGTCTGGTAGTTTTTTATATTTGAAGTTGTTTCATCGAGAGAAAAAAAAACTGTTCACAGCTACGACCAATAAGAAACTTCCGTGCAAAAAAAAAAACCTCGCAACTGCTTAATAATTAGGGACCGGAAAAATTCGCGGGTTCAATGACCTGTAGGATGAACTCCATATTTCTACGTACACACGGTCAAATTTCACCCACTCATTGGCTGCTGTCTTGTGAGACGTCCCAATGTAGCAGCCTGTGATTCGATACAGCTTTGGTTGAGTGTTTCTCATTGGCTCAAGTCATCCAGGTGAGTTGTGAGCCAATAGCAGAGGCAGCACTGAGGTATAACTATTTGTAGTTTAGCCTATCGCGAAATGAATTCGCGAATTTTTCCGGGCTCTATTAATAATGCTTGCCATGCCAACAATTTTTACGGTTCCAAATAATACAAACTTGCATGGTCGGATACGCATTACGAGAAGGAATTGATTGCTGAGTGACGTCATCGAAGGGAAGGCAGAAGATCTCAGACAAGGAAGGAGGACCAAGTACGAACTGGAGAAGTTCCGAACAATTCGTCTGCTTCGACGCGGCTGGAAACTGAAGAACGGCGGGTCAAGGCAGTCGTAACTCGCGGGCGGGTCTAGGTGCGCAATATGTTGGCGCGCCGGCAGAGCGCGCGCGGCCTGGGTCGGTAACGCGAATATGAAAAAGTAAGCAATATGGTTGCGGGATCGTCGGAGGCTGCGGAGAGGAGAATATGACAGAAGGTAAGGGTGAAATGCATTAAATAAGAAAGAATGGAGAGGTGAGGCGGGAGACTGCAAAAGGAAACGGGGAGGTTTGTAATATATGAAGAAAGCAGCAAGTAAAGGTGCCGGCGGAGGGTGGAAGCGGGGAGGTCGATACGCCCTTGATGGTAAATAATATATAATGGGGAACCGAGTGGTATGAAGTTTTTCGCTCGAATGATGTGAGGGCAGATCAAATATGCACACCGGCTGTAATGAGAAAACGTGAATTATGGCGTAGGGCTGTTGTCTTCCCTACGCCCTAATCCTGCCGCACCGCCCGCCTTGATGCGCCCTGCGGGGCCACTGGATGGTGGAGGGGGGGGGGGGACCTTGGGCCAGGCCTATTAGGGAAGGGGATTATCTTTTTTTATTATTTTTCAGTCATGTGATAGGAGAGATTTCATTGTAAAAAAGCTGCGTGTGAAAAGGTCATTTGGTAGCGACGCCATCTCAGCTACCACAGACTTATTTCTCAACTTTCTACCGAACTTGCTCGCGTCGTCTGATTAACAAAATCATTTCAATAAAAAGTGACGTGGTTCTTTGAAACTTACAGTAGTGAGTTCCAGTAAACAACTTTTAGCAAATAGTTAGATAAAAATAAATATTCCAATTCGGAAACCCAAGCCTACATTTTTCAAAACCACTTTCAAGGTTAAAACGAATACACATTCTATATGTTGGTATTTCATGCCTATTTTTTCACCTTTCTAACTCAAACAAAATTTATAAAACCCTTGTTTATTCTATAAAAAAGTTATACGATTAGTAATCAGCACTGATAGATCATAGAGCGGTGTTGTTATTAAGTAAAATCCCTTGATTACCAAGCAATATAATTAATAAATATCAACATAGAAGACTGTAATGCCAGACCCGGTGGCGATATTGTTCACACGTGCGTGAATATGTAAATATCTGAAACTTAACCACGATTCATATAATGTGGTACCACAGGAAACATCTACTTGGATTGCAAACGTATTTAAGCATGTTACATCATGTTATAATGAGAATGTCAGTCAATAAAAACATTTTCGCATTACTAACAATGTTTCTTTTGGAAAACGTACGTCCTACAATTTTTGATATTAAGACCTTTAAGATTCACACCTTCAAAGGCCTGTATCCTGTCCTTAAAAGAAACTTAGAACTGAGACAAATTCATCAATTTTCTTAACAAACCACCCACTGTAGTTCGTCTGTGATATTGATTAATTTGTTGGACTGTCCAACCTTACTTGCAACATACCGAACTCGTAAATATCTCAGGTCTTTGATGACATATATGATGTATCTAGTAATATAGTTGTGTGTAAGAATAACTGATTCCGAAATGAACTGTGCCAATCATCTGATGTAAGTCGCAGTGTGGTGTGGGATGAATGCCAATCACTTTCCTGAATGATGAGTTTTTTGACAAACCTATGATTGAATATCATAACGTGTCTTTAAGGACAAAATGAAAAATATTTTATATTTAGAGTATTTCTTTGCAGAGTGCCTACCCACACTACAATGTAAACGACGTACCAAAATTAACTCACATTAATATATAGTAATATTGTGTTAATGTTTCATTCAAATAAAAAAACTCCAATCCAAATAAAAGTGAAGTTTGTCAAGAGTTTAAACATGTGGTCGGAATCTGTCTAGTTTTATATATAAAATGCAGCGTCCGTAAAATGATGAGCATAGCATTAGAATAATATTCTTTGTTGCCCACATTCTCAAGATTTCTGATTGGGTATTCCTGAATGATAGTTTAGTTTTCGTTTTGAACACAAACTAATATTCGGAGTCAAAAATGATTGAAAGGGGGTTTCCCCAATACTATCTTGGACTGTAGAGCCTCCAAAGTAGCAACATGATTAGAGACCCGTGAATTTCGCGGATTCAATGACCTCCAGGATAGACTCCAATATCCTCTACACACTCGGGCAAATGCCAACTGTTCATTGGCTGTTGACTTGTGAGTCGTCTCGACTGGGTGGCCTGTGATTCGACACTTCCACGAGTGAGGGCCTCTAATTGGCCCTCAGTCCTCCAGATTAACAGAGAACCAATGACAGAAGCAGCACTAAGGTATAATTATTTGAATTTTAGCATAACACGAAATGAATCCGCGAAATTCACGGGTCTCTAAACATGATCCATCGCACAGCCGGGAAAGACCGTAAAGTCCCACAGAGATGAAGATGGTGAAACGCGCACTCCCAAGCTTCTAGGTTTCCAACACACACAATAACATCGTGTCACAACCTCGTCTGTCTCTTGCGTGATAGAGTCGTCTAGTAGTCAGATAATCAGCTAATGGTGCTACATGCAGCTACAATTGTTTTGATTAAAATACAAATGGTAATTGAGCCAAACAATATCCACAATGTAAAATTTTCTTAGAACCGTAATGGAAGTGTCGTTTATTTCACCATTTAAAAAAGTATGTATAGAAGTAAAAATATACAGTAATTTTGATACTGTCTCAGTAGGTACATAGAGTTTCTGGTGGTAAGAATCTGTCATTCTATCCGTTATCGTCACTGTGGAAAAATTAAATTATCTTTTAGATAAACACGCCTTTCTGGCAAACTGTAGGTGCGCATTGAGTTGAAACGTGCATATTTAAAAATGATTAATGATATTTTTCGGAAGAGAAGGTATGTAGATAAAGCTCATAAAACTTATTTTCCATGCATGCGGTTTCTTGCAGAACTAGCTTCGCGAGATCCGACTCTCGATTCACGGCTATTGACGCAATGTCTACAATAAACAGTCTCTGCTGCAGAGATGACTGCACAAATCTTCACGAACAGAACAATGGACGCTGTGACCTTCGTCACGAATAACTGCGCGAGGAGACGGCAGTAACTGAGGTTGTTTCGCACGAGAAATGGCGGTAAATCACCAGAGATCATTACCAAAGGCTGAGCGAATGTCGCGCAGGTGACCGCCAGCATGTGGCAGCGTGGCTGAGCAGATCACTGCAGCTTTCGTTATCACTGAGCAAACACGCCAGCTGCTCTGCTGAGCCCAGCCATTGTCGCAGCCACGTTGTTGTGTACGGCGTCACTCGATAGAGGACGTTCACGCAGATCGAGGACAACACTTCCCAAAAACACGCAGTAGCAGGCAAGCGGCCGCTTCTAGCCTAGACCAAGTCCACTAAAACCTGAAGGACTTCGTTTCTCAAAGAAACACGCTGGATGTTCCACTGGCGACTCCTTTCTAAAGGCACATTTTCTTCCTCAAAAATTCTCATGAATAATAACTAGTGAGATGTTTTGCACAAGTCGTGTGAAATATACTAGTGCAGAAGCGTTTTAAAGCACAAATCCACAATCATTTGAAAGTAATATAAACGTATGAAAATTCACCAATCTCAGTGTGTTTTTTTCGATGAAAAATAAAGCTTTACGATCGAACGCGCTATATCTTAAGACATAACTAATCAAAAACATTTAAGTTTATTTTAAGTATACTTATCACTATAAAATACTTGGTTACACAGCACGCATTTTGTACTTTTACGATAGTTTTGCTCTTACCAGAGCAAATTGTTTTAATTACCTCTAAAAAAATTATTTTGGTATGAAATTTTATTGACGCTTTGCTAGACTTACACACTTAGCACAAGAATTTGTTCAGAAAGCCACGTTTTCAACATCTTATCACGATGGTTGCAACTGTTTTCTTGGCTCGTATTAGAAAAAGCTCTGTTTCTAACAACATAGAGTGCGAGCCGTTCGACCTGCGTTAGCACTACTTCGGTCAGATAGCAGAAGTATACAACACAACCAGAAGTGAAAAATACTATGAGGGGTTTCAGAAACTCTATTCAATGGCGAATGAATTATAAACCATGTCGTATTATTCTATTTTGACTGTAATGAACTTTTTTTTTTTATAAATGCACTGTTATCTTAGCCAGGTGTTCGGACTGCAGTACCAAAGAAATATGGAAATGTGATGGGAGAGGTGTGCATGCTGTTTGCTTATTCCATCACGGAACTACGGGAAAAGCCCAGATCGTTCTGACTTCATTTGTCCAAGTTAGTTCAACTGCAGCGGCCGGAGGGCATCAATGGCTGATCAACTTCACACAACAAACTTATTTCGTGAAATATAATACGGCCATGGGTTTGGGTTTTTTATGGCATGCTTTTCTCGCGAAGCTTGGATCCACCGCTCCGGATATTCCTTGCACGACCTGACAGTTCCAAGAAGAGGAAGAAGTACATAAAGCCCACGCTAACTTCGGGGACTTGCACTGGATGTGGACAAGTGCAGCCGAAATGATGCGACGAACTTGGCCGATTTCTGTCGGACGACAGTCGACGTCATCTTTCACATAATTATTTCCTACACAGCGCCTACACGACTCACAGTTAAATACGAGAAACAAGATATAGGATAGAAATTAGAAATGAAATAACACTATACAGAGTGTTCCATAACTTAACGTCAAGCCGAGAAAAGATGATAGCCCAGTTAAAAATGAATCGTAGTTTTCGAGGCATAGGAATTTTTTTCGAAATATTTTAAATACCAACCTTGCACCTTATTAGATACTGTTACTAAAAATCTATACTACGCAACCATAAATAACCATACTGTTGATAACAATTCAAGATAAAGTCAGTCATACTATACTTTTGGGGAAAATTATTTGAAGAATTTTGCGGCAAAAAAATTAATTTTGTAAATTTGATTAGCCATACTGTAAAATAATTACTTTGCTAACTTAGCAAGTTATTTTAAAATATTACTTATTAAGGCAAATAACCTATTTAAGTTAACACAGATTTTTCTTTACACTGAATAGTCAGTGTTATCCGGTTAAAAATTATGGCTGCATAAGTCGTGAAAAGAATTACCTTTTTCCTCAAAGTATAGGATGAATGATCTAATTTTGAATTATAAAGAGTACGATTACCTATTAATGATTATATAGAAACAATTTTTAGTCAGAGTATCTAACAGTTTGGTGCAGGATGGGGATTTAAAACATTTAAAAAAATGCTTTAGCTCGAAAACTACCATTTTTTAAATTCTGATTTTATGATTCCGTGATTAATGGGCATATCAACTGCTCTCGGCTGCACGTTGAGGTATGGTACATCGTTAATAATGTTATTTTTATAATTGCTTAAAAATTAAGAAAACTTAGGAAATTTGGGTGAAAATGTAAAATATTCAGAACATAAAACATTGTAACAATGTTGTACATGTCCAGCTCAAACTAACCCGATAGTGATGGAGAATAGAGGAGGTTCACATGGTGACGTTTGCTAAATGAGCTTTTCTGAACATGTATTGAACCAACTGCTGCTCATGAGAAATTTATAATGACATGAGCACGCAAAAAAAAAATAGTTACTTACAAACGTATATGACATTATAGCCAGCGGGCCAAATGTAAAATAGCTTTTAACTTTATCTGATAAGTCAGGAAGTAGATATTTGAAATGTCCTGCTTCAACGATGAATCGAACCAAGGAATCTGCCATCAAACAGCTTAATAACATACTCCGGACAAGGACTTTAAAGCATCATAGTCACGCCATTCGATGATATGGTTTATAATTCAACTTCTATTCCTGTGAGGCTTATGTTTACGTGTGTAACTTACCAACAAAATTGTCTGGTTGCGTCTGTAAGTCCAATGAATGCTTAGTTTATAGTAATCTCCACGAAGAATCGCTATGGCCAAACGCAGCCCTCGCCAAACCCCTTGTAAAACAATAACAATAAAACTTTTATGTTTATATTGATAGGGTGAAGTTAAGGTCACGTGGTGTGCAACTCTTTACCACTAATGGCCAAACCACAGAACTTCACCCGAGGTGAAACGAATACACACATAACAACGTAATGCTAGCGTACTGAATAAAAACTACAACAATTTCAATGGCATGTTCAGTGCATAAGGACGCATATCCCTATGTAATGATTTGTTTATTACCTGAGTAAACCAGGCTCAGCAATTCTAAGTGCCGGAACATTCACAGTGAATGCAGCTTTGAATAAAAAGTCTTTTGGCTATTAAAATCACACGAATAAGCGACACGACCAACAAAGCATATTTATATACGTGAAATGCATACACAAACAAATAAAAATATTACAGGGTAATTTTTAGTAGTTAAAACCAGTAGTCATGCAAGAAAAAGTAATCTATGTGAGAGACAAAATCACTATTATATAAGCTACTAAAAACTTTATAAGTTACCTAATGTTAAATGCTGTTTTGTGTTCATTATAATTACTTCACTCCATTTTACTTGACATTAATAATACTCCGTGTTTCATTGTAAAAAAAAGTTTTTTTTCTTTCGTGTAAGCTACTTAATTTTTAATTTCTTTAAATCTGATTACCATGCGGAGATATGTTTGAATATTTTTATTGAAAATGTTTTTAAAAAATTTAACTGTTTCCTTTTTTTACCAGACGAACTTAAGTATCAGTACTAAAGCCACAAAAATAGATCAAAACTACAATAAGTGTAAACTCGTTTGATAATCTATTCAAAAATCATACACATTATTTTAATGGGGATGATGATGAAGTGGATATTTGACCGTTATGGCTGTTCCATTAAATTTTTAATGTCAGAAACACTGACATTTAAATGTTGCACAGTTATAGTGAAAAGTGATGTTTTGGGCAGCAATAAAATAGACATTTTTTTTGTGTTACAACTGTCGGTGTAGGAAAAATGCAGGCGAAAACCGATGGTTTAGCAGGAGATCAAGTACAGCTGGTTTCTGCAGCATGCGGTATGGCACTACTGGGCGTCTTGCGCTGCTGCGAGAGAAGTCCAGCCCTTTGAGGCAGGGAGGACCAGCGAGGGGCAGTGTTTGTTGATTAGCGTGGATCCGCGCCCAGTCCGAGGGGCAACTGGGCCCTCGCATCCGCCGAATCCTTCTCCGACACCTCCCCCGTCAGACCAGCAGCCGGCGACCTCCTTTGATAACTAATTAGTCGGTCCCTCATATCACTCAACTCTTTCCCTCCTTTTCCCCCGCGCCGAGACCTTTTTTCTTCCTTCGCGCGCCCGCCCGCTCTGCAGATCCTCGCATTTCTGAAAACCAGCGCAGGGCGTCATATCTTTTTACCCGCCTCTCTTTTCCCTCGCTTCAACCCCCCCCCCTCCCACCCTTCTCTAGCTCGACATCGCTCCTCCAGCGCTCCAAGACCCGCAGTGTTCTGAGAGAATGTGCCCGCCGGTACTGACAACCACTCCACATCACTCCACGTAGACCAGCGATCTCTGCGTGGTTCCGCTGCCGGCCGCCGGAGAGCGCGCGGGTCGCCGCGCGGTTGGCAACGCGTATTTGCTGCACATATACACGGTTTGAACATTGGCAGACATGGATCAACGTGTTGAACAACGGGAAGCCTACAACTCACGTCGTTTCGGTTCCCTGCAAGAATTTCCGAAGATTTCCGAAGTTTTGCGTTTTGGTATTAACGCCACTTCAGCCGCTAAATCAGAAGTTTCCAATGAAAACAAGCATGTTGTGACTGACCTAACCTAACCTAACCCTTCGATTTTTTTAATTTCAACTTTTGAGAGAAATCCGAAGTTGCACGAACGTGGTAGGGAACCGAAACTACGTGAGTTGTAGGCTTCCCGTTGAACAACATTGGTGCGTGATTCTCTTTCAACGTGTGACAAGTGATTTGTTTGACTGTCTCTCTTAGCGTAATTCCAAGGAAAAAACTTATAATTTATTTTAAGAACTGTTTTCAACGTAAGTAACACAAAACATTTTGAATGACTTAACTGTCTAATATGAATTATTTGCGGGAATATGCAAAATCATTTCCTTTAGTTTGTTAATCAATTAAGGTAATACATCAGTTATGAAAAAAAAAACATTGTGTATAAGCCCTATAAAATAAATCGTACTTGAAGCTTTAAGCTTCAATAGCTTTATACGTAAGTAAATCATACAATTTATCTAGTTGGAAAAACAAGTTTATATTACGAAGGAAATGGTTTTAAAAACGTTCTTACTCATTGTGGTTCGTATGGTTAAAGAATGTTCCCCTCTTCCATTTCTATAGTTAACTCCAACGCGAGGCACCATAGATCAATGATAAATATCCTGCTGTGCCTGTTCTGCATTTCACAAGTTACTCGATCGTTCACCACAGAGGCGACCATCCCGAGTGTTTCAAATATTTTTAATACGTGAACGCTCAAAACCAACATCAAAATGTTTTGTGTCCGGTCAAGACAAACAAACAAATAATTTTTTCAAATATAATCGTGTGTTCGATTTCCGTGGAAGACCAAACACAGCCCAGCGCAGGAACCGTCATAATGCGAGCCAAGACTTTATGTATCTTAAGATCGTCAAATGGAGTGGATAGAAGTTACATATTGCATAATAACTCTTATTTTATTACGTGTCGTTCATTGAAGATGATTTACGTGTATCCTCTTCGCCGGCAGAAAATTGAGTACTAAAAATGAAAATTGGTTCCTCTCGTTTTTTATGAATGGAGCGGCGACTCTTAAACTCGGAGCCTATAAATCAGATGGCCCATGTAAGTCATGTTCTCCGAAGTTGACGACCGTTAAAATAAAAATGTATGGCCTTGGTTCCGGTTTTGTATACAATTAATGCGACAAGATAATTAAAAAAAAAAAAAACACGCCGTAGGCCACCAAGGGGTTTGAAAATATTTGGCACTGGTTTCGAAGTCATTGAACGTATCATTGCGGCCTCACGCATCTTCATAGCGAACCCGCGAGAACCGTAACTCGCAACGTTCGAAAACAAAAATCCCGCACGAGCTAGGTTTCATTCCTGGCGAGCTGGCTCGTAGCTCTTCGCAGCGTTCGGCCCGCGGTCCTTGCTGCACTGCAGGAAGAATTTTAGCGAATCGATACGAATGAATGACAGCAATTTTATACGCCGAGTGACCTGGATAAGGCGAGTGGCGGAGCAGTTTCGCGGACGGCGAACTGCTAGCGATAAGGCTTGCGGACCAGAATCCCTTCGCGAGATGGAAAAAAAGAAAAAAATAATAAACGTGGGACGCGCGGCGAAGGGTTGGGCGTCGGGGAAGGGTCGGAAAACACAGGACGTCGTTTGAATGGGGAAGATATGAAGCTTATGCAACAGGAGCAGCGCCGAAGAGGCAGGGAAGGCTTTGTCGAGCACGGACCGAGGGTAGGTGAGATTTGACCGGGGGATGAAGGGGGATTACCGGGCAGTCGAGGCTGGTCAGCCTGCTGGGGCGCCCCCGCTGATACCGACTTGATCTGACGCCCTCCGGCCGGCGACCATCCGGCACGGCTCCGTGTTGCCGTCTGCGGCGTCGACCTCAACTGCTCGCGCACGCTTCACCAATCCTTTACTTCAATTTGGATATCATACATGCAATACGAAATAACTGTTTGAAGTCTACGATCTCATCACTAGAGACCGGAAAAATTCGCGGATTCATTTCGCGATAGGCTAGAATCCAAATTACGTTTGCCTTTTTACCGCATCAGTGATTGGGCCACAGTTTATGTGAATTACACTCGGCCAATGATAAACGTTAAACAAAAGAAGTATCGAATTACTAGTGTCCCAATTAACAGGTGAGACGAGTCAGTAGCCAATGAGCTGACGTAATTTTCCCGCGTGCATAGAGGATCATGGAGTATATCCTACCGGTCATTGAAATCGCGAATTTTTCCAGTCTCTACTCATCACTAGAGCCACGGAATTTTCGCGCATTCATTTAGTCGCAAGCTAGAATGCAAACCTCCACACTGTCTCACTGTGTTCATGATTGGACCGCAGTTATCTGGACACGCCCCTCTACGACTGTGAGCCAACGATGTCCAGCTAGGAGAGAAGTAAGCGAATCAGGTAGTGCCAAATAACAAGGATAAAAATGTTCTCGCTAAGAAATCAACCAATGGGAAAGTAAACATGGGTCGAGCACACCTATAACTTTGAATTCTATCCTGAGGCCAGAGGAATTCACGAAATTTCCGGGACTCTACTCATCACTAATGCTTCGGCATTACAGCGAAATATACACGGCGTGCAGTTAACTGAATTAAGTAATCTCTACTCCCGAGTGATTCGCTCAGGAACATTAAACCACCAGCAGTATCCTGCCATTCATAGACGTATAGCCTGAGTCAGCATGCGTCGTGAGTAATCGTCCAAAACAACATATAGGTTAGCATGAGTGGACCAGCCATCTAGCCTTTGGCCTCCAGTTACTCAGCCACCTAGCCTAGGGTGGTGTGAATCCTCTGTGATTCAACCGTCTCGCATAAGTCAGCGTGCAATCGCAAGTATCCAGCCCGGGGTTAGCATTGGTTCTATGAAGGTTCAGAGCATGCCAAAATTGCGTTAAGGTGAGTTCGCCCAGAACCCCAGGCTCGAAAGGTTCTAAGATACGAAGACGACTGCGACCAACACGATGTGTCCTGGCCCGACTGGATCAGAGGCGCCTCCACTCACCCGGGCGTTCTCACACGTGAAAATGAGCGCCATTGAAATTCTTCCGGGACTATAGGGGCAATAATAGCCATCGTGAGCTATAAAGATCTGATTCCCAGACGTTGTAAACGGCGATCAATAGGAGCCGAACGCTACCGGCGAGGCCTGAGGTTGTTCGGGTCGCCACAAAAACTGCTCCGAACCGCCGTGGTCGCTCCGAGTGCCTCGCTCCAACAGGTTGGAGCGCGCTGTAAAACTGTAAGCGTCGCAGCACATCCGATATTTCTTTTTAGTTTTGAGCGTGTTTTTGTTGCCGTAATAACAGTATTTTCGTGCAGTTTTTTTTTTGTTACAGACCCTGGAAGACTGTGTTCGGCGGATCCGGCAACAAATTAACATACTTCCTCGACTCCTGCGCCGTAGCAACAAATCTGACGGGAAACAGGAAACACATTTGGTCTTGTAGCTCAAACGAGATATCCCTTACTTCCCAGTTGCCTACTGGCAGTGCAGGGATATAGCTTGCGCTTTAACCGCGACCTATCAAACAACAAATTAAACCTACGGCATATCCTCGGACAATTATTGATATTCCGTGTTACAAACAGTTCAAACATTTAACAACACGCTGCATTTTTGTAAAACATTTATTAAGTATGTTATATATCAATGTAATGCCGTTTATTAAAAATCATCTATTGTAAATTTAAAAATCCTACATACATTTTAACTGCAACTAGAAATTATTATTTTTTTTTTCAAAACAAAAAATCCAGCTAAATTCTATTTGGCATACATTAAAATTCCCATAGTTACTTCTGTATGCCTGTTTATTCATATTAACTTCAATTGCCTACGATAATTTATACTTCGAACCTACAAAAACAAAACAAAAAATATGTAAGTTAATGTTTACTGCATATCTACTTACAGCTCAAAAGTTTTCAATTGCTTTGTCGTCGTCGAGATATAATGCAAAAAAAAAAAAAAAATACGAACATAGTGTTACGAGAAATCCAAGCATATTTTGCCGGCGCTCTTTTGTTTCCGAAATCATACTACCTCATTATTTCCTTACAAAGCAGCAGCATCTGTATTTTTGATCACGGCTGAATAAAGACTTAATGCTAGTCATTAGTATTATCTAAGGCCTATTTGTGTAAATTTTACAATAACATCTCCTTTGCATTTGTTGGTCTGTTACAAATATTTCCAACATATGTTTATAAGTACGTATAATATAATGGGTGTGAATATTCGCGATAATGTTCGTAATTATTTTCAATGGTAAAAATTACACATATAAATCCTCCCATGCCTGTGGTGGAACTACACCCACGACACATGGGCCAAATGGGCATTTGCATTTGCCCAGAGCGCCAGTTTTTGAGTGGCGGGAGAATTTGAATTTTATATCTTAATTCCATACTACTACGCATTACCTGTCAGTTATATATTTTGAATTTGTTCCTACATAATTTGGTTCTGTTTTCAAAAGTTTTTAAAAATAAATAAAAATAAGTAACTTCTTTGTCTTGAAAACATTTGCCTAAAACAATTGGCATTTTGGAAAAAAAAAATTGTTGCTTCAATTTTTTGCAATAAAAAATTAATTGGTTACCAGAATCAAGGTGAAATGTTAATTTATAGGTACTGACTATTGCAGTGCACTTAAAAATATTAAGCCTTAAACCAAATAATTTATAAATAGATTTAAAACTTGTTTAACAATATACAGTAATGTATAAAAGCTGCGTAAGACTGCAACAACCATTTATTAAATTTTAATAAGGAAAAATACAAACAGCTTTTTTAAAACAGATAATAAATAAGCTTGAATTAGTAAAATTTTATGATGTTTGGGGGAACTGGAAAAGGAAGTGTAACGGTTAAAAATTCTCTGCCCAGAGCGCTAGCTACGTGGAATTGGGGCCAGACGTAAAATACGCTGTACACCATACCACACAGAATATTTCATGAAAGAGCACTGCCTTTCGACAGTAATTTGCGTGTAACGTGTCCAGTTCATATCCTTCCACCAGAGATGTCCTGTCGCCACGTGTCTGTCCACTTCGACAGTTTCCGGCGTGCCTCGGCGAAGTTCGGTTGCCAGGCAGGGCTGGAGAGATGGTTTATCGGCGCCAATAAACCACGTGGCCCCGCCACGCGCTGACGTCACCGAGCTGAATAAACCCGAGCGGCTCTTGGAGTCTAGTGATGGGCAGAACGGTTCTTTTGACCGAACCGGTACTTTCGGATCAGTTCCGTGAAAGATTCGTTCAGAACGATTCGTTCATCTCGGTCATTTCGTTCTTTTCTGTGAATAGGATCTGGCTCTTTTATCAGGTGTCGTAACTCGTTCATCCTTTAGAGTATTGGCTACGTGTTTGCTTCCAGCCTCCCCTCGTTATCGCGTGACCCGATAACGAGAGGAGGCTGGATCGCGTGGGTGGTTATCTTTATCTACTCTGCATGGGTAAATGAAATTTCAAACGTCTAGTTGTATACTGACTGTTATAAAATTATTGACTGTTGATCGCTGCAAATGCTTCATGCAGTGATTCTATATAATACGGGAGCATTAAATCTAAGAATGTTAGGTACGAAAGTGATCTTTCTTAACTTTAATTTGTAATCGCACTATTATAGCTAGTACTTGAACATTGCTTTTCGTAGCCAGTGAATCACAGTTGCGTATATGAAACAAGATTATTTATATTGTATTACTTTTTAAGTTACAAATATTAATATACAGGCTATTTACACTCTAGAGAGAGTAAAGTGTTTACATGTAGACCAACACATTTAGAGAAAAAAAGACAAAAATTGAATACTACTACTGCGATTCAGTATGAAGAGAGAAAAATGAAGTAGGTACATTAATTAACACCTAAATGGTAAGTGTGAACATTTGTAGTTACTTTCCCTGTTATTTTTAATTCATGTTTTTTTTTCCCCCAAATTTGTGTATGTGAATGTGAAAACGCAATTTTAAACCACTACTTAACAGTTGACATTTTCAGGTATAGATACTTTTCATGTTACCCTATTTTATTTGATCAGTTATCGTTTGCTCTTATGAACATGCTCACGCTGTGATTACTAATTCTTCAGACTCCTGACGTCATGAATCATTTCACGAACGAATCAGACCGGGCGCGTGGCCGGTTCTCTCATCTCGTTCTCTCGTTCTCTCCGCGTTTTCGTTCTTCCGAATCTTTCAAGGTACCGGCTCTCAAAGAGCCGGTTGGTTCTCTCGTTCTCTCCGCATTTTCGTTCTACCGAATCTTTCAAGGTACCGGCTCTCAAAGAGCCGGTTCTTTACATCGCGAACGAATCGCAAGATTTCGTTCTCTCAAAGATTCGTTCTTTTTGAACGAATCGTTAACGAACGACCCATCACTATTGGAGTCGCCTCGCGACCGAACTTTGCAGGGACCTGCCACAGCAGAACTTGGACTCTCGCAAAATCAAACAATCATAAGAAGCATTTCGGGGACTAGTGTTATTTTTGGCTTGGAAGGGAAGGGTAGGAGGCCCACTTAAGGTCTAGTCGGCAGCGAGGTCATTAAAGAGGGCAACGCACAGCTACACAAAAGAGGAACACCGGAGAAGGAACGGGTCATGACCTGTGGCAAGGAATAACCCCAACCTTTTCGGGAGTGATTTCGGGATACCACTGACCGCGAAAGTCGAACTCAGGTTCTTCGGAATTAAGTCAAGTTTGCTTACCAACGCGCCACTGCACTCGGTACTCGAGATAAAAGGTGTGTGAAGGTTATGAGTTGAGAAGGGGGACGGGGTGTAGAGAGAGTTTGGGGTGAAAGTTCACCTGGCCAAAACTCCGAATGACACGCGCCATCCAACTGACGTCACTACACTTTCCTGCTGCGCTGGAGATTGGGAAGGCGCGTCCACAATTTACGCGCTCAATCTACTACTTCTCTCGATGATGGTGCCACCTGTCTACTTTACCATACTGCTGCAATGCTACTGAAGCACCCAGCTGGCTTCCGGCGCACAGGTGGTTCTGGTGCTTACCTTCGGGGCGAGGACATCTGGGTTCGAATCTCGGATAAGGCATCAATGTGTGGGGCGTTTTAAGTTATGAGCTGATACTGAGGTTAGCTCGTGAGCCACCATCTGATTAGCTTACCGGCATAATCCTTCTGGGAACATAATAAGCTATCTCGTAAGCCATTCGAAACGCAACATTTCCCACTTTTGGGAGTTGTGTATGAACATTTTTTAACATCCAGAATATCGTGTTTTGATACTGCCTTCGTGTCTCTTGTCGCTCTTGTCGTGTCGCTAAACGTGGGCCGTCGCTGCAGCGTCATCCCTGTTTAGCGCTTCTCAATTGTTGCGCGTTTGGTTCGCCAGGCGACGACGAAAATTGCAACGAAAGCTGCTCGAGTGTCAGTGATTGAAGGAACACGTGGGCAGCCATTCAGGTCAGCCACTTCTCGGCTGATTGTGCGAAAGCTGACGCCGCGAGCAGATAGGGCGCGGGAGGAGATAGCAGCTCCCTTGCAGGATGTTGCTGCCAGGGACAGTGGAGAGGGGAGAGATAACGCACGCATGCCTGTCAAAGGGTCAGTACACAGTTACACACAAGTCTCAACTGGACAGTAAAGAACTTGTTCCCCTTCGTGCGTACAGTCCACGCTACTGTCACTGTTGATTCTGAATGTTACCCATGTGCTGGACGTTCTTCCTCAACACATCGACCTTCGTTCAAGAGTCCTTTAGTAATAATAGTTTTTTTTTTCCCCTGCCACACACCGACACACACACGCGAATGACAATTGAGATACTATGCCTTTATCAACGTCGGGTTTTGTGACTTTCGTGAGGTCAGCGCCAGACGAGCAGCGCGGGGTCAAAGTTCACGAACAGCGACGGCGCGGTGGTCTCGGCTGGTGGGCGGGGCATTCGTTCGTGCGTTATGAAGCGTTCATGCGGAAACCGACGGCCTGGCGGCTATGAAGGTTCCTAATAATATTTACTATGCGTTCCAAAATCCTGAGGTGCCGTGTTTTTCATCTGTATCTAACACAGTTAAACCTAAAGCAAAAAACAAGCTGTCACTTTATGGAAAAATAGCTTTTAAAAACCAGTGGTAGTCTGCTGTAAATAATTTGGTAAAATAAAAATAAATTTAGCGTGAAGTGTACTATCCACTACATGGTATTAAAATATTTATCTTTTGTCATGCTGATGGATTATATGGTCAAACACGCATTCCTTTTTCGTCATGTCAAACAGTGGCTGATATATAACACTCAGGATGCCCGAAATCACTGCAGGTAAATTCGGGAATGTTCCTTGTCTGGCTTCTTCCCTGTCTCCTCGCACGAGACGTTAATCCCTTTTCAATTAAAATGAAAAGTGAATAGTATATCAACACTAACTCACAACTTAACGTGGTCGTTGAAGCATCTCCAATTATTGCACATGGTGTCTTGTGCAACATTATAGCATTCGTGATGTGTATACTTTCCCGAAGAATTACTTCGATATAAAAGATAATTAGGATTTGTTTCAACGTGTTAGGTATCCTCAAGCATAGATTTATTTTTTAGTATGTGTTAATTTAAAACAGTATCACAACTAAGGGAGGTTTGTTAATTAAAAACTCTGGAACTAGAGATACTAAAATGAAGCCTGCGTAGTTTATCGAAAAACGGAATTCCTTTACCAGTTTCGTAACTCGGACTACCATTATAATTAAACCACGCGATTTATAACACACGCCAGAAGAAAACATCTAACATAATAATGTGCGACCAGGAGAGAAGTTGGAAAAAAAGCGTCAGCAGCCAATGAACAGACGGCAAGGACTGGCGTAGTCTAGCTTCGCACCGGACTAATGACCCGAACTGGGCAGGTCTCTGTAACGTGGTATTGACAAAAAGTGGCGCGTACTGCCTGGACGAGAGTGAAGACCTACGATATCCTCTGGCACGCGGTCCGCGCGGTGACAAAGACCGCTGTTCTTGGCGCCCGGTTCCGTGCGGGCACTCCGACTGCGCCGACGAAACAAACAATCGCCAGGGCGTGGGGTCTCCACCTCTGGCCGCACCAACTGACATGCGACCCCGAAGCCATCCCCGTGCCATTTTGTCCACTCCTCCAACAAACCACGCCACCAGCTATGGAACTCTATTACGAGGATAAAAGCTGAAAAATGAGTTGGTCGCTGTTGGATCTGCACAGACTTGACCATTGCGCCGGTTAAATGAACTCCAGGACAAACTCTGCACTCCTATACGCATCCTCGGTCAAATTACTAAAGGCGTGTATTTTTAGCAAAATAAATTATTGTCCATTAGACTTTTAATGAGGTTGCCTGCGCTTGCGATGTTTCCCTATTGTAACTGGCGTCCGTCTGCAAAAGAAGCCATTGCGCTATTTGGCTGGGCCATTCAGGACCGTTCGCCTCCGCACTGAAACGGCTAAGACTGGTGAGCTGACAATAGACACGTACCTGTAAGAAATGAACCCGCAGCCAACCACGAAACACAGAAAATGCTACGCAGTTTTAAGAGACAGCTGGTCTGGAAATCTTCTCGCGAAAAATATATGGCCCTACGTATTAGGTTTTATATGTGATCTGGTACTACAATGACTGAGGGATCATTGGATAAAAGACATCTTTGTTAACTGTGTGCCAATAGCAAAATACATGGCTGGTCTGGGAAACTTATCACAAATATTGTATGGCTCTAGGGATTACACATGGCAATATAAATGTACTTAGCAAACATTCTGTTTTCGCGCCAAGTTATTTCTTTAAATACTTTAGAGTCTTCTTTCTCCACTCGTTGGTAGAATTCTATGCACTAAAACGGTATTTCCTGACGAATTAAAGACAACTTTCTAATTGGCCCAGTCAAATGCGGAATGAGCTATGCTTACCAACCGAAGCAACAGAAAAAGAAACACAGCAAACATGAACACACGCTTCCGAGGTCTACACTGTTAAAAAATTACATAAATGTACAGAAAAATGTACTGATATATGCTGTAATTCCACGAAAGTTTTATTTGAAATTTAAATAAACGGCTTTAAATGAAAAATAAATTAATTTCCTTATTTCGTGTAGCATTGGGAGTCAATAAATAACAAACATTGTCGTGGGTAGGTACATGAAGCCGGTGAATTCTGAAAATCCTCTTGCAGTCAAAACAAACATACTACTTGCACACAAGTATCTTAAAGTATACCAAAAAATGTGGCACACCACTATAAATATATTTCCATACTTTAAAGGGGGCGGCATAATAATGTAATGATTTACAATTGCAAACATAGCGACTGTTCACGCGTTTCTTCATGAGATTCGTAGGGCAACAATTAGATGGACGTACCCTAATTGTAATTTTTTTTGTTCGATATTGGATTCAAACATTTATGTTGTAACATTTTAATATTTCCTGCTTGATTAAACGCTATTTTGTATATCTCGAGAAGTTTTTAAAAACCAAATTTTGACATGCCAATCTTATCTTGACTAGGCCTATCTGTTCGACATAGAAAAAAAATTTGTGCTAGTGGAATTGTGGTTTGAGAAACCAATATTAAAGATTTTTAAATTTGTATCAAACGTATGTTCGCGACAAATGGTGCTGTTAAGCTGCTGTGGTGGCAAAAAAAAAAAAACAAAAAAAAAAAACAAATAACTTATTTTAATCAGCTATATTTATTTAAAACATTTTCGAATCCTCTTCGAAAACCAGGTATGGGCTAACATTGCAAAGTGCTAATTCAAGCGAGATGAAGGCAGTCCGTCGATAGAAGGCCAACTTGATGATAACACTCGAGGGAGGAGGAACTAGGGTTTTCAGACGGAGGGCGCGGGGCAATGTAGTTTTGCGATTCCCGCGACACGCTATTTCGGCGGAATAGGTTTGTTCGATGCGGCCGGTCGTATCTGGCGCCAATGTAGATGTAGATCTGCGGTTCGAACAGAGCACATGTGCTCCGTGCGCTGGGGCGGCGCGCGGGGAAGTGGGCTGATGTCTGCGGGAGAGGGGCTGGAAGGATAAAAACAGGAGGTTCGAAGATGTGCAGTAATGTGTTCCTTCCTGTTTGCGGCATGTTAACTTCGATGCCCATGCAGGAGGCCTCAGACTAAGGGTGGGTGAGCCAAGCCTCCCCTCCCCCCCCCCTCCCCCCCTCCCCCTCCCTGCCTTCTCCATTCTCCGAGGAGCAGCAACACACATGGCGATGTTTAAGATTAGTAGGCGAACGAACGGGAGATAGAGGGATGACAGAAGGAAAAGAATAAGGAGGAAGGGGGGGGGGCGGCGGAAAACTGGGGAGCGCCTATGAGGGGGGATGGAGAAGTGACACACATGGTGATGCTTAGTGGGCGGTTACAGTCAGAAGCGCGGAGGTTAGCTCGGTGGAGAGGTCATCTGGCCGTTCCCGTTGAAGCCACTCTACGTCCGCCAAGCGCTCGCGTGCAGGGAATTTGTACATTATGCATCTCTCCTATATAACCTGATCACTATTGCATTCAACCTCGGAAAAACCTTCAGTCAAGTAAGATTCGAACTATGAACCACGGGTGAACGAACAAACATGTTATTTAAAACACTATTTGTATATTTATTTGTTTCTACCGAAATATATCAATTTTTTAAATAATGTTTTTGGTAATAAAATGGCCCTAGTTTTCTTTTTAAACTTGACATTTTCACGTGTACGACGCACGGATAATAGTTGCTAGGTACGAGGCAATATTGATTCGGCCATGCGGGGAAAAGATGCAAAGCTGGAAATAAAAAAAGTAGAAAATAGGCAAAGTTTCAATCTAGAAATGAAAAAGATCTATGTTTGTGCTAGTGGCATTCCTTATTAGTTTTAAAGTTTCATAATTATAACTTGCTATCGAGTTTGGCTACAATAAAAATATATTACAGTTTCAAACATAAATACAAGTATGAATGGTCAGCACGGTGTGAAAAGGGGGGGGGGGGGGGAGCAGACGGCCCGCCTCTGCTTGAAAAACCATGGCCGTCAAACAGGGTTGATAAACGTAAACGTATAACTAGGTTTTATGGAAAACTTTCTGTATTTTAAAGTTTTCTGCTTATTACATGCATATAGGCCAACATGTAGGCAATATACAACATACAAGCACCCTGTCCAGAGATGACTTGGGTCGGTTAAAACTCGCGCGCAAAACTCTCAGGCCGTGCAAATTCCCCTGCGAATTTCTGCGGGTCCCCTTGTGAATCCTTTAGATCTGCACCCCTGCAAGTATGTATGTACAGTCTTATGTAAAAAATATACACGATTCAGAAGTATACAGGACAATAAAACAATTTTTCAAACAGGCCTACGTGACAGCTATTAATTAGTTTGTAGCTTAATAAATGTAAATTTGTATACCGAAATTTTTTGTCACCTAAATTAAATATAACCCACGAAACATTTATTTTATAAATCTTACTGCATGAACACAAAGGTTGATGGACTGATTTCGATTAATAAACAAAATTTTCGTTGCAAAAGCAACTTGGTTGACTAAACAACATTTAATTAGTCGTGTACACACAACTGTATTTTTTAATACAAACAAACCTTTATCTCGGTGTAGTTGCACAACATTTTGCAAGTCATTACGCAAAGTCCTATGGGTATCGCAAAAGTGTACCTACTTTAATTCAATATAACGCAACATCGTAGTTGGTAAGTGCTTTTTCTGTCGGCAGTCTGTTTATATATTTAAAAAAAACTGTTTGATTTTAGTAACAAGAACTTACTACATCATTTAAAACTTAAACTTAATTTAACTTTTAAGGGCGAAAAAAAAACTAGGCACAATAATAAATGATGACATCATCATATATGAGCAGGCCAAACAATATGGTAAGATCTTGAAGGTGATCCGACAAGAGCCATTCCCAAGCAAATGTTTCCAACGAAAACTGCTGAGCTCATTAATAACCAACGGAGGTAAATACAAACTTTCGACTTTTCCGCGGAACCTCATTTGTTCGCGGGCCTATTTTTAACCTGGCGACAGGGCACGGTTCGAGTGCTCGCAGATCCCAGTCGTTGTTTGAGATGTTGCCAGGGACTGCTGCTAGCGGCTCCTGCGGTCTAGGTACAGATGAACACGCTGCCAGAGCAGCCGCCTCCTCGCCAGATGCATCTGCTCGCCGTTCCACCGCAACTTTTCCCGCTTCATTTCGAAATGAACAAACAAAAAATTGGTTGTCTGTAAAGTCGGTTTACGGACGATAGTTTAACGTGACAACGTCATAACAAAACATTGATGAAATGATTGCATACTTTTATGAACAAAACTGAATCATTTTTATTTTAATAATAAAAGAATAAATACTTGAAATTATACTAGTAATCAGATTTTTAAAATGCAAGAATAATTAACCTCTATTGCAGAAATTTTTGTTGTAATAAGCAATGAAAACCACATTAACTTTTCACTTCACTTTATAAACAGTCGACGAAACACTTCACGTGTAGATGACTTGTAATTAATTTTAAAAACTGGCGTTTAGCTATAAAGTTTAAATATAATTATGAACAAGTTTTCATATAAATAAACTGTAATCAAATATCTATCATCAATTATATGAATCACCATAGTTCTTTAGTCAATTGTAACATAACCTATTATCACTGCACTCGCCGACAGCGTAACGGAACACAGCGTAACGGAACAATGAGCGTAACGGGACACAGTGTAACGGAACAATGTGTTTAACGGGACACTTTTTCGTGCGTCCAGCCGGCGTTCATCGATTTATTAGACGTTGTCACGTCAAAAACAACTTTTCTTCTATTGCCCAGCTGCTGGTTGCAAAACTCAAAACTAAACACCTACACTTCATCTATAACAATGTAAATTGTATCCGAATTGTTTGTGCTCATCATTTATGAAATAAACCAAATAAAATTAATTCCATAATTTTCATCAACGATGACAGGTGGCTCACCGAATATGTATAACTAATCTTACATTATGTTTTCTACAAAATATATATTTTTTAGATTCTCAAAGCATTACGAGATAAACAACAGAATCACTGGTCGTTACGATTAAACACTACATTTTTGGTGAGAAGTTCTATACTATCACAGAAAATGCTTTGCATTTAAACTAGTTATACCTAATAGGCGTGCACAAAATCCACACCAGCTTTCATATTTTGTATAGCGCATTCACTTATTTGTATTATACTACCGTGGATACAAAATGCTATCTTTAAGAGTCCAAAGGAGTTCATATATCTGCATGCATTAGGGGCAAGATGATGTACTGGTCAAACCACTCGCCTTCCATACGGCAACCCAAATTTGGATTCTCGGCAGGGTTAAGCCCGAATTTCAGCCGTCAAGTGCATTCCGCATCTGTTCCATGTAGGACGTAATTAAACGTTACATTTTTAAAGATGTTGCACGCAAGGCGGTAAACACTCCTGTGGCGGAGTCGAGCCTAGTGCCTATGTCCGCTCCACTTCTGAGCGGGCACGGCTTCACAGCCGAGGAGAAACTCGCCCTTCCTCGTCGCAGTACCTCCTAGACTCCTGGACCTTCACTGACTGATGCGAGCGAAGCTGATCCGGGCCGAATAACTCATTTACAGCGTTGCCACGTCTTTTTCATTACGTACGGGAAAATTGATTACTGTTCTTCACATCCGTCGGGTCTCCGCCGATTCCCGTCACCGCCATGTTGTTTTTTTCCCCCCTGAAGTCTTTGTGGGTGGACGACGGAGCCAGGGCGTGCCGCAGACAGTGTTTGTCACATATTAAGAAGGGGAGTAATGAAAACAGGAACAGGAAATGTCCCTGCGCAGGGTGGGGCGAGGCTTGAAAGGTTTCTCACGGCGCAGAGCGTGCGATCGAGTTGGGACGCTCTAAACAGCTATTTCCCTCTCAAGCCTCACCTGTCGTACACCAAGCATGCAGCGCACAAATAACTTACACACGATTTAAAGTTCAACCATACATACATGCTTGTTTTTATTTATTCTACATTTATTAACTCACATCAACATAAAATATTTTCATTTATTTTACACCACCTGCTTCTCTCAAATGCTACAGGATAAAAGGTTTGTTTTCTTTATGTAAAAAATTACGTAGGTTTGAATTATAAGCTGCTACCTTCTATTTATAGCCTGACCAGCTCAAACAATGGCATGTTTAGATGTAAACAAGTAAATCGGGGTCGAAAGCCCGAAATATTTTACGAGTTGTATGGCCTGCGTTTGATGAAACTGGCTCATTTGGCTTCCGACATTTATTTTTATTATAAGGGTTGTTGTGAGTCTTGTTAATCGAATAAGATAATATACGTCTCCCACCAACGCGTCCGGGTTCGACTCCCTGCAGGGTAACGTGGACGTGGTGGACGCTGCTATACGCCGTTGGAATTTTTCTCGCCCTCTTGCCAGCCCTCGTCTGTAATTACCTCGACGATGAAGAAATGTGAAGCTTAAATTAACTCATTTATTTTTTAATTTTTCGTGCTGAAGTCAGTCTTTCCGGATGAAGCGTGTGCCGCATAGGACGAGAATTACCAGCTACTCGCCGGCCAATGAAATCACGAGCGAGCGAGCTGCCACTGTCTGGCCGAGTTTCTAGTGAAGTTCGCCTTTTCTCTCACTAGGTGTTGCGCAGCAGTTGCCAGTTTCACGCTTGGATCTGTTTTCTTTCGAAATATTGTTGTGTTTCTTTGTTCTCATTACGCCTATACTTTTATTTATAACCAACTGGATTAGTTATGATTTCTTTGACTTTTCAAAACTAAATCTTTGATCTCCTTCAACAATTTCAAGATAATATGTAGAAGTAACGATGGTAAACACACCAACCCAAGCCCAAAATATTAATTCCCGCCAAAAGAGAAGAAAAAAAAGAGATCTTGTTTCACAGATGTTTTTAGTGATGATCATTTTTCTAATTGTACTTACAACAGTCAAGAATTGCGCAGTTTGGAAACCCCTGTGAAATGCGCCGACAGCCGCTAGTAATTCACAATCCCGCATCTCCGCTGGCGAATGAAGTCTCGGCAGTTGGAAACCAGGCAGAACCGCGAGGAATCAACGAGACGAACGCTGACTCGAGTTACACGTAAAGACTCTCTTATCTGATTCGTACACGAAGCATTCAGATGCGTGTAAACACCAGAGCTTGTAAATCTTTTATTACGCAGAACACGTAGGCCTATCTGCCTTGAGCAATACACGTGACCAACTTACAAATGTAAGCAGGGGCCTAAACTTCTTGAAAAAGTTATTTAAACGCTATTTATTCCCGCTAAGGCAGGGGCCTAAACTTCTCGAAAACATTATTCAAACACTATTTATTCCTTCTTAGTATTATACCAGGCTTACTGCATAATAAAACCCTACATGAAATTAGTTTACCGTTATAATATTTTACTAAATGTTGCTAAAGTAATTGGTTCATTTGTCACTCATAGCACAGAATATTATTATTTTGAGTTCATACAGGTATGTTTCATTACCATTTTATTTGCAATAAATCTATTATCGAACCTTTCTTTGTGTATTTTTAACACTGAATATCATAAATATAATTAGTTCTTATATAAATACATATTACCTAAAACACACCCATGAACTATATTCTAACAATGGTTTCGTATTTTTCGTTGCAAAGATGAAAGAAAATGTGTTCACTCTATGTATGCAAATAGGATACGTAAACTACATCGGAATCAGTTTTATTTATAATTGCTCCACAAAAATAACTATAATCGCAATGGCTGGCTTTTCGACATGAAGCACAATGGAAAAATTCACTCTAATTGCGTTTATGTGCCATTTTCTTTTTTTAATCGAGTTTGTATCTTAACGTGGTTTCAACGCTGTTAAGCAAAATTAACTTAAAATACTATTTACGTTATGTGTAAGTGTTTTGTTACTTTGTAAGTAATAGAGTAATGCAAACTATATTTTTTTGCAAAAACATTGCAATAATAAATATTTTTGTATTTTGTACTTTGCTTATAATATTATCTATCGTTAGGCTATACATTATACATAGATATAACGGATGATGTAGCAATTACATAGTAATACATAGTGGGCATCTAGTGCGGTAACGTGTATAAAGGCAGGCTTCTTGCACGAAGGTCATGGGATCGAACCCAGCAGCCCGCATTACTGAACTTTACGAGCAGTGAGTTTTTTACTCAGTGGCTCGGAGCCTGTTATGGCCTCAGCGATCTCGTCGCCTTAAGCCTGTGTCGTAACCCGTGTGCATAACATCACCACGTAGAACAATACGAAACACACTTAACAATGTGACTTAGGGTTGTCGCCTTAACATTCCGTTGCGTAGAAATGATGAAAAAAAGAGTCCCTATGGTCATTTTAAGAATTTACACAGAAAGTTTCATACCAAAAAAAATAATCCAGAAACAAAAAAAACGTTTTAGCAACTTTCACTCTCCAAAAATAAAGTTTTAAATCGAATTCCGGAAACCAAACTACCCTTTGACATTCACTTTTTCTTACATGCTTTTCGTACTCAGATGTCACTAGGATATATTGCAAATTTTTTTATCGCGTGGGTTACTCGTGGCGGCAGGCAATTTTCGCGAAAAAATATGTATATATGTACGCTCAATAGACTGCAAAAAGGTGTAACCGCAACAGCGGTTTCTTACTTGTGATTGGCGGCCGTCTGCGAGAGAAGTCGTTGCCATATTTGAAAGAACCACTCAGGACGCGTTTTCTTCCGCACTGAATTACTGTGATTGGTTATAAATCTATCGACATAAATCAGAAAAAAAAAATCTCACTCAATCACGAAACACAGACGATGCTACAGTGTTTTAACTTTCAACTGGTCTCGGAGTCTTTTCGCGAAATATGCATGGCCCTAGTTATTCGTAAGCGTGTTGAAGTGAGGAGTATCTTGTGTTTGGCGAGAGTCACGTCACTCAGTGCAACCTTTGAATATATATACTGCATAGAAGTCGCCAGCCCAGGTTAAAATTTCTAATACGGTTTTGAGGTAGTTGGTTAATTCACCGCAGCAATCGCCACCATCTCTAGGGCATCGACTTGTGGTGGTCCCTAGCGGTCAAGTGTCGAACTCTTCAAACACCCCCTTCACCCTCCTGGTGAACGAACTTGAGCTGCAGTGAATGATAGATGGGGGGTGCGGGGGAATGACAGCGGGCGACAGAGCTGCGCTCTAACGTGTAAATAACAACTAAGACGATACAGGGCGTTACGGCAGCGCACTGCAGCGGTGAAGTTCCCAAGTTGCTCTCATACGCTTCTGAAAAACGTAGAGTAAATCCTATCCACTCGCGACTTCTATACAGTATATGTATTCAAAAGTGCAACGGTGTTGACGTGTCGAGCGGGACTCCCCGCGGCGACGCGGCCCAAGGTGCCAACGTGCCGAGCTGACACGTCAGCCAGCACAGTTGGCAACGCGCGACAACAAGATGGCGGCAGCTCGCCCGCCAGTCGCCGCCCGCGGAGACGGTCTCGCAAGACAGGAACGGAAACAAAGCTTCGCCAGCAATACGACGACGATTAAACTACGGCAAATCAGTGGCATTTCCCCGTAAAACTGTTGAATGTTTGACTTTTTTGACGTGACAACGTATAATAAATCGATGAACGCCGGCTGCGCACATGAAAAAGTGTCCCATAACGCACATTGTCCCGTTACGCTGTGTCCCGTTACGCTCATTGTACGCTTGCGCCGCATCTATCTCTCTTCCACTCGATTGGAACCACCATCGATTTGACTTTTTCGAGGCACATTAAACTTGAAACACTCCCATTCGTTTCCTACTTTTCCTATCATTGTCCTTTCCTTAACAGAATAACACAGATTGTAAGAAGTTAAATAGCAAACATGTATAAAAGTTATAGTTAAAATAATCTCGTCGTTAAAGTAATAAACATATTTGAATTAATGAGTGCAAATAAAAGTAAATTTATCAATTAAATTGTAAATTTCATTTCACTCCTTCTTTGTATCCATACAAAATAGTGATAATTCAATAAAAATGATTCAATTTTATTCATAAAAGTATGCAATCATTTCATCAATGTTTTGTTGTGACGTCACGTTAAACAATCGTCCATAAACCGACTTTACAGACAACCAATTTTTTTTTTTAAAGTAAAGTTACACTGTTTCGTAATATCTAGATAGTACGCCTTCGTGGCCAGAGTCCTAATTCTTGGCTTCTAAGTTGAAGCTAAGTCAAACTAAAGACCATTACCTCTCTCTTTCTCTCTCTCTCTCTCTACCCTCATAACTAGGGGCATGCAGACTTCGCGAAAAAATTTCGAGACTAGATGGAAGTTAAAACACTATAGAACCGCCTGTGTTTCGGGATTGGGTGAGTTACTCCCAGGTATATATTGATTGTAATAACACCAAATCACAGTGATTCAGTGTGGAAGCAAACGCGTCCTGATTGGCTCTGTCAAATAAGGCAACGACTTCTCTCGCGGACGTCCGCCAATCACAATAAAGAAACTGTTGGTGCGGTTATATATATATTTGCAGTCAAACAGTTCATCAGATTTTTTTTCGTGAAAAATGCCTGCCCCTACTTATAACATCTTTTAAAATTTACTTTTTAAAACGTATAAAAAGGTTTGTGTGTTTTTTCATGCCCCCTTGTCATGTCACGTCCATGAGGGATCCATCATACGCTTTCTTTTTTAGTGACCTGCTCTGAAATTCATGGAAAAAATTTTGACTGTTTACGTGGTAGATTATCTCATATCCCTTTTAACAAAAAAAAATCCCCGAAATATTAGCAACGGGAACAAAATTTTTAAGAATATAATTCACAGCAGTTGAATTCTTTAAAAGAAGTGGACAGGAAATGCGTGCCTGTTTGCGCAGAAGTGCAACATTTGTAAACAGAGACAGGTGTAGTATTTCTGCAGGCCGCACAATTTCTACACCGCCAAGACAGTACAGCTCCACGCATTCTTTGCTGCAGCTCGTCTTCAATAATTTCTGCTACAGCGTACATTTGTTCTTAGTTTTAATCACAACCGTGCCGAACAAACTTATGGTAATGATTTTTTTCCTTCAAATTTTGATAGTTTGGTAAGAAATAAGATAGCTTTTTCTTCAGACACATTGAGTCGTGGGCTATTTCCAACAACGAATTTCGTAGCCATACACAAAATGTAGTTTAATGATGTATTGTCTCATAGCTAGAGACACGCAAAATTCGCGGATTCATTTCGCGATAGGCTAGCATCAAAACAACTATACCTTCGTAACGCTTCTGCGATTGGCCCACATTTTATCCGGGGAACTGTGAGCCAATGGGAAACACTAAACCAAGAAAGTGCCGGATTACGGACAGCCTAGTTGAGACGTCTCACGCGTCAGTAGCCAATGAAAAGGTGTCATTTCCGCGAGTATTTAAAGGACTGTGGAGTCTATCCTAGAGGTCAATGAATCCGCGAATTTTGCAGGTCTCTACTCATAGCGTTTTCAACCTTGAATCTGTTTGAAGCGTATAAAAGCAGTTTTATGCTCTGTCAGGTCAAAAATATGTGAGTGATATAAAGTATAAATTATAGAAAAAATTTATGAAATCAAAATATATTAACAAGTTACAGCAGACAATTATTATACTGTATAATTAATGCTGTGATTTTTGCACTGCCAATTGCTGAGGTTGCATAAGATTTTTTTTCTTATGGTAATAATGGGTTGCCGTAGAATCTAATTCTGTCTTTTATACAGTTCTGTGTGCTCTTGATTCCTCCAGGAAGTGTCAATTTATCCAAATACTAACGTATAGGCAGGCATTTTTCGCGAATAAATCTTAACGCCTGTTAGACTGCAACAAGGTATACCCGCACCAGTGGTTTCTCCCTTGTGATTGGCGGCCGTCTGCGAGAGAAGTCGTTGCCTTATTTGACCGGGCCACTCAGGACGCGTTTGCTTCCCCACTGAATCACTGTGATTGGTGTTGTAACAATCGACATGCGCCTGAACGAAATTCACCCAATCACGAACATAGTGCGGTTGCTTGAAAGCAGATGGTGTGCGCCATGTTTGAAGAACATTGAAACAGTTTTTAAATGGCAGTATTTCATGGAAGACTATGTTTAGTGACGGAAATTCTCATTCATACTTACTTACAACTTTTTATCAATAATTTAATTATTTTAAATTCACCTTCGTCAAGGCAGACAGCAGATGACTATATTTTAAAAATACGATATTTTTTTTAAATTTGCAATCATCTTTAGAAATGAATTAAAATCTTAACCACGATGCTATTAAAAAAAGGATTACACATAGAAAAATTACAAAATAAATGACAACAGAACAGTTATTTAACATGATTACAAGAAAAGAGTAATAAATCCTCGGTACCAGCAACATAATGGTCATTATGACGAAATCCTGAACCATGAGTTCCATCCTACCTTATCGTTGTCCCCACATTATCAGTATTTTTGTTCCTATAACTATAATATTAGTAGTTAGTAGAGACCTGCAAAATTCGCGGATTCATTCGGTGATAGGCTAGAATTCATACACATACACCTCTTAGATAATTTTGCTATTGGCTTACTGTTAATCTGGACGAATCTCAACCAGTTATAAACCCTCAACCAAAGAAGGATCAAATCACAGACAAACCAGCTGAGACGACTTACAAGCCGGCAGCCAATGAACTTGCGTTATTTTCCCGAGTGTACAGGGGTATGTGCCATCTATCCTGAAGGCCATCGAAACCGCGATTTTTGCAGGTCTCTAGTAGTTAGTTGTAGTTTGAAAAATTATGATTATAACAATCGCTGAAAAATGCTGAAACTACTACCTGTCTCGTCAAAATAAGACGCTATGCTTCTTTTTTTCCCCGCATATTATCTTTGCGCCACGGACTCGACTGTGCCTAATGCTAGGAGAAACACGTTTAGCAAAGAGCAATGAATAGAGACTGGAAAAATTCGCGAGTTCAATGACCTCCAGGATAGATTACACGATCCTCTGCCTACTTGGGCAAACGGCGCCCGTTCATTGGGTACTGAATTTTGAGGCGTCTCAATTGGATAACTTGTGATTGGATACTTCTTTGATTGATTGTCTCTAATTGGCCAAGAGTCCTACATATAAACAGTGAAACAATAGCAGAAACAGCACAACGGTATTATTATTTGAATTTTAGCATATCACGAGATGAACCCGCGAATTTTTCCGGTCCCTAGCAAGTCAGTGATGAGCGTATTTGTATTATTCATTCTCGGTGTGTGTTCGCACGTCTGCTCGACGCCTCCGCCGGACGGCGCGTGGCGCGGATCAAAGGCGGCCGGGGACGGACATCGGACGCGATCCGTATCGCGGCGTCCAGGCGAGCCTCGCTGCTCTTCTGCTCTTCGCAGACCTCCTCCTCCCCCCTCCTCCTCCCCTCCCCCTCCTCCCCCTCCCCCTAGCTGCTATCGCCCGCGTCCGGCCGCAGGGCCGATAGCGCGCGGCCAGGCCAGCCAACCTCAAGTCGCTCAGACAACTGCGAGAGGTCGTCATTAGGCCCATAAAAAAAAGCGGGCGCAAGAGGGGAGGTTTTGGGGGAATACAACTCTTCCCCGCCTCATTTTGGAAAAAAAAAATCACGAGATTTTGGTGAAGGTTTTAAGCGCGTTGAGCTTTCAAACACATGGAACTACAAAACTACGCGGGAAGTGACGCATGTTGAGAATGGTAATGTAACAGTTATAAATCCCTCGATGTTGACGTAAGTTTTTTCTATTTATTGTTTTTTTTTTTAATTTCAAACCTTCCACTTCCCTTTCCCAAAAATAACACCTGTTTTCCGCCACTGCACTGAAATGTCACTAATCGCTTTAAGCAATTATAAAATGTCGAATTATTCTTTTTTAATATCTATGTCTTTCACTAAACAAAAAGTTCAAGATGGCCTTTGAATAAAACGCCGGTGGGTTAAAGAGGAGGAGTAGACAATAAATTTGTGATTTCACAGGAGACAAACTTTCTGAATCATGTCCACATAGTGTTCCTTACCTCTGAACGAAAATAGGCATACCTGATTTTGCTATTTATAATAATTCAATGTAGTCGTATAGAAGTTTATAATTATTTTGTCGTGAAGAACCTGAAGTCTGAATTGGGCATGGTATACCTAATGGACATGGTGACAGATACATGATAGGGCAAAAGGAGTGTATCGGTTTTGAAGGGCTATTAAAAAATACGGAGCAACTTACAGAAACGGGGTTTATTTTATTGGCATCAGTATAAATCCTTTTTTTTCATAAAGTTCTGAAGATCACATCGGGAATAGAAGCATTGATGAAGGCGATTTCGGAACTGTTGGACCGCTTTTCGGCACACTGAGAGAGGCAACAGATCTGCGAGACATCTGGTCCCAACAGCACGGGGCTACAGCCCACACAGCCCGAGTTCCAATGGCTGCACTCGGACAGCTTTGTTCCCTGCGCGCCACCACTGTCTGGGGTGACGTGGATTTGAGCGTTTGTGACTTCTTCCTGAGGGGCTTCCGCGAGGAAAAGTGTTTTCAAACATCGTCCATCGCACCTTGGAAGAACTGAAGATGAGAAATCGGGAGGAAATCACTACTGCACCCCTCCAAATGTGGCTAAGAGTTCCGAAATCGCCTTCACCAATGCATCGCTGCTGATGGACACCATCTTCCTGAAATGATCTTCAGAGCTCGACAAAAAAAATCGGGATATTATGGTGATTCCAATAAAATAAACCTCATATATGTAAGGTGCTACTTTTTTTAATTTTCAATAGCCCTTGGAAACCGGTACACAAAGTGGAAGAAAGGATTGGAGCCAGGCCCCGCTGGTCTAACAGAGCCCCCGGAAGCCAGACCGCCAATCAAGCCGCTGCTGCCACGACAACACGACGACACGAGAACACGAGAACACGAGAACATGAGAACGCGGCCTCCGCGCTCCCACGCCAGGCCATTGTGGACTGCATACGAGCTCTTCGGAAGCCTGCCTCTCTTCCCAGGCGCTGGACTGAGTGCGCACCAGCGCAGTTCCACCCGACACGTGATTTCACCAGTCGGAGCGAGCTCGCTTATCGATCTTCACACTTCGTCATTTGGCGTACGTGGAAACCAATTGAAAACAAATTTATATCTTTCTTCCTGTACTGTGGAATACCTATGTAAACCTTATGTATTAGTACGCGAACACTGTAGCTTGTATGTAAATGATAATTGCAAAAAGCATTATTACCATTGTAAGTTATTTCTGCAGATATGTGTTATAAAATTCCTAGCCTACAATGTTTTACTTAAAGTTAAGAAAAAAAACTAATCTGGAAAATAAAATAAAAAATTACTAGGTGATAATTAATTACTAAGTTACCAAACAAAAAATTGCTTTCAAACAAAACTCACACTTACGAAGAGTAGTAGAGCAGCACGATAGTAGCACGAAAGCAGTACGAAAAAGTTAGGTTGAGTTTGTGATTTTAAGCAAGAGCTTATACAGGCGAAGGGGGCAGCTGCCAACCTCCCCCCCCCCCCCCATTTTTTTTATATCGAAATCAAAAAGCGCCACCTACGCAAAATGGCGAATCTTGAGCGTAAAGCGTTTTGTGTTCTGCAATTGGCTAAGAGTGAATCTGTAAACATTATTTGGCAACATTATGGAGCTTCTCCCCATTGGAATCTCTTTGTACTAGAAGGGTTGAACGTTGAAGTCCATGACCGTTAGTTTGGTCGTAATGCTAAAGACGACAGAACTCAGTTTCGCTGGCTTCCACATTCATCTGACATAACGCCATGCGATTTATTCCTTTGGTGTTTTATGAAAAATCGTGTCTACATTCCTCCGCTACTAATGATTTGCCAGAGCTGAGATACAGAATTGAAGAGGCTATTGCTTCCATTACTCAGGACGTGTTGACCAAAGTGTAGGAAGAATTGTACTTTAGGTAGGATGAGTGCCGTATAACTAAAGGTGAAAATATAAAAAATTGTAATAAAAACTAGTTTAGTTTACCTTCAATTTCATGTATGATTTGTTGTAAATGATCTAAATTAAACTGTAATAATATATCATTGAAACGGGGATATTCTTTTTTTGGACTTCCGGTATTTAAGAAAGTTTCAGTCAATAATGTGTACAAGATCGTGGGCCGTGACTGATTGCTCCTCCAGTAACCCTGTTTTGCTTTGTTGTATGATGCGGCTCTAATGACCTCGCAGTAGACACGGAGTCAAGCTCGGAAAAAAAGGAGAAGATATTCGAGCAGGAGAGGCAGATGCAGCACACATACTCATGTTTATTGCTGCGCCATAAAACCAAAGGGTCGCAGCGCTGAAATCCACGGGAAGCCAGCCGACGGCAAGATTGCACGCCAGTCCGCAGGCTTGCGCGTAAGGGCGGCGTTGCGACTGCCGCGCCAGCCACAGTCGCCCTTGCCGCCGTTGCGCTCGCAGACGTGCCCATCCTTGGTGGCTCGACACACAAGCTAGGGCGAGGTTTGCATCGCACAAACATTCGGCACAACTGCACGCGCGGACGCACTATCGCTGTTCACACACCAGTTTCTGCGCGGGAACGAGGGAAAAGTTTGTTGCGTGGGCTGCTGTCATACGGGGGGGAAAGCATCGGGTAAATGTCTCTCACCTTTCCGGAAGGGAAATCGCGTTATTCGGCATTCTTGGAGCTTCGTGAGCAACAGGCCACACACATTCTCGGTGTTGGTGTGACGAGATTGCTGGTTCGAAACATGTTGCTGATTCAATATTTTTAATTGCTCTCGAAATCACTCCATTCAGACATTACAATGCTTCCTTCCCAAAACTTCCTTGATTTCTTAGAAATTTTTTTGCACGCTTCCATTTATAAAGACTTTGCTATCGACGACACGGATTACCTTTATAGTCATAGGTCTACATTAAAGAAACACTATAAAAGCCTGGTGTAGACTGTGAGCAGCTACCACTGTAACCGACTCTCGCATAAGACATCGCCGAAAAGAATGCACGGTTATTACAATACAATGGAACGCGTTCCCTCCGTTGTCAACTTCTTTTCTTTCTAAATGTAGAAAACTTGGTGTTCAAGCATAGAGTAAATACTGATACTGATACAAGGCGCGGGCAAAATCCGTGCAGTAAAATTGTTTTCGAGTCCAACGCTGAATGCTATCAGTGTTGTGCAGTCCAACGCTACTCGGCAACAAGACAGAAAAAAAATTATCATGGCGATCGACCGTTGCGAATCGTCGAGGTTAAAAAAATCTCGCTTCTCTTTGTATGGATAACAAGTGTTTGGTATTTCATTACCAAAGCATTTAAATATGTTCTGAGTCAAATTGCTACTTCACATTCAACCATTCAAACTAAAAAAAAAAATTGCCGGTTGATGGACCATTTGTAAAAAAATTCCACATGTTTTTTTTTTGTATCAGCTACATTATAGCTCGGCCAGCACATGGTAAATCAATGATGACCTTACGCAACATTAGACAAGAAAAAGTCTGTGTTATATAATTAGTCTATGGTTTCTTGAGCCAAGTGAAATATGTGGTCATGATAAATTTACACGAAGTTACAAAAATAAAAATATCTGAAGCGACTGGACATTTTAAAATAGAAATGTCGTTGGTTCCAAACCACTTAGATGGTTGCTATCTCAATGCCGATAAATGCTAAAGTTATTTTCCAAGTTTGTTGAAATGGGGACATGTAACTTGGTGAGAAAATATAGAAATGAGCCACTGTGGTGCCTTAGTATACGACAGAGAAATCAAAACAGATCAATTAACAAGTGAAAACAAAGTGTATGAAAGAAACCCAGATTAACCGCTACCAAAATATCGCACACCAAACACGGTCACAACTGCCTATGCGCACAGGCAAATGAGACAGCACAGACGAGCACATCAGCAACAGTTCCGAAATGCGCGCAGGCAAATAAGAACGGCACAGACAAGCACGGCAGCAACGTCCCAACATGTGTACATACAAATGAGGACGCCACAGACG